>NC_090921.1:393780816-394395741 GCF_040938575.1 Ambystoma mexicanum | reverse complement strand
CTAGCATCAGACAAAACATTATCACAGAAATTGTACAGCGTAGGCATAAAAATGCTCTCATAGAGAATGTGGAGCCTATGAAGCAGCATATCGTTTAACCGGTACTGCTTTGTATGGTAAATCAGACAACATAGTATGGCTAAGTCTTGGTCCTGCAAAATCTAGAAAAAGAGTGCTGAAATCATATGAGGACATAGAAACAATTGCCAGAAAGGATCCCAACAGCCAAGACATTCTAAAAAACAATTTACTGGAGACACACTATCCGAACAGGAGAAGCACTTTGGAAAGCATGTGTCTATACCACATAGCTCAAAACTTTGCATACAAAATAATGTGAAACCCGATGAAAGCAAACGTAGATATAGAGTGACCGATTGTGAAGGGAGTTTAGTGAAACTTAGTGAAACTAGTGAAACTTACCAAACTAAGCTTAATTAATCATGTAAAATTGTCATTAAAAATTCCTCAACAGAAAGAACTATATGTCTCTGTTACAACTTTTCAAACCATGGAGAAAAGAGGAAGACATACTAGAAAACTATGACTGCTATGAAGATGCTTTCAAAGCAAATGAAAGCGCTATCACCGATGTGAACTTTACGCAGTACAAAACAATGTTACACAATGAGCAGCAACAGGAAGAACTACTTCAGGCCCAACTAGATAAGGACTCTTCCGACAGTAGTCAACCTTCTGTAACAGGAAGTCAAGAACCACTAGGATAACCACTAATAGCAAATGAGGCTGAAGTAGCTATGGCAGAAGTAGAAAACACCATGTATCAGTATCAAGAAGATACAGAAGACTTAAATATACAACAAAGAAAACTTAAAGATCAGCACACCATTTTTGAAGATGTAAAAACAAATTGTACATGGTGTACAACACGAAAATAAAGAATGTACATGCCAAAATTACAAACCTATACTGCTGTACGTGAGTGGTGAAGCTGGATCAGGGAAAACATTCTTAATCAAAATCATCAGCAAGTTCCTTCAACAATTGACAACAACAAACTGTCAGCTGTTGTAACGACCCCACCAGGTTTAGCAGCCTACAACATAGGCGGTGTCAATTTACACCGATTACTACTGCTTCCAGTAGTGCATCAAAATAAATTGGACTATTACAAACTTTCTGCAGACGCTGCAATGGAATTACGCAGAGTATTAAAACAAATGAAAATGCTACTAATAGATAAAGTGAGCATGGTCTCCAACCTAATGATGGCTTTGATTCACCTCGAATTGCAAGTAGTACTTAAAAGTAACGAAGAAGTCTTTGCAGGGAAACGCATTATAGTTTTCGAAGATCTTCTACAATTGACACCAGTGAAAGGTGAACCTATTTTTAAAACCTTAGGCCACAAACTCTGCCGGAGAACTGTTGGTAGCATAGGTAATGTCAACCTTTGGCAACATTTCCAATACAGAGAATTAACTGAGAACATGCAACAATCTGTAGATCTCACTTATGCCAATATCTTAAAAAGTATTAGAGTTAGTGTACTATCGCAAGAAGCACAAGTTGTATTGAAAAACCGGCACATTCATGCACTTTATGGCGATAATGCATGTGCAACTGATGTTATGGAACAAATAGGGCATAAAAATGTCAATTGTATGGCCTTAATGCCAACTCTTGCAAGCTGTTTCAAATTCAATGAAACAATGTTAAATAAAGAAATGCAACCAATAATGGAAATTAGCGCCACAGACAAACTAGACGTACATGGTATGACAGTACCCACGTGTGAGCAAGTCACAACAAGACTAAATAGTTTAGAAAATTCAATCTCCAACACAGCTGGGTTGGAAAAAATATTAAAATTATCCTTAAATTGTAGAGTAATGCTTAAACGTAACCTTGACGTCGGGCAAGGGCTAGCTAATGGAGCACTAGGTACAGTTCTTGGCTTTCAATCATACCCACATGACAGCAACATTGTTTGTCAATATTCGCTTTGATAAAGTTTCAGAAGTGAAAAGGATAGGGCGCTCAATTGCTC
This sequence comes from Ambystoma mexicanum, assembly GCF_040938575.1. Taxonomy (NCBI): domain Eukaryota; kingdom Metazoa; phylum Chordata; class Amphibia; order Caudata; family Ambystomatidae; genus Ambystoma; species Ambystoma mexicanum. Next base: position 394,393,730 of record NC_090921.1, on the reverse strand, counting down.
GATTCCTTCTCTTCAAAGACATGTATGTACATAGAGAGCAATTTTCTCTAACTCTTGCATATGCAGTTACAATTCATAAATCCCAAGGTCTTAACCTAGACAAAGCATTGATAGATATAGGAAACACACTCTTTAAGGAAGGCATGAGCTACGTAGCATTATCATGCTTACGTACACTTGACGGTCTATTGCTAATGAACTTTGATGCAAGTAAAGTGAAAGCTGATATTCCTTGCATTCTAGAATACAATAGACCGCGTTCACTGTACACCCCTCATCTGAAACAATATCCTGTTCCAGATAAAGTAAAACGTGGTAAAAGAAAACTAAATGAAACAGAAATGCAACAGAATCCAACAGCAAATTCCTCAAAGAAAAGAAAAGAAGCTAAAATTTCAGCAATTACCACAAACAAAGAATAACCTATTAGGGAATGTAAACCAGGGCCGTCGGCAAAGAAGGAACAGAAATTCCGAAAAATGCACTCAGATACAGAACTAGCTGGTCCATTCAAATTTGCAAATGAAAGTGGGGTAAGTTGCTATGCAAATGTAGCAATGAATATTCTATTTCAATTGCCACCAATTGTTAACAATATTTACTTGCACAGTACAAACCAATTGTTATTGCAAATGTTAGTGCTTCATAGAAATGCAACAAGCAATCCTGACAACACATACAGTGTTCATGGAATACAGCAAGAATTGGATGACTGCACTGGAATGGTGAGATTCACTATGAACTCACAAGAAGATCCACAAGAATGTCTAATGTACTTACTATTAGTATTGGAAAACAAAAGCATACCTGTAAATGAATTCTTCCAGATTTCGTACATGTGGAAACATACATGCACTCTCTGTAGCAATGTGATACAGGAAGAATTCCCAAATGAGCGATGTGTGTATGTTTCCATACCAAATTCTGAAAGCATTTCATTTCAGCAACTTTTAGAGAATGCAAACCATGGCAGATTATGTACTATTTGCAATTCAGACAATCGCTCCAACTTACTTATACAATCACATAGTGCCTACATAATACTTATGCTTCTACGTTATAATGCAGATGGTACCAAAAACAACTGCAAACTGACTGGATTCACACACGGTCAAGTGTCACTTGGAAAGAAAACCTTTACAACAATAGGTATCATCTACCATGCAGGAACTACAACCAATGCAGGTCACTACAATGCATACACTAAAAAGAAATGTGGATGGTTTCGAATGTAATGATAGCACCATTACTCTAAAGCAAAGATTGCCAGCTAATCTTACTAAATGCGTATTTAATCTTCTTAGAGCCCAAATGTAATAAATAATGTGTACTTCAAGATTGCCAAAAAATTATGTGAAAGACTACAAACAGTTAGAATACACCAATAGGTATCTAACTGCCCAAGAAGATATAACAATGACACAAATAAATGGATATCACAGATTTGTAGGAACAAATGCACAGTTAAAATACGCCTACAGGTATGTAACTGTTGTTAAAAATCGGAAGGAAGGCAACAAACATAACATTAATCAGAAAGATGAAGGAAACAGTATATAACAACGACACAAATAAATGAATATCACAGATCTGTAGGAACAAATGCAGTTACAATACGCCTACAGGTATGTAACTGTTGTTAAAAATCGGCAGGAAGGCAACAAACATAACATTAATCAAAAAGATGAAGGAAACACTCAAAGGAAACGAGGAAGTAGTACCATAGCAAAAGGTTTTTTTTAATCCGACAAGGATTTTTTTTTTCCCAGACCCAAGGATTAGAAAAGCAAACACAGAAACTGAGCACAATGCACAGTGCACTGGTTTGTAAACTAAATATGAGGGTAAAAAAAAGGTAAACTGTCTATTATGCAATGTAGTAAGTTTTCATAAAATGCAAAGACTAACATACCTTTTTCTTTTATCATAGAAATTAAAAAAGGGATACTTCTGCTAAGTACGAAAAGCATTTAAAAAATATATGTGGATTCTGAACAAAGTAAGGACTAAGTATATTGGCAGGCATTTTCTACACATGCGAATCTACACGTCTAATCTATGGTAGTAATATGCTGCAGTGGCTGGAGGCTGGCCCTTGCATCTTCAGTGTCTAATCTATTAGAATCTTCACTCACCTCTACCTCGGGGGGGTATATATGGCATCTTTGGACCCCTTTGTTGCCTTCGACAGCGTTATAAGGGATAGGTTATGGAACAAGTTACTAAACTATGGCGTTCCTGAGCCCATAGTAGCACTTATAGCACTATTGCATTGAAATACATCATATATGGTGAGGATTAAACAAGATGGAACCACTACCAAAGCTATACACACAGAGATAGGTGTCAAACAGGGGTGCCAATTGGCAACCATCTTGTTTAATCTTTACATATGTGATATAGACAAACTGTGGGAAAAATTGGTGGTCTTTCCAGTAAAATTGGGTGACACCGTATAAACTGGTTGGCTTTCGCGGACGATATTATTCTATGTGATCGCACTCCATTTGGCCTGCAGACGAAACTAAATGCGTTTCACGATTATGCAAAAAGTACCAATCTTGCAATTAATGCAAATAAATTAAATATAATGGTATTCGCCAATAGAAAAAAGGTATGTAGATACACATGGAAAATGAACAACATGGTGATTTAGCGTGTGATAAAAACAAGGTATTTGGGTTATAACCTGTGTGATTCGAACTCCCTGTATGTGGAATGATACGTTGACTCAGAAAGCAATTCCTCTCATATCACCAATGAAGGTACTATATTATAAATATGCAAAGTTTTCCCTTAAACCATTGTTTGAATTCTACACCCAAAAAGTGGAAGCTGTGTTATTGCACGGTCTTGACCTGTGCATTTTGGATTTAACATCAATTCTTAATAGGCTGCAAAGAAAAATATGGAAAAGTGTGCTGAGCTTACCTAAATCATCTCCCAATTCAATCATAATTCATGAACTTGGGTTGAATTCGTTAGCCTCAAAATTTTGGTGGCCAAGTTAATGAACTATTGTAAAATTTTGTATCCCCCTCCTAATTCACTATATCAAGACTTCTGTGGAATGCTCACCAAGCAATATCCACCATCAATTCAACGTTATGTTATGAAAATGGAAGCGTTATTACAAACTATAGCTATAGATCATAAGGACCTATATGAACGATCTAACGTGGTGAAAAGGAAATTCTTTCAAATGGATTGGGCTAACTTCATCGAGCTCAACGCAAAATCCAAATCCTATAAAGATCAATATTATTTTTTTCAAACAATTACCAAAAATGCAATACTTAATAATGTTTCCATGTCCGAAGGCTAGGAATTTGTATTTGAGATTTAAGCTAAATCTAATACACACTGGAGAAAGAACTAAGTATTGGTCTGAAACTTATGATTGCATAGAAGGCGTATGCTGCAGATTCTGTAACATCAAAGACACCCCTGAGTCGCTAAAACATCTGGTGAGATACTGTAGTCAGCTCGAAATCATTTGCAGTTTCCGTATGGGCCAATTTTATAACGGTAATTTGGCATTTTCTAGAGAGTTGCTATGGTCACAATGCATGTGGGGTAAATCGCAAAAACTGATAATAGCACTAACGCGATTTATTACTGCCATAGAGCAAAGAATTCTGGATTTTGAAAGATAGGCTAAGAATGTTTCTGTGAATGATGTAAAGACACAATTGTTGACTTTGTGTTGTTTTAAGATTAAAGAGATTTTTATTTTTCTCTCTTCACTGTACACTAGAGTAACTTGCTGCTTACATTTCAAATGTATTTTTATTACAGTTTTTTATGTTTGTTTATATTAAATATTTGTAAAGGTGCATTGTACCAAAAACAAATAAAAAACTACTTGAAGTTCCAGAAATATCAGAAACATTGCGATTCCTACCATCACATCTTAATGTAGATTTGAAGATTTTTGCAAAATAGCCTTGACATTGATCTGCATAGTTCCTAAACTGGTGCATTTAGACCAATGTGGTTTTGTGGAGGGAGAAATACCCATGGACAAGGTTACACACTCAAGCAAGGAATTGGTGATAATGGCCGCTAATGCGTTTCAAAGCTTTTGATTCACTTCAACGTCCTGGCTATTCACAATACTGGAGAAGTATGGTCTGGAGCAAAGATAAGTGGGTTTGCTTATTGTATAACAAACCTATGGCTAAGGTCAAAACTGTTAATTCATCTCGCTAGATTAACCCAGGAGGGGTTTGTGCCCTCTATTGCTCCCATTCGGTTTGCCCTGGCACAGGAGCCTCTGGCTGGGTACTTGAGGAATTTGAGGGCATACCGACCGCGTGCCGAACACATACCATACATCCATGTATGCTGACGGTAGGTGATATGATATAGCATTTACAACATGCCTATACACGGGTGTTTCAAAGCACGGCAAGGGAGGAGAACAGAGCGAAGACAGACAAAGATCCTACTAGGCCAGGTGTCATTCAGATCACGCAAGTGCATGGGAAGGGGAGTGGGGAGATGTGCAGGGTGGGAAGGGGGCGAGGACAGTGCAGTTCATGGGATAAGAAAATAATAACAATAGGTAAAGTACGGGCAGCAAGTGGCAAGGGTAAGTGCAGACAACAGGTGTCAAGTGCAGGTAGTGGGACTGTAAGGATACAGAAACAGTCCCCAAGTGCGGGGTTGCCAGGAGGGTAGTGCAGGAGTGCGACTGGCGGGGGAGGGGATCTGGGCCCGAGATCAGAGGGCGGCCAGGCAACCAGTGCAAAGTCAGTGTCAGCCAGGAAGTCAGCAAGGGAGAGGAGGAGAAAAAGCAGAAGCAAAGGGAAAGGTTTTGAGGTGCTTCCGGAAAATGATTCTCCTCAAGTTTCAGGTGGGCAGGGAGGCTATTCCAGAGGGAGGCACTAGCCGAAGAAAGAGATCTACCACCAACTTGTTGCTTGGAGAAGAGACTGACCCTGAGGGAGTTTGAGGCAGATGAGAAGAGCTCGAGAAGGAAGGTATTTAGGAAGAGAGAGTTGAAGGTATTGGGGCCCCACGCCCCAGATGGCCTTGTGGATGATGCAGAGGGTTTTGAACTTAATCCTCGCAGCCACAGCGAGCCAGTGTAGAAATTTCAGGTCTGGAGAGATACGATCCCTTGGCTTGAAGCCAAGGACAAGTCTCGCAGTCCTGTTCTGGATAAGTTGCAGAGGGCGGAGAGTAGAAGCAGGAATATTTAGAAAGAGGCTGTTGCAGTAGTCCAGCCTAGAGAGAATCAGAACTCTGGAGACAGTGAGCTTCTGGGGGAAGGAGAGGAAAGGAAGAATACCTCTGAGGAGGTGCAGTTGGTAGTGTGACTTCTTAGAGACGTCAGAGATGTGAGGAGAGAAGGTGCGTGTAGAGTCGAAGATGACCCCGAGGTTTTTAGCCACACAGGTGGGAGCAGGAAGAGGGCCAAGAGAGGCCGGCCAGAGAGCTACAGAAAAGGAGGAAGCGGGTGTGCCAATGAGGAGAATCTCAAGTCTTACTGGGATTAAGGCAGAGGTCATTGGCGGCACACCACTCCTATAGTAGACAGTCAGAGATGAGGGAAGTAGAGGAGGTGGCAGAGGGTAGTCTGAAAATGAGCTGGGTGTCATCCGCATAACACTGAAAGCTGGGGCAGAGAGGGGTGATGCAGTGGGCCAGGAGTGCCAGGTATTGGTTGAACAGACAGGGAGAGAGGTTAGACCCCTGGGGACACCACAGGTACAGAAAAAGATAAGGAAGGACCCAAGTTGGACCTGAGAGGATCGGTCGCAGAGGAAAGAAGTCAGCCACGCCAGAGCCTGACCGGTGATATCCAGGATATCATGAAGATGGTTGTGGTTGACAGTGTCAAAGGCAGAAGAGAGATCAAGCACGATGAGGACGCAAGGGGTGTTAGAGTCAAGATTGGAGAGCAGGTCTTCATGGATGTTCAGGAGAGCAGTTTCCGTGCTTCTGGGAGCTCTGAAGCCAGACTGATGGTCATGGAGACAACCAACAGATTCAGTGTGGAGATTAAGCTGGGAGATGGCCAGTTTCTCCAGGTGCTTGCCCAGGAAGGGAGTGATGGAGACTGGGCGATAGTTGGCCGGACAAGAGGGGTCGGTAGTGGGTTTCTTAAGAAGAGGGTGCACAAGGGGGGCGCTGTTGCGCAGCTGTCTGATATGGCTGCTGCCTGAGAGGCTCCGGCTGAGGCCTCTATATCCTGTCTGAAATCCTCCTCTTCTTGGACCCGTCTTCCCCCTGGCTGTTCGTTGGATGCGGGCTGAAGTTGTTCGGCACCTCTTCAACTCGATCTCCCCTCTTGCGGGCAAGTGGTGGGCGAGCTGTGAGCAGCGAGATTAGAAAAGTGCTGGTGGCGGCCTCGCTGCTTCGCCGGGGCTGCGTGTGGGGGAAGGGTGCTCTCCCGCAGCTCTTTGCTTGCAGCAAATCGCAGGCCCCTTGTACCCCCCTTACTATCTTCGGCTGAGGGAGCTGGAGCTGCTTTGTTCTGCTGGAGTTGGCAGTCCGGACCGAGGCGCTTTTCAGAGGTCCTGTGCCTGCTCGGCCGCCTTGCGCTGCGACCGCCAGGGCTCCTCCGCCCGACGTGGGTTCAATGTGGTTCCAGCGTTCCCTCTGCCGGCTGTCACTGCCTGCGCCGCGGGCCCTGCCATCAACTGCTGCCTGCAGGGGCCCGCCGTTCCGTTTCATCTCTCCGACCTGGCTCCCGGTCCACGGAGGGGCCCTACCTGTGGGCAGGGCGAGGTGTGGTGCTGGGAGCGCCCGACGGATCCTTGGCTTCCGGCTGGTGTGGCGAGAGGAGCTTCTGGCTGTTCCCCTTGGGCCCCCTAAGTGCACCTTGTGGTGGCTGGGGACGGGTGCAGGTGGGGCCCACTGGGGCGGATTCATCCTTGCCCAACTCTGGGCTGGCGGTGAGGACTGCTCGGTGTTGCCTGGACTCTGGGGCTGGACGCTGCTAAGGTGAGGCACACCGGATTCTTCACCACTGCCTGCGGGCTCACCTTCCACTGCTGCATGGTTTTCTGTCTGGCCCTACTGCTTTTCCATTGTGCACCGAGGTCGCCTGGATCTGTCTTCCTGGGATTGCATTGCTCTGTGGGCGCCCAGCTGGGAGCGGAGTGCCATCCTGGGCCGGTACGCATACATGTCATTCACCCCTCCTGCTTTGCCTTGCCCCCTGGAGAGGGACCCGGGCCGTGTGATGGAATAATTGCTGCAGTGACACGCCTCTGCCCTCGATCATCAACTCATGCCACCTGCGACTGGGCCCACCCCGCTATTTATCCTCCTTCTTATTTCACCCTAGTGGGTTGGTCTCACTTGGCTCCAGGTTACCATTGCTGAGGGTCTAAGCTTTGCTCTCTGACCTGCGAGATTTGGGAGATCACGGTGTGACCACCCTTCAACTGGCACCCAATAACATTGAGGAGTAAGTTGGGTAATATAGTTGCTTTGGCACTGCAGGGGCTCATGTTTGCATGCTCTGGTCTCACCTGCTGCTGGTTGTCCTTTAGGGGATATCATTGACGCCTGCGGCTGCAACACTGAATGGGGTGTGAGAAAGGGTGTACTCTCCGGCTGCCCACTGTCCTCGACGCCGATAGCACCTGCTCCACCCAGTGTTGGGTCTTTGTCCACCAGGGGTCTCCCCCTTTTGAAGGTTCTGCGCTCAACCCTCTACCTTACCACCCGCTTCTCTGGGTTCCTCTGCACGGGGAACACGGAGTGGGACTTTTGCATCCTAACCCACGCCTTAGATTGACATGAGCTACTGATCCTCGGGACGCAGAGGGTTAAACCTTCCTTGGGTACCTGTACTGTCTGCAGAAGAATAGCCTTCCCCCTGCTGCTGGCTGCACTGTACTCCTTGTCACCCACTCCGGCTGCTATGGGAAATCACAAGCAGGCCAAAATAGACCAATTTGCCCGCTCTGATCAACCCTCTAGGCCACCATCTCCCTCCTCGAGTTGATCTCAATCTCAACTCTAAGTGGCTGCATTGAACCAAACCTTGCTTGCTTTAAAGAGCAGTACTGATAATTTAGGTGCCAAAATTGATTCCTTAACCTATAAGGTAGACATCTCGGCTATACAGATTGATAAATTGTGTGGTCGCATGACAGAAGAGGAGCAGCACATAGGAGAGGGTGAGGATAAAGTCTCCACACTGCAGCGCAAGGTGGTGGAGCTGCAGCAGGCAATCAAAAAATCTCAGCTAAGAATGAGGACCTGGAAGGCCGCTCCAAACGGAATAATATACGTATACATGGGGTACCGGAATCCACACCTATTGATAATATGGAAAGATTCACGGAAACACTCATTGCTGACATTCTGGACCGCCCCTCCTTTACATCGATGTTTATGGTGGAGCGGGCGCATCGCTCGCCTGCTGCGAGGCCCCCCTCTGGCGCCCCGGAGCGCCCTATCATAGCTAGAATTTTTAATTACCGCGATCGGGACACCATCCTGCGTTCTGCCAGGGAGAAGGGGGAGTTACGTTGGGGCTCATCCGTGATCAGACTGTTCCCGGATTTCAGTCCTGCGGTCCAGGATCATCGTAAAACCTTTCAATCGGTCAAGGCCATACTCAGAAGGAAGGGGGTCAAATATGCAATGTTGTATCCTGCTAAACTTTGTGTGCATTAAAATGGGTCTGCGGTTTTCTTCTCCTGAGGCTGCTGAGCGCTCCGCGTCCAACCTCCCGGAAGCTGCGGGCCCCTCGGCTCGCTCTCCCTCGCATTCCAACTGTGCCAACTAGAGGCAACGGAGCGACGAACGTCGACCCTTGCTGACTGGTCTAAGAGATATCTCCTATGGGCTGAGGCCTTTTGGAGTGCACTGGCTGCCTACAGCGCACCACCATTATCAGCAGGCACTGCTGTTTGATTGTTGATTATTTGGTTTGGTTGGGGTCAGGGTGGGTTTGTGATGCCGGTAGGGTATGGTTTCTGGCATGGGTGAGTTTGGGGGGGTGGGGGTGGGCCGGGGTACTGGCTGGGCTGCTTTCTGTTTATGGTTGCCTCAGCGATTGCTTGTCCTTTCACTCACTCACGTTGTCAGAACTTGTCAACATGCGTTTCACGACCCACGTGCCTTGCCATAGCACCCTCTTGGTTGTTCAGTCATATATATGGGGGGAGGAGGTAGGCTAAAGACTCTCTCGGTCCTGTCCTGGAATATAAGGGATTTCACCAATCCCAAGAAGACTCGGCTGATTGTGAATTACTGCAGGAATCATGGGGTTAACATACTGTGCGCCTTCAGGAAACGCATCTCACCAAGGGGGCCACTCTTCCTAAACTGGCTGGATGGGGCATCCATAGGTACGATTCATCATGTACATCTCACTCCAAAGGAGTAGCCACATATATTCATGGCTCATTGCAATATAGACTGCATCAGCAAATGAGGGATAATGAGGGTAGGTTCTTAATCCTGGCTGGGGAGCTACACAATTTAAAGGTCCTGCTCGTTAATGTGTACGCCCCGAATGTTGATTCCTCTGAGTTCTTTCATCATTGTGCAACGCATATACTCAAGTTTCCGGGCTATGAGATCATATGGGCTGGGGATTTTATCTTAGCCCTCACACTCGGGCTGGACAGGTCGGTGACAAGTCAAACATCCTTATCGCTGGCAGCCAGAACCTGAGCCGCCATATCCCAGTACCATGGCTTGCATGATGTGTGGCGATCCCTACACCTTGACACCAGAGAATATACATTTTTCTCGGGAGTACATGGCAGTTCTGGAATCGATTACATTATGGTTACCCCCCACCTTATAAGGGATACTGTTGAGGCTTCTATTCTTCCTCGTACCCGGTCTGATCATTCTCCCATTCTGGTTCACATTACTGGCCCAATGGGCCCCCCCCGAGCCATCTTCGGTGGAGATTCAGGGCTCACGCCCTGGAGGACGTAGCCTTTCAGTCTGAGTTGGGCCAGGATATTCAAACGTTCTTCCAGTTGAACGTCGGCTCAGTCTCTAACCAGGGTATAATCTGGGAAGCGTTTAAGGTCTACCTGCGTGGATGCTGTATCTCTAGAGAGGGCGGGGTACTTAAGGGCATTAGGAGATCTATGCGTGCCCTTGAGGATAAAATTAGAGAGAGGGAGAATCGGCAGGGTGAGGCTCCTTTGTGAACTCTCGCCCCTCAGGGAGGAACTTTTACGCTTGGCCATGAGCGAGGAGAGATATTTGGGGGACCCTATCCTTGCAATGAGATACAGAGAAGGGGACCGCCCGAGTAAACCGCTAGTTTGGGCCATTCGGAAACAGCAGCAATCTACTGTCGTTACCAAGCTTGTGGAGCAGGATGGGACCCTAGTGAAAGATTTGCAAGGGATGAACATCGAATTCCACGAGTACTATGATCAACTATATACGTCACGGCCACTACCGGGCCACAATGCTCTGATTCGGTATCTTGATGAGGTTGCCCTGGGCTGGTTTGAACCGGAACAGGGTAGCTTGCTCAATGACCCTATCACAGAGGAGGAAATTCACGAAGCCATAAAATCCCTCCCTAGCGGGAAGGCTCCTGGGCCGGATGGGATAACGGCTGAATTTTATAAAGCATATGCAGACCTACTGCTTCCCCATCTGCTGAATAAGTACGACAACGCTTTTTCTACTAGCTCCCTCCCGGAATCTACTAGGTCTGCCTTAGTGACGGTGCTATTAAAGCCCGGGCGTGACCCCCGTCAATTTTCCTCATACCGCCCCTTGTCACTTATCAATACCGACAATAAGATCCTCGCAAAAAGTTTTACTAACCGTATCCTTCCTCACCTGCCAGCTCTGGTTCTTCCGGATCAAGCCGGGTTTATCCCGGGCCGCTCTACCTAGTATAATCTAAGGCGGTTCTTCACTTTAATGCACAACGTCAACCCGGAGGTCCCAATAGCTATAGCGGCACTAGACGCGGAGAAAGCCTTCGATTCCATCGAATGGCCCTTCCTTTTCGAGGTACTTCGCCGTTTGGGTTAACATACATAAAGTGGATTAATATACTATATGCAACCACTAGGGCGGCAATATGCACTAACGGTATAATTTCAGAGTATATTCACCCTACGCGTGGTACCCACCAGGTGTGCCCCTTCTCACCTGTCCTCTTTGCTCTCGCCATGGAGCCCTTGGCGTGTCACTTTCGGGAATTACATGCACATAGGGGCGTATTGGTGCGCACACATCGCGCTGTGGTTTCCCTATACGCTGATGACATTCTTTTGTTTGTTAAGCTGAATTTAAATCCACTGACTCAAGAAGTGGTCCGTTTTGGGGAACTATCCGGTCTTCAAATCAACTGGTCCAAGTCGGATGTTCTTCCACTGACTCCCACTGTACAACAGGTTGATGTGGGAGATGGTTTTCGTTGGTGCCCGCAGGGCATACGCTATCTAGGGGTGAGGGTCTCCACTGAGCCAGATGCTCTGTATAGGGACAACTACATACAAGCCCTGGAGGACCTGGAGCAGAGGGTTGAGGCATGGGTTCTGCTCCCTTTGTCCCAGGCAGCCCGCATTGCGCTGTCTAAGATGGTTATACTCCCTAAGCTGTTTTCTATTTTTAATAATGTCCCACTGGGGCCCCCAATGCGCTTTTGGTATCGGGACAGGAAAATGATGACCAAGCTCGTTTGGGCAGGTAAACAGCCTAGGGTGTTGTAGTGATACACAAAATTGCAAATTTGCCAATCAGGGCTTTAGATGACAGCATTAGCCGCTGAAAGCCAATAGTTTATTCAAAGTATGTGCCAGAAATGCTGACAGTAGTCTGTTGTAGCACTTCCATTATGCAGTAGTGAGCTACAAGGAATATGCAGGCCTAGTAGGGGTGGTAGGTCACATTATGCATTGTAGATAAACAGGTAGGGCGAAGGCCCCAGCTCTGTAGCTAATAGACATTATTGGAGTGTTTGGAACATTATGGCACCTATATAGCGCTTAGATAGCCAGGCTTAAGCGCTATGAACACTAAGCTATGAGTGCATGCCTTTTAGAGCTTGCTCACATGGGGTTAATTCATCTCGGCTTCTCTTAGAATATTCTGCCTTTCTAACGGTAGCCCTGCATGGCTTCGTAAACAAATCCTCTTTCTCGGAGAAGGCACTGATAAGACATTCCTGAGCTTTCGCGCAGATGGGCTCCAAGTAGGGAGGGGCACAGAAAAGGAGCACAGTGGAAATTCACAGAGTTGGGTTTTTCCATGAGCAAGCCTATATTTTGCACAGGGAAAGTTCTGGAAATGTGCGTCATGGACTGACAGCACGAGAGTATAAAAATGCATGCCCACATGACTCAGGTGGGAGATCGATCTGTGGACTTGGTTCGAGCAAGATCAAGTGTCCGGAATTTGTGGCTCTGTCGGCACCCTGCAGCGCTGTCCTCTGAGCGGGGCTTGTTACAGCTAGCTTATGAGGGCCAGGGTCTCCCAGTGCTGATTGAAGGGGCGTAAGACTGTGTTTCTCTATGTTTCTCTAAGTTCTATGTTTCTCTATATTTTGCATTTCTCTAAGTTTTGTGCTTTGTAATCTTCTCTAACTTGAATCCCAAGATGTTGCTGAAATTCACTGTTTAGAATAAATACTAAAACTTATTGAAGGTGTCATTTGTCACTAGCATGAGTTCACTGCTCGGCATAATAGAACCTGTATTTTGGGCTGAATTTTTGCTCCCAAGGGCTGGTCCCGAGGAAGATTTGCCCAATATCAAGACAGGTGTCGTACGAAATCCTCGGTAGGCCATACGAACAGTGCGGTCTGGAGTATCCCGATATGTGTTTATATTATCTCGCAGCACAGGCACAATATATTGCCGGATGGTGCTCCCCTAGCCTTGACACTCCTCACAACCATCTTGCGGCAGCAGTCGCCTCTCCAAACGTGCTCCTGGGGTTGTTATGGGGCTACAGGGAACCCACTCCGAAGGGGGAGGTTCAGCCACTAGCAGTGTCATGTAGGGCCTGGGATAGGTTGTGTGAATTGCTTGCAACTTTCCCCCGTTATCAGGCCACCCTTCCGATCTACGACATAGTGGGGGGTCGCACTTACGCATTGAAAAATCGTTTAAGCAGCTCTTCTCGAGGCTAGTGGTCCAAACTCTTTCTGACATAGTCCATAACGATCAGATAGTGTCCTGGGAGGAACTTAAAACCAGAGGAGGGCATAATGCGGTGACTCTGCTCCTTTACTACAGGCTGCGAGGTGCACTTAAAGCCATATGGCCGGAATTTCCTCGAGCCCCCTCCCCTCACCATGTTCTAAATTTTATTATTCAGCCGCAGTCATCTGGTAAAGTTGTCATCTATTTATAAACTGGTAAGATCTGGGAGGCAATCTGGGAATCACAGATATAAACACCTATGGGGAACTGCCCTTGGGGAGCCCCTGAGCGAGCTTCAATGGAGGATAATCGGCATGCAGACCGGGCGCATATCCTTAAATTGCCAATAGACTGATTCAGTTTAAGTTTATTCATCAGGCCTACTACTCTCCTGCCTCCCTTTGCAGGTTCTTCCCTGGGAGATCTTCGGCATGTAAGAGGTGTGGTGGCGCAGATGCTGACATTTACCACGTTGCTTTGCCTGCCCCTGCATAAGGCCTTTCTGGTCCAGCATAGAGGCAGCAATGAGCGTGATGCTACCCTCCCCACGCACCTATACACCGGAGCTTTGGATGCTGTCTCAGATTGATGGTGACAGCTGGTCAGAAAAGAAACTATTAAGCATGGGCCTCCGTGCTGGCGAGGTATCTTGTAGCTAGAAACTGGGGGAGACCCAAAACGCCTGTTTTTTCTAAATGTCTGGGGCTTATGAACACTGCTGAACGAAGGGAGACTGGATATGCCTCCATGTTCCCTGTCTCTTGTCACCCCCTCGACTATTGGCCACCACTGAGGCAATACATGTCTGAAGTACACTCAACTATGCAATCTCCTGCGCCTGCTCAGGGTTGGGAGTGCTAGCACATTCTCGTGATGGTCCTGCCTTTCACATCGCAGGCTTGGAGGCTGGACATGATGTACTTTTTCCTTTCTTGTTGTACACAGATTTTTTTTATGGAGTTGTATGGGAATGGTTGGTTATAATGCTCTGGGGTCAGGAGCGGGGAGGGGTGGGTCGGAAGTGCCAGTAGTCTGAAGGTAACGAGTTGTTGTTTGGTTGCTGTTTTAAATTCAATAAAGAAAGTTTAAAAAAAAAAAAAAAAGAAGAGGGTGCACAAGGGAGTGCATCAGGGGGGATGGGAGGAGTGATTATAGAAATCAGCCAGGGCAAGAGCTAGGGTGTCGATGTGGTCTGTAGAAGAGGTCCCAAATACAGCCTGCACTCCAACCATCCATTTTGAAGTACCAGGACGTTCACACCGAAATATTGAGGAAAACCTATCAACAAAGGAAACGAAATGAAGATAGTCTAAGTACAGTCCCTGAAGAAACCAAAAAGGTCTTATTGAAGACGAATGGTGACATCACGAGAACCCAGACTGACTCACATATAGAAGTAAGGACGACTAGAGAATGACGCAAAGAGACGAAACGCCATGAACAAGGATATCATGAACCTAAAGTGAAAGGACAATGTCAAATGTAAGATGCCTAAGCTGAAAGCAAGATGCACATATTCAACCAGTTTACACCTGTACATATGCTTGGAGCCGCAAGAAAGCTATGAAAATCGTGTAGCTTGCTATGCTTAGTAGAAAGATAGTCTGGCAAGCGCCACTATACATAATCTACCTCAAACGAAGCACATTATATAAGTGTATTTCCACTTTGCACAAGAAACAGAATCAACCCAGGTTACTAAAGGCCACACGAGAAAAAGCTTCATATTTAGCAAAATCGAGAAGAGACGGCTGAAACAAAACTCAGCAGAGGCAACTCGTACCAGGAAAGCCAAGGTCGTATCAGTGGAAGAGACAAACAGTAGCTACATTTAATTGAAACTAAGAACAGAATATCCTGCTTCTGAAAGGTTAAGATAAGAAGAAGACAGGTGGTGGGTGAAACGAAAATCAAATACACAAATTATGTGTAAAAGAGGCAAATTCACGGTGTCTGAATCACGTGACCATCTGAGCAAGAAGAAGCAAGAGCTCACACCTACGCATGGCACCTGGCCAGGCGAAGATATCAGAACTTTTCCAGACAAAAGATGCAGTCTCGAGGCCAACCACAGTGAAATAATTGACACATGGCTACTAAAGGGATGATTGATTGTAATAATAATTGGAGGAAGGCCGGGTAACTAAGGGGCACCCCGCACCTGGCCGACCATTCTGCGTGCTGCTAAGCAAAGTGGAAAAGTATGCATGGGGTTCGTGCCAACCCAATCTCAATGGAGCAAAAAATCTAGGGTCCTATAGTTAGTAGAACCAATAGGACGTCGTACTTTTAGTGACGTCTGCAATAGCCATTTTTAAAGGAATGGCTTAGATGCCCACCTGACCGTGTTTACTCAATCCCCTCACTCTATAGGTACTAAATCTGTATATGGTAATAAAGTTACCTTTCCCAAACCAATAGAATTGCATGTCAACCTTTGAGTGTTACACGTGAATGATGACGAGTTTTCAGTATAAATGTTATGATTTTTATGAAGTTTGTTGGAATTGTGAAGCGAGAAGGAAGATCACGCATCCGCTGATGTTCATGAGACTCCACATTTTTTGTACTTGTCATTAAACGGACTCCCTTTGCCAAACCGGTAAATTGTCCTTATTGATTGGTGTTGAAGTATATATCTGCACCCCCATCCATCTCACGGGTGCTGCTATCTTGTCTTAAAGTGCTTCTGAGCAAACCACGACTCTATGGGCCGGTTGGTGGTCTCGGACCACACTTGGTAGCAGAGGATGGTTATCGATTAGAATAAGACACCCGTTGACCGTCTGCATAAAGAAACTCTAGGTCCTCAGAAATATCACAAGTACTTTGCCATTCTGGCTGAGTAGACCGTGAAGCTCCCCATAGACAGTGGTACAGTAAAAATAAAATCTGCAGAATGAGGTCTGAAGGGACCCATGTTACCCACATAACCCCTTCCCACTCCTATGGGTGGTTGAGCAGGAGTACGGCCGGAGAAGGCGCTGATCCCAAGCATCCAGAGAGGAAACATGCGAATAGTGAGTGAAAAAGACTAATGCTTTGGCAAAAAGCACATACCTTCGAACAACTAAGGGAAAAGGTAACAGACAGGCGGGAAAACAAAATATAGCCAGATGCAGATATGAATATATATATACATATACACATACACATGGGGAAGGAAATAATGACTTAAGAATAATTAAGTAGACAGAGAGGATACCGGGGAAGACAACCGAGAAGTGAGAGGATTCGCCTAACTCCTACACTTTTAATATAAGTGGCTATAAGAAACTTGCATCCAGAATCCCAAATAAAGGGGAACAAATAGGTCACCACAGTGGTTAAAGATGCTTTTGTGAAAGGGATGGGTTTAAACTTCATGTCGGGGTAAAAATATTAGAGGCAGAAGTAGTCTGTTAACGTCTGTCTTATGTGTTTGTTGTGATGTCATAAGTCAAATATTTTCCTTAGAGGAACTGAAATAAGAGTTACGCAATTAAATAACTGAGATATTGTAGTATACAAATTGATGTTTATTGAATAAAATAGAAGATATCAAATTTGTGGGAAAAACAGGATTGGAGCTTGCAGTGATTGGTGCTCACTCATATTATTGGAATTAAGTCACGTAAAGCGTTAACAAGTGTTATATAAAGAGAAAGGGAACAGACTTAAGCATGGAAGACATAACTCCATTAGCACACCTGTGCAAACAGTTGCCGAAACAGGCACCTAAGCTGAAAAAGTACAGTGCAGAATGGGTTAAAGGAACCGCCCACAAAATGTTTATGGCTTGTCCACAGGGCGGGTCATTATCTAAAACTGTTTTGCAACACATGACGACATACTTGCACACCACATACACAGGCAAAAAAGTTAGACAAATGCCTAGCTAGTCTAGAGTTGTTGAAAACGTATCAAGACAAGGAAAAGGAACCGCCATTAGACTGGATACTTAACCTATGCACAGAGGGGGGTGAGACGCCTTCAGTGCCAACCGCCCCATCTGAAACGAACATTGAAAATGATGAGGAAAGGTTATACCCACTCAGGGAACTTAAAGCAGCCACGGGGTATAACAACCCAGCATATGAGTCACCTACGCAAAGTAGTGACGAAAATCAAGATAAGGACGGAGATAGATATTACCTCCAAAGTCCTGAGGGACAAGGAGAGGCGATGCCGAGAGAAGAGACCAGACACAGGCAAGTATCTCTCTCGAGGCAGAGAGAGAAGGCAAAAGATTGAAAGGAAGCCAGGATAGAACGGATGAGCTAGCATTCGCAAAGAACGAATGGATGGGAAGACAGATTTTATTGAAACTCGATGGCAAAGGCAATGATGACACGAAACAAAAGGAGAAGTTAGACGACAGAGAGAAAGGAGAAGGAAAAGGAAAAAGGATTGAGACACGAAAGAAAAAAGATAGGCAGAGACAAGAACAGTTATATCGCGAAGAGCAAGAAAGGCAACATGATCGTAAACAGAGAACAACCAATGATCAAAACAGACAAGAGCAGCGAAGAATAGAGGAAGAACAAAGGATACGAGAGACAAGAATGAAGAGACGAAGGGATGAGGAGATCCGAAGGGCAAATGAACGTAGTGACGCAAACAAAGAGGAAGAAGATGGGGTCAGAGAAGAAACGAGGAAGCGCAGAGAATTCGATGACTGTGTAGAACGTAAGCGAAGACAGAGCATGCGATCTTGAATATCTGGAAAGAGGTTAAAAAAACCTGATCCAGAGGTAGACTGGGAGGACATAGAAGAATTCTTTGCTGAGTACGATTCAGTACCAGGCACGTCTAGGGCAAATACTGAGGGTGACTTCGACACCAGAAGCATTGGAGAAACGATCGATAGAATATATGATGAAATCGGGCTACAACAAGTACCGCAAGGGAAGGGGGAAGACAAGCGCCTAGAGAGCACTCAGCTTTACGATGCTGAGGACGTCTCCTGAAGTAGTGGAAATAGAGAACTGTCCCTAAACAGGTTGGAAATAAGTAGGAATAAGGATGATACAAGACATTGCACAAGTTGGGCGCAGACCATGTCTGACACCGAAAGAGAGGGACATGAGTGTCATGCTGAGAACCTGGTGTCTGCAGAAGCTGCTGAACCCCCGACAATCCACCCAAAATGTGGCACTCTGAGCTGACATATATAACTGCTCAGTTTACCTCACTTTCAGGGGGAAGGGACAAAGAAACAAACACCAGGCTGGAAGCTATCAACTCGCTGGTTCTTCACCTGTAGTTAAAACATAAACATGCAATACACCTCATTACTCATAGGTTACTATACTAACCTTAAACTCTATATCCTTTACCAAAATAGTTAAAAAACCATACCTGGTACTTCTCTTCAGTATGCCCAGAGAAGTGATAAGCAGACAAGACTTCCTTACTTGTGGACCAGAATCTTATAGATCATTCAGCCTTCTCAGTAGGTCCATGAATGTAATTTTTAACTTTGTAGTTCGTCTGCTCAACCCTAAGATTCTTGAACAAGGTTTAAGGAAGTTCTTTTAAGTTCTTGTATTTGTTTTTATATTTTCTTTGTAGAGTGTCTTTTACTCAGGAACGAATTTTAAACTTGCGATGAAATCTTCACGTGGAAAGCCAGCAAACGCGCTAAAATCCAAACCGCGGGAATAAACAGAAGCGCTTTTCTCCAAGTCGCAGGAAAGACGCACACGCGCTGAAAATCCAAACCGCGGGAAAAAACACACGCGCTTTTCTCCAAGTCGCGGGAAATATGCACACGCGCTGACAATCCAATTCGTGGGTAAAACGCACTCGCGCTAAAGTCCAAGACGCGATAAAAAATTACACGCGCTAAAATCCAACCCACGAATAAATACGCATACGCGCAAAAAAACAAATCGCGGGAAAAAGCACACGCGCTTTTATTTTATCACGTAGAAAAAACCCTTGCGTAACTGAACAGTAAACGCGAGTCCAAAGTTCACGCTCGCGCTTCACTCTCACGCGCAGAGACACACGCGCGGGCTCAAAGTAACGGGAAAAAACTCACGCGCTAGTTTGAATTGACACGTAGCGATACGCGCTTCAATCTTTTTAGATACAGATTTGCAATTTCAATCCCTTAAAATAAATATAACCTTTTTACAAAGTTCAACAAAAATGGAAAGTCACTTATCTTGTGATTGAGACTTGAAAACTTCTTTTCTCAGAAAATTGGAAGTTTCTGACTCCTGTCCTGTGTCTCCACCAAACTCCATACACGACTCCTGTTATACTTTCAGATTTTCCGCTCAACTGCTAGAAACTTGTCACCCTTGACCAAGTTAAGCAGGAGCTGCAAGGCACACGACCTCTCAGCTGGGCAAGGACGATGAAAGGCAGTTTAGAATGTTCATTGTCCTCCCTATAAACAATCTCCAGCCAATTAGAATTTAGACTGAGAACCTCCATCTTGGCTTGGGGCATTTTCCATAGACTGCTGTCTTGATATGGGCAAAATCTTCCTCGGGGCCAGCCCTTTGAGAGCAAAAATACCCAATTCAGCCCAAAATACAGGTTCTATTGTGCTGAGCAGTGATCTCATGCTAGTGACAAATGACACTTTCAAAGTTTTAGCATATTTATTCTAAGCAGTGAATTTCATATACATTTGGGATTCAAGTTAGAGAATATTACAAAGCATAAACCTTAGAGCAATGCAAAATATAGTGAAACATGGAACTTAGATAAACAGAGAAATATAGAGAAATATAGAGAAACACAGTCTTACGTCCCTTTAATCAGCACTGGGAGACCTTGGCTTTTCATAAGCTAGCTGTAAAAACAAGCCCCGCTCAGAAAAACAATGCTGGAGGACACCGTGAGAGCCAATTCCGGGCACTTGTGCGTGCATGAATCAAGTCCACAGGACGATCTCCCCCCGAGTCATGTGTGCATGGATATTTTATAATCTCGTGCTGTCAGTCACCATGACGCACAGTTCCAGAACTTTCCCTGTGCAACTAGCTCATGGAAAAAACCCAACTCTCTCTGAGAGGCACCCTGCTCGCTCCTACCCCTCCCTGGTTCCCATCTGCGCTGGCTGAGGAATGTCTTATCAGTACCTTCCCAGAGAAAAGGAAGATTAGCTTGGAGCCAGGGCTACCGTTAGTGAGGCTGAATATTCTAAGGGAAGCAGGGATGTATTAACCCCATCTGCAAGCTCTAAAAGGCATGCACTCATAGCTTAGTGTTTATAGCGCTTAAGACTGGCTATCTAAGCGCTATATAGGTGCCATGATGTTCCAAACACTCCAAAAATACCTATTAGCTACAGAGCTAGGGGCCCTCTCCCTGCCTGTCTATCAACAATGCATAATGTGACCTATTTCATACTAGGCCTGCATATTCCTTGTAGCTCACTACTGCATAATGGAAGTGCTACAACAGACTACTGTCAGCATTTTTAGCACATACTTTGAATACACTATTGGCTTTCAGCGGCTAATGCTGTCATCTAAAGCCCTGATTGGCAAGGCTGCAATTTCGTGTATCACTACAACTGCAATGAAGGTTAAGGGCAAAATTGGCTGTTTAAAAATATAACCCATAATAACTTCCTAAAACCTTTCTATACTAAATATGTGTCTCCCCTGACCCAATTTAAATGAGTATATGATACTGTATGTAAAGAATATGTCACTCCAACCTGACAGTACCTGACAACGAGGAAGAGAGGAGACGCGAGAAACGATTCCTAGCAGGGAAAGGGATAAGATGGCTAGATTCTAGTGAGTCTACACCAAGGGCATCAGAGTCAGCCACACAGTCAGACCGACACGAAGTATATCACGGTCAGAGGAGGGTGTCTCCAACACCCAATGAAGCCGGCTAAGGACATTGCCAGGTAGGCTGCAATGTGGAAATATTACTCCTACAATATACAGAAGAACAAAGAGGAAAGAGAAGACTATGCATCCCAATTTCCGTTGCTCGAGAAAGGTGGAGCAAGACCACAGTATATTCCATGGCCACAAATGGGCCAAGAAAACCTAAAAAATAAGCTTCCAATGTTGACATCAGGAGCCGGAAAATGGATACACAAGCTAGAAAATAATAACGGAGGAAACACGTTAGCTATCGGAGATATCAAAGGTCTCTTAATCGCCATATGTGGTGATAGAGCAGACGATGTGTGGACACGGGCAGGTTACCCTGGTGTGACCACAGTTAATGCAGCGCATGGCGGAGCTCCGTTTAACAATTGCAGAACCGCGTTATGGAAAGCATTACGATTGATATATCCAGATACTTCCGACATGGGAGCTATCATGACTTGGAAAATGAAGGAGTCGAAAGATCCATTGATTTACATACAGAATTACCAAGACGCATGGGTACTCGAGACTCCGGAATCTTGGGGGAAATCTATACCCGTGTTCTACCATATATTGTGCCAAGGGATGCCAGAGCCGGTACAGAAACAGCTTAAGAAATTGGTAGGAATCGAGGCCAAGCCATGGTCGGAAATACAGCTGACCATCGCACACTATTGCAGACTGCTGCAAGAAAAGAATCGCAAAAAGGAAGTTCCACGAAAGGGAGAGGGAAATTGAGTGCAGAAAAAATTGTCAAAATATGCTCTTGAAGGAGCAATGATAACTAGCACAGACGGATCGAACATACAACAGGTGAATAATCCACAGAACAATCAGGGCAATACTGGGTTTTACCCCAGGGGAAGAGGATTTAGAGGAAGAGGATGGCAGAGGATGGCAGAGTAATCAGGAAGGTTTCCAGAATCAAGGTGGTTTTCAAAACATGCAAAATGGCAATCACGATATGTCAAATGGGCAAATAATCAGACCACCGCCAGTATGTTGGTTGTGTGGGATGGCAGGGCATTTAGCGGGCACATGCAGAAATCAAGGCATGATGCAGAACGGCCAAGGAATAGGAGCAGGTACGGTGAATCCACCTGTGTTTTTTCAGCAGGGAGTTGCACAAAATCACGCGGTGCAACAACGCCAGCAGCACAACAAGGCTTACAACCTCAGAATTCGGTGAGTTTTCCACAAGGACAGTCCCAACAGTCACTGATGCAACTGTCACAGAGAGTAAGCACAGGACGGACCGTGAACCCTGGAATGAGGAGTAACACTGGTAATGGGTGAAGTCCATTTGCACAAAGTGGGACAAAATTATATATGGACTAGGACAACTCACTGGGAACCCTGATGTGTTCCATCCTATCAGTGACACCAGACCCTCACCGGGAACCAAGGGTGGATGTCGCTATAGGGGATAAAGAATATTCCTTCCTCGTTGACACGGGTGAAACACGTTTGTGTATATGTGAAGGCAAGTTTTCCTTGTCCGGCAATGCTATAAATACTCAGAGTTTTACAGGAGCTACAAGTCGTGTTCCCCTTACAAACGCACTTCCAGTCTCTATAGGAGAATGTGAAATTAATGTGCCTCTATTATATTCACGACAAACCTCAGTAAACATTTTGGGTCGACATCTGATGACGAAGTTAAATATGACAATCTCGTTCACAAAGGAGGGCATAGTATGGTCAATTCCAGGAATGCACTATTCAAATGTATGCGAAATGATTAGGGCATACGCGGGACACACAGCTATGAGGGCTATACCATTAGAACCAGAAATATTTGCATATGGAATACACATGTTAATGGCAGGGCTGCCAGGTCTTGCTGAAAAAACTATGAGGGCCCCAGATTAATTTTTGTTCAGGCCAAGAATACCTATGCCTGGGGAAAGGCATAAGTATTTCCCTTAATAATACACACAGACGCGATGCGAGGAAAAGTGGTTTTGATCGATGGTTATGATGAAGGCCGACAATGGTGCACAGTAATCGCCATTGAAGAGGGATACAGATTGACTGACGTCACTGATGATCTGTTTGATGAACAAGCAGACGGAGGAGAAAACAATGGAGGTGAACCTCACCTTTTGGGTGAAAATGATCAAAAGAAGTGCCTCAGAGAATGATGTTAGCACAGAATCGCCCCGAATATTTCAAGGACGACATGGCCCAGGTGCCTGTCTCAGTGTGGACCACAGGACCCTATGACGTAGGCTTATTGAAAGGAGTAGGAGAAGTGAAGATTAAATTGAAGTCAGGAGCAATTCTACCGAAAGCACAGCAATACCCCATGTCCAGGGAGGCAGATGGAGTTTTAAAGACAATTTCAGCTATGATGGAGCAAGGCATCTTAGTGACATCAGAGTCACTATGTAATACGTCAGTGTACCCGGTGAAAAAAAGTGTAGGGGGGCCATGGAGGCTGCTACAAGATTGAAGGCCGATAAATGATATTGTGGAAGCTGAGTTCCCTTTGGTCCCTAACCCGGCTACAATCCTATGTAATATACCGACTGAGGCAAAATATTTCACAGTGATTGACTTGAAAAATGCATTTTTCTCAATCCTGTTGCACCGTGACTCACAAGATCGACATTCACGTTCAGACAGATGCGTCTGAAAAGCACAAGGATACCCCAGGGGTACTGCGAGTCTCCTATCTTTAACAGAGTCCTGCAGATGGACCTAAGCAATATTGCATTAGAAAGTGTTGTCTTGCAATATATGGAATTGCACAACATATTAATTTGCAGCACGACAGGCGAAATGCAGACAATTCTGTTCAGCTATTAACTATACTAGCTGAAAAGGGATACAAGTTTGACAAAGAAAAGTTACAATATTGTCAACGAGAAGTACTCTACATAGGTCAGCTGATCTCTCATGAAGGGAAAGAGTTACCCCAGAAAGAGCTGAAGCCATACTAAACACAGCCAATCCACACACGGTAAAGCAGATGCAGTTTCTTAGGCCTGTGCAATTATGTCAGGACATGGGTCTTCGACTACAGCTCTTACACCAAGCCTTTGCTTCAGGCCCTAAAGAAGGCACAAGTTACGAAAGGAAAGATTGAATGGTCTGAGACCATGGAGGCAGGATTTGCTGAACGCAAAAGAGCAATTTGCACAGCACCAGTTTTAGGAATCCCCAATTATGCAGAGGAATTTTACCTGTTCGCACACGATTGGCAGCGTTATGACGGCAGTACTCATGCGGAGTACCACGTTGGGGTACAAGCCCCAAGCATATTATAGTGGAAATTTGGACCCAGTGATGAGAGGCCATTTCCCTTGCGAACAAAGTTTAGCTGCCGTAGCATTCGCCATAGAGAAAGCTACTACCATTGAAATGGGATGCTCGATGACATTGTACGTTGAACACTCGCTATTTGCTATCCTAGAGAAGCCTAAGGGCACACTGACATCTCAGAGCTTCTGCTTATGAAGTGATCATATCGAATCCCTCAATCAAGATAGTCCATGCAAAATAGTGAACCCAGCTATGTTCATTGCAGAGCCAGTCACTGAAGGAGAGTCAATACATGACTGCTAATTATGAAGAATTTTATGATGAAATTCCCAGAGTAAAAGAGAAGGATAAATTGTCTTCATTGACGGTTCTTCGAGAATCGATCAAAACGATGGGCAAAGATATACAGGCATTGCTGTGATGAAGCACACAGCAAATTGAGAATTTCGAGTACTACTTAGTGCACGAATACCATCTCATTATTCAGCACAGGCTGCAGAATTATTGGCGTCGATACTCGCGATTGAGAATCACGCAAACCAGGAATTAACGGTGTACAGTGACTCCGCCTTTGTGACGTCAACAGTGCACGTAGGTTCAGCGCGCTGGAAAAGGAGGGGCTACCTGTGAGCGGACGGCACGCTAGTACAGCACACAGCCTTAATGGGCAGGCTGATTAAGGCACTACAGCTCCCAGTGGGCATAGTCATGAAATGCACCACCCACACGAAGGGGACAGATTTCATCTCACGAGAGCAGCAGACACGGAAGCCAAGCGTATGGCATCCAAGAGTGAGACGATCATGGAGGTGGAATTCACTCACACAAATGAGAAAAATTATTGTTGCACGGAGTGCACCTGAAAGCTACAATAATCTGGGACAAACAGTTGATGGAACTCCAAGGGGAGGCACCACAGGAGGAAAATAACTTATGGAAACAGCAAGGGTGTTCTCTAAACCCCTCCAAAAGCTTGTGGCGACAAGACAGCACTGCTAAACCAGTAATGCCTATAGCCCTGTTAAAAATAGCACTGGAGCAGTTACATTATCCAGCACACATGATAAAAGAGAATCTAGCGGCAACACTTGCGGAAGACTGGTTTATACCGAACTTAACAGGGCACGTTGCATTTTTTATAGTGAACTATATAATATGTCAACAGTTCACAGCTGGGCATACATTAAAAGTAATGAGAGGAGTCATCCCAAGGCCAAATGGACCTTTTCAGCACTTGCATGTCGATTACGTCGACATGATCCAAGTATGTAACGGGTACAGATACCTTCATTGTGGTGTGTCCATTCTCTAGATGGATAGAGGCAGGTTCATGTACACACCCAGATTCTACCTGTGCAGCCACATTTTTTGTGAGGGAGGTATTTCCCAGGTGGGGGGCATGTGAAGTCATGAGATCAGATAACGGGACCCATTTTGTAAATGAAGTTTTTGAACAGATTAGCTTGTTGCTTGGTATAAAGCACAAGTTCTCGTCGGCGCTGTCTTGAAAAGGGGTGTTTCTTCCTCGAGACCAGCCCTCATAGGCATAAATCGCCCAAATCAGCCCAAAATACAGGTCCTATCGTGTCAAGCAGTGAACTCATGCTAGTGAAATGACAGTTAGGGAGATTTCTCTTATAAAGCTAATTTCCCAAACCTAGTGAGTCCCCCAGCATCTTTGCTGGATTTTTTTTTTTTCTCCTGCTAAGAGTGAGACTCTTTTCCTCCCACTCTTAGGCATGATGTGGGGTATGTCTGACTTTGTGTGTGCTTATGGGCTATGGGGTTTTCTTTCTGCTCCGTAGGGTATCTATTTTTATGTGTGTTACACAGCACCCTCAGTGCAGTAACACAGGAGTGTCATAGTGACCCCCAACATAGACTCCATACCCTGGGACGGACTACTGTCTCCCAGGGCATGTAAAGTCACCATTGACTTTACTAGTCCTAAATTGTGAACAGAACCAGTACAAACCATCATATTGTGGAAGTACTGGAAGGGGTTAATTATATTGCCCCTGGGTCTGTTTTCAAGGGGGCACTGTCCAGTCCCCCCATGTCGAGTTTCTGGCTGGTGGCAGTGGTTACCACGCAAAATATTCCATCGGAATATTCTCTATGGGATTTTCCCATTGATTTTAAACGCACCACTTTTTGGTGCAACGTTAAAGATACCACTGGTTTATTTAATATTAAATTAACGGTTGGGTCTTTTTGCCAGAACTCTTTTCTAAAATGATGTTCCTGTCCGTCTCTGTAACTCTGACCAAGGTCGAGCCCTTTGGTCCACTTTTTGGCGGGCTTCTTCACAGAAGCCCTCCAAATGGTGCCACTCTGTCTGGGCTCCACCGGAAGGGTGGAGGGGGGAATTGGCACCCTGGACTGCGTTGCCTCGGCAACCCAAGTCGCACTGTACTCTGATTGGCCCAGTGGTGAGCCGCCCGGCTCACCATTTAGCATGTGTTGACAC
Source organism: Ambystoma mexicanum (assembly GCF_040938575.1). Lineage (NCBI taxonomy): Eukaryota > Metazoa > Chordata > Amphibia > Caudata > Ambystomatidae > Ambystoma > Ambystoma mexicanum. The sequence goes on along the minus strand of NC_090921.1, from coordinate 394,367,055 downwards.
AGTCAGTATAAATGTAGCATTTATTAGACAAGAAAGCCTAATATAACAGGACAGTGAATTTAGCAGCAATGTGGTAGAAGAGTTCAAACCTCAGAGGAAACACAAACCCCAGAGGAAACACAAACCTCAGAGGAAAAACAAACCTCAGAGGAAACACAAACCTCAGAGGAAACACAAACCTCAGAGGAAACACAAACCTCAGAGGAAACAGTCTTACGGCCCTTGAGATTGGGATTGTATCATTAATCAGCGTTGGAGACCCTGGTCATCTAAGGCTAACTGCTGCCAGGTGCTGCAGAGCCTGTTCCGGGCACTCGCTCTTGCTTGAACCAAGTCCGCGGATCGATCACCCGCCCGGTACTGGTTGCGTGCACCTTTTGTGCTCTCGTGCCGTCAATCAACATGACGCACAGTTCCCGAACCTTCATCGTGCAACACATGTTTGCCAATGGAAAAACCCAACTCTCTGAGATGCTCCCTGCTCCTACCCCTCCCTACCTGGAGCCCATCTGCGAAAGCACAGAATTTCTTATCAGTATGTGTGCAAGGCCGTACCAGGCCTTCTCTGAGAAAGGATTTGTTTACGAAGCCATGCATAGCTACAGTTGCAAAGGCAGAATATTCTAAGAGAAGCTGAAATCAATTAACCCTTAGTGAGCAAGCTCTACCAGGCCTGCACTCAGCCAATCTTTGAAGCGCTATGGACACTAAGCTATCTGGAGCATTATGCTACCTATATAGCGCTTAAACACTCCAATACAAGTTCTCAAGAAGAGAAGCAAACCAAAAGCTAAATGTCCAAGGAAAAACTCCAGAAGAGGCTCGAAATTGGAAGAGGAGAGGCCAAATGCAGATTTGGGGAACAGTGCTTTCACCAGACAGATGGGAGAAAGGAGTAGTGATATGCAGAGCATGGATGCTCATAGGCCAATATGAGCCTACCATCAACATAGTGTGAGATGGATGCAAGCCATTGTGGCCAAAGCTTGCAAAACTGCTGACATGGGTCGAAGAGGACCCGTGCAGATAGTGCCACTGTAAAGCCCAAAATTCTGCTTCAGGAATAATGGCACAAGGAAGATGGGAGAGAATCAGAACTGTGGACGAGTTTTTGATGCTCCAGGAATGGTGCATGGAACTGCAGTAATTATGGATCATTATTGGGCATGTGGATCCAAAGCCTACATCAGACTGCCGAGAAACTGGGGAGGTATATGCACAATAGTGAATTTCCACGTTCCAGCGTTGGTGATCCCGAAAAGTGACTTGAATATTGACAGTTTCCCAAAAGCAGATGCTCACCCAAGGAAGAAGAGATCTGTGGAACTGCTGACTCGGATGAAGAGAGAATTACTTCTCGGCCAAATCAGAAGAAGCTTTTCATGCAATCCCATATGAACACAGGCTATTCAGCGTCACCTCATCAGTGTGCACAACAAACTTCATGCCAAGATTCCAAGTAGGGGCAAATACTAAATGGTTGCAGATAACCAGACGGGAGTTCCTGCAGACCATCAACACAACCATAAAGGGGTTCAACGCAATCAAGGAGGAGTTAAGAGCAATCTGACTCTTGACTCTCCAAAACAGATACGTACTTGACATGATCACAGCTATGGATGAAGGAGTTTGTGCAAAAATTGGAGAATCATGTTGCACATTCATAAACCATCACACGAAGAAAATGGAACTCCAACGGAGGCCATAGATATGCCGACGAAACTACAGAATCAAATGATTGATGAAACTGATGAAGTAGACGAGTGTTGGTTTGGATCACTTTTCTCATGGATTCCACAATGGATGGCAGATGTATTCAAGCTCCTAGGAGCCCTGCTAGTGAGGATATTGCTAGGGTTCTGTGTTATCAAGATAATAATCTCTCAGTGCCAGAAAACTGCAAAAAAAGCCATAGGTATGAAGATCATGATTGATGTCCAGCCAGGATGAAAGCCCAAAGACCTGACTGACGAAGAAATAAGAGACTTTGTGAAAGCCTGCATTCATGCACCGGAAGGAACAAAGTTTCTATATCCCAGGAAGCATAGAGATTATGTGGGAAGATGGGGTTTACTGCAGCCCAAATGGACAGTTTCAATTAATGTGGAACAAGTACGAGCACGCGAGAACAGCAGGAAGTTTAAAAGGAGTCAAAGATATGGACCCCAAAGACATTTCTTCAGACCATCATGTATAGACCCAGAAGATGAAGGAATGGCCCCAGATGAAGTAAAGGTGAATACAGAGGAATCAAAGAAGACTGATCCAAGGAAGGTGGTGAAAGTGGTCGATGAATCGCCCAGAGGATGGAAGTGTAGAGGTCCCAAATACAGCCCGCACTCCAACCGTCCATTTTGAAGCACCAGGAACGTTCACACCAAAATATGACGTACGATGAGCAAATAAACCAGCAGAGAGCCGCAGTGGGGCTCTGTCCAGTACCCATCAGAAGAACGATGCCTATTGAAGTACCAGTACCAAGGAAACCATGGACAGTAAGGTATCCATATCAAAAAATGAAACTAAGATCGTCCAATTAGTCCCTGAAGAAACCAAAATGGTCTTAATGGAAGACGAATGGTGACGTCATGAGAACCCAGACGGACTCACATATAGAAGAAATGACGACCAGAGAATGACGCAAAGAGACAAAATGCCATGAACAAGGATATTGTGAACCTAAAGTGAAAGGACAATGTCAAATGTAAGAAGCTTAAGGTGTAAGCAAGATGCAGATATTCGACCAGTTTAGACCTGTACATATGCTTGGATCTGCAACAAAAACTAAGAAAATCGTGCCGCTTGCTATGCTTAGTAGAAAGATAGTGGGGCAAGCTCCACTATACATAATCTACTTCAAACGAAGCACATTATATTTGTGTATTTCCACTTTACACAAGAAAGAATCAACCCAGGTTACTAAAGGCCACACAAGAAAAAGCTTCATATTTAGCAAAATCGAGAAGAGGCGGCTGAAACGAAACTCAGCAGAGGCAACTCGTGCCAGGAAAGCCATGGTCGTATCAGTGGAAGAGACGAACAGTAGTGTCATGATCTCTGCTTCCAAAAGGTCAGGGTTTTCCCAACTCCCTTGGAAGCAGATCCATAACCCAGGTTCCGAGTGCCAACCAGTCCCAATTGGGACCTTTTGGACCCAGTCCTGGCGCCAGTGGCACCAGGCTCATAAATATGCCCAGTCCCAGCGCTGGAAGCGCCGGGCTCATAATGCTTGGGTGGACTTACCTGCAGCAGACCATGCTGCTTACTTGCCTGCCAGTTGAGCCTGTGATCCTATTCTGTTTGGAACTACTTTTCCTGTTGGGTGGGGCAGGAGCCACGCCCTAGATTCAGAACACTGGAACTCTTCTGGAAAGCAGGAACTCTTTTCTTACCTAGGCGTGGCTGTGGAAGGAGACACCTAAGCACTACAGGAGGCTATTTAAACCACACCCGATGGATGAATCCTGCTTTGCGTTATTCTGCATCCTCTGCAGCAGAACGCTCATCGTGTCTTCTGCATCTGATCCTGGGCCTAAGGAAAAAGGCTTACCATCCTGAATCCAGTCTTCAATAACACCTATAAAGACAAGAAAGAACAGGTTAGCATTACGGTCTTCAGTGACAGCTCTTCACTTACCTGGTCCATCAGCTGTCACCAACGCCTCGCGCTGCATTCCGGCATCTGAAAGACAAAGGCTTACCTACTCTTCGTGCGCTCCGGAGATCTTCACACTGCATTCCGGCATCTGAAAGACAAAAGCTTACCAACTCTTCGCACGCTCCGGAGGCCTTCGGCGCTGCATCCCGCATCTGAAAGACAAAACAAGGTGCGTTTAAAGACATTGGGGAACTTTAATACTCACGTGCCATTACTCCTTTCCACATCTAACCCAGTGGGTATTCCGGCACCCTGCAGCCGCTCCGAACTTGTACCTGCAAAATAAAAAGACAGTTAGAGCGCATCGTGAAGCAGGCAACAAGCGCTTACTTACGTGCTTCCAGGCGCTTCTATTCATCACACGGGCTCCATCTTCAACTCACTTCAGCCCGTCATCCGCCATCGCCGGAACCCTGCAAAACAAGAGACATCATTACTAAAGACTTTAAAGACATTAGAATTACTCGAAACTTACCGTTCGTGCAGTAAACGACGGACAGCAGTCCTCTGAAGTCAAGAGGCCTGCTCCCCTTATCCAGTGAAGAAACTGGTTACAGCACCCTGCCCCGAGGCAGATGGGAGAGCACGGCGTTCACTTACCTAAGGTGAGAGCGTTAACCTTTGGGGTTCTACAGGAGAAGAGAGACATTCAATAACCCAGTTCCTTAATCCCATATTTTCTATCTGCAGACATCTTACCCTTCGAGTCAGACATACAGTGCACAGAGGTCCAGCCCAAAGAGCCAGCCGTGTGTTACACATCACCTTTGAAGATACGGTATACGCCCAGTCAAGACCGGTGCCTCTACGGGAATCAGGTGAGCGTTACAAGTAGCTACATTTAATTGAAACTAAGAACAGAATATCCTGCTTCTGAAAGTTTAAGATAAAACGAAGAAAGGTGGTGGGTGAAACAAAAATCAAAAACACAAATTATGTGGAAAAGAGGCAAATTCATGGTGTCTGAATTACGTGATCAGCCGAGCAAGAAGCTAGAGCTCACACCTACGCATGGCACCTGGCCAGGCGAAGATCTCAGAACTTTTCCAGACAGAAGATGCAGTCTCGAAGCCAACCAGTGAAATAATTGACACATGGCTACTAAAGTGATGGATTGTAACAATAATTGGAAGAAGGCCAGGTAACTAAGGGGCACCCCCCACCTGGCCGACCATCCTGCGTGCTGCTAAGCAAATTGGAAAAGTATGCATGGGGTTGGTGCCAACCCAATCACAATGGACCAAAGAATCTAGGGTCCTATAGTTAGTAGAACCAATAGGATGTCATACTTTGTGACGTCTGCAGTAGCCATTTTTGAAGGAAGGGCTTAGATGCCCACCTTACAATGTTTACCCAATCCCCTCACTCCGTTACCATATACAGATTTTATGTTAAAGGTACTTGTATAGCACACCATCACCAACGGAATTGGTCCCCAGGCGCTCTGGCGGATCTGTAAACAGGGACAGGTAGGGTTAGTCAGGAGGAGGGGAGGAGAGTGGGAGACGTGATGTGCTGTTTGCAGCTTCAGCTCAGTATACACCGAGTGCTGAGCTTTGGTGCTAGTATCAGGCAAGGCCTCAAGTGCTGTGGGTGATGTTTATGTGTTGTTGATGCGGTGTGGTAAAGTGCACGTGGATTGCTGGGAGAGAGATGGTTGTGCGGCTTTGTGTGGGTTAAGTATGCAGAGGATTGAGGGTTGGGTTAGTGTGGTCTGTATCCCGATTCAGGTGCTTATGGTTCCGTTAGAGTTGTATATCTATGCGCTAGGTTGTTGCTGGTTCCTCTTGGGCCGAATCACTTTGTTGGTGCTGCGCTGATCCAGCTGTATTATAGTATTGTTTCAATTGGTAGGTGCGTCGGAACCTTATCTTTGGGTGTGGGACTAGGTAGGCAATATCTATTCTCAGTTAGGGCTAGGCTTTGAACGGTTCAGGGTTGGAGTGGTATTGATGTGGCTTCCTAGTGCATCCGTCTTGGTGAGATTGTGTATTCAGTTAAGTTTCCTTCTGTCCTGACTGTCTTTCCGTTGGTTCTTTGGTTTCCGTGGGGTGGACAACCTTGGGGCTATTGTTGGTCGTTTTTTGTGTGGTGGGGCATTGTGCTTTCTGCTGTGTATTGGTGGACACTACTGATGAAACATTTGCGAACCAATCGAATTGCATGTCAACTTTTGAATGTTACATGTCAATGATGAGTTTTCAGTAGTTATGATTTTTATGAAGTTCGTTGGAGTTGTGAAGCTAGAAGGAAGATCACGTATCCGCTGATATTCATGAGACGCCATGTTTTTTGTACTCGTCATTAAACTGACTCCCTTTGACAAACCGCGAGTTGTCCTTATTGATTGGTGTTGAAGTATATATCTGCACCGCACCCCCATCCATCTCACAGGTGCTGCTATCTTGTCTTAAAGTGCTTCTGAGCAAACCCAGACTATGGGCCGGTTGGGGGTCTCGGGGCACAGGTCCTTGATAGTTTGAGGAACAGGGGTGAACCTGTTTCGACAAGACTTTCATAGATCGGACTTGTCTAGAAACCTTGTCTGCAGAGAACAGGGGAACAGCAGAGGGAGGGAGGAGCGGTGACTGCAGAATGGCCAGCAGAAGAACAGGGAGTGGGGGGGTTAGGAAGAGAGAGAGGACATGATGTCCTGAGTTTTAGAGATGAAGTGACGCCAGTGCCGTACAGAGGGCCTGGGAGGGGACAGGAAAGGTAGACACTGTGGCAGGATTGGCCAGTTCCTTGCAGATTTTAAAGAGCTGAGTTGTTGGATGCCACAGAGACGCGGGCTTGGATATGCACTCTCTTCTTGGTTAGGACAGAGCCGGTATTGCCTTTGCAGCAGGCGGCAGGCCAGTTTCAGGGGATGTACATGAAGCACACCATTTCCTCTTGGCCACCCTACACTTGCGTTTTAGGGTGACGAGGCTTGTGTCGTACCAGGAGTTGCACTTGGCTTTGGGTTTCAGGCGGATTCTCGTGACAGGGGCAAGGATATCAAGAGTATCAGATATAGAGTGGAGAGTGTAAAGGGCTGTCAGGATGAGTCAGCCAAGGTCGGGGGGGGGGGGGGTTTAGAAGGTGTCGGCAAAGCCTCAGCTGACACGCGCTTAATGGGTCGGATGACCGAGAAGGTGGGTGGCAGTGATGATAGCGGCTTGGCCTGTGGGGTAGGGAGGGGGAGGTGGGAGGAGAGGAGAAAGTGATCACTCCAGGAGAGAGGAGTGGTCAGAGGGGAAGGTCTGAGGAGATCAGATCATCAAGAGTGTGGCCCGCAGAATGAGTCGGGCCAGAGGGGAGAATAGTGAGAGAGACGCAGAGGTCGCGAAAGAGTCCAGAAGGACAGGAGGCATCTAGGTGGATGTTGAAGTCTCCAAGAAGGAGTGGAGTAGTTGAGACCAGGAGTGAGGAGAGGTCCGCCCACTCAGGAAGGATGAAATCTGTCCAGGTGGCCTATAGATAGCCACAGTGAGTGAGTGGCTAGGGGAGAGAGCCTGCAGACGAGGCATTCAAAAGAGGAGTAGGCCTAAGAGGAGTAGGCCTAAGAGGAGTAGGCCTAAGAGGAGTAGGCCTAAGAGGAGTAGGCCTAAGAGGAGAAGGCCTGCGTAGGAGTGTCAGAGGCAGGAATCCACTCGGGGAAGATCAGGGCTACACCCCCACCTGAGCGGTGAGGTGCTGGATAATGTTCATCTAGACTGCCCGATTAATAAGGATTATCAATAATTTTACCCTAGTGGGTAAGAGGCAGACATTACCGGATTAGGGTGAAACGGGAACTAAACTTATCATCTAGGAATCCAGATATTTCATGACAGTGCACTGCCTGTGTTGTATACAAATAGTTACTCTTACAAGGGGGGGGCGTTGCCTGATCTCATGGAGTGAGGTGGTGCCGGGCTAGAGCTCCCGTTGAGATCCTTATGATCCTTTGCATTAATGGATGGTGAGCTGCGAAATACTAAAAACACACCTAATGTGGGAACCAATTCTCCAGCCTTGCAGCGCAACACTGGCAAAGATCGGAGCCACACAGCCAAAAACTAATTATAAAAAGTTAATGAAAATGCGACCCTATGCGAGCTACATGGCAGCCAATGTGGCAGCCCCGCGCCGAGGTAGAGGGGCTTCGACCAGCATGAAGACCTGCCGAGCCTGAAAGCCACAGGAACCATGCCTGATCTCTACCACCCCGACAAGCGGCGCCACGCCGCAGCTCCACTGAGGCTAGGAACGGATCAGGGGAAAAAACCAGCAGCGAGAAGCAAGGCGAACTGACCACTGCACCGAGGCCGGCAGGGCATGTGGGGAGCCCGGAGGGCGCTGGGTGAAACCGGCTGCAGCCAGGCCGCTAGGATTGAAAAGGAGAGGCGTTCACGGCAGAAGGTTGGTGACTGTGGGAAGCCAGACACCCTGAACGCAGCGGCGAACAGACTGCAGCAAGCGCTGAAATAGGTGGACCCTACGAATAAGCAGCTGGAAACTCCAAAACGTGAACCCCCAACAAACGGATAGTGAATATGGGGCTCTGGAGAACCTCAGTCTGTGAGATAAGACAATACCCGCACGGGTGACATCCAACAGCAGTGAAGGGTACCAGGAGCCCTGTAACGCTGCTGAAGACTGTGGGGCATGCACTGCAGAAGCAACTGGTGCGTCATGCTCCTGACCCAAGCGAACCATGCCATGAATTCTGAGGGTTCACGCCTCTGAGCTATCAGAGCCTCATAACCCACGACATCACTGGACAAGGTAGGTGGCAGGAATAGAGGCAGTGCTTGCTCGGCTCAGTAACACCCCTAAGCGAGGCCAAAAAGCGAGTCTCATGAACAAGGGACATTAGGTGACACGTGGGCCCAAATGCACTACACGCAGGGGCTCCAATCCACGCCACTACTGGTGTGCAGCGTCATGGTGGGATATGTGCCCGACATTGCTCTAAAAACACCCTAACATGCATCTGAGCAGCTAATCCAGCGAAGAACCACAACCAGCACACACGGATCACGGTAGACACAGGGGGACACAGCAAGCAACATGCCAATGGCGGATGCCGAGGGGAGCTAACCCAATACAAGCTAGGAGGTGCTGGTCGATAAGTAAAACCTGGGGGCATGTAACCACCCAAGCAGGAAGAACTGTCAAGCGGGTGCAACAGTAGGCACTGGGACCACCGGAGCGGTAGGCAGCAGTGCTACACAGGGCACAGTGTGGCAACAACGCCAGCTGAACTGCGCCGTTGGTGGACCACACAGCACAAAACGGACAGACATTCAGCGTGCTGGGACAGTCGCGCTACCTGCACAAGAGAGGGCAGCAGCAGACTGCTAGAGTGTAAAGAGAGGTGGCACCCCTGGCACGTTGGGAGACCAGAGGCCAGGGAGATCTCCACAGGACAATGGAAAGCCGGAAACTGTTGTAGTGAGACAGCCCAGCTGAGCAGCAAACTCTGGCTGGCGCGAGCAGACAGACACAGACCAGCCGGACTTGGGACACTAAAGCGCTGGTGCACGCTACTAGAAGCCAAGAGCTACCTAATGGGGTAGCCACAGTGTTCTTGAGCGAAATCATCCATACAATTATAAGGGCTGCTCGAAGGCAGCTGTAATCACAGTAGTAATCCACCGGTGCCACGCAGCCCAATAACTGAACAGCGTCTGAAAGAGGGAGTCAGGCCGCACCCTAAGACCCACCTAACCATAAGCTATTGAGACAAAAATGGGAGGCTGAAACGGCTGGGCATCTAAAAGAAGCCTGTGCAAGGGACTACACATTGCCCACACATAGGTGCAGAACTGCGAGCCTACTAGCCGAGTGAGTCATTACGGCCATTGCTTACAGCGCAACACCAGCCAGCAGGAAGTTGGCTGACTTCTGCAACTGTATTCGCTCTCCACGCTTGCTTCTCCACTCTTGTTGACTGCTTAATCTCTTCTCTCCTCCTTTCCCTTCTCCCTGTTCCTATCTCCTCCTGTAACGCTCACCTGTCAATCTGCGGGAACGCCAGAAGAACTGCCTGGAACTTCAGTAATCACAATCCCTGTAGAAAGGATGACAAGCTAACAACCCTCCTTAATAAGGTTCCTACCCTATTCTGAGAAAACTCTCCAGTACTGAAAATAGAATGATAACCAACATCAGGAAAACTCACCTAAAGTGCTTTTTTAGTGAGCCCTCCATCCTGCATTCATACAGGGGCGCATGTCGTGAAGAAAACAGTGTAGTCTAGATGTCAATAGTATTCTTATATCAGGAAATAAGGACACTGGTGACAAGGGGAAGATGATGCCTATTTAGTCATAGTCATATATGAGTGTAGCTGTGAGAAGACCTTAGTACAATCAAACTGGAGGGCAATAGTGGAAATATAGACATGAGGTGTAGCGCTGTCCTATCGGGAACTGACTAAATAACTATCAGCAAAGTGTAATGCGGAATGATATGCAAAAGAATGTTCAACTAGCTACAACAGCTACACAACTTGGCACATATTGGGCAGTGTGACAACAACCTGGCACAGCAAATGAGTTTCAAACATTGGCACAAGGAACAACTATGTATAGTATAAACCAAAAAAATGCGAATATGCACAATGACTAATCCGTTGCTAAAACACTCGTGACAGAGAACAACTAGGCACTGGTACTTGCGTATTAAACTCTGACAGGAAAAAATCTTCGGACTGGAACTGAGGACGCGGTAACTGGAGAACATCAAATAAGAAAGAAAACTACTGACTGAGCAGTGAAGGAGACTATGGGACAGGACGAGGAAATTCTGACTGGAAATATGAAGGGCGGGGAATCTGACTGGAATAGACGGAGACCGCGGTGAGCGTCCGTACTGCAAGGCAGTCAGCAACGCGAAGCGCGAGTCTCCTCAGAAATTGAGTACTTATAACAGAGGTCGCAAAAGACTAGACCTACAGATTAGTTCCTGGGTACACCACTAGGCGGTCATCTTGGAATCCCAATTTTCCATGACTTACTATATGGATCTGAATGGGAACAATACCTTCTCTCAAATGACAGAGCAATAATAACCTACAGAAACTTGGGTTAAATCAGGGAACTCGTTGGGAAATCATGACAGTACCCCCCCTCAAAGATTTCCTTCCCGGCTTGGTTGGGTGGTTACGGTGAAATCTTTTTACCAATCTTGGGGCATGAATGTTACCCAAAAGGTTCCCAAGATCTCTCAAGGGGACCATAACCCTTCCAATCTACCAGGTAAAATAATTTATGATGCATTATCTTGGAGTCCAAAATCTCCCTGACTTCAAATTCTGGTTGGTCGTCTTCAACCTCCACTGGGGGGGGGGGGGGGGGGGAACTGGTGGCAAACGTGTCTCTGCTTCTACCGGTTTCAATAGAGAGACATGAAAAACTGGATGTATTCTCATTTTCTTCGGGAGTGTCAACCTCATAGCCACTGGATTAATAACAGCTTCAATGACAAATGGTCCTAAATATCTGGGAAGAAACTTCTTAGAACCTTTTAAGGCCAGATTTCTGGAAGACAACCAGACAGTCACCAACTTGGAAACTAGGAGGAGTACTTCTATGTCGATCAGCGAACTTCTTTTGGGATTCCTTAGCCGTCACTAAGTTAGTTTGGGCCTCCCTGGTTGCGGTTATAATCTTGTCGTGAAGGTTCCTAACTGCCGGCATTTCTAGTGGATCTGGAGGATCAAATGCAGATGTTCGAGGATGTCGACCATGCAAGGTATAGAACGGTGTGAGACCAGTAGAAGAGTGGATAGAATTGTTGTAAGCGTATTCTGCCACCCACAAAATGTCTAACCAGGAATCATTAGTTTGATGAAGCATGCAGCGTAAGTACTGTTCCAGGGTCTGGTTAGTGCGCTCCGTTTGACCATCCGTTTGTGGGTGGTGACTAGCGGATAGTCTAACATCAATCTGGGCCAGGTCACAACACTTTCTCCAGAATCTGGAAACAAACTGACTCCCCCGGTCAGAAACGACTATGGAAGGAAACCCGTGTAGTTTGACAACATTTTCTAAAAAACTCCTTGCCAGGCCAGCAGCGGTGGGAATCCCTTGTAGGGGCACAAAATGAGCCATCTTCGAAAATAAATCTACCACCACCAGGATGGTATTGTAACCTTCACATGACGGCAGATCCGTGATAAAGTCCATAGATATGGTATGCCATGGATTGGGTGGAACATTTAAAGGTTGCAGAAGACCGGCTGGTTTCTTCTTTGAATTCTTGTTTTGTGCACAAATTCCACAAGTTTGAATGAAATGAGTCACATCCTTACGCCAAGTTGGCCACCAGTAGTACCTCTTGATCTTCTCTAAGGTCTTGGTCACTCCGGGATGACCCTCAATGAGGGAGCCATGGTAGTTGGAAATTACTTGTTGTCTCGTTGTCTCTGTAGGGAGATGCATTCGATCTTGATAGTAAGGCAATTCATCTTGGACCTGGAATGGATTTCCTCGATTAACCCATGTTAGCAGCTCTTCCCGAGTAACGATTTCTTTAACTTCTTTCTTCAGGTTCTCGAAATATGGTTCTTCATTGTGCAATAAACCCAGGACTCTTTCTCCGGCGATGACGTTCATGGGAGCAGAAGAGACAAACGCTTCCTCTCCATTGCCAATTCGAGATAATGCATCAGCCTTACCATTCCGTACTCCAGGTCTAAACGTGATGATGAAATCATATTCTGTGAAGAACAAGGCCCATCGCATTTGGCGGGCAGATTGGGCCTTAACGGAACGTAAATACTGGAGGTTTCTATGATCAGTGAGGATGGTAATCGTGTGCTGAGCTCCCAAGAGATAATGTCTCCACTCCTTCAGGGCACTCTTGATGGCTAACAACTCCTTGTCTGTAATGGTGTGCTGGAGAGAGTTTCTTCGACCAGAATGCCACTGGGTGCAAGACCTGGGTTTCTGGATTGCGCTGCGACAGAACAGCACCCATAGCTACATTTGAGGCATCAGTTTCCACGACAAATGGTAAGTCAGCTTGAGGATGTTTCAGTACTGGAGCCTCAGTAAATTTGGTTTTTAATTTCTGAAAGGCTTCCTCAGCCTCCTTGGTCCATTCAAATCTTTTATTTTTTCTAAGCAAGGACGTAATGGGGTGTACCAATTGAGAGAAATTATCCACAAAGCGACGATAGAAATTAGCAAAACCCAAAAAGCTTTGGACTCCTTTCACAGACGTTGGAGCTGGCCAGGTGAGTATAGCCTCCACCTTTCGCATGTCCATCTTGACACCTTGAGAGGATAGTACAAAACCCAGAAATTCGACTTCGGAAACATGGAAAGAACATTTTTCTAGCTTCACAAAAAGAATTTTCTTGTAGTTTTTGAAGCACAGCTGTAACATCTTTCACATGTTCTTGGTGGTTTCTGGAGAAAATCAGGATATCGTCAATATAGACCACTGCACATACATCCAGCAGATCCCTTAAGACATTGTTCATAAAACATTGAAATGCTGCCGGAGCATTGCACAATCCGAAGGGCATCACTTGGTACTCAAACAGGCCATATTTGGTGCGAAAAGCAGTCTTCCATTCGAATGAGATGGTATGCACCTCGAAGATCTAATTTTGTAAAGATCTGGGCGCCCTTGATTTGACCTAACAAATTTGAAATGAGGGGAATGGGGTACAGATTGACTGTAATCTGGTTTAAGGCACGATAATCAATACAAGTCCTGAGATCTCCTTTTTTCAGTACAAAAAAAAAAAAGAGGAGAGGCAGCAGGGGACTTAGAAGGCCTAATGAACCCATTTGCTAAATACTGGTCTAGATACTTCTTCAGATGGGCATCCTCCCTCTGTTAATGAATATATTCGATTACAAGGAAGTTGACCTCCTGGAAGTAAGTAAATCTGACAATCGTAGGGACGATGAGGAGGTAATACCTCAGCCAATTTCTCTTCAAAAACTTCTTGAAATGTCCTATAATCCGAGGGTAAACTTCCAATCAATCCAAGCGTTGAGTCAGTAGATACTCTCTCGATAACAATTTTCTTTAGGTCACCAACCATAGAACAGGAGTCTTCACATTCAGCAGCAAAGGTGAGGGATCTGGAGCGCCAATCTATAGTGGGATTGTGCTTCTCGAGCCAAGGCATACCTAGAATGATTTGAAATTGTGGAGCACTTATAAGGTCGAATGTTATCCTCTCTTTATGACTTTCCTGGCAAAGCATGATAAGGTCCCTCGTACATTGTGTGACTGGCCCAGAAGCTAAAGGAGTACCATCTACTGTAGATACATTGTCTGCTTCGGATTTGTCCACTAGGAAGAGATCTAACTTGCATGCCAGTTTAGAATCCATGTAGTTCCCTATGGCACCACAATCTATGTAGGCTTGTAAAGCATGCATCTTAGTGGGCTGTTCTGGACTAAAATAAGATAATTGGAAAGACAAAGTGAGAGGTCATTACTCCCCGTTTCATGCTCGACAAGCTGACCTCTATACTTGCCGGGCACTGGAGTTTTCCGAAATCTGATTCGCTCTTTCCTGGTTGATGCCTCCAATAGGTTTTCTTGGAGGTTTCACAGGGCAATCTCTTAGGAAATGTCCAGGTTTGCCACAGTAAAGGCACAATTGCTGTTGACGCCTCTTGTCCCTCTCAGCCTGCGAAATGGGCCCCCTAACAGCCCCTAACTGCATCGGTTCTGGGTGAGTATCCGGGCCAGCTCTTACTGGGTTTTCCTTTGGGCGCACAAAATAAGTCCGACTTTCGGAACAAGAACGATCCACTCTTCTATCTTGCAGTCGCTGGTCTAACTGGATAGGAAGGTCAATAAAGTCGGCAATACCATCTGGTGGATTGACTACTTGAGCCAAGACATCCTTTAATTCACTTCGCAATCCTCTGTGAAACAAGGTTGTTCTTTTTTCATTGGGCCAATTGGATTCTGCTACTAGTCTATTGAAGGTTGCCACATAAGCCAACAATTCTTGGTTTCCCTGTCGGAGAGAGAGCAGCTCATTATCTAGGGCTTGACCCTGGGTATGTCGTGCAAATAATTTTTCCATTTCCTTCTGGAACTCTGATAGATTCCTCAAGATTGGGTCGTCTCTATTGACTAGGGGAATTGACCAATCCGCAGCATAACCCCCCAGGCAAGATAAAATAAAGGCCACCTTGGCCTGATCAGTGGGAAATACTCCTGGACGACAGAGGAAATGTAACCTACACTGATTCATAAACACAGCAAATTTCTTAGAATCCCCCAGAAAACGCTCAGGAGGAGCTAAGGGAATGCTTCCAGGAACAATTACTTGGACTGGAGCCTGGGGTGTAGCGGGAACAGGGGCTGATGGATTTGCTGCGGGTAAGGGAACTTGACCAGCCTGTGTTTGTAAAAGTTGGCGTGCCAATTCATCTGTATGGTCCCCATTAACCACTAACTCCCTATGCAATGCACACATTTCAGAACGTGCGGCATGAACCTCCGCCCTCAATTCCCCCAATAACGGAGCCAGCTGATCCACCTCAGCAGTCTCCATGACGCTCGGGCAGATAGAAAACAGTGTAGTCTAGATGTCAATAGTATTCTTATATAAGGAAATAAGGAGACTGGTGACAAGGGGAAGATAATGCCTATTTAGTCATAGTCATATATGAGTGTAGCTGTGAGAAGACCTTAGTACAATCAAACTGGAGGGCAACAGTGGAAATATAGATGACGAGAGGTGTAGCGCTGTCCTATCGGGAACTGACTAAATAACTATCAGCAAAGTGTAATGCGGAATGATATGCAAAAGAATGTTCAACTAGCTACACAACTTGGCACATATTGGGCAGTGTGACAACAACCTGGCACAGCAAATGAGTTTCAAACATTGGCACAAGGAACAACTATGTATAGTATAAACCAAAAAATGCGAATATGCACAATGACTAATCCGTTGCTAAAACACTCGTAACAGAACAACTAGGCACTGGTACTTGCGTATTAAACTCTGACAGGAAAAAATCTTCGGACTGGAACTGAGGACGCGGTAACTAGGGAACATCAAATAAGAAAGAAAACTACTGACTGAGCAGTGAAGGAGACTATGGGACAGGACGAGGAAATTCTGACTGGAAATATGAAGGGCGGGGAAACTGACTGGAATAGACGGAGACCGCGGTGAGCGTCCGTACTGCAAGGCAGTCAGCAACGCGAAGCGCGAGTCTCCTCAGAAATTGAGTACTTATAACAGAGGTCGCAAAAGACTAGACCTACAGATTAGTTCCTGGGTACACCACTAGGCGGCCATCTTGGAATCCCAATTTTCCATGACTTACTATATGGATCTGAATGGGAACAATACCTTCTCTCAAATGACAGCAATAATAACCTACAGGAACATGGGTTAAATCAGGGAACTCGTTGGGAAAT
This sequence comes from Ambystoma mexicanum, assembly GCF_040938575.1. NCBI lineage: Eukaryota > Metazoa > Chordata > Amphibia > Caudata > Ambystomatidae > Ambystoma > Ambystoma mexicanum. The sequence continues at coordinate 394,351,010 of NC_090921.1, read as the reverse complement.
CATGACACCTCCCCTTACTTTCTTCTAAGCACTTACTCTATCAGAATTGTCCCTGGACCCAATATGATCGCAACCTTGTCTGTTTCCTCCACCCTCCCATTAGTGTTTTTTCCTCCCCACCACCCCTCCAGAAATGTCGTCAGGCCTAGTACGATTGTCACTTGTTTTGTTCCTCCCTTCCTGCACCCCTCTCCCTCACCTTTTGTTTTTCTCCGGCTCTACCAGAAATGTCATCAGGCCTAGTACGGTAGTCGCCTGTCTGTTTCCATTTCCTTCCCACTCCCTTCCTCATCTATGTCTTAGCTCTTGCACTATCTGAAATGTTGTCAGGCTGAGTACGATAGTTAATTTCACATCCTTACTGTTCATGGCCTGTAAGAATGTAGTTGTATTTTCCCTTGTTCCCTCCCTTGCTTTGAAGCGCTTTGAAACAGTGTATAGGTGCTATATAAATAAACGATCACATCATATCATCTCATATCAGGTAGCTCTCAATACTAGAGCACTAGAAAGGTCACCCGGTGAACCTTGTTCGGGCCCACACACAGCGAAAACCCTACCCATGAGGCGCTAAAGACCTGCAATCAAGTGTAGAACCATCACCATGGGCCATATTAGAACGACTCCAGACTACTACAAAGGCAACCCAACGAGGAGCAACAAAAAGACTGGTTGGGTTCCGATTTGCCCAGTGAAAATTCTGCCTGCAATCAGGACATCGACCACACTGGGACGAAAAGGCTGCGCAACTGAATGCAACCAAAACCCGCTCCTGCACTGGTAAAGATAAATGTCCCCCACCCAAAGGGAAAAGTAAGTCTACAATCATGGAATCCATCAATGCAACCAGACCACGTGAACAGCCACAGGGCAACACAGAAAGAGCAATCTACTTCGGAATCTGGAAATAAAGAGAAGTATTGGAAGCGATCGCAGCACTGCAGTCATTCATAGACACTAAAATTGAAATGCAACTGATAAGACCAGACATCCGCACCCTTGTGGAAAGAGTATCCTGGAAACGAGGCTGAAGCAATTGGGAGGAGGAACGCGGTGCTGGAAACTAGCAGAGGACGCAGAGGGGCACGTCCAGCGAAACAATTTGGCTGGGGTGAGAAAGCAGTCACATGAGGGGCACTTGGAGGAGCGGGGTGAACACAGACAATAACTGTTGGGGCCTGGCTGCAGGGTAATTGAAACTCACTGCAACCATGATTTGGTAATTCAAGTTAGACAGGAGAGAAACCGGGCCACTCAGCCTGGGATCCTAGACCCACTCCACGAATTGGTGGGTGTTGGCCAGTTGCTGACAACACAGCTCGCACACAATGGCCCGGAAGGGTCAAGACGGTGCAGGGGCACCTGAGCACTGCAGAGGAAAATCAGCTGCTGTACGTAGATGCTTGGAATGTTTTAAGTTCTTCCCAAGAATTGGCATACGAGACAGGGTGCATTGGTGGTACGGCGGCAGGGGGGCGGGGGGGACACGGGGCGATGGTCATTCAGACGGGGAGAGGAGATGGACGAGTGCACATTGAGGGAGACTGGAGCAGTGAGGGGAGGCACAACCATGCACCATCATGGCAGCCAATAGTAGGATACCGACATGGAATGTTCGGGGTCTGGGCACATATTTGCACAGGAAACTGGTAAAATCCTTCAACAGGAAAAACGTCTTGCACTGCTGCAAGAACTCACACTAACGACCTGCTCTAAATATGCTGGTGTTAAATGGTAAGTGCTGCGGTTCCCATCCGATTATTGGGGCTGGAGGCTGACAGAGATGGGAGGTACCCGATTTTAAGGGGACAGAGCATGTACAAATATGTATAGTTAGCTCCTACTTAAATAGCCCCATACTAATGTTTTTCCTCTGGGGCTGAGACTGTACGGGACCTGGGCCTAGACAGATCTAGCCCACCTATCACCTGAACAGTGGCTCCCACAGAGGCACTGAACGCATTGCTTAAAAACCTAGATCGTGTGGATACATGGAGGGAGCTGCACCCAGATGAGACATGTTACTCTCTCTTCGCCCCATGGCCTGCATACCAGGATTGACTAATATGGCAAAATCCCACTTGGCATGGAATCGGTACAATACCTAGGCAGGTCGATCTCAGACCACTCACCGTTATTGCTGGAATGGAAGATGCTAGGTCCACGGACCAGGCTCTTCAAGAATTACAGAGCCAAATTAGAAAACAGAAAGAAACGTGGGTAGCGTTAAGGAATTACCTGTGGGAGGCAATGAAGTGGTGGTGAGGGGTTGTCGCTAGTGCGGGTGGCAAACTAAGGATGGAGTTGGGGAAGATTATATTAGACAAACAGAAGCACATGTGCCGGGCAAACGAGTGGAGGAGCCAAGACTAGCGGAAGCAAGGCGCAGCTGTCAAGACACCTGGGGGATGCTGTCAAAATTTGACCACACTGTCAAAAGGCTTCTGGCGTGGCTGTGCAGGAGGGAACACCCGAGACAAAAATGGGGCGGGTACAGTGCATAAATCACATTCCCACCTATACAGCCACGAAAACCAGGTGTCCCAAGAGGATATACTAGGCACACTGGCAAAATAGGTCCACCCAGTAAAACAACAAGTGTAGAGAGGGATATTTCAGCTGAAGACTTATCTGAAGCCACCCATGAGCAAGAGCGATGGACCCCCCCGCCCCCCCTCCCTGGAGTAAAAAAGACACGAGTCAGCCTTGACCTTGATGTTGCTTGAAGTCTTTAAGGAGGCATATGAGGATGGGTACTGCCAGGAAGCATGAGGGGAAACCCCGATACTGTATCCGAAGGGCCCCACACCTCCATTAGTACTAGAAAATTATGCAAAGGTATCTGCGATTTGCTTCAGCAAAGAAAAATCTTGCATATTCCAGATAGCGTGCCTGAGGGGGCGGGGGGAGGGAAGCAGGGGTGAACTGACAAGTAGGGCTCTGGTGGAACTAGAAACATTTAAATACTTGGGGGTGAACATTAGACAGCCCAGAACAAACGCATGAGGGCAACACGGCAGCAGTGATAAAGGGCCCATGGACATCCATGAGATTCTGGTCCAGGTTGCAGTCATCTTTAATGGGTGGTGGCCATCACCAAAATTATCGTTCTACCAAGATTCCTATACCACTTTCATAATGTCCACTGCTATATTAAGCCTCATGTTTTCACATATTAGAAATACTACTGCACAAATTCTTGTGGGGCGCAGCCTGTCAAACTGACACCCTATACCTGCCCTATAGGGACCGTGGGGTGCAACGGCCAGATCTGGAAAAATACTACCTGGGAGCCCAACTCCGTTTTGTAGCCAGGTGGTTGTCAGATGAAGCCACATCAGAAACATAACTCCTACGGCAACTAGTAGCTCTGGCACGACTAAAATATTGTGGGTGCCGCTGGATTGCCTAGGGAGCGCCCCCATGTTAGTTAACACTGGGTAGAAGGGTATGGCACAGGGCTGACACGCTGCTAAAACTTGGGCACCCCTACTAACTAGAGACCCTGATTGCTGCAGACGTCTGCAAGGCCAGTACGGACACAGCAGTGGTGAGACATTTGGAAAGGTGTGGGATCTACACTTGGGGCGATCTGTATGGAGACTGCGTCTTTAGGGAGTTCAAATTATGGGAGAAAACCTTGAGGTACCTGTGGTACCAAAGGGCTCGGAGGGTGGCCAGGGAGAAATGGGATGGATGGCCTTAAGAGCCGACACCAAACCCCTTACTGGCCCCTAATGCATAGCTTAGGTGATGGTTGGCGGCCGGTCAGACTATACTTTTACTGGCAGACAAACCAAACCCCAAAAGCGCAATGCTAAGAGATGAGAAAAATACCTGGGAGTGGACATAAGAGGATACTGGTGTATCCCAAGTGTCAAGGAACTTCTGTGTGAGGCTATATGTTGCACAGATGACACTGCACAGGATAGCTACATTCAGCAACAATTACACGACCAACACCTCTGGTGTGCAATGGGAGAAGTGAACACGTGCTGGGGTTGTGAACGAGTGCAGAGGTTCTGGACAAGTATAGAACAAACCTGCAGGAAGGGTGAAATAGTGAGCTATAACCGGACTCTGAATGCTTGCTGGAGCATACACCAGAAACAGTAAATACAAGCATGTGTTAAGATGCACTGCAATGGCTTGGAAAGCAGCTGGTCCACAATATGTGCGAGCACAGAGAATTTAAATGCTGGGCAGAGGCCGAAAGCAGAGTGTGGATGGAGGGGGCAACTAGATCAGGAGGTAAAGTGACAAGTATGCAGCTTGGAAGTTGTTGATCTGGGATATGTTCCACCCATCTGATGACAAACCCCTGTAAACTCTCTTTGGCCTTTTTTTCTACTAGAGCCAATCAGTTATAGACGATACAAGGTCAGAAACGGCCAGGGTGCTACTTCTGGGCTGATATTCATCATTGATACGTCCCCTGCTGTAATGTAGACGCACAAAAATGATAATGAAATAGTATGTCTGACAAGTGAAATAAGTTTCGTTATTTTGGTTTATTGTTGACACTAAAGAGCTCTTGCATGTGAGGATTTACTCACTAAGATGCAAAACATTTGATACATGCATTGCGGTACTTATATAAATGCTTTGAAACAAGACAACAGAGCAATACAGGTTCGATCTCCGGGTACACGCTTAGAAACATCTGGGTATTAAGGGCGTTCTAAATAACATCATTCAATGGTCTCTGAAATCCAGCGAAATATACTCTATTGCGCGTGGGCCTCTCCCCCCCACTATGCAGGTCTCAAGTCTAGCCGTTCCCGCACCAGGCAGGATTCCTGCTGAAACCCAGGCTTTTAGCCGTACTGTGATTTAGCTGCAAAACATTTAACCCTATATATATATATATATATCTATCTCACTTTCTACATACGTATCTCACACAACCACCTCTCGCACTGCAATCCGCATGCACTTCACCACACCGCTACAACACAAACCGCACCAACAACCCAAGAGGACTGCCAATCGCCAGATACTCGCACCAAAAGCTCAGCACCCACCACCCCCCTCTTCACTATCCTACTCCCTCTTCCCCATCCCACCTTCTCGTTTGCAGATCGGCCAGAGCGCCTGAGGACCAAGTTGATGGCAATGCACGGTACAAATATCATTAACATTAATATTCTCCCGTGTTAAAGTCTAATGGCTCAACCACAACGTCGCCCAAAAAAAAATAATGAGCAGCAACAGGCTTAAGTACAGCTACAGAGAAATTAAGGAACGAGCGATTTCTTTGTACATCAAAACTCTCCAGCAAAGCAGTTTAGGTAGTGTTCACTCAAATCTGGTAGTTCTTTTCAGGCGGTACCTTGTGTGGTAACTTTCAACTTTGCATTGTTGGTCACACAAACGCCTCAAAATGCTAACATTACTCAGTCTGCATAAACTATCCGAGGCCATAATGGTGCCTCTGACAACCCGTTAACTAATCTGAAACCTCTAAAAATTCTCCTCGCCGCCTCTTGCAAGCATATCCCGCTTTCTCCCCAACCACAGACCTGCATGCTCACATTGGTGCAAATAGTTTGCTTAGAAAAAGGGTCAGAATACAACATACCGACTTCAACTTCTCTGCCACATGCTCCATGGTACCTACAATGCTATACCCCAGCAGACCGTTATACCCTGCCTACTAAAATAACCTCCCTACTGCAAAGTCCTGCGATAAGTGCTGAGCGTGTCAAACAATCGGGAGGGAGGTGGGTTGGGGGGGGGGGGGGCACCACCAAGACTTCAGTCGCTCAAAGATGGTACAATCTATGTGACACGACTACTACTAGTCGAGCCTTCCCACGTCCCAACCGGCAAGTCCTCTTGCACTTCTGGGCAGAGAGTAGTATTAGCCTTAAAGGAAACCCAGAATACAAATTAACACTGCTACGTAAATCTGAACAATTAGATTTATTGAATGTTTTACAGCTCTTGGTGCATTATATTACAACAGAAATAAAACAGGATGTGAGAAGTCACACCTAAAAACATAACAAAAGAACAGAAACTTTAAAAAAAAACAACAAACAATGATGGAAAGTTGCTCATCTTCACGGAAGAGATCCTGCAAAATAAGGAAACAAATTACATAATTCTTCCGAGTTCCCTCAAAATGTAAAGCAATGCGAGTTCAGCTATTTATATTTTAAATGCCCATTCAATAAGAATGCATGCAAAACCCCCCCCCTCACCCATTGGCTCCAAAGACGGTGTACGAAACCATAACAGAGCACTACACTTCGCTGCAACGGTTTTGTGAGCACCGATGAGTGAATTCCTTCGGAATTACTGAACTACTGTGCAGTAATGTCCAGCAGAATAGTGAAAAGTGCCTGAAAAGAATGCAGTGTTACTACGATATTCATTCAATCAGATGGCACATGTAAGGACACCTGAATAAATGCTTCCTGAAAGCAAGCTCTGCAAGAGGATTCTACGCCCACCAATACCTAATAGTTTCTTGTAGTTGGTTTGCATCATTCTGTGGCATCATTGGATGGCTGACCTGTTACGGAGTCCTCGTCCCCAGAAGCTGCATTTCTGTAGAATACAATAAAGATTATTAAGCCAGGGGACAACAAGTGGGACAACAAACCATTTAAGGCACAAAGGAATCTGACCGTTCAGAGCAATCTGTAGGAGGTGAAATATACCCACTGTCAGTATAGGGGCCCACTACTCTGGTGGTGGTACGTATTGAGTATTGTACAGGTTATAGCTGCAAGGATTCAAACTTCCGAGGGTGGGGCAGGGGAATTAACTGCAAGTAGCAGAAAAGCGGCGTCATATTAGGGAAGTGGTTTTTTTTATAGGGCTACACAAGATCAGGATTAGGGCAGTATAATCAAAAGTATAAGCCATTCAGTCACGGGCAGAATATATTTTTGAAACGGTATACAAGAGAAGTGCACTAGACTGGCCCTCTTGAGTGTTTAACCCATCAACTCATGAAGTGCTTTGCCCATAAAGTGAATATGTACACCTAAAATACACAATTAGAACGTATTGTAGAAGCTCGCGTGTACAGTGATTGTACAACAGCAGATTCTCAAAGGTCCACCACACATGGGTTGGCTGTAACAAACGGAAACCTAGAACCACTCTGAACGACGAGCTAGACCGGTTGTGTGTAATACAAGTAGAAAAAAACCTAATACCGTTCATAAATAAATCTCGGAAATACAACAGATTAAATATTCACTAAACAAATATTTTACTACATACCCTTTGGTAGCCGCTTCTTCAGAAACGTGTTCGTCATCAGCGAGCTTCGGTTTCTAAAGGATAGAACAGCATTGTTATTTACATGCAAGTTAAATGAGAAGCCCGATTTTTCTGAAACTATTGCTGGCTGTAAACAAATAAAGTATGCATGTAGTCCAACATGAAAGTTTCATTGCATCTAAATCTGGTCTTTAGGCTATCGCGCTGAAGTTATGAAGATATTTTATATATAAGTGGTCATGTTTACTATGAAGGGTGCTTGAGGCTGGTAGGTAATCCAATGATAATTCCGATACAAAAGCATCACCATAGAGATGCGCCAATTTCGAGCGGATGGTTCAAAGTGAAAGCCAGAACTGCATGCATTTGAAACTAGTCTGACCAGAGATTGGTCTCAACATGCATCTGCAGCTTGGTGGTTATGGATAAGCTTGGTCTCCAGATATTCGGCTACTGTTGGCTATCAAGTTTCTAAAACAAGAAGATAGACAGCCAGGTGATTTTTCGTTCACTTTTTGAGCCACTGCCAAGAGGTTATGCATCCACAATGGATTGCTTCATCTGGATAATTCAGAGGACAAGAAGCCAGTCTTCACGATAAGTCCACGGGGTCTAGTAGTTTCTGGTAAAAGAGTTTCTGGTAAAAAGAAACTAAACCAGATGAGGATAAGATTTGCTCCAAGAAGCTTCAGCAAAATGTTTGCGCATCACTTCAAATGGAGGAAAAATTCTACCTCTGCCGTGTAATCAACCTCCAGGAAAATAAGGCATGAAGGAAATCTGCCACTAAAGCTATATCCCAAGGATGTAGCAAACGAGAGCCAACAAGAAATGCCATGTGTATGTAGATGCTCGGCCAGAATAGGCTCTACTTCACACAGCCAGGCAACCATGGAAAAAGAACTGATGCTTAAAAGAAAACCTACTTGCTTAAAGGCTTGAACTGTAAAACAGTCTTAGCACTTTTGTTAAGCAGATTTCACGTTGTACACGGTCCACCAAAGAAACCACAACGTGCATTACCACCAGGGGAGGGGGGTCCCACAGAAATGAGAAAATAGCTTCACACCCAATTTGTGCAACCAAGCCTTTCCAAGGCTACATTTGGATGTCACTTCACAAGGAAAATGAAGTTAAAAATAAAGCATCCTGTAGCAAGTTAGATTTAGGAGCCAATTGCGTCACAAATCTACTCCAGAGGCATTACAATCCAGTTTGTGAAATGCAGATTTTCAAAAAATAATTGTGGGTAATGAGACACGCTGGCTGTATAACAAACAGCAGAGCTATTCGGAAAAGGGCCTTGATAGGCCTGAAAATATGGCATGTGTTTAAGCGGCAATTTGCCAATCTCCATTACCCCACAAGTAACTATTGGAGCAAGTTACAAAGCAAAGTTGAGGACTATTTCGGAACATTAAAATGTTTTATGCAAGTAACAGAAGTGCAGGAGGTAGATAGTTCTAGATCCCAGACCCCCTCCCGCACCCCACATGAGAAATTCCAAATTCGCGTATAAGAAGGTTGAGGTGTTAATTATGCAATCTCCACTGGCACTACACCCTAGGGGTGCAAGGACACATTTGCCAGAGTACCACACAAATATGGCACCATCAGCTCAGTATGGCAAGAGAGAGTAAACCGCTGTGCAACCACCACAGGTCAGGCAGAATAGAGCTCGGCAACCAAATCTGAGGGCCCAATGGTGTGGGGGAAATGCATAAACAAAGTTGCCGATTGGGACACCACATTCAGGCAGCTGTAGGTTTGAAAACAAAACCTGCATCGAGAGTACAGCACAACTCCCAACTAGGAGGTGGGATAGACTGTTGGAGAATCATGCAGGATACAAATGCAGACTCGCGTATGCTGAGAGCAATCACCTAGTACAAGCCGCTGCTGCATTGTAAGATAACCAATCCTCCAAAGGGTTCTGTAGTACTGCAGAACATGGCCAAATTACCTTCAGCAGTTCGGGCTCAATTATTACACTGGCCCAAGTACCTGCTGATTAAACCAGTCAATGCCGTTTGCAGTAGTGCTGTTCGCATTGCAGCTAGGGCCGAGTCAGAGCCCTTGAGCATCGGAAAAATGCAAACGCCAAAGGTTTTTGCCAGTGTAGCGACAACCACACAGAAGGTGGTCATCTGTTCACCTCACCTTCCTCAGACCTGCACGTCCCGTTGCTTTCTCATTAGCAGTTTTGACAGGGTCATCAGCTAAAAATGTAAAATCAGAAAACAATTAAGAGCACAAAGGGAAATTGAAATGGTATATATGCACATTTAAGCCAGGTCAGAAAATGAGCCAATGGGGTGACCGTTCAGAAAGTTGCCATATGGTCCCAAGCCAACTGCATGTTGAACCAGAATGGGGCCTTTAAACGGGTCATCTAGGCATTTTACAGTGAACTTGTGCTTTGTATATTGTAGCACATAGGTGACCCTCTTCCCCCAACAAATAACTGATCCGCAAGACCAAGCCTGCAAATGTACCCGAATCTTCGTTTACTTACCTTTAGACTCTTCTGCTATGTGGGCCTTCTTAGGAGTCACAGTACGAGCCACCTTCTGAGCACCCCTCTTTCTTTGAGGGAGTGCAGTTTGCGTGGGAGTGGTATTTGCAGATGTCGATTCACAGGCAACTTTTGCTGCTTCATTAGATAGTTCAGAGGCTTGAGAATCTTGTAGAGCAGAGTCCGACCCATTAGCATTGATAGTGCCTTTGGTTTCTGTGTCGTCACATGTAACATCAGTATCCTCTGTGATAACGGTTTCTGCGTCACCATCCTGGGATTCAGTGAATTCGGCCAACTTCATTTGATAAAATTTGTGTGCTGGGCTTTCTTTTTTCGTCAAAAACCTGTAATGGGAACAAGTAATTCAACAGGGTTGGCACTAAATCATTTGAGAGCTCACAGACCATGTATTTTTATTATCGATACATCAGGGACCCACGTAGTAGAGAACCCGGACCTATTTATTTTATATTTATAAAGCGCTCACACAACCCGCAGGCATCGAGGCGCTGTTACAGGAATTGTTTGTTTTTCTTAGTTACGTAATTGTGTTTTTTTTGTCTTAGTTACGTATTTATAACGCGCTTAATCACCCAGAGCTTTCTAAGCGCGGACCCGGGAATCGAACCTGTCGTTGCTTCGTGTCGTCTTGCTTCCAAGACGCGCACGCTGCCGCTGAGCTATCCTCCCGGGACTCTACACGTGATCTACACGTCCCAAAATAACGGTGTCTCCCACCATTCACAGTATACATGTGGAGGCGGGGTAACTTGAGCACGCAACAACCAGAGAATGATCCTATGTATGCAATGAAATGGGGTGGGGTTACAATTCGAGATTTCGCCATGCGCAGTAATTGGGTGATACTGAGGGCCCCAGATCAAGTCAACCATGGCGCTCACTACTGCTGCTAATCCTCAAGCCAGTGGTCTTTCAAACTGCATCTTCACATCATAGGTACATTGTTCTTGGTGGAGTCACCATAGCAAACCCCCCCCTTCCCACTTCCCAAAGTGCCCCACTTGTACCAGCAACACACCGAATAGCACTGTTGACCAGCTCCTGGGAGTTACATACCCCACACCCAAAGGCTCTCGAAATTAGAGTCCACTTGGAAATTCCAAATTCCATCACGTCCACTGCTTGAAATCTAAAAAGCCCTTCGGGTATGGAGTAGCTAGATGCACCCTCACTACTCATTCTCCTCCCACCTCTACAGGAGTGATCATGATCAAACCGCTAGGCGCAGACCGTCTAGACCACTGGCGCCAAAGCAAAAAACACAAGGTGATGACTGGAAGGTTTACAATGACTCTTAACCTCTGCCATTGCTGGAAGATCTCCTAGAACATATTTTGCCCGCCAATCCATTAAAGGACAGGAAGATACCATATGCAAATCTTGGTCCCACCCCAAAAGGGGCAGTCATGCCCAAACAGCTAGGTCACACCCCTTCTGCACAAGACCACAAGCAACCTGACATGTTTCATGCTTGTAGGGTCTCAGCAGGAAGTAGCTTGGGTCTCTAGGAACAGCAAGCACGTGACCCATGCCTGGACATATCCGCCACTCTCGATGCGACAAGCCAATCACCTTTTGTTTTGCTAGGTGAGGGGTGTCCCCAGAGGTTTTGGGCATGGACACGGACGTCCCCCAAAAATCATTTAAAAAATACCCCTTAGTAATGCATTACTACACAGCACCACCTTTCAGTGTGTGGCAAAACCCTATCATGGTCCCATAACCAACCCTTCATCCCGACTGATAAGAGCTCACGTCAGAAGCTATGCAAGTAGAGTAGTAGGAAGAAGTACTGTGAAATTAAAATCGCATACCAAAACTCTGGATTAGAAGTGAGGCTATCCATGTTGAAGTCTTCGATATTCGATCCCAACTGAAGGATAAAACGGGCCAGATTCTCTGCGGTTTGCCTGGTGCTAGCATCAACTGACAAAAAATAGATTTTTTACAGCACCACTGATTTCAACATCCAAATTACAACAGACAGCTCATTGGCATAAGCAAAGACAAAAATCACACGCCCCAAAAATCCATGTAAAACACTAAACCAGTGCACATCACAACAAAACAGAAGGCACCAAGGCCCATTTTGCAGAAACAATACACAGAGCGATAGCTTTCAATGTTACCTTCATCAAACTGGGGATCGGTGGTGGCTTTGGAAGGCCCAGCAGATTTAGCTGCCATAGACACAGCTGCAGCAGCCTTTAGCTGAGCTCGCTTAGCTTCCTTGTCTGCGCGCTTTTGTTTGTGCAGTTCAAGCAGTTTCTGTTGATAGTACTTGTATTCTTGGCTAGCTTCGTCAAATAAAAACCTAGCGAAATAAGGTAAGATTGCAATTAGTTTACTCAGCACACAATAGAAAAATACAGAAAGACGGCTGCTTTAAAGGACCACCACTTGGGACCTGCCTCATACTGATCAATGGCTTGCGGATTTGGGATTCTGGTATTGTCGCAGCCTTTTAGTAGTGGCGGGTTGTATATTACTAACCTCTCTCCGGTAGAGGTTCTCTGTGTTCAAGTGTGGCGGTTAGGGGCCGAGAGTACATCTTCCACCCGCAACTCAATTTTGTACCGACTTACCACAGTTCAGGTTTTTCATTGACAGTGTCTTCCATTGCAGCATCTTCATCTAAATCTTCTGCTTCTGCCTTCTTTTTCTCTTTCAAAGCGTTAAGAGCATTCTCCAGTAGGTCGTCCATTATTTCCTTGACCTTGGGCTCGGGGGCAAGCTCTACACAAAAAGGATTATGGTACAAATCAAAGATCTGAAACCGCTATTAAAAACAGAGCATTAACACCAGAAATACAATTGGACAATGAACCCAATCAGAAGCACCTCGCCGACCAGAGCTGGGGGCTCAAACATTATCCTGAGCAAAGCATGCAATGTTTTAACCACCAGAGCGATTTCATTAGATTCGTAGACAGCCTTCACCTCAATAACATGACACATCTAACATTTAAATAAAATTAATGATGTCGGTAATGACCGTACAGGAAACGCCGCTTACCTTCTTGGGATTCTTTTGGAGGTCTCTGTTGGTCTGTCTGTAGATGCATTGGGTAGCCACTTTTCTCAAGCCAGGCTTTGAGTTGCGCCATGTACTTTTTGCCAAACAATGCGGAATCTTCCATATTCGGAAAGTCAGAGGGCTTCGGAGCCATTTCTTGCAGCCCAACATATTCAAGAATTTTTTCTTGCCTCAAAGACGTAGCTATCGAATATGTCTGCCCAAACAGCAAAAGCGACTTGCGGCACATTGCCATTGCATTCTCGTAAGCAGTAGAAAGATCTGTGGCGCCTGCAAATCCTTGTTTCATATTTAATTCGTACGCATTGCACGCCAACAAAAGGGGGTGAGCGCTTTTCAGAATACACTGCTGAAATGAGGTTAAGTATTTATCGAGCGGATTAATTAGATCAGCGAAGCTCTTCTTGTTTTCTACAATACCTTTAGCCACCAACATGCCTAGGAACTCAGAATCAACTATAGGTTTCTTCAGGGCAGCGTGATTTGGAGCCTTAACAGTCAAGAAACACTGATATCGGAGCTCAGGTTTCAACGCAAACTTGAAGGACGCCAGAGCATTGGCAAAGGTTTGAGTTTGCACTGAATTGAAAGCAGGATTTCTCTGATCAAATTCACCAGTGTTTACTTTGTTGAATCCAGACCATTTAACCACTTTACTACCAAGCTTAGACACGACATCCGATCCAGCCATAAGTGCGCCAATTGTGTCTTCTCTTAAAGGGCCCTTCTTTCCATTTAGTACCCCTTTTCTTGGCTGACCTTGAGTTTTGCTTCCACGGCCTCTTACTGTAGACGCGCCCCTCTGTCCTCGCTGGCTAGCCCCTCTACCACCTCGCTGACCTCTCCCTGCAATCGCACCCCGCAGTTGACCTCTTGTCGCTACACCGCCCCGCAGGTGACCGCGTGTTGCAGCACCACGCATTGGACCCCTTCCTGCAAACCCGCGCCCTGGGCCCCTAGTTGCAGACTCGCGCCCTGGGCCCCTAGTTGCAGACTCGCGCCCTGGGCCCCTAGATTCGCGCACTGGACCCCTAGCTTCAGACTCGCGCACTGGACCCCTGGGTTCGCGCACTGGACCCCTAGATGCAGACTCGCGCACTGGTCCCCTAGCTTCGCGCACCGGTCCCCTAGTTGCAGACTCGCGCCCCGGACCCCTAGCTTCACGTCCCCTAGTTGCAGACTCGCGCCCTGGGGCCCTAGCTGCAGACCCGCGCCCTGGGCCCCTTCTCGCTACACCCCCACGCTGCCCTCTTGCTGTCGATTGACCTCTTCCTGCCGATTGCCTTCTTTCCAAATAAGCTAACCTACCGCGCGATACATGGTTATCTGGTCTGGTGTAATCTCTTTTAGGGCCCGGTCTAGCAAATTCCACTTCATCAAACGAATCATCTCGCCTTGCTGGTCTGCGAAATGGACGCTCATCTGACCATACAGCATCCCTAGGGTGTACGAATTCGCTTTCTCCGCCCTCGGAACGGCTGTTGAAGTAGTAATCATCAGGCCTGTGAGGGCTGCGAGACCTACGGTTATCCGAAAAGTAACTAGGGGGAGAGCGGATAGCTTCTTGTCGCCGAGGTGTTGAATACGACGATGCTCTCGGTCTATAATCATCACGGGAATACCTTTCGGTTTCTGTGAAGTCTTCGTCGTATCGTTTTGGCGTGGATCTGGAAGGGCCTGAAAAGAAATTGAAAGAATTAACTAAGGACAGAAGGGACAAAACCGTGGGGGGTGGGGACGTTCAGACTAAGCAGAACGCACAAATCGAGTAACACGCATTTCCATGGGAAAACACCACGAGTACGCTGGAATAATATCAGCAAAGCAAAAATAAGGGCTTCCACAAGATCTGCTAAACGACTCACCAGAAGCTCGAAATGGATCGTCGGAGACCCCATCCCTACTGGGCCGAAAGGTCCCAACCATTTCTTTCATGATGGCTTCAAAAATCTCACGGGAAACTTGCTTGTCGGCCATTGTAACTGAAGAAAAAAATATAGTTATTTTAGGGATTGAAACAGGTTTGTATCTAGACGCCCACAATGCAAATCCCAACACCACGCGATGGAGATACATAAAACAGAACGAGCGCGGCGAACTAACAGTAAAAGCAAGAGGGCAGCCTAGATGAAGCTGCCACATAAGCCGGAAACGTATACAATGCGATACTGGTTCGTGTACCTGCAGTAATGAGAGTTAGGTTGACTTACATACTCAGTACATAAGTAAAGAGAAGCTCACCCATGCGACTACACAGCCACAGTTTAATCTTAAACATCGAGCGAAAAATAAAAAGGCGCCATTATCACGTGCAAGACACGCGACGAAGCCGTGCCAAGTGCGCGGGCTCTACACCGCAATCCAAGACACTGTTCCACCGTGGCATGAAATCGATGGAAACTAGGCGGCCATTAGAATCGAGCCGAGGGCCCAAAATACGCGCGTCAAAACACGAACAAAAGTACGAAGGGCCGTACTGGTTAAAAAAAAAACCGGCAAACACCCACCTGTTCCTTAGATTGAAATCTAGTCTTGTGATGTGTTGTAAACTCGGCAGCGGGCCCACGATGTCTTCAGAGCCGGGGAGCACAGATGTCACGCAACTCCGCTCGCTGTTCTTATGCTCCGAACAAAGAAAGCACAAGGTCCTACGCACCCTCTTCACTGCTGGAGGCGCGCCTCAGCAAACAACGTCATAGGAGAGCGCCTCAACTGTTAATCGCTGAGCGGAAGAATAAGCGACAGTCCCGCCCTCTCATAAGCCCAGTTCACTTTAAAGCTTGTAATAAGAAATGGGACTTATGCGTATTCGTTACGAAACTGCGTTTTGTGCACCCAACCCGTGGACACGCAGATTTGCCTCAAACATGTACGGAATATAACGTAACACATTAGACGGTATTATTTGTATACGGAGCAAGTCCCACATGTTTCTTATTGAAATATTCCTCAACAATTACTTTGGTGTACATCGACACGTACATTTTTGTTTCGCAGTGTGTTTAGTTTGTATCAAATACTTGAACGGTATTAACAAAGATCTCGCAGGTTTGCCAAAATAGAATGGGAAAACCCCTTACAAGATGGCCCGTATGGTTCGTACTTCGAATTGCACCTTTTCCAAATGTATCACTTCCGGCTATTTAAAAAAAAATATTCTTAAAGATACAGTATGTGACGGTAGTCAATGTGTGGCAACCGATTCACTTAAAAGATAAAAATAGAGAACACATAGGATAATGTATGATTGGTCTATATGCCCGTCGTTCTTGCATATAGTGTCTGAGTGCGCCACAGCTACGTAAAAACAAAATGGCAGCCGTGTAACACGATCGTTGCTCGTGCACATTCAATAGACACAGGACAGGAGGGCGTGGTTTCTATTACCCGCGCTTTTATGTTGTACCAGAGAGGGTTCAGGAAAATTGGTATATTCTATAGTAAAACCGGAGGCGACCATTATGCTTTCTTTCTTTACTTCAAAATCTTTAGCAGCTTATACAAATAACATCAATACTACTTTAACGTGAACTACAAATCCCAATTAAAAGTGGCATTTTTTTGTAGTCGCCTCATGAAATGTTGTCCATCCCGAGCCTCCTACGTGAGGACCGCCTGTGGTATTTAAACTGTTTGATGTAGAGCCTCCCCCACCCACCTCCTCGAGAACAAAAAATATTCTTGTCAAGCCCCCCACCCCTGAGTAAAAATAGTGTGGCCATCGCCATCCCTCTCCCGTGCCCCCAGTTATCAATTCTGCATATATTTTCTATTGCAAGCAGCCCACTTCTCCCAACCAACATTTGGGCCCCAATAAAGAGGGGCAGCCCCAAAGTGTGCATATCACTGCTATAAGCACCTGTTGCCTCTGAGCATTTCCTCTTTCTTTGCTGCTCTTTGGCACATACATAGCTCTCAACCATTTCTGTTACAAAGGCGGGTGAAATCACCCGATTTCGTTTTTGGCGGGTGAGACGCCCATTGGAATTAATGGGCGTGCAGGAGGCTTGGCGGGTGAGTCAGCCCTTTACAGGGCGGGTGACACCCGCCAAAAGCGTGTGAGTTGAGAGATATGCACATACGTGACACTTTAGTGTTTCTCTTACGTTAAACGAGATTGATTGAGCAGTGCTTATTATACTTCTATGTGAAACATTTTATGAAACTTCTACCGCTTTTTAAGCACGCCTACCGATTTAGTTGCAACAAATACCGTTTTTTTTATTTTGCCTGGATTTAGCAGCCTGTTTAGCCAGGTTTGCAGGGTGCGCAAGTACACAGAATCCGAGGAACGTTCTTCAGTGGGGATGTGTCCAAGTTGCTGCTTTTATAATGGTGTGTTCTTACTGGCAGCAGTTAGCAGGCCAGTGCAACCTCCCCAGACTGTCAGAGGCGCCTGTGAGATCCGCTCCAGCATTTCTGGATATCAACAGCCACATGGTTCACCGTACCTCAGCTCCCCGGTGCCAGTCATCTACATGCTGGGGCGAGCCGCTGAAGCAATGGCGAGCCACTCCTCCTAATGAGTTCTGGCAGGTGTGAGCTTGCGTCAGGAGCCGGGGGGAAAACGCACATTTCAGCCCCGCCCTCCGCGAGTCTCGCCACTTTCACCAGCCTGCAAGTAAAATATGCTATTTCTTCAGCGTAGCTGCACAACGCAGCGCCCCTCTCTCCGGTACCTGCTACATACTTGCCAACCCAACCGATTTAGGTGGTAGGATACCGCTTTTTAAGCAGTCTTACCGCTTACCGATTTAGTGACAACAAATACCGATCTTTTCAGTATTTTTGAAACTTTAAGATTCCTACAGATTTTTGGTCACAGAATGTTGGCATGTATGTAAAACTCAGACTGCAAGCCCCAGAATGCAAACAAAAAACAGGACTGGATAAACACCTACAGATCGGAAACGGGGTATATTGGCAACTAGTGCACAGCCGACACACCAGCGTGCAAGCGTATATGGGGGAGTGAAAGGAATCCCTCCATCAGCAGCACTGTGTGCTCCCGATGAGACTTTGGGGCTACGGCTGTGACGCCTGCGGTTCTGCAGATTGTGGGTGGGTGAATGCTAAGCCAGGAGGAGCCCCAAGCGGTCACTCCGTAGTATGTTTCTTTTTTTATTTTATTTTTTATTTATTGTGCCATTAATCATACACAGACTTTTTTACGAGGGGGGTTTAGATTCTATTAAAGACAAGGAGGTGAGTATTATGCATACAAACCACAGCAGGAAAGAAAAAACCCTTACAAACAAAAAAGTTTAAATAACAGAACTCAAACAAAGCTCAAAATCAATGCAATGGGAACTTCCCAATCCAACATGGAGGACAGGTCATGCCCTGTAGATGACCAATGAGCAGGGACCCGCCTCTATATAAATCCTTTACTGTAATCCCAACTCCTCTTTCTGCAGCTGTCTTCGATTAGACACCCACTGCAAAGACCAGATGATATAGCACAGAGACAGGATCCAACGAAGTTCAAGGATCACAACTTCTCTGCATCCTGTAACTGTGACGAAATGCTCCTGAACAGATCATCTCACCCCGAAGCTGTAAGAACAAGAAACAAAGGGTGGGTGGGTGGGATAATACTCACCTCCTTGTCTTTAATAGAATCTAAACCCCCTCTCATGTTAGTGAGGGGGATTAGTCATTCTATGTCAAGACAGGAGGCTTCATGTTCTGCAGGTTTAAAGCCCTTGCATCACATTAATCGCAACATGATCCATACACTTGTGATAAAATGTTTTGAATGTTGATTCTCTTCACCAATCAGCTGCTTTCAAAATTTGTTCCAGGCTACCCCCCAGGAAACAGTTATAGATGCCATAGCACCCTTGACTGAAAGAGAACCAAAGGAGGATGTATCAACTCCTGCCTCCTGCATAACCCACTTAATCCATCTGGCTTAAGGGGCAGGGGACACCGGCTATGGGGTTTCCTATAGGAAATTAGCAGCTGAGCGGTATTAGGAGGTCTAAGAGCCTCTGACTTGAACTCAAAACATTTTAAACACTTAATGACACATAAATTAGAATCCTCTGGAAAACCTGGATAAGAAATGGAGAAAACTAAACACTTAGATCTCCTGGAAATAAAGAAAATGAGCCCTGAGGTTCAATATTTGATTGCCCATATCCACTACTCTTGATATCAGAAAACCTTTTAATGGAACAAAGCATACCAGCATGGTTAACTTGGAAACAATTGCTGCAAAGACAAACCTTCATTAGAAGGCCAAGAATGGACGAAATACAACACCATAAAAACATCCCGTAGAACAAAGTACCTACCTGTAGATGGGATCTTAATGCGAATGGACTTGCGGGCCCTGCGTACGAAGAAGTACCTACCCACTGGCTCACCCTTAACCACAACATGCCCCGGTGAGATAGCAGATCTAAATCCATTTATAAACATGTAAATCTTGCCCTTTCTAAACAACTCCACCAAAAGTTAACTACTTCTACTGTAGGGGCAGAATTGGAAACAAAATGTTGAGCCACACACCAGCTATCCCAGCTGAACCAAGCCGAAGAGTACCCTGACTTATTAGAAGGCCGCCCCAAAGTCCTTGACAACACAGCTAAAGTCCTGCGAAAGCCCTTGGAAGCACCAGGAAGAGATGAAAACATCTAAGTCATAAGGTAGAGGAGACCCTGAAGGACCAGCTCATAAGGGAGACCTGTCGGGACGGAGAAAAGCCGCGGGTGGATAGGGAGAAGACAAGAATATCCACGGGCAATTCTAATAGGGCTGGGAACCACACCTGGATAGGCCAAAAAAGGGGGGGCAACCCACACTAACGTTGCCGCCTGCCTGCGCACCTGAACCAGGACTCTGGCTATCATGCACCAGACCCTCAAGAGGAGGCGGCGTGGCAGTCTTTTTCAGATCTCACTTCTCCATCTCACTCATCGATACTCAGACATGCATTTTATCATGCAAATCCCTCCTTGTTAAACTCTCACTACCCCTGACTTTCTCCCACAGCTTCCTAATCATTTACAGACCCCCTGGTTACGACAGACATTTCACAACCAACCTCCCTGACTCTGTATCCACCATTCAAGTAAATCACCCCTCCTTGACTCTCCTAGGAGACTTAAATATCTGGTTAGACATCCACACCAACCCTATGACCCAGTCACTGGTCGACAGTCTTGATGCGCTCAATGTCTCCCTTCACATGAACGGTCCAACTCATTCTAAAGGGCACACCCTAGATGCTATCTTCAGCTCCCATGACCTGATACATCTAGCCCCCCCTTACCACTCATCTGGTCCGACCACTTTGTCGTCACTTTCTCCAACCTCTACCTGGCCCCCAACCCGCCTCCCCCCTTCACCCCAAATGCTGGAACAAACAAAAAATCTTCCCTGACCTAGCCGAAGCCCTGCTTTCAGACCCCCACAACTCCCCTTGATAGATTTTTAACCATCGACTCCTTCGACTCATGGCTGAATGACTCACTAATTCCACTCACCCCCTCGCGACCCTCTTCCTCAGGCCTCAGACCATTTCCCAAATGGTTTATTCCTGAACTGAGGAATGCCAAAAAACGAAATAATTCCTTGGAACGCAAATGGCGAGCAGAAAAAAACAGTCTCAGTAGATCCACCTTCGCCTTGCACCATCGCAACTACAAAGCAGAAATCAGAAAAGCCAAAAAAGCCCACTACAACAATCGGATTCTCAACTGTGGAAACCGCAGCAAAGAACTCCACAGAATCATATCTGAATTTGTCAAACCCACTTGCACCTCTGTCCAATCTACCCCATCACAATCGCTCTGCGACTCTCTCTCCCTCCACTTCTACACCACTGCTCTCGACAGAACAACTTCGCTTACCTAAGCAAAACATTATCCCTCCTCTCCCCGCCCCAAATACTGTCCAATCCAACAACCCCCCCCTGCTGCCGCAAGCCCCACCATACCCACCTTTGACTCCTTCAAACCCATCTCCAGAGAAGAATTTCTTGACCTTCTATCTGCTCACAAACCCTTTGGTTCCCCTCTAAACCCCTGCCCCGCCTCTGTCCTCAAAGAAATATTCTCGTCACTCTACGCAGGAGAGCATGCAAGAACCATCCTAAATGACTCCCTCAGCTCTGGAATCTTTCCATATGCCTTCAAAATATGTCATGCCTCTTCTTAAAAAACTATCCCTTGACCCCAAAAGTTACCATCCCATCTCGAACACCAGATTTCTTGCAAAACTCTTCGACCGAAAAGCATACTCCCAACTAAATGCCTTTGTCGAATCCAACAACCTCCTTGACCCTGCCCAATCAGGCTTCAGACCGTGACATGGAACCGAAACCACTCTGGCCTCAATCTGGGACGATCTTAAGATCACTGCAGACTCTGCAGGATGCGCTGCACTAATTCTCCTTGACCTGTCTGCAGCCTTCGACACAACTAACCACTCAATCCTCCTCGACCACCTCCACTCCCTAGGAATCTGTGGAACCACTCTCAAATGGATCGCCTCCCTCCTCAACAACAGGAAACAAATAACCCTCCTCTCCCCTTTTGTCTCGGCTGCTCACCCAGTTAATACTGGAGTACCGCAAGGTGCATGCCTATCAGCTCTCCTATTCAACCTCTATATGTCCACCCTCCCTGGAATCATCCGCCTGCACAATATCGTGTGATACAACTACGCTGACAATACCCAAATCATCCTCAAACTCCACAACTCTCACTCCAACTCTCAGCCCGACCTCGCAGCCTGCCTCCTAGATATCGACCACTTGATGACTATAAACCACCTCCTGCTAAACCCCACTAAAACTGAAATCATGGTGTGCGGCAACACTGAACTTCTCCTTCATCCACTCCCTTGGCCCAGTAAAAAACCTTGGATGCACTATGGACTCTGGCCTAACCCTCTCCCGACAGATCAACAATGTATCTAAATCTTGTCACTACCATCTCAAAATTCTCAGGGGCATTTTTCTCTACCTCTCCTTCCCGAACACACTTGCCGCTGTTTGTCCATTGTTATGTCGAGACTGGACTATGCCAACTCCCTTTACCTAGGAGTCCCAACATATCACCTTAATAAACTCCAAAGAGCACAAAACGCTGCTGCTAAAATGCTACTAGCCTTGGGTCCCAGAGACCACACCTCTCCAGCTCTCAAAATCCTCCACTGGCTCCCAGTCAGACAAAGGGCCACTTTCAAGATCCTGTGCATCACTTATCGTGCAGTGCACAAGACTGGCCCTTTAAACCTGCAAGATAAGATAAAACCTTACCTCCCACCCCGCACCCTAAAATCAAGCTCTGCCCTCCTTTTAGTGATCCCAACTACCAACTCTGTCAGGATCAGAGGATCCTCTTTCTCAGCATTGGCCCCTGTGATGCTGGAAATGCATCGGAGGGACAGGGCTTCCATATCCTTGTCCTTTACTGTCTTTTTATCGTGTGTTCTGTCGTGTTTTCCGCGCAGGAGTTCATGTGGGACTCTTGGCGGTGCAGCTCTCTCTCTTTTGGTTTGGTGAACAGACCCATGGGATACCCTTACGGCACCCATGGGTGGGGGTACAACCCTGTGCCCCTAGTGTATGTTTTTGGGCACCTGTGGGTGGCCCACAGAGCAGGGTATGGGCTGGTGGCAGCTCCATGCTGACTTTGACAGGTGCTCTGAGTATCCTCCATTTTGGGATACCCAGGCCCTGCCATTGGAATCAGTTGATTCCTGATGGAAAACAAGATGGCCCCTGTGGCCTCTTGCTTTCTATTGCCTGTTACCTTGTTTTCCCAAAGTTCTGGGAAGCCCTGACTCTGTCCCTTCCCCCTGACTGGCTGTTGGGTGGAAGTTCCATATATGGTGTTGTTGTGAAGCCCAGTCCAGACTGTCTGGAGCCTTCCCATTGACTGTATGTTGTAGGTACCCCCTGTGGGTGGGACCTGGGTGAATGGAGTGTGTGACAATATGCATTTCTTGTTGTGGCTGTCTGGTTTCTAGTATGAGAGACAAAGACTGAGACAGCCCTGCCCGAAACTGGCCTGAATGCAGTGTGTAGCGTTGAATGGCTGGGTACTTGTCCCAATCCACATTCCTTGTTGTGAGTGTCTGAGAGGGAGGACGATGGCCTGAATGCACTGTGTGCCTGATTGGCTGACTGACTGCATGAATGCCCTTCTGTATGATTGGCTGCTGCATGTGACCCAGCAGTGTGGATGAGAGACAGGATAGTATATCTGGGGACCTCTCACCACTGGAAATTGTTCAGAAGATGTGTCTACACTTGAATAGTAACTGGAACTGCTGATCCTCGATGCCCAGCTGGAAGAAGAAGACTTGCTGTTGCATTTGCTTCAACCTGATCTGAAAGCTGCCGAATTCGTCGAAGACTGATCTGAGAGAGGACCTGGCAAGGCGCCCTCTTCCTTTGCTCTGAGGGACCATCGAGCACTGCTAACCTTCGCCGAAAGCTCCCTGGAAGTCAGACCCTCGAAAGGCTGCCGACCCGAGACGGGACCGCTGAGGAGAACGAAGTGAAGCACTAGGACTTCGCTGCTGTCGAAATCCATTGCCGTCGACCAGGGTTCTCAGGTTTGTGTAACCGCTGGAGGCCCGTTGAAGTTGTATTGCCCAACCGTGGGGACCACTTGATGCGTGCCGCTGACGACCGGAGCCACCCGCTCCTTTGCCTAAGAACATTTGAATCGAAGGACTCCCTTGTCCGCAACGTCGACTGCTTTGTCCCGCCGGAGAAAGTCGAGGACGACCAACGCGCCGAGGAGAATCTGCCGGTGGGTTTCCCGCCACCTGAAGGCTACAAAGACTTCAGCGACTCGACGCCCTTGCTGGGCCACAGTCCTTCTGAAACTCTTTGCGGTCTTGAACAATCAATCGCCTAGGTGCCCCGCACACGTCATCCTCGCAGGACGTCGCTGACGAGCACCGCCTGGATCGACATTGTGGTCTCGGCACCCTTGACCATCTCATCGCCGCCGTCGACGACAAGTTCACCATCTTCGACGCCTCTCGACGATCCGTGGCTCCTGCTTTAAAGGGAGTCACTCAAGAAGGATCCTTCGACACGTCTTCGAAGAACTCTACTCCACCAGGTACATTCGGGGGCTAAAATATTATAGGAGGAAATAAGACTATTGAGCAATATATGGACTGGGCTTGTGCTATATATCTTAATTTTACAGGTTGCCCAGGTGGGGGGATCTTCACACAGAACTGTGTCTAGTGATAGGGGCCAGAAATCTGCCTATTGTTTTAACCATCTTGCGTTATTTCCTATCTCTATTGCTGGTGTCCTTGCTATTGATCTGTGTGACATTCTAACAGTATAGTTGATGCACTTTAATGAGATCTGATAATATTGGTGGTACCACTTTAGAATTGTATATATTTATCATTGTTGATTTCCGAGTACAAAGTGCGTTATTGTGATCGTGTACATACCTTTGAATATTAATTATATAAAGACTGTGTTTTCAGTAATACAGTGTGTGGACATTCCTTTGTGGGGGTTCGGGGACTACACTGTACTTAAGAACCAGCCTGCATCACCTCCCGAGAAGCTAGGCCTTGATTGCTCGTCCATTGCTACCGAATAGAGAATCTTGGCTGGGGTCCTCTGTGCCTCTCCTCCACCATATAGAGAGCGAAGTACAGGCACCCCCCACCAGTATCTTTACACTGGTGGCAGCGGTGGGATGCTTATGGTTTTAAGAATCAGTGTATAACCGTGCCACTTACAAAATATCTGTACTTTATTAAATTAAGGTTTGGTTGTGTACAAAATAACTGCATTACAAGCAATGGAGTCTATTGCAAATGGTAAATTGACTAGGATGAGCTTAGAGGCTCTCCAGAGTGCTTGTGAAGCCAGGGAGTTAGACTTTGTGGATAAGTCTAGGCCTGAGCTGATAGCTGCCCTGGTGGACTACCAGACTGATGGTGAAATTCTTGATGAGGTGGGCGAATGCAACCAATGAGGACTCTGCCTCTGGGGGTTCTACTGAATCTGTTTCTGGGAATGGCACCATTCCTGCTGCCTCTGTTCCGAACCCCAGCACTGCTCTTCAGGGGGAAGCCCTGAAGATTGAACTTTTAAAATTGGAGCTACAACGGGAACAGTTAGCCTTTCAATACAAAAAGTTGGCAACCGAAGCTGAGTTGAAGAAAGAGGAGTTGGCACAGCAAGTGATACTCAAAGATAGGGACACTGAGCACCAAATAATCCAGCTAGAGAAAGCTAGAGTGGAGACTTCAGCTAAACCAGTTGAGAGTGGCAGGTCCCCAGCCACCAAGTTTATGAAAGGTTTGGTTGGTGTGTTTGTGGAGGGTTCTGATATCCTCCAATGGATTGAAGCGTTTGAAATGGCTTGTGCAATTCATGATGTTGACAAAAGAGATTGGGCTAAGTGTTTGTTAAGCAGAGTGCCTCAGACTGGGTATGACTGTATTCTGAAGCTGAGTGTGGAAGACAGGGGTCAGTATGAGTGTATGAAATCTACTTTAATTGGCAAGTTTGGCAAGACACCTACCCAATACCTTAAAAGGTTCAGGGAATTTAAGAAAAGAGAGAATGTGTCTTGGGTTGACTGGGTGAGTGCTGCGCACATGAACATGATGGGGTGGATTGATGGTTACAAGGTGAACACATTTGTTGAATTGTCCCACCTGTTGTTTTTTGAGCATTTTTCTGAAGCTTGTTCACCAGAGCTGCGTCAGTATGTTGCTGACCAGAACATTTTGGATCCCTTTAAGCTGGCTAGGTTGGCTGACAAGTGGGTCTCCCACCGGGTGTCCCCTAAGGACTCCAGTGGGAAGGACAAGGACAAAGAAAAGGGGGCCTCTCAGAAAGCTGAGGAGTCCCAAAAGCAGTCCCAGTCGGGTAAACCTAAATCCTCCTCTCCTAAGACCCAACAAATCTAGTGGGGATAAGTCATCTGTGGGTGGGAATAAGAGTAGTGCTCCACCTGCTGCAAAGCAGGCTCCCAGTGGTTTCAGTACCGTACCCCGCACTCCCGGCACTTGTTGGGATTGTGGGGCTCTGGATCACAAGAGGGGTGACTCCAAGTGTAAAGGTAAGGCACTTGGAGTACAGGCTGTCGGCCTGACCTACCCTTTCCCCATGTCTGAGGTGGAGGCCACTGTCCTCCCCTCCTCTACAGGGATCACATTTGGTGCTCCTGTAGAGATCTCCTTAGTGTCCCTTGGGGCCTGGGACCAGTATGCGGAAGTACTGGCGATTATCCCACAGAACACCCGTAGATTTTTGAGAAGTGTCCTCCTGAATGGCCAGCCTTCTACTGGTTTGAGAGACACTGGGGCAAGCATGACAGTGGTGGACAGGACCCTGCTCAAGCCAGAGGACTATGTAGGTGCTCCTCTGAGAACAACCAGGTTAGCTGGTGGGCCTCCCAAATTATCCCCTGTAGCCTTAGTCACACTCGTAATTGGAGACAAGACAGCAAAGTGAAGTATCCGAGTCAAGAATGACATGGAGCAGGAAACAGGCTGACTCAGGTAAGTGTAAAAGAAACAGGCTTTATTCTTCTTGGTTAATTAGCATAGTCAATGAAAGGTAGGAGAGTAAGAATAAGCCTCTGCCCTGGTTCCCAGTCTATCTCCAAGTCCCAACCGACACTCTGTAGAATCCCCAGGCCTCCCACACTCCAAGCTCCACTTTACCATTCTAAGAGGCCCCTTCATACACTCGAGCAGTCAATACAAGCATACCAGGATACCACACAAAGTTTCCTGTCCTGGTTCAGGACAATGTCCCTGCTAACATTCTGTTAGGAAATGATCTAGTAGAGTTGGAATTGATCTCAGATGGTCTTCCCATGACTGCTGCTGCGGTCACTAGATCACAGGTGACACAGGGTCTGGCTGTGAGTAAGGTTCCCGAGCCAAAGGCAAGACGAAGGAAGAACAAGAAGACAACCTCTGTGCCAGGGGCCCCTTCTCTTCCTGCTGTTCCTACAGCACCCATTGGGATACATGCTCCGGACGGGCGGGGTCCAGTGGTAAACCCCGTCTCATCTCCTGTGGGAGAAGAGCCAGAAGACTCTCCTGTGGGAGGTGTTCTCAACCCGGAGGATCATCCCGATCTTCAATGCTTGTTAGCTGAAGGGGGACGCTCCCGGGCAGACTTCTGTAAGGGACAGAGAGAGTGCCACTCTCTCGAGGGTCTGACGAAACAGGCCCTGTCCCAGGCACAAGTCGAAGTGCCTAGGACATTCCAGATTTATAGGGAGGGTGAGCTCCTTGTTAGTGAGCCCACTAAGCCTGAACCTGGTGCCCTCAAGAGGTTGGTGTTACCTAGCTTTACAGGCCCTTCCTGCTGCAGTTGGAGCATGAGGTGCCCTTAGCTGGTCATCTTGGTACCAAGAAAACTAATCAGAGCCTCTCTGCCCATTTCTACTGGCCTCGAATGGGAGTAGAAGTGGAGTCCCACTGCAGGACCTGCCCAACTTGTCAGTTGTCTGGCAAGATTGGAGGCAGTGTCATTTCCCCACTGCAGCCATTGCCAGTGGTTGGCACACCATTTGAGAGGGTGGGCATCGACATTGTCGGTCCCCTGGACCCTCCCACTTCGGGTGGACATCGGTTCATCCTGGTCTTGGTAGATCATGCCACCAGGTACCCTGAGGCTATACCCCTTCGGACTGTAACTGCCAAGGTGGTTGCCAGGGCTCTCCTGGGCATTTTCACCCGTGTTGGATTCCCTAGGGACGTTGTCTCTGACAGAGGATCCAACTTCATGTCTAGTTACATGAAAACAATGTGGAAAGAGTGCGGGGTAACCTATAAGTTCTCCACCGCTTACCATCCCCAGACCAATGGTCTGGTTGAGAGATTTAATAAAACTCTCAAGGGCATGATAGGTGCTTTGGAAGAGCCCCTAACGAGGAAATGGGATCTCCTCCTGCCATGCCTGCTGTTTGCTTACAGAGAGGTACCTCAAGAGGGTGTTGGTTTCAGCCCCTTTGAGTTACTCTTTGGACATCCCGTGAGGGGGCCCCTTGCCTTGATCAGAGAAGGTTTGGAAGCCACCCCTCCAGGTCCCGCCAAGCAAGTGGGGGACTATGTGTTAGGCCTCAGACGGAGGATGACACAGATGATGGGTCAGGCAACAGCGAATCTCAAGGCCAGCCAGGAATTGAACAAGTACTGGCATGACCTTAAAGCATCGCAAGTGGATTGGACTCCGGGACAGGAGGTCCTCGTGATGGAGCCCACCAAGCCTTGGGAATTGGCAGATAAATGGACTGGACCCTTCAGGATAATCTCCAAGATAGGCAAGGTCAATTATCTGGTTGACATGGGAATCCCAGGGGTAGCCCCTCAGGTATTCCATGTTAATAGGCTCAAGCCTTTCCACAGGCGAGCAGAAGTCTCATGTCTCTTGCTAGCTTCAGAGCAAGAAGAGGATGAGAGTGAGCCCCTTCCTGGTTTGCTGTATAGCAACCCTCACGATGGCTCAATGGAGGGAGTGCATCTCTCTCCAGATTTGACAACAGAGCAGCAGAGGGCCTGCAGGACTTTGCTCCAGCAGTATGCCTCTCTGTTTTCACTGACGCCAAGCCTTACACCGTGGTGTAAGCACGAGATTGATACTGGTGACAGTGTGCCTGTCAAAAGCAGGAGCTACCGTTTGTCAGATACTGTTGAGAACCACATCCAGGCTGAGGTCGACAAGATGTTGGATCTGGGTGTTATTGAACCCTCAACCAGTCCCTGGTCCAGTCCCGTGGTCCTTGTCCCCAAGGCAAGTTCCCAGGCAGGTACCAAGGATTGGAGTTTCTGTGTGGACTACAGAGGAGTCAATGCCGTCACCAAGACTGATGCGCACCCATTGCCCCGGGCTGATGAGCTCGTGGACACCATAGGTGCTGCCAAATTTGTGAGCACCTTTGACTTTACCTCAGGCTATTGGCAAATAGCTCTGACGGACCATGCCAAGGAAAAGACGGCGTTCTCAAGACCAGAGGGACTCTACCAGTTTAGGGTCATGCCTTTTGGGCTGAAGAATGCCCCTGCCATCTTCCAGAGATTGGTCAAATATTCGCTCAGTGGGCTGGAAGCCTTTTGTGTGGCTTGTTTAGACGACATTGCCATCTACAGTTCCACTTGGGAAGAGCATTTGACACATCTGGGTAAGGTGTTGCAGGCCTTGAAAAGGGCTAACCTCACTATCAAGGCCACCAAGTGCCAGATAGCTTAGGGGAAAGTCACCTATCTTGGTTATGAGGTAGGAGGGGGTCAAATCCAACCTCTCCCCAGTAAGGTACAGGATGTACAGGACTTGGAGACTCCCACTACTCAAACCCAGGTGAGAGCCTTTTTGGGTCTCACTGGGTATTATCGCAATTTCATGGCGGACTATGGAACCATAGCTGTACCACTGACAGCTCTGACTTCACCCAAACAACCTAGGAAGGTTAACTGGGCTGAAGACTGTCTAAGTGCCTTGGATGGCTTGAAAGAAAGTCTGTGTAGGGCATCTGTGTTGTGTGCGCCTGATTACAGCCAACCCTTTATCGTCCAGACGGATGCCTGCGACACCGGAATTGGAGCTGTCTTGTCCCAGTTAGATGACAAAGTGAGGGAACATCCTATCATCTTCATCAGTAGACAACTCAAGGGTAGAAAAGTTAGGTGGGCTACTGTTGAGAAGGAATTTTTCAGTATAGTTTGGAGCCTTAGGCGTTTTAGGCCCTACCTTACGGGGTCTACCTTCAAGGTCCAAACAGATCATAAACCCCTGAAGTGGCTTATGCAGATGAAGGGTGAAAACCCAAAACTGCTCAGGTGGTCCATTAGCCTGCAAGGGCTAGACTTCACCATAGAGCACAGACCAGGGAAGAGTCACGATAATGCAGATGGCCTTTCCAGAAGGTATGTTGACCGTCTGGATGAGGGTGTCTATCCCGTGGGAGATTAGGCACCCTCCACCTCAGTCTGGGGGGGGCGACTGTGATGCTGGAAATGCATCGGAGGGACAGGGCCTCCGTATCCTTGTCCTTTACTGTCTTTTTATAGTGTGTTCTGTCGTGTTTTCCGTGCAGGAGTTCATGTGGGACTCCTGGCGGTGCAGCTCTCTCTCTTTTGGTTTGGTGAACAGACCCATGGGATACCCTTACGGCACCCATGGGTGGGGGTACAACCCTGTGCCCCTAGTGTATGTTTTTGGGCACCTGTGGGTGGCCCGCAGAGCAGGGTATGGGCTGGTGGCAGCTCCATGCTGACTTTGACAGGTGCTCTGAGTAGCCTCCATTTTGGGATACCCAGGTCCTGCCATTGGAATCAGTTGATTCCTGATGGAAAACAAGATGGCCCCTGTGGCCTCTTGCTTTCTATTGCCTGTTACCTTGTTTTCCCAAATTCCTGGGAAGCCCTGACTCTGTCCCTTCCCCCTGACTGGCTGTTGGGTGGAAGTTCCATATATGGTGTTGTTGTGAAGCCCATCCAGACTGGCGGGAGCCTTCCCAGTGACTATATATTGTGGGTACGCCCTGTGGGTGGTACCTGGGTGAATGGAGTGTGTGACCAATATGCACTTCTTGCTGTGGCTGTCTGGTTTCTGGTATGAGAGACAAAGACTGAGGCAGCCCTGCCCGAAACTGGCCTGAATGCAGTGTGTAGTGTTGAATGGCTGGGTACTTGTCCCAATCCACATTCCTTGTTGTGAGTGTCTGAGAGGGAGGACGATGACCTGAATGCACTGTGTGCCTGATTGGCTGACTGACTGCATGAATGCCCTTCTGTATGATTGCCTGCTGCGTGTGACCCAGCAGTGTGGATGAGAGACAGGATAGTATATCTGGGGACCTCTCACCACTGGAAATTGTTCAGAAGCTGTGTCTAATCTTGAAGAGTAACTGGAACTGCTGATCCTCGATGCCCAGCTGGAAGAAGAAGACTTGCTGTTGCATTTGCTTTGACCTGATCTGAAAGCTGCCGAATTTGTCGAAGACTGAAGCGAGAGAGGACCTGGTAAGGCGCCCTCTTCCCGTGCTCTGAGGGACCATCGAGCACCGCTAACCTTCGCCGAAAGCTCCCTGGAAGTCAGACCCTCGAAAGGCTGCCGACCCGAGACGGGACCGCTGAGGAGAACGAAGTGAAGCACCAGGACTTCGCCGCTGTCGAAATCCATTGCCGTCGACCAGGGTTCACAGGTTTGTGTAACTGCTGGAGGCCCATCGAAGTTGTGTTGGCCAGCCGTGGGGACCACTTCACGCCGTGCCGTCGACGACCGGAGCCGCCCGCTCCTTTGCCTAAGAACATTTGAATCAAAGGACTCCCTTGTCTGCAACGTCGACCGTTTTGTCCCGCCGGAGAAAGTCGAGGACGACCAACGCGCCGAGGAGAATCCGCCGGTGGGTTTCCCGCCACCTGAAGGCCACAAATACTTTGACGACTCGACGCCTTTGCTGGGCCACAGTCCTTCTGAAACTCTTTGCAGTCCTGAACAATCAATCGCCGAGGTGCCCCGCACACCTCATACTCGCAGGACGCCGCTCACGAGCACCGCCTGGATCGACATCGTAGTCTCGGCACCCTTGACCTTCTCATCGCCGCCCTCGACGACAAGTTCACCATCTTCGACGCCTCTCGACGATCCGTGGCTCCTGCTTTAAAGAGAGTCACTCAAGAAGGATCCTTCGACGCTTCTTCAAAGAACTCTACTCCAGCAGGTACATTGGGGGGGGTAAAACATTGTAGGAGGAAATAAGACTATTGAGCAATATATGGACTGGGCTTGTGCTATATATCTT
Source organism: Ambystoma mexicanum (assembly GCF_040938575.1). Classification (NCBI taxonomy): domain Eukaryota; kingdom Metazoa; phylum Chordata; class Amphibia; order Caudata; family Ambystomatidae; genus Ambystoma; species Ambystoma mexicanum. The sequence goes on along the minus strand of NC_090921.1, from coordinate 394,319,422 downwards.
AATTTTACAGGTTGCCCAGGTGGGGGGATCTCCACACAGAACTGTGTCTAGTGGTAGGGGCCAGAAATCTGCCTATTGTTTCAACCATCTTGCATTATTTCCTATCTCTATTGCTGGTGTCCTTGCTATTGATCTGTGTGACATTCTAACAGTATAGTTGATGCACTTTAATGAGATCTGATAATATTGGTGGTACCACTTTAGAATTGTATATATTTATCATTGTTGATTTCCGAGTACAAAGTGCGTTATTGCGATCATGTACATACCTTTGAATATTAATTATATAAAGACTGTGTTTTCAGTAATACAGTGTGTGGACATTCCTTTGTGGGGGTTTGGGGACTACACTGTACTTAAGAACCAGCCTGCATCACCTCCTGAGAAGCTAGGCCTTGATTGCTCGTCCATTGCTACCGAATAGAGAATCTTGGCTGGGGTCCTCTGTGCCTCTCCTCTACCATATAGAGAGCGGAAGTACAGGCACCCCCGCCAGTATCTTTACAGCCCCGACTCTGTGGAACTCGCTTCCACCTCACATCCGACACACCCAAGACTATTTGACTTTCCGCAAATTACTAAAAACATGGCTCTTTCCATAAAACCAACGACAACCCTAAAAGATATGTCTGAACTGCCGACAACCAAATGACTAAATACACAATGGGAGTCTCTACCATGTTTTCAATTAGCTCTGACCCTACCCACCGGATAGTATGGATGGATGGAGCGGATGAAGGCAATGGATTGAGGGAATGGATGGATGGAATGATAGAGGGAATGGATTGACGAAATGGGTGGATAGAATGGATGGTGTGGATGGATGGAGGGGACACATGTATGGAGTGACGGATTGAGTGAACAGATTCAGTGGATGGAGGGGATGGAATGAATGGAACAGATAGACGCATGTGAAATGAAGGAATTTAATGTATGGAATGGATGCAGGTGGAATGAATGGAGGGTATGTATATAGAGTGGATAGAATGGATGATCTAGAGAGAATAGACAAAATTAATAGAACAGATGGATGGAGTGGATTGGTGGATGGAGTGTATGGATGGAGCAGACGAGTAGAACGGTGGATGAATGGATGGATAGAATGGATGGAGGGGAATAAGTGGATGGAGTGGACAGATGGATGGAGGGGATGGATGGAAAGGATGGTGGATGGAATGGATGGACGGAATAGATAAAAAGACGAACGGATGGAAGCGATGGATGAGATTGATGGAGTGGATGGACACATGTGGTGGCGAGTGGATGGAATGGATGGCGTGGATGCATGTGGAATGATTGGAAGATATGTATAGAGAATTGATTAATGCAATGGATGGAATGGTCGGAATATGTGTATATGGAATTTATAGACGGAATGGATGGAATTGGACAGTGTGTGTGAAATTGGATGGAATGGATACAGATGGATAAAAAGGATGGATGGAATGGATGGATGAGTGGATGGAACGGATGGAACAGACGGAATGGATGAGCAGATGGAACGGATGGAGAGGAATCGATCGATGGATGGAACGGATGGAGTGAACGTAGTGGATTGAATGAATGGCTGAAACAGATGGAGTAGACGGAATAGACTGAACAGATTAATTAAACGGATGGGGTGGACGGAATGGAGGGAGTATATGGATATGGGATCGATGGATGGAGTAGACAGAGTGGATTGAGTGGATGGAATGGATGGATGGGGCGGTTGGATGGAATGGATAAAATAGATGGAATTAATTAAATAAATGAATTGTTGGAATGGATAGAATGGATGGAATAGGTGGAGTGGATGAGGTGGATAGGGTGGGTGGAATGGGTGGAATGGATGAAATAGGTGGGGTGGGTGAAATGGATGGAATAGATGGAATAAACGGAGTGGATGAAGTACATGGAGTAGATAGAATGGACGGAGTACATGAACTGGGTGGAGTGGATGGAATCGATGGAATGAATGAGATGGATAGAGTGGATGAAATGGATGGAATAAATGAGATGTATAGAGTGGATGGAATGGATGGAGTAGATGGAGTGGACGGAATGGACGGAATGTATGCAGTGGACGGAATGGATGGAGTGGGTGAAATGGATGGATGGAATAGATGGATGGAGTCGATGGATAGATGGTATGGAGGGATGGAATAGATCGAGTGGATGGAGTGGATAGAACAGATTAAATGGGTGGAGTGGGTGGAATGGATCGAGTGGGTGGAGTGGGTGAAGTAGGTGAAGTGGATGTAATGCACAGAATCTATTAAACTGATGAATATATGGAATGGATCAAATGGATGGAGTGGATCAAATGGATAGAATGGATGAAATGAATGAAGAGGATGAAATGGATGGAGTGGATCAAATGGATAGAATGGATGAAATGGATGGAGTCCATGAAATGGATGAGTGGATAAATGGATGGAATGGATAGATGGAACGGATTAAATGGATAGATGGAACGGATGGATGGACTCAATGGATGGTATGGATTGGATTGAATGGATGGAGTGGACTGAATGGATAAGGTGTATGGAATGGGTGGAATGGATGAGTTGGATGCAATGTATGCGTTGGATGGAATGGATAGAGTGGATCGAATAGATAGAGTGGATGGAATGGACGGAGCGGACGGAATGGATGGAGTGGATGGGGTGGGTGACGTGTATGGAATGGATAGAATGGAAGAGTTGGATGGAATGGATGGAATGGACGGAGCGGACGGGGTGGATGGAATGGATGGAGTCGATGGAATAGGTGGAGTAGATGGGGTGGATGGAATGGATGAAGTGGGTGGAGTGGATGAAGTGGGTGGAGTGGATTAAATGAATGAAAGGGACTGACTGTATGAAATGGGGGAATGGATGAAATGGGTGGAATGGATGAAATGGATAGAATGGATGAAATGGATGGAGTGGATGAAGTGGGTGTAATGGATGCATGGAGTGGATGGATGAAATGGATGGATGGAATCGATGGAGGGATGGAGGGGATGGGGTGGATGAGGTGGATGGGGTTGAGTTGGATGGGGTGGATGGAACGGGTGGAATAGATGGGGTGGATGAGATGGGTGGAATGGATGGATTGAATGAAGTGGGTGGAGTGGATGAAATGGACTGACTGTATGAAATGAGGAAATGGATGAAATGGGTGGAATGGATGAAATGGGTGGAATGGATGAAATGGATAGAATGGAGGAAATGGATGGAGTGGATGAAGTGGGTGGAATGGATGGATGGAGTGCATGGATGAGACGGATGGATGGAATCGATGGATGGATGGTGTGGAGGGATGGAGTGAATGGAACGGATGGAACAGAACTGGATGGATGGATGGTGTGGAGGGATGTGAAAGCAAGCGTCCCCAAAAGGCAGTACCCTCCCCACAATGAGAGGCAATAAAGGACACACCCCAGGAGGGAATGAGACCAGGACCAAGTGTGGGTGATGTAAAGGGTTTTTTTATCTAACCAATATAGGGCATGCAAAGGACTCTGCAAGCTCCGAGAGCGCTCTGTCTGACAATAGCAAAGACAGTCATATTTATTACAGACCTACGTCATAAATCCTGTAGCTATAGTGGGCACAAAAGTCTCGGGGATTGGGTGGCGTCGACTAAGCTATAGGTGGTGCATTGATGAGCTGCTCCAGGATTGGTGGACGTCTGCGCGGTGCCAACTTGGGGTGGATGGGTCAGCTGGGCTCGTCGGGGTGGAGCTGCCAGGCCGGACGTGGACGGTTTCGATGATTGGTGGCTGCTTTAACACTTTGCCCTTGTGGCCACACACACACAAACACTCATCACAGTATATGACTCCAGTTGTCCTGTAAATCCTGCAACAGGTTAATCTATGATCATATGAGAGACAAGGGAAACACCATGCAATGTGAAACTTCACCAATACATCAGTGTACAGTTGCTTTTGACTTCTCGACAGAGTGTCATAAGTCCAGGTATCATGTCAGAGGGCACGGGGTGAACTGTCTTGTCACTTTATTCTGTTAGATGTGGTGAGGGATCACTTTACGATATGTTGGTTCAGGGGTGGATAACTGTCTTTATGGCCCATTAACTTGGGGTGAACTGGAGTACTATTGAGTCAGTAGGGGCATTTTTCTGGTCCCTCGAGGCGGTGAGATTTATGACCAGGTTGTACATAATTCATTTGGCCAATCTATGGCGGCCTCTGACATGGGGGAGGTAAATACTTGAAGCAGGTCCAGCAGGAATGTGGGAAGGTGAGGCTGGGCTGCTCGAACACCAGCAATCCCTGGCGGGCATTGGCGGGAGAAGGGGAAGATGGCCTTGTAGCTCGAAGCGATTCTCTGTTCCTGGACTAAACAATATACAACATGGGGAGGCAGTTATGGCAGTTAATAGCATTAGGGTGATTACATGTTTCTATCGTTTACAAAATTCGTTTACTGCTCCATATGTAACAATGGGGGACAGGAAGTGACACATGTATTATATAATGTTAGTTGAACACATATTGGTAATTCATAAAACATACAAACGAATAACAACATGAGGTAGCGGTAGGTTGGATTGTATACGAAGGATCAGAGAAGCACTGTGTTCGTTTACATTCTTGTTCATAGCAAAAACCGGCTCAATGCCCTTGACAGCTGTTACACCTTTTAAACCGTGTTTCACTACATTACACACAAGTATTCTCTGTAACGTTTTTCGTTTTATCCTTTGTACGTTAGCAGTAATCATTATTTGGTATAAGGCAGAATCTAACTAGCCCTTCATTAGACCTTAAAAGCACATGGTATTTTGCAGTGGCAAGGGGTTCATGGAGGAAGTTTATTGACACCATGGGCCTCATTACGACCCAGGCGGTAAGTTACCGCCTGGGTCGTACCTTTACCACCATGGCGTAAACTACGTTTACGCCATGGTGGTTGGCGGATTTACCGCCCCATTCCGAGGTTGGCGGGGCGGTAAGTCCCCATTAACCCATTTACCCTTCCCCATTCCCATTTTTGCTCCATAGGGCATAATGGGAGTGGGGAAGGCATTAATTACGCCACCGTAAATTACGGTGGCGTAATTAACAACAAGGTCCCTTAGCGCCATGGATTTTAACACCTGCTAAAAGCAGGTGTTAAATCCTCCATGGCGCTAAGGGACCTCGGAATCAGGCGGTAAGGGTCGGCGCTGTTTACGCCGCCGTAAACCCCTTACCGCCTGGGTCCTAATGAGGCCCCATATATTTTAAATGCTGGGGGTTAGATGCAGGGTCAGGACTTGTTTGATTGGGATGGTTCTTGTTATTTTCCAGACTCGAGCTGCGAGTCAGGTCACTCCTAGGACAGTGATGTACTGCGGAAGGTAAATGATACAGTGTTTGTTCTGTTACTTGTTCATGTCTGGTTGCTCGTAAGAATGAGCCTTCAGCTGATCTGCCATGGGGTGGAGGCGCAGGGGGGAGTGCATGGCTCCCTGTGCGCAGTGAGCGGGGGCCAAGCTTCAGCTTTCGTAGTCAGGCTGTTTCATTTGGGCTTTGGGCATTATATCTAAAATGGAGTCTTGATGTTTTCAAAATGGTGTCTATGGTATGATACAGTACGAGTCGATTGGCCCTGTGTGTCGATCAGCAGCCATCCTGCCTCCCGGACCCAGGTGCATGGGGGGGCCGCTGACGAGTCACGAACCTCACAGAGGTGGGTACGTGGGGGAGGGGGTCCTATAGACCTGTCCTCCCATACATTTCCCCCCTTTCGTTACTTAAAGGATAGTTCCGGGACTTTTTTTTTATTGTCCCTACGGTTCGGCCATGTGTTTTTAAGCATAAATCGGTAGATCGTAGAAAACTTTCCTATGGACCATACCCGACTTTTCGTCCATTAACGCACTCGAAATCAGCCGCCATTTTCTGATAATCCTCTCACTTGCCGCATCGCCCTGGCTCACCTGCTTTTGCGGCACTAAATCAAATCCCCCGCCCCTGAAACAGACTTTATCAAAACATTCATATTCCCCGCCTCTATCCGTGACGTGACTGAGCTGCGTAGGCAAACGCGCCCAGGCGTCTTCTACGCGACTCCACACAGAACCCGGAAATCAACACAGATGAGCTCACACAACACAGCGCGCCACAATCGGGAATATGAAACTGTACTTTTAAATTAAACTTCAAGATTGTAAATTTGGTAAAGTACATTTATTTGACATCAAATGTTTTGAGAATATTCAGCGATTTTCATTTTTATTTGCTCACGTTCCAAAAAGTTCGTTTTGAGGCACGCGATGTTCCTTTGCTGTACACAGGGTCTTAGATCATCTCACAATACAGCGCCACAATTCGGAATATGAAACTGTGGTTTAAAAGCAAACGGCAAGATTGTACATTTGGCAAAGTACATTTATTCGACATCAAATGTTTAGAGAATATTCTGCGATTTGCATTTTTCTTTGCTCTCGATCCAAAATAGTTCGTCTTGAGGCAAGCGATGTTCGTGTGCAGTACACAGGGTGTTGGTTTACGATAAAATAAGCTCTTCGGTCGCACTGATAATCGCATGGCTGTTCCAACAACGAGACACTAGGCCACCACAACGGTCTGTATGTTGCATCTAGCCGTTAGTACCGCGTAAAGGCATACTTGTACTTGGCGATCGTCCCATAAAATGGTCAGGGTGGTAACGTTGTTCACGCGGAGAAGCAACTGGCGGTTGAAAAAGCCATCCGCCGGTGTCCGGTACTCGTGACACATGCAGTAATGCATGATGTACCTGTTTGAAAAACATAAAAAATGAAATTAGTCTCACCATCAGATCTTTATTAAAATTATTCATTTTATATATTAGGTCGGGAAATTATTTCATAGCTAGGACAGTGCAACTGGGTATTATACATCAAGGGGTGGCTGTAGGATACTGAGACAGTCCCCCAGTGCAGGGGTTGACAGGGAGGCAGTGCAGGTGGAGAGTGGAAGGGCCCAGGACCGAGGTCGCAGACAGTGGACCAGTTGTAGCAGGGGAGAGGGAGAGAGAAAGCAGAAGCAAAGAGGAAGGTTTTGAGGTGCTTCCGTAAAAGGAGATGGTTCTCCTCAAGATAGTGGCGGTACAAAACAATATGCCACATAGAACGAACAAGTACAACTTAACCCGTCTTTAAAGCTACTGTATAGTAATTAAATTGCGGTATAAACTCATCTAAAGAGTTACTTACATTATATTTGCATTTTCCATTGTGTCTGTGCGTAGGGCAGCCCCGAAATACCACTCCTTCTATGCCGACGTTATTTCTTCTAATGAACGAACATGAAATGGCTTCATTATCGTTTCTTACGTTATTGCCCCACACCCCCAAAAAGAAGTCTTTCGGGATGGTCCCGGCCTGTCAAGGTCAAATAACAATACAACCTTATACTGAGTCGTGGGCCATTCCGGCACCCGAGCAAAAAATCAAAGCAGCTGACCTTCACTTTGAACGAGCGCACATTCCTATTTAGCTACATTCAGTGTAAGGCCATCTCACAGGACTTGAAATTTACACTCCATTTTTGCATTTTGTCTGCGTGCTTTGCAGCCCCAGAGAACCATAAATACGGAGACATTCTATATTTTTTGAAAAATGATTTATAATACTGTTTGGTTTAATTTAATGCGCAGATGAACAAGGTTGGATAGACACATTGCATGTACACTGAGCAATCACTTTAATTTACACATTACATAGATACACATATTCAATGGGCCTGCGACATGAGAAAACTCGAGAGAACAGACAATCAAATTACAATCATTTAAACCGTGATGTGTATTTCTCAATGAGCTCTTCTTTAGGTGGACATGGAACAGAGGCAATGTTGGGTGGCAATGCAGTTGTCCCCTGCACAGGTTCGTTCACAACTCCATTTATGTGCCTATCTAGGACGTCAACAATAAGTCTCTCAATAAACTCATATTGCATATCCTCAAACACTGGTTTGATCACCCATTGTTTACTTCTTTTAGTGAAGGCCTTATTGTAGCGAAGCGTCCCTAAAGTTCCGGTCGTCCTACTTTGTTGACGTCCAACATTATGGTTATGTGCCAAGACCGCTAGAAGAGTCCGATTTATCATGCCCTCCATGCCAAAATGCAATCGTTTTGGCCTGTACTTTAGGCACATATTGTGGAACACCTCCAAATCTCCTGTGTGGCAGAATTCCGTGAGTCCCCTCAAATCTCTTGTTATAGTTTTATCAAATACAATCTTTTCAATGGCTTTGTGAGTGGGTGATGAAGGAATCAACCACTTCTTCTTCCGTGCCTCCTCTGTGGACAAATGGCCATGTTCACAATTGTGGAAATGTTGGTTTGTGTTCTAACGGTGAACGTTTGTACAGTGTAGCATTACTGACCGCCATTTTTCCAGTAGAATTTCCAACGACCCTCCACATGTTTTTGAGCTCCACCAAAGATGGTTGCTGATTGACTTGGACCACTGTGAAATACCTTGCGTTTCTTTTTTTTTACCTGCAGCAGACATTTTTTTATTGATTGTTTTTGCAAGATGCCAAACGTCAAATTGGTGATTTATATTTTTGTACTCTCTCATTGTCTTGCCAATTGAAACGTGTCTGTCCGTGGCTATCAGGTCGATCACCATTCCCCGCGATTGTAGTTCTTGCAATGATGCTACAAAGCCAACTTTCTCCATGGCCACTGAGGATGTACTTTGTGACACCTGCACGACCACCGAACTCACAATTTTCTTACTTTCCATGTCCTGAAAGTGGTAGGTGCAGTACTTGGCTGAAAATCCTGGGCTGTCGCACTGTCCATCACCGGCTAGCCTGAACCGTTTGCCCGCGAATGTACTATCAATAGACATTTTTTCCATTCTCCAAGCTTCGCTAATGGCTGGAAATAGATAATCGGTTTGGTATTTGTAGAACTGAGTTTTCGCAATGAAATGGATTCCCACAAACTGAAAGAAAGACTCTAACTTTTTAAAACTTGAACCACTAAAAAGTGCAGCCGCTGCACAAAGTAGATTGCCTGCTGGCAGTTGCCCCAGCATGGGTTGTGCAGACCATGAGAAAGGATGATATTTTGTACAGGTGGCATGTATTTTAAGGTTAGTGCCTCGAATTGCACGAGTCACATTAATCAATGGCTCCCCACATACTTCCCCACCAACCGAATGCCCACATTTCATCCGAATAATAATATCAATCAAACAACTATCGAATACAATGAATTTGGCCTCTTTCCTTATACTGTCACTCTGCATCCCAGCTGGTTCGGCCTGTAACGTTGAGGACATGTCACTCACATGAAAGGTAGAATCTATGATATCGTCTTCCGCTATGTTCAGTGATATTGATGGTGTTTCATTGTCGTCCACTTCATTCTCTTCCATTGCAACATCTGTTCCTTCTCCGGCGATGGGTGAATAAGACAATTTCTTCAACTTTCTCGCGGTCTTAGTTTTTGCGGGTGTGGATTCTGTGAACTGATCTCCGACTGCATCCGAACTACCAGGAGGACATTCACTATCAATGGCTGGATGTGGTATAGCTCCGTTGTCAATCACTTCATATTCTTCCCATCGGCACGATGCATCTCCAGTCTCAAGTCCCTGCCAAAAGGTTTGACAAGCAACATCTCTCGTTCGCTTCACTGTCTGTGTAGATCTAGTTCGTACACCCACTCGCAACTAGAGGACAGATTGGAAAAGGGATGTTCAGTTTAAACACAACTTACAGTATTGAACTATTAACAGTGAAAAACAACATAATATAGTGACCAGGACACTAACCTTCTTTTGCTTTCTTTTCTTTGAAACTTTCTTGCCTCGAACTTCAACATCAGGACGCTGTTGCTCCGACTCGTGTGTGCATGTCTCCACTTCCTCTTGCGCTGCAACGACTATATTTTCATGATAAGCACATCCATCACGCACTGACGCTCCATCGACTCCCTGAAACATAGAACTTTCATTAGTATGTATAATGATATATCGAAAACACAAAATGTACTTGGGGACCAATACCCACGTACATCTCAATAGCAAAACACGAATGAACGCTTTGTGTAGAACATTCAAACGACAATTATTCACGCATTGTTGATCTAGTTAGATGGAACTGTCAAGATCCATACCTCGGGCTCCTCATAGACTTCCATTGATGATATTATTGAAGATGATGCTTCAGTAACTCCCTGAAACACAGTAATTGCATTAGTATGGTTTTCTATTTTGTTAAAAAGAACATAAACTTTGTGCAGGCGTCAACGGCTCATCTAAATAGACCTGCACAAATGATCAGTTGTCTAAAATAAATAATGGATATGTAAATATGATTCGATTTGCTCGATCGTTGGAAGTGTCACCACCCTGAGATCTGCATCAACTACTAGGGGTGATGTCCTTGTAGAAGAAGCTCCGTCATCTCCCTGAAACATAGTACTTGCGTTAATAAAGATGGAAGTATAGCGGATGTAATCACGTCATATGATTTCGCTTGATCGAACTGTCAGTATCCATACCTCGAAATGCATAAGAACTTCAAGGGACGATGTAACTGCGGTGCACACTTCTGCAAGCTGTTGCGCCGACCCGTAACTGCATGCTCCCCCTTCTTCTTGGACTAATGCTCCATCGACTCCCTGAAACGTAGGACTTTCATTAGTAATGAACACAATATTGAAAAAAGAAGACACATAGGAGGGCGACGACAGAAGGACATATCAATGGCTAAAAACGAAAGAAACATTGTGTGTAACAATCACGCTACAAGAATGCAAGATCTGATGATCTCCATCGATGGAACTGTCCGGAAACGTACCTCGAGCATCTGAGTGACATCAACGGTTGTCGTCAATACGTTGGACTCCTCAGCATCTCCCTGAAAGACAGTACTTGCATTATTTTGGATAACAATAATTATAACTGAAAACAAAGACTAGAGGACGAGTACAAGGGTGTACCATTAGGTAAAATAATTACACGATAAATTAAAACTATTGATTTACATGCGTAAAAAAAGTCAGTGGCAGAATAGCCAAGTAAGATTACCCGATAGGCGCTTGAAGTGGCTGATGACTGCAATAACGACACGGATGGAGAATCTTCCGCCTTCATATTGAGTGGATACATAAATGGGGAAATTATTGTTAGCTAATGCTACACACTACCGCAAGGCCGAGAGATAAATACGTAAACTTGACTCACCAGTGGAGGGATGTGGACGAATAGAGTGGGAATAGCGGTTGAGAGCAATTTTCGCCTCGCTCGCGGTGTGTTCTTCTTTATTAGCAATGATATGGAGTACATGTCTGAGCTAAAGTGCCTGCTGCAGATGCGGTATCGATCACCCCTCTTGTCCGCAAAGACTTCTAGCACTCTACTTTCAAGCTCAGACGGTGGATATCCGCAATATCGGACCCATTCTCTTATCTGATCTATTGTCTTAGGGAAAACATGCATTATAGTACCTTCAGATTTATTATGGGTCTTCGAAGGGCAACCGCCAATGGAACAGGCAGGCATTGTGGAAAGTTCTGAAAAGTAAAGATCAACAATTCTCTATGAATACCAATGTAAACTCAGAACATGTGACTAGTTCCTTGCATGTACTGTCTTGAACAAAAAGAAATTGGACGCAAAATGATTATGGTACATGGCCTTACCTTGACGAACAAACAGTTAGATGCAGGGATCAGAGTACTTTCTTGTCGTACAACAGGGAGCAGTTCACCGGTTGCAAACTGAGGAGTTTCCTCGGAGTGGTCACGGAAGTTCACAGAGACGAAGAGCAGATAACCAGCACCTTCACGGGTTGACTAGCAAAGCGCAAAGAAGTGCTCATTAGAAATATGAAGTGGGTTATAAAGAATTCGAAACAGGGGTGTGTTTGTGAATGAATGACGTCTATATGTCATGGCATTATGCGGATTGCAGGGGGCCGTCCAGCGTGAGGGGGGATGCTTGGCAGGAGACACGGGGTCTGGAGGTAGACATGGGAACAACGACCCATGCTCTATAGACCACTTTGAAGTGTACATGGTCTTTGGCACCTCTTGGCCTTTATCGCTCCCTGACAGCTCCACTTGGCAGCACAAGTACCCCGGTGCGAACTGCCTTTGATAGGGCGGGGGGTGGATTGGGGCGCTGGTCGTGCAGACAAGACACAGGAAGACTCGTGAATGGAGACACACTTATGTGGATTGCAGGGGGGCGTCCAGCGTGAGGGGGGATGCTTGGCAGGAGACACGGGGTCTGGAGGTAGACATGGGAACAACAACCCATGCTCTATAGACCACTTTGAAGTGTACATGGTCTTTGGCACCTCTTGGCCTTTATCGCTCCCTGACAGCTCCACTTGGCAGCACAAGTACCCCGGTGCGAACTGCCTTTGATAGGGCGGGGGGGTGGATTGGGGCGGTGGTCGTGCAGACAAGACTCGTTTGCCGCAGGGCCTCACCAAGGAGAGGCCATCTAACTGCATGTAAGAGGCAGGCTGCAGGATCTAGTACATGGAAGGCAGGGGGGTGACTTTATAAATACCTCACCCTCCCAGGAGAATATATGGGTGCAAAGGTTATGTGGATTGAAGGTGGGCGGCCAGCGTGAGGGAGGATGCTGGCCGGAGACATGTGGTGTGACAAGACAAGGCACAGGAAGACTATTCAATGGAGACACACTAGATTCATTTAAAAAATGAAAACAACCATTGTTAAAATATATGTTGGGTTTTATTTTAGATCTTAATTTCAATTGAACATAAATAATAAACATTACACATTGTAAAGTTCCGGTTGCAGCACATCCAGGGAAAATCCGTGGTATTGTCCACTGTCGCTTGGGAAATGTTGTCTAATGGCAAGTACCGCACAGGCAGGTATTACTCTCCGAACGCGGTGTCCGAGCCTCCCGTGAAGCCACCAAGTGAAGCAACGATAGGCCACCAGCCTGTACCACCTGTGAAAATGAAAGATGCAAACTGTATTAAAATGACAAAACTTTCTTATCATTCTGCTTTGAAAAAATTCTATCTAGAAAATGCACAATATGGACCCAATTTACATGCATTCGAATGATATGTAGATGTAATTTTATATGTGGGAGACGACCATGACATAGTAGTGGCATCACTGACATCAAAACCAGAGTATAATTACTCGTTACTCGGATTACGCGGACGAACAGTGCCGCGAAGTTCGTGCATAAGCACCATCATCATCCTCAACACGGTCCGTGAGAGGCAGGCTTCCCTGAACTCTGGCAGCTCGGTGATGCATTGCGGACTTGGCTCGCCTTCCGAAATGTAGGCCAAGCACCCGGAATTTTCACGGCAGCAGCAGTTCTCCTCCTCAGTTGGCATTAGCTCGCACCGATTGCACGTGCACCAGGTGGAGACGCCGTCCATGCAACATGGTCCAGGCTCTTCATCCGTTGACTGGTCCTCCCAACTGCCGTCCGAATCCCCATCGTTTTCGCGTGCTTGCCTTTCCAGTAGTTCTTCCTCGGTGTACTCGGGCTCGTACATATACGGCATTATTGTAGCCATTGTGTGGTAAAGAAAGTAAAATAATTTACAGAGATGGTACAGGTGTTCACAAGGCCTAGAAGTGGCGAAGGTAGCTGACCAGAGCACAGAAACGAGTCACAGAATACTCAAAGTAACACAGAGAGAATAATGGAATCGAAAATCTGCTGCTGTGTGTTGTGAAACGGTGTGTTTATACTTATTGAGGAAAGAGGCGTCCTGCCATTTCCATGGCGACACGTCATTAGCTGAGGCGCAGCGATTGTTGACACGAAACGTGCTTTGGCGTTGGGAAATGGGCGGTACGCGTCTGCTGATGTCAGGCTCAGGGGCGGGGGATTTGATTTAGTGCCGCAAAAGCAGGTGAGCCAGGGCGATGCGGCAAGTGAGAGGATTATCAGAAAATGGCGGCTGATTTCGAGTGCGTTAATGGACGAAAAGTCGGGTATGGTCCATAGGAAAGTGTTCTACGATCTACCGATTTATGCTTAAAAACACATGGCCGAACCGTAGGGACAATAAAAAAAAAGTCCCGGAACTATCCTTTAAGTAACGAATACTGTAACTCGCCCAACCTCTGGCGTTCTTTCTCATTCGCAACAGCCTCATCCCACACCGGTGTGCCCTTTATTGGCATCCAGACTCTAAATACCCCTCGGAGGCTCTCCCCTCTGCTAGCATACTCGTCTGGTGAGCAGGTCATATATATGCATCCCCCATCTCCTTCCAAGTCCACCCATACCTCTGTATACCATTCCCGTTCTCGGGGCTCCTTTATTGTGGTATGATACAACCTGTCCACTACGTCCCCATCATAGTAAAATGGCACCATTCTCTACTTGGGCTCAGGGTCCTCACCTGTTTGCACTTGTGCTTCTTGCATGATCTGTGCTGCTCCTCTAGTGTTGCCCATTGTCATCATCATCATTGCACCATTTGGCACTGCATTTGCACAACATCGAAGACCCAACTGGCACACGCAAAAAATCAGGAGCAAAAATACCACGATGGGCATCAGCATTTTCACCATCAGCCCCAGCCAGGATGGTACCCAAGAAAAAATGTTGTCGAACCAAGTGCTGCCGTCTGCTCCACCTTCGTTCCTCATTCGTTCCCCCAGGTTGTGTACCGCTGCGATAACATGTGATAATGTTCCATTATCTGCATCTTCAGAAGGTACAAATGTGCAACATGCACTCCCGATTTTTCGGCAAATGCCTCCATCCATCGCCGTTAACAGGTCTAGGACATACCTGTTCTGCATGGTCATTAACCGTAGGGCCCTTAGCTCCACCTTGATCCCGTTGAACCCTTCTTCAGTGTCGTTGGCCAGCTGGATCAGCTCCCAGCGCGTGATCTGGAGCCATTTCACGTTGGCTCGCACCTGGATACTCGGGATAAGGGAGGCGAAGAACGTTTCAGCAGAATTAAACAGCCGGTATTTATCTGGAATATGTGCCAACAGTTCTGAGGAGGCTTTGGATATGTAGTTGGATGATCTCCGCTGCCTTGATATCACGTCTTGTGCGTTGCCCGAGGACAGGGCATACAATGGCGGTTCTTCTGTTGGTTGTATATCTCGCTCATGGTGGACAGTTGGCACTCCTTTTCCCCAGTCGATGTGGCTCTCTGGGATTACCATCAAAGCCGAATGCAGCATTGCTAGAGAACATGTGCCCCTCCAAGATTGTGGGAGGTGCAAGTACGCCTCTTTACCGCAGATCCAGTAAGTGTCCATGAGTGCTGCTGTTCCCTTTTTCATGTCTGGGATAGTGAGTGTACGATTACAGTTCTTATTTGCACCCATGATGTTTTTTCCTTCGCCACGGAAGCACAGTTCGTATGAGATTTCTTTTTGCAATTTGAACGGTTTTTCTATAGCGGTCACCCAGGTTAGCTTTGTGATATGTTCCTTCCAAACTGGTGTACAGGTTTTCTCGATCCATTGCAGTTTTTCTCCAGACAGCCCTCGTAGTGCTTCAGCTTTGCAGGATATTACTTCATCTTTCCATTTATTGTCGAAAAACAATGTCCCTTTGATCACGAAAAAGGGTTCTTTTAGACATATCACTCCTTTAGCTCTTGAGTAGCAGGTTTTCTCATTTTGCAGCATTTCAAAAGAGACATCGTATGCCTGGAAGGTGTTCTTAATTCTGCACAGAGTGAGATGAAGGAGACACTGTGCATCTGCAAGAGGCAGTTCTTTAGGTAGCAGGACCTTTGGTGTGCCTGAGGTGTGGGGAATCAAGGAACAGACATAACAACTCTCGGTTGTCTGTTTTGCAGTGGAGCTCATGTCTGCATACCATTTATTGGACTGATGTGGATGCCTGGAGTATTCTATTGTGTCTAGGCCCAGGGCATAATATTCGTCATATTTTCTCCTCCCCACCTCCCTCCTTCTCCTGCTGCTTTTAAGATAGCTTTTCGCCTCTCTCGCTGCTTGTGACATCTCTCCCCCTTTTTCCGCACCTCCCTTTTCCCATTCATCATATAAGGCCAAAAACCTCTCTGCCATATCTGCATTCTCTTCTTTCCTACTCGCAGGGGGGCTAGTTCTTGTGGTTGGGTTAACTTCTGCTGTAGGCTTTGCGGCAGTAGTGTCATACAGCCATGATATAACAGAAGGGTTACGATCATTTAAACCATAGACATTGTACTCCGAGGCGTTTGAGGGGGGAGCCTGACTTGTGGTTAGCCTGTGGGTCGTATCATTTGGGGGCTGCACATGAGGCGGGTCTGTATCATAGCCCCATATGAGCTGGAATCCATCCCATATTAAGAAGGACCCCCCTTAACCATTCTGGTTCCATTCCCCATTTTGGTTCCATTCCTTCCCCCCTCATTCA
The DNA here is from genome assembly GCF_040938575.1 of Ambystoma mexicanum. NCBI lineage: Eukaryota > Metazoa > Chordata > Amphibia > Caudata > Ambystomatidae > Ambystoma > Ambystoma mexicanum. The sequence continues at coordinate 394,303,084 of NC_090921.1, read as the reverse complement.
TCTCAATAGAGATGAATGCAATGAACCAGTAGATGACCAGGCCAAAAATCATGGTAAAAAATAGAACGGCGCACACAAACAATCCACATTCATATGAATATCTGCGCAAATAAAATACATAATTTACATTTCTAACTGCCCTAACACTATTCGTTGCGGGCTGCCTGTTCGTTGCCATGGTTACTCCTATATGTTAAAACATAAAAGTGCATTAAGCATACCATTCAATGAAAGTAAAGAAAGAGAAAAAAAAAAGAGAGAGAGAGAGAGAGAGAGATTTTCTCAATAGTTGCAATTCAAAATTATGTAAATTTTTTCTTGTCTTAAAAATAATACATTGCATTACATTTTCTTTTTATAATGCATTATCCTGTAGCACACAGTGGGCCTCATTACAAGTCGGGCGGTCCGGAAATAACAGTGTCTGTAAACCCGCCGCCACTGTTAATTCCCGACCTCCCGATCTCGAGTCCTGCAGGCGGAAGGTGGCGTTCCCGCCAGGTCTGACCTGGCGGGTTTAACACCGCCCGCCTGCAGGCGGACGTGGAAACACCAGCACCATCACGAGATGGTGCCAGTATTTCCACTTCCCCATTCCCATTGAGTCCTATGGGACTCAATGGGAATGGGGATTTACCGAATTCCGCCTCCGGATTTCCCGAGTCACCGGGGTTGTAATGCCCCAGTAATTCCGGGAATCAGAGGCGGAATGGTAATACGAGTCCGGCGGTAACCGAGCCGGAAAAACCGTCAGGTTACAGCCGGACTCGTAATGAGGCCCAGTTATTCTTATGTCTCTCTCTTGCTATTGTGACACTTCTGCTGTGTTTTGTACTTCTTCCTCTTGTTCTTCTCTGACACTATCATAGGCTTTTCGTAAGTCTGTTCAATGTATCCAATATCTCAGGCCCTTCACTTTCACAGCCGTTGCTGTGCAATATACTACTTCATATGGGCCATGAAATCTTGGGGCATTCCACCTACGCACAAAGCTCCTAACGTATATCATCTCCCCTGGCATTAACTGACCTTTTGGGTTTTCTTCAATGAATTGTATTGCCTTATTACCCTCCTCTCGTGTAAATGGTGGTGCAAGCTGCCTTGATGTCATGCGGGCTGCTCTGGTGAGTTTTGTCAGATAGTCACTAAATTCTTCAACTAATATTGTTGCGCTTTTGTGGGGATCTGAATGTCTGCGAAGTGGGGAGTATGCTGTGTGCATGCGCCTTCCGGTCACTATTTCATGTGGTGACAGATGATGGTCCTTGCTGGGTTGATTTCTCAACTCGACACAAGGCCAAAGGCAGACAGTGCACCCAATTTCTTTTAAGGGAAAAGCACAATTTTGATAACCTCCCCTTCAGGAGGCCGTTTATCTTTTCAATTATGCCATTGCTTTGCGGATGATAAATCAAGCAAAGTTTATGTTTAATTCCTAGCAGAGCTATAACTTCTTTGAAGAGATCGTTGACAAAATGTGTGCCATTGTCCGAGCGAATTACATCGCAAATTCCCTAGCGCGGGAATACTTCCCTCACTAAGAACTTTGCAGCGCACTTGGCATCTGGAAGTGCACAGGGCCCTGCTTCGACCCATCTGGAAAATGGACAAACTACCACTATCATGTACCGTGCACCATTGCATCTTTCTCCCATATCTGCATAATCAATATGCAGCTCTCTGAAGGGGCCTGTTGGTTTTGGTATTGTTCCCCGCAGTGTCCTCAATGTCATTCCTGAATTGTATATCTGGCAAGTTGTACATTCCATTGCCAATTTTGATATCTGTTCCTGTAACCCTGGAACAAACCAATCTTCTTGTATTTCTGCAGCAATATGTTGCTTTGCATTGTGTGCGGGAAAGTGTAATTGTTGGAATACTATTTCTAAGAGTTTGACTGGCATTACCACTTTTCCTGTGTTATTTTGACACCATAAAAGATCAGTTGCTGACTGGCTACATCCTCTCTTTTCCCACAGTTGTTTCTCTTCTTCACTTGCTCCTTCTTGTAGCTCCAGTATTTGTGATATGGGCATGGTATTCTAGCCATCCGGGAGATCTTCCTCTATCTGTATGTATACTAGATACTCACCTGACAGTTCTTTCACTAAATAAGAGGCTTCCTTGGTTGCTGCGTCCGCGGCAGCGTTTCCCAAAGAGATAACATCTATATTATTGGTGTGGGCCTGGCACCTCACTATGGCTACCATGGTGGGGTCTTTCAGTGCTTCAATAAGATCCTTGAGGAGTTCTGCATGTTGTATGCATTTCGCTCTGTGCTAGACCTTCATCAGGGACTGTATTAAACAATGCTTCTAATCTTAGGCCTGTTTGTATTCAATTCCTTATTGGAGAATTATCCAACTCTGCTTCACTCCAACATGCTTGTTTATATTTTGTTATATGCCCTTTGTGCAGCTTGCTTCTGTTCTTGATCATCTGTAGTAAACGGATGTGGAAGCAACCGGGCACCTTGCTCAAACTCATGTTTGAGTGAAGCAGAGTTGGATAATTCTCCAATAAGGAATTGAATACAAACAGGCCTAAGATTAGAAGCATCGTTTAATACAGTTCCTGATGAAGGTCTAGCACAGACCGAAATGCATTGGACAATATAATGCTTGCTAAAGGCCACAGACAAATGCAGATTTCTAAATAAAAGATTTTTTGGTTACAACTAATTGAACTTATTATTATTTTTGAAGAATTCTTGGAATATTTTGAACATTTACTTAAAGCAAATTAGTGAGATATCCACAAAGGTCCTTCCAGCAGACTGGTGCAATTTAACCAGTCGACAGCGTAATATTATTTCTTCCTGGATTATAAACAGTATTTCCCCTTTCTTCCACCCTTCCTCAGTAGACCTGTCAAACGATTGCGCCCTAGGTGTTTGCTCTGACCTTGCCTTGCTCGTTCCACTTTGTTCACATATACTCCTTATCCTAGACAGCTCCTCTCTGGCCATTAGGCGCCTGGAGTCTAAATCTTCTGTTAGTTTTTCAATGTCTACTCTGGGGTACTTACCTGTCCACTCTGTCTGGGGCACTCATATGGTGGTGGTGCAGTTGGTCGTGGGGCAGCTGCAGGGGCAGTGGTGGGCACGTACGTGGGGTCGCTATGCCCTTCTGCTCGCACTGGTTTGTTCAAGAGGGGGTAAATCCGAGCTACCTCTACTGCTTCCTCTGTTTCCACCCCTTTGCCTTCACTTTCATTTGTTATCACAGGGGTGCTAGTAGTGGCGGGCTGATCGAGTACTATATCTTTCTTTTTGAGTGGCAGCACTTCTTCAAACAGTCTCCACAAATCCAATATTTCTCTCCTATTGTGAAACTGTTTTCCCTTGTATTTTATAAATATTCATGTGGCTACCATGTCCAAAACACTTTTATCAAAGGACCCTCCTTGTGGCCATACCTGGGGCAACCCCTCTCCTTTTAGTTCTGTGACCCATTGGTCATGGTACTTGTTTATACGTTCTGCATAACTAGGCAGATTTTTGCAGATATGTGCCAGGGGTGTTTCCGCCCCCATGTTATGTTCTTGTTGCTCACCTTCTTGTGTTATCTGTATCTGTTACTGTCCCTCGCGTGGGTGTGTGTGTTTCTTTTCTCTAACAATTCTTGGCTGTTAAAAATTGCTTGTTTACAATATTACTTGTGGTAAGATCTTACCAGGTCACACTTACAATGACCATACCACAGAACTATCTCGTATCACTAATTCAGCATCATTTCCTTACAATACAATTCTCTGAAACATGAATTGCTTAGCATAGGTAACACGAACCAGACATTTAACAACATTTAACATACAACACATAACAATGACCCTCCCTCTTCTTACCCTACACTTCTATCCCTTACAAGGTCTCCTGACCCCTATCCAATTTCTCCCTCTCCACCCCTAGAGATTGTAACATTTGTACTAGTATTGATATACCCAGAATAAAGAAAAAAGAAGAAGCAGTTTCTAATGTATACACCGTGTCTCCCTATTATTCAGACACCCTTATTTTATTTTCCATTATTCAACTTATTCCCAGTACTAGACAAGATAGCACTATGCGGCGCCGCCTTCTACCCATTTGCAGAGCTAGGTTCCCGTCTTATCTTCCCGTATTTCACCTTATTATCCTAATGGCCATATGCAGAGCAAGAAAATAGTATTTAATAGTCGAAAGTACCCATTGACTGACCTCGTATAATATGGCTCCCCCCTTCTCCTTTTATGATCACTCGCACTAAGTACTCACATGCCCACCTTGATCCGAGATTCTCCGGACTTGGTCCGTCCAGGCGGCTCTGCCTTGCACTCAATGATCGCCCCCGGCTCCAGCGAGCGGTACTAAAGGGTTTTTTGGAGCGGGACCCGTACCCTTTGGCCTACTGCGTGCGCACGTCTAAGCGTACCAGTTGCCATGGGCGGGCAGCTCTCTTGAGCAGCCGCACCATGCGTCTCCACTGCCACCTGGAATTTCTCGTGCCAAACGGAGACATTAGAAATCAAATCACGCCTTCGGGGATACCACTGAAAGCAAGCGTCCCCAAAAGGCAGTACCCTCCCCACAATGATAGGCAATAAAGGACACACCCCAGGAGGGAATGAGACCAGGACCAAGTGCGGATGATGTAAAGGGTTTTTTATCTAACCAATATAGGGCATGCAAAGGACTCTGCAAGCTCCGAGAGGGCTCTGTGTGACAATCACAAAGACAGTCATATTTATTACAGAACTACGTCATAAATCCTGTAGCTATAGGGGGCACAAAAGTCTCTGGGATTGGGTGGCGTCGACTGAGCTATAGGTGGTGCATTGATGAGCTGCTCCAGGATTGGTGGACGTCTGCGCGGTGCCAACATGGGGTGGACGGGTCAGCTGGGCTCTTCGGGGTGGAGCTGCCAGGCCGGACGTGGTCGGTGTCGATGATTGGTGGCTGCTCTAACACTTTGCCCTTGTGGCCACACACACAGAAACACTCATCACATTATATGACTCTAGTTGTCCTGCAAGTCCTACAACAGGTTAATCTATGATCATATGAGAGACAAGGGAAACAACATGCAATGTGAAACTTCACCAATGCATCTCTGTACAGTTGCTTTTGACTTCTCGACCGAGTGTCATAAGTCCAGGTATCGTGTCAGAGGCAAGGTGCGAGCTGTCTTGTCACTTTATTTTGTTAGATGTGGTGAGGGATCACTTTACGATATGTTGGCTCAGGGGTGGATAACTGTCTTTATGGCCCATTAACTTCGGGTAAACTGGAGTACTATTGAGTCAGTAGGGGCATGTTTCTGGCCCCTCGAGGCGGTGGGATTTAGGACCACGTTGTACATAATTAATTTGGCCAATCTATGGCGGCCTCTGACATGGGGGAGGTAAATACTTGAAGCAGGTCCAGCAGGAATGTGGGGTGGTGAGGCTGTGCTGCTCGAACACCAGCAATCCCTGGCGGGCCTTGGCGGGAGGAGGGGGAGATGGCCTTGTAGCTCTAAGCGATTCTCTGTTCATGGACTAAACAATATACCACATGGGGAGACATTTATGGCAGTTAATAGCATTAGGGTGATTACATGTTTCTATCGTTTACAAAATTTGTTTACTGCTCCATACGTAACAATGGGGGTCTGGCAGTGACACATGTATTAAATAACGTTAGTTGAACACATATTGGTAATTCATAGGACATACAAACGAATAACAATGTGAGGTAGCGGTAGGTTGGATTGTATTCACAGGATAAGAGAAGCACTGTGTTTGTTTACATTCTTGTTCATAGCAAAAACCGGCTCAATGCCCTTGACAGCTGTTACACCTTTTAAACCGTGTTTCACTACATTACACACGAGTATTCTCTGTAACGTTTTTTGTTTTATCCTTTGTACGTAGGCAGCAATCATTAGTTGGTATAAGGCAGAAACTAACAAGCCCTTCGTTAGACCTTAAAAGCACATGGTATTTTGCAGTGGCAAGGGGTTCATGGAGGAAGGTTATTGACACCAGATATTTTAAATGCTGGGGGTTAGATGCAGGGTCAGGACTTGTTTGATTGGGATGGTTCTTGTTATTTTCCAGACTCGAGCTGCGAGTCGGGTCACTCCTAGGACAGTGAGGTACTGCGGAAGGTAAATGATACAGTGTTTGTTCTGTTACTTGTTCGTGTCTGGTTGCTCGTGAGAACGAGCCTTCAGCGGATCTACCATGGGGTGGAGGCGCAGGGGGGAGTGCATGGCTCCATGTGCGCAGTGAGCGGGGGCCAAGCTTCAGCTTTCGTAGTCAGGCTGTTTCATTTGGGCTTTGGGCATTATATCTAAAATGGAGTCTTGATGTTTTCAAAATAGTGTCTATGGTAGGTTACAGTACAAGTCGATTGGCCCTGTGTGTCGATCAGCAGCCATCCTGCCTCCCGGACTCAGGTGCATGGGGGGGGCCGCTGACGAGTCACGAACCTCACGGAGGTGGGGTATGTGGGGGAGGGGTCCTTTAGACCTATCCTCCCGTGCAGATGGAATGGATCGAGTCGATGGAATGGATGAAATGGATAGAATGGGTGAAGTAGATGAAATGGATGGAATGGATGAAGTGGGTGAAGTGGATGAAATGTATGGAGTGGAGAAAATGGAGGGAATGGAAGAAATGGATGGAGTGGATGAAATCGATGGAATTAATGGAGTAGATGGATGGAGTGGATGGATGGAATGGAAGGATGGACTGAATAGAGTGGATGGAATGGATGGAACAGTTGGAGCGGATGAAATGGTTGGAATGGAACAAATGGACAGAATGGAAGAAACAGATAGACTGGAGGAAATGGATAGAATGGAAGAAATACATAGAATGGTAGAAATAGATATAATGGAAGGGTGAGGTAGATGAGATAGACTGGATGGAGGGGATGGATAAGATTGATTGATCAAACGGATGGATGGACGGTGCAGATGGATGAAATGGATGGAAGCGATGGAAGGGATGGAATGTATGGGCGCATGTGGAATAAATGGGTGGACTGGAGGGCACGGATGCATGCAGAATTAATGGAATGCATGTATATGGAATTTATTGATGGAATGACTGCAATGTATGAATATGGAGCTGACGGATGGAATGGAGGGGGTGAATAGAGTGGATGGAATGGATGAAATGGAAGCACGAGACAGATGGAATGGAAGAGTTAGAATTGATGAAGTAAGGCATCGGATAGATGGAACGAATGGATGGAATGAGTCGAATGAAAAAATCGTAGAAACGGATTGATGCACTAACTGAATGGATAAACTGAGTGAATACGAAAAAGAAAAGGAAGAAATTGATTTATGCATTGAGGGAACGGATAGTTGCTGGAATGAATTGATGAAGAAAAAGAAGAAATAGATGGATGCAGTGATGGAATGGATGGATGGATTGATGGATGCAATGTTTGAAACTATCCTACCCTCTAGCTCCCATGGGCCTCACGCACATGTCTCTGTGTACCCTGCTTTTCTACTCCCATGCGGTTGTTGCACACCCCTATGCCCTACTCCATCACTATAATCCCAAGCCCCTGTCACTGTGCGTCTATTTGTCACTGCGTTCCCTGCCATCCTGTTCCTGTGATGTTGCTTTGTATCCCAATGTATCACCCAACCCTCTCGTCACCATATGTACCACTGTGCCCATGAGTCACTATTGTACTCTGCTTTCTTGTCCCCACACTGCTATATATCTGTATGCCCCTCTTGTCACCCTAAGACCAACCCACTGTCACTGTGGGCCCGTGTGTCAATGTGCTCCCGCCATCCTGTTCACGTGCCTGGTCTTGGGCGCTTTAAAGATGAATCGCCACTCTTATCACATCACTACGCCTACCCTTTTCTATTCACCATCACACAACTAGAACACAGCTGTACCCGTGTTTTAAATCGGCTAACTGTTCACATATGAACATTACCCCATGAACACCCCATCACCCTAATAAAACGCAGCTATCCCATGAAATTCCGGCCTATCTGCTCACATAGCATCCTCCAGGCCTACCGCAGCCAATCCCAGTCTGGATGTCCAACCGCCAGACTGCAAACACATAAAACTATTATCTTAAACACCACACATAATGCTCGGATGCAGCTACCATGAAACAATTACATCAGCTTCACACATAACTGGTGCACCCCCGCACCCTAAAACACCATCTATCTCTACTGACCTGAACTATGGTTCCCGAGGGTGTTCAACCTACAAGTGCTTTGAGGTCATACCAATAATATATAGAGCGCTATATAAATGGCAAGTAACATAACATAACAGAAAAACATACGAAAGGGGACCCGGCCATTCTTGGAGGAAAGCGTCGGTAGCCAGTGCCATGAGATCCAGTCTCCAGCTGTAGAACCGGGGAACCTGGCAGTTGAGTCACAAGGCAAAGAGATCCACATAAATCGGACCCCAAAGAGACAAGATCTTTGCAAAGAGAGAGAGCCCTGTCTAACATGCTGCGGCTCCTGTCCTGGAGATGCCTGGAACTCCAGTCGAGACAGTTTTGCTAACTCCCGGAAGATACAATCACAATGTCCCGATCCAGACAGAAAAACCAAAATGTTCCCTTATTAGATGTGCTAAGGCCTAGGACCTGGTCCCCCCCAGACGACTGATGTATCGCACAGCCAAAACATTGTCCATCCGAAAAAGGACCCAAAACTGCGTCAATCTTAGAGAGCCCGCTAACAGCTCCAGACAGCTAATATGCAGTTGCGTCTCTAAAGTGGACCACTTTCCGCCTGTGGATACCTGTCCTATCTTGGCCCCCCCCAGTCCGTTCTGCTGGCATCTGCTGGCATCTGACTCCGGGATGACATCCGGAGAGGGAACAAAATTGCCCTGCCATACCAGGCATCCATGTGACTGAGCCACTAAAGGAAGTCCAAATTGACTTCGGGGAATAGAAAAACACTAACTGCGAGTAAGACAGTCTATTGCGAAGATGTTTGGTCTTGAGGCGTTGTAACGCCCTGTAATAGAGAGAGGTCGAAAAGATAGCTTGGATGGAAACTGACCAACAACCCACAATCCCAGCAAGCTGCCTGAGGGAGACCCTCCCTTACCTGAGGAGGAGACGTAACTCCTTCCTTATCTAGGAGAGCCTGCAGTCCGGAATGAAAGGGATACAGAGCTTGGGATCTTTTGCATTTATAACAAAACCCCAACGACTGTAGAAGGGACACCGCTAACTCCATATGAGCCTGAAGAGACTGAGAACTCGAAACTAAAATGTCTAAGAAAATTATAATCTGAATCCCTTTGGGTCTGAGGAGAGCCATCACCGGCTTCATTAACCTGGTGAAGCACCAGGGGGCTGACAAAAAATGAAACGGAAGGGAGGCACATTGCCAAGTACGGGCCCCGCAGCGGGACTAAGAAAGAACTCCTGATGAGGAGGAAAGACAGGAACCACCAGGTACGCAAAAGAGATTAGGGCTTGTAAGTTAATGACTGGGTGAACAAACCCCCTCAGGAATAGGGACCAGAGCTATCGTGCTCAGAAATTGAGAGGCTCTGAAGGACGCTGGGACCACCGCCCCCTCGAAAATGAGGTCTCTGACCACCACATTTATCCAATCCTGCTTGGCCTTGGCAGACACTAGGGGAAGAGGCGAGGAAAAAACGAACAAACGGGGAAACAGAACTCACATTGAAAAATCCTTTACGAACTGCAACCCCCAGGGGTCTGAAGTGAAAGCCACCCACAGCCTAAGAAACCTGGCCAGCCTGCCCTCTAAACCTGTGTGGGAAGAACCCTTTGAGCCATGAGGCATTACTGGAGGTACCCTAGACCTACCAGCACGTCCTCTCCAATGGAGACTCCTTTGAGGGTAAAATTGGGTTGTGCGCCTCGAGCAGAGGAGGAATTGTGCACATGTGTTGATGTGTCTTTCTGGGGACGGCTAGAGCCCTGGGAGCAGCGAGAGGAGCGGCATCTATCCTTTCCAGCCTATCGAAAAGTTTAGGGACAAAGATGTTTATAATATTAGACTTATCCAATGCCAATCTGGGATGAAGTCTCATGAGGAGGGACTCACGCCGCTCTGTAAAGATGAAGGCATTGGCATTGCCGAGCAAGCAAAAAACGTTCTCCTAATCCAGCCTCGCAGGGCTTTCACATCAATAGGGAAATTAGAAATGACTGCCTCCTCGGCCAGTTCAAACTCAGGGTTACCGGACCCAACACATCCAATAACTTGCCATGAGAACTCCTCCAGGCTTTATTTAGCCCCTTCTTGGGGTCTTTCCCTTTTGCGGGACAAAAGGGTACCATAGACTGGTGGATTCCTGGAATGAGGGCCATCTTATCAGGAAAGAAGGATGAAGAATGGAACCCCCCTAACAACGAGAATTTACTTTTTTGCTGGAGGAAAAAAAGGGGGCGGGGGGTCTAATTTTCTCTTGCGTCATTCCAGAGACGAGTCAGAATGCTCTGAACTAACTGTAGAAGAAATAGGGACTGCAGGAGCAGTAGCAGGAAGCAGCTATCAGACCCAAGGAGGAACAGACTGGGACTGTCAGGACTCCTCCCACTTACGCTTTTGACCCCCTTCCAGGGGGGGGGGGATATGACATGGGGAAGTGGACAGACTGAGTTGTCCTGTACATGCCTACAAGGAACCTGGCACAGAATGGGAAGGAAGAAAGTCAGAGATCTTGTTAAAAGACCTCTTAAATTCTGAGGCTAGCGTAGAATTGAGGTTTGACCAAGCAGTGTCCAATGAGGATTGTGTGACTTGGGCTACTGATAGCTGGCTAGGAAAGGAAAGCTCCCCTATAGGTCTGTTAACAACCTTCTCCCCCAACCTCTCACTTTAAAATAACAGAAACTCAGCAGGTAAGGGTTAATGTACTTTACAGACAGCTTATATTCTTGCCGTAACAAAGGAAACACGCTGAGCAAGCCCACCTCCAAGCTCCTCACCCTAGCTGGGTGTGGCACCCAGAAGCACGCAGGGGATAACCTCACACTAGCACTTCAGGCAAAGCCTGAAACGGAGCAGGCCGTGGCAGTCCTACAGTGAAGGCGGAGCCCCTGTGCTGAAATTCGTACAGTAGCTAGATCAATGGGAAAAGCTCCCCACGTGCGCAACGCCTGAAGCCAAAGCTTCTGACAGGCTTGCGTGTCGGGCCTGGGGTGGGCGGGTCACTGGCACTGAGAATTCCAAATGGCATAAATTATAGTAAAAGCCTACGTGCCTCGGGTCTGAAGTGAAAGCTTCTGACAGACACGCGTGCGTCGGGCCTGGAGTGGGCGGGCCGACCGGCTCTGCTTAAGCACACAAGCACACAAGGAGCAAAAGCTTCTGACAGGCCAGCGTGCGTTGGGTTTGTAGAGCAATGAAACTCTGTCGGAAGGTGGAGCTGCTCGCATGAAAGCTGAACCGCTAATAATAAAGCGGCGGTCACACGCAGCCTCACCAACACTCCAATACAATGCACTTACAACAAACCCAAGGAAAAATTTCCCAAGTGAACAAGCAGTAAAAGCATTACTATAAAGTAAAACTCTGTACACAATACACTCTACACAACACACTGTACACAATGTATCAAGCCAACTACTGACTAGCATGCAAGGCTCAACTAAAAGGAGTGACTTAGCTGTGGCATCAGCAGCAAAGAAAGAGGAGTTGGGATTAGACTAAAGGACTTATATAGAGGCGGGTCCCTGCTCATTGGTCATCTACAGGGCATGACCTGTCCTCCATGTTGGATTGGGGATTTCCCCTTGCATTGACTTTGAACTCTGTTTTAGTTCTGTTATTCAAACTTTTTTGTTTGTAAAAGTTTTTTCTTACCTGCTGTGGTTTCAGAAGTAAAGAATGTATGCATAATATGAAGCCTCCTGTCTTGACGTAGAATTCTCTTAAGAGCGTACACAAGGAAGAATAAAACAAAACTAAAAATGTTTGTTACATCATTTTGTTACAGTTTGTTTAAAAGATATATACAATATAAATCAAAAATTGACAATTTCTTTTTACCTTTGAGTTCTTTTCTCCTTTTAAAGAGAGATTTCTATGAAATGCATTTCATTCAGTAATTTCAGGAGCTCTATTGCTAAGGAGATCTCCTTGCCGGCCGACAGTCTGTGCCAAAACCTTTGGGTATTTAAACACTCATTGTGATGGGCAAATTTGGCAAAGTATTTCTTGCATGCTAATAGTGTGGCTGAGCAGGTTATCAGATGTCTCATGTCCTGGACATTTCCTTCGCCACAAAGGTCACATTTTCCTTCTTTATGGTCTAAATATTGCCATATTCCAATAGTTTCGTTGGTTTTCACCAAATTTAGGCAGAAACACAGAAGTTCAGTATGCCAGTTAGTATTTGGAAATCTCCTTAGATAAAGCAACACATATTTACTTGGTTTCTCACGAACAGCAACATTTTTGGTGCTTTTGAGGTCTCAAAATGAGGCCATGGTTGTGATCCAGTCAGTTCTCATTAAAGCTTGTTTTGCTTTGTCTGAATTCAAAACAAGGGTCTCACCTGTCTCTCAGTTTTTAAGGATTTGTTAAGCATCTCGTAATTTGGATAAGAATGTACTCATATGTGAGTTTGTATGGTCTCTTATGTTCTCATACAGAGAGTTTTTACATGAATTTAAAAAAGTTCTATATATGAGTAATACTTTCCAATCAAATTGTGATTGGAGAGTGTAGTCCTAATTCATATCCGACACGGGTTATGGGTAAGGACATAGGAAGTAAAAGAGTTATTTTCCATATACGACCTAGCAGGGCCCAGTTAAATTGACGGGCACTGGGTTTAATCTCCATCCCATACAAAATTGCCAGGATCACTTTCCCTTTGTAAAATTTTTGCAAAGGTAAGATTGAGAATCTACACAGTAACATCAACCATTTTTTAATTGGCTTATGTATTGTGTGGTCTTACTCTAATTCATCAGTCAGATCTTTTAACGACTGGGTTGTTCTGAGATTAAAGCCTCATACATTTTTTTAACTACAGGTCGGTTGTGGTTGTTCATACACCATTTGGGTAGTTATTCCCTGTTTGACTGTGATACAAAGATCATTATGTTCGATTTAGTGGGGTTCATTATTAGCTCATTCATGCCAGCATATTGTTCCATGGCATTTTATTTATTTATTTATTTGTGTATGGTTGTAAATAACGTTTACAAAAGTTTGAAGAAATGTACACATTTAAAACATATAGTTAAAAAAACCCTAAGCAATATGAACATCAAAGTAATAATAAAAAGAATCACAGCATATATACAATTTACCATCATTACGTAAAAGAAAAAAGGTACACCCATTCACAACCTAAAACCTTATCATCAATTAAATCAAATCAAAAGAAATATTGCGAAAGGAGGAGAAATATCATCATCACAAGGAGAGCAAAAACAGACAGTTAAAATATTCTGCTTATAAGCTTATTTGGTCAACATTTCCCATGTGTAGTTCACTTTGTGCTTCTAATTTACATACATATCTCAAATACCTCACGCTAGCTATTTGTAACAATTTATCTTTTCCATGTAGCATTTTCCACCAAAGGGATTGCAAATTGATTAAGCCCGAAGGAGCAACAAATTTGCTAAAGTACTGTATCCGCTGTGGTCTTAATACAGAGCAGTCTATCATCAAATGCTCCAAAGTCTCTGCCACTCCAGCTTCCTCACAAAATCGGCAATGTTGTTCCCGTACAAAGTCTTTACTTCGAGCAGATAGAATTTCTCTAGTAGATAAGGCATTACACCTAAAGCGCGTAAATAAATGCCTGGCTAATTTATCGGGGAACAATGCTAAATATGTTTCAACACTGCCCAATTTCTTATAGTGGGTTACCATGTGTTTTTGTTGCAGTGCACATTGTAGTATCCCAGTCCCCCCATTCCAGACATTTTTTTTACTTTATTTGGTTTAAACATTAAAAGTTCAAGTGTAAGGCCCAACTGTTCCAGACGTTTCATACATTCTTCCCTGAGTTCGAGCATATATGCAGAAGTAGTATTATTACTGCGTATACCCGAACCCAAGAGCCCAAGAGATCATATAGAGTTCCTCTCGCTGTTGTCACCAGTTTCCTGAGTCGGGAGAGTTTTTTTTCCACATTATCATACATGACAGAGAATTTAGGCCTAGTTCATAATGTAGAACTGCCAACGGTGTACACTTCGGTAAGCACGGTAAGATTATTCTTAATAACCGTCCTTCATATTTGTACAGTTCGTCCATAAACCAACGTGGAAAAAGCTTGACTCCATAGCAAAGCTGTGGTAATCTTTTTTGCTTATAGAAGCGTAAAACTGGTAGAATCGAAAATGTTCCGTATTTGCTATCAATCCTTTTTAATTGAAGCAGTAGAGGTTTAAGTTTAGCATCCATATGTTGTCTATAATATGATTTCTGTTTATTACCAAAAATTGGGTATCCCAAGTATCGTATATTAGGCTTTACCACCAGTTCTATGTGGTTCAGAAACCAGGAGTATTGTTTTACGTAGGGGCGCCGATGCAGTCGAATGACAACTGTCTTGTTCTCATTAATCAATAAATGATTTACTACAGTGTAATCTCGAAATCTGCACAGCAGACGCTGTAGCCCTATGGGAGTGTAATCAAAAACCATGAAGTCGTCTGCATATGCAGACCAGCAGATTTTGATTCCCTCAACCATCGGGGGTACAAAAGCCACCTCTTCCAACCCCTCCCTTATATCTGAAACATAGAGGTTCAATATCGTAGGTGCGAAAACGCACCCCTGTCGAAGGCCATTCGGTGCATCAATTAAATTAGAAAGACTACCCTCGTCATTCAAACGGACCTGCAGTTGAGATCCCTCATGTAACTGAATTAAAATGGAGAGGAGTACAAGAGGCATTCCCAGATGTTTTAACTTTCCCCATAGCACTGTACAATCCACTTTGTCGAACGCCATTGACAAGTCAATGGATGCGATGTAAATTGGCACGGCGTCCTTTCTCCATGCTTTGTCCTGCATAACAGTTAACAGGAGCCCTCCCACATCAGTCCCCACATTTTTCCTGAAGCCAAATTGAAACTTGGACAAGATGGCATTTTGATTGATCCAGGTATGTATATAGTTTAAAATGACCCCTGAGAGAATCTTTGAGTCCGCATCCAATAAGGCTATTGGCCGATAGTTAAGGGGATTGGAGCGGTCACCCTTTTTATATATTGGTATCACAAAAGAAATATGCCAAGAAGCCGCAATGATGCAAGTCTGAAGTATATCCTGATACAGTACAAATAGTATTTTGGTCCATAGCTGCTTGTTTTGCTTGAAGATTACATTAGCTAAGCCATTTGGACTGGCTACCCTTGACATAGAGGCCCTGTTAATCAGAGCACCAATATCCTCCTGGCTAATATCAATATTCCAATCGACATCAGATGTGTCCAAAACAGTTTGCCGGATGCATTGTCTTGTTTGATAAAGGCTACCGAAGTGGCCACCCCACTGGTGGCCTGAAATAGCAGTAGATAATGCCGAGCAAGTCAAAGTGGCCCTATTGTTAACCAGTGCCCAGAAGGATCTGGTTGAGTTATCCTTCAACGCGCACAACATTTTTTCCCCGTCTAGCTGATGTAACGTTGCTCTGCGCTCCTTGATCTTCCTTTTCCAAAGGTTAGCGGTCTGTTTTTTTGGGGCCAATTCTGATGCAGGGGAGAGTGTTGCTTTGGCCAGCTGCCTCAGGGCCTTTTGTCTCTGGCTTTTATAAGTTCTAATTACAGGATCATAGGCATGTATATGATTGGTCCTAGCCTGAAGTGGCTGAATAGGGACAGCCGTTTACAAGATCACATTTCCCAGATAATATACAAAATAATCTTTTGTGTACATTAAGTGCTTTCTATCCAAAGTAGAGGAGTTAAAGTCATTGAGGAAGACTGCATTTGTTTTTTCTATATTACCCATATGCCACACATTTCTATTTTTTGCTTGATTTGTTTCTAAATTCACTAGGTTCGAGTGACTGCCACTCAGAACCCTACTCCCCTCAAAATTTAAATACAGAATCTTATGGTCACTGCAGTTCGTCTTCAGCAACTTGAACTCCTTTACCATGCATATAAGTGAGTCTGTGAGAAAAATATAATCAATTGCGCTGGTTTGCGTCCCTCTATACCAGGTTGTGTATGGGATTTTGCTTCTCCATAGGCCCATTGTGTTAGACAATCCCCATGACTCCAGAAAAACCCTCAAAAGATGCCCCTGCATAGTTTTGTTTCCCTGTGTCCAATTCAATGTCCCCACATCCTAGGCCTTGGCAGAAGAGGAGTCGTTTACAATTCCAACATTAAAGTCCCCTGTGATTATTACTACCAGATTTCTAGAAATTTCATGACATTTCATCATCAGGTCCCCCAGTTTTTTATGTTCTTTCTCAATATCTAATTTCAGGTTCCAATAGATATTGATAATCAAAAGATCACATTCCCCAAAAGGCGTACTATGTTCAAAACGTAATAGCAATAGTAGGCACCAATCAGAGATCCTGTAGATTTTTATGACTTTAGGTTTAAAAGAAGTAGCTACCCCAATAAGTAGCCCACCCACTGGTCTACCTACAGGACCTTGTTTAGCCACAGAGGAGTGAACAATAAAACCATCTAATACAAATTCAGAGGTAAACCAAGTTTCCTGTAGGCAAAAAATAAAACATTCTTTAAATGAGGCACATATTTCCATAGAGTTCCTCAATGACCAATTCCCCTTCGAATTCCAACTTATCAGGGGAAAAGTTGCATGTCTACTAACTATTAGGTTTCAAGCCCTGGAGTTGTAATATGGAGTCTCTTAATGTGAGGGCCAGCCATCTAAGGTTAGGCTCTCCAAAGCTATTTTCCGTTCTATTGACATTGGTACACCTATTCTCGTCCACAGTCAGCCCCCTCCCCACCTGTGCGTCGAGTCCCATCTCCGGAGCCACCCTCTCCAGGTCATATCCCATTTTGTGGAATATACTGCTTTCTTTCAAGACTGCCTCAACAATGATATTAGAGTGAAACACAACCCTTACGTAATAATATCTTACCAGGTGCACAAAATCCACCAGCTTAATGTCCCCCGAAGTGACAAGGGAAAGGCTTGGAATTTCCCCAAACAGAGCCAAAACTATGGGTCTTTTCAGGGACGGAGGACCACCCTTCTCAAATAGGTAATGTAAAAATATGCTCGGGAATTCCACACATTTGAAAGGGTGGTAATTAATAGCCACTGGTCGTGATGCCACTGATAGTGTATCAAAGTGGCCCCAAGGTGGCAGAGTTGGTCGGGTCCACTATCCTGACAGTCCGAACCAAGTCTGCCGACCATGGCTGTCTCATGTGTTTCACTGTTCCCTTTCACTTCCATTTGCACACCATCATTCAGTAAGCCCCAAGCTGTATTTGAGGCCTTAGAATTCTTTTTTTGACATTCTTCTTTAACAGCAGGGCTATTTACCTGTATCGGTGGTAGGGTTACTTTAGAGACAATTTCACTTTGGGCACCAATTACCCGTATCGGTGGTAGGGTAACTTTAGAGGCAGTTTCACTTAGGGCACCGTTCTCCTGGCCCACCAACATTAATTTTATGAGCCTTCTAATAACTCGTTCCATCACAGGGCCACCTTCCAAAGAGTTTGCATCTTCTACAACCTCTTTGGGTTCCGCGCCCGTTGGGGATTTAGCCCGAACTGAAGGTTCCTTATCTCCCTCTTTGGTCTTCGGTTGCAGGCATCTGTTATGGCCTGGACCATTTGAGTGAAAACATAGTCCTGAAGACTCAAGATTGTTAGTAGAGTGCATAAGTTGTAATTTTGCATCACTTGTTGCTAGGTTGCCTAACTCAGATGCAATTACTATGTCCGAGGCGGGGCCCCCCTCGCTGTGATCCCATTTCTCTCCAAGGGAGAGCCTCCTCAGTCCATTGGAATCCTCTATTGTCGTTAGGGGGTGAACACCTTTGTCTGGGGGAGTGTTCAATATTGAGACTGGGGCAGTCGAGTTAGATTCCAACCGCTTTGTTTGTTTAGGGAAAAAATTTAAAAGGCTTCCCTGCATGTTTGGGTCTGACGACATGAAGCCCTTGATGTTACTAAAAGGACCTCTCAAAGGGCACCTAGTGCCCTTATTTTTTAAATTTTCAAATAGCTGGTCTGGGCAGCAATCCCCCTCGACCCTCTACATAGTAACACATCTGGACCCTCGTCTACTTCAATGATGTCAGAATCCGAGTCATCTACATCACCTCTCAAAAGCCATCGCTAGTTATTTCTAGCGACTTTGTCATGCTTCCGTTTATGACCTGAGGAATTCTTTCTGTTCGAGATGGTTGTTTTCATTCTGTTATTTTATTTTTAATTAAGTTTTGGTTCATTTGTTTCTGCTGTGGAAGTTTCTCTTCATTTTTTGTTTGTTTTGATTGTTGCTGGAGCCAACACTCTTGGGGGCCTCATTCATTAACATATCAAGTTCTTCATGGAGTCCCAAAGAAGCGGGCAACTTACCCAGTGGAGATACAACGAATTTGTCGTCCCCTGCGCACCCCCGGGGTTCCAAAGAAGCCAACACGCATCGGATCCAGCCAATTCGAATTAGCCATTCCACCCCTGCCTGCAAAACAGTTTTGTCTCTCTACAGCAGCTATAAGCTGCTTTAATAAGATGGTGTGCAGAGAGAGTTCATTTAATATCAAACCATTCAAAGGATCCACCTGTGCTGGCCCCACCTCGGCCCCCCGGCCCATCGGTTGGGCCGATGAGAGATCCCATTCCGCCTCCCTCCCCAATGGGTACTGGGACAGTGCCAGAAGTGAGCTATTAATCATTTCTGGACTTCGTTCACTTTCATTCTGATCCGGCAGAATAAATTCTTCCGGCTGGCTAACACCCACCAAGCTCTTAATTGGTTCACCAGAATCAATTAGCAGAATAGACTCATCCGCGACACCCCCACCCTCCACCGGATTCATAACAGCGTTTTCCACAGGGGAGGGTGCTGATAGAGGTAAGGGTAGTTTACAGGCCATGCTCATAGTGCCCTTAATAGGGGTAAATACCAAAGCAGCGGTCAGAATATCATCAAAGGGACCGGCCACTGCCCTGGATTCTCTCCTTGTCAGTGGTACAGTCCTCTTATAGGTATAGATTTCTCGCTTGTTTTTCCTCATGCCGTTCGCATGAGTATAAATGACCAAACACAGGAACAAACAGTGCTAAATTCAGGATGTACAGAATTTTTAAAGTACTTAGGGATTTAAATTAAACCACAATATTTGCACAACTGCCCTGATAGAGGCAGTATATCACATAAATTGAGCAGAAAAAAGAATAATAAGAAAAAAAGAAAATAAATAAAGATAATAATAAAAAGTAACCACAGAACCTTTATATTGCGCCGACCCACACCCCGCGACGATGCCGAACAGCCCAAAAGCACTTGCTGGGCACTTCCAGATGCCCGGACGGATGCGCGTGCACCCGTGATTTAAGCTGGGCGTCGGGTCGCGGGAGGCAGGCCGCGTGGCACACACGCAGAGAAGCTGCGGAAATAGAAACAGGACAGCATAAGACTCCTGCCAAGTATTTGTCGGCACAGTAAACAGAGTCTGCAGGTAGGTCACTGGCAAAGCAGACACAAAACAAAGTAAGAGTAAAGTCAGAGTAAAGTCGATAGTGTCTGCTTAATATTTACACTAGTAATAGTAGTCTGCCAAGATATTTCGGCATAGTTAGCAGTAGACCTTCCTCTCACGCATGGGAGCCTTCCCAAAGCTCCCCTGAAGGCGTGTGAGCGCTAGCAATTCCGCACAATTTCCAGGCCGGCAGAAGACTCTAAGGGCACAGCAAGCAGCAGGAGCAGAGAGGACAGCCCAACGGCACTTGCGGGGCACTTCCAGATACAATGGTATTTTATTAGATGTTGGAGTCCAATGGAAGTATGATCAATCAAAGCGATATCATCAGCGTATGGCAAGAAGTGAACTGGCCTTTTTCCTATATTTCAGAAGCCTTGAAAATAAGTGAAGAGATTCTTGATGATTATTGTCAAAGAATATCCTAAGGCACCCTCAAGGTTGTTTGAAGTGGGTCAGGAGAAGGAAGTCATTCTCCTGACCATACTCTCTTTGTTGAGGGAGCCATTCTCCTGGTACTATTTTCATTTAGATGCTGTAGACTAGTGGTAGGGTTAGAGTAGGTTTTTGGACAGAGGACATACTTTTTACTTTGGACATACCTAACGACGAGCACCTCGAGTTGATATTTGTTTACGTAGGGATAACCCTTTAGAGATATGGGGAGGTAGGACTTTTTCTTTATTTTTAAAATAAAACTTGTTGAAACATGCCAACCCTTTGTCCGACTCCTTACTCCACCACGCCACCCCGGGCAATCGCATCCTAACATGCTTTCACACGCTCGTCCTGCTGCTGCTTACTTATCCTTGCTCTGCGCTCGCTACTCTTGTCTGCAGCAATTGCGCAGGTGAGATAATCCTTCGCCTCCATGTCTTTAATAGACCCATGACTTTCCTTCACGGTAGTATGTAAAATCTGTATTCTATGTCAAGACTGGAGGCTCAGATTATACTTGGTTAAAGCTTACTCACCACTAACGAGAAAACATGGTCGATCAGCTTAAAATAAAATAGTCTTAAATACCGACTTGTTCCACTAGTCAGCAGCTTTCAGAATATATTCAAGTCGCCCCAGACGGTAAACGCTTTGGATGTCATGGCATCCCTCGCTGAATGTGCTCTGTACGTGTTGGTATCTATGCCTGCTTGCTGCTTCTCACCCATCTGGCTAAGGCAGCTGCTGAGACTGCCTTAAATGGCTTCTGCAAGGCAATAAGAAGCTGCTCTTTCATGGCCTCGTAAATCACACGACTCCTGACTGGGCAAAACCTAGGATGTTTTCCCGAACACTGGATAAACCACTGACCTGATGGCTGCCTTAGTCCTCTTAGTAATGTAGAAGGTAACTCCTGTCAGAGAATAATACCATCGATCAATCTCTAATGCTCTGACATCAGAGACTCTCTTGCATCATAGCCGGCATACTATAACCATCAATTTGGCTGAAAAAGCTTTCCTTGACAAGTCACCATTGTCAGGCCACCTCTAAAATTAATGGGAAGACCTCCTTTTTCTTTTTTTCATTCAAACATTTGATTAAGGTATTCATTGAAAACACATTGACATTGGCATAGTATTATGCAACAACACAATTTGACAGAGATAGCACACAGCATGTCCAGGTGGCAGCAGGTTGACTGCAGCACTAGTAATAGTCACTTTCCTACGGGTCGCCCTGGTCATAGTTCAATATACCCCGTTCCCCCCGTGCTGTTAATTCAATCCTCCTTGGAGTCAGCGCGTTAGAGGGGGCCTTCTGGTGAGGCAAGGGAATTTTTGGGCATAGTCCATGAATGGCACCCAAGTGTTCAAGAAATAGTTCAGGTTTCCTGTCCGAATAGCCATTACCTTTTCAGCCACCACAACTTCCCAACACTTTGACAGAGGGGCCATCCACATTTTTCCAAAGCCTGGGCATTGCAACTTTCGCAGATAGTAGGAGATGAGTGCAGAGCCGCAATATCTGCCCCAATAATGGGAATTCCCCTCCCCCTGTGTCCTCCAGGACCACAATTACGGGATCCCACGGAATTGCCAAACCAGTGATTGCCTTTATGTGGTCTGTCACCTCACTCCAGCATGCCTTGGCTTTCGGGCAGGACCACACCAGGTGGATTAAGGAGCCATTAGCTGCACACCCTCTCCAACAGCTTGGGGGAATTTCAGGATTGGCTTTGTTTAGCTGAACTGGGGTAACATAATATCTATAACAGAATGTATAGCCTCCTTCCCTGTTTGAGAAGCATTTTGTGCTCTTGTGTAGCCTGATCCAGATCTTACCCCATTCCTCGATATCTATCTCTCTGCCTAAGTCCCTCTCCCAGTCTAGCATGTACCTTTCCTTTTTTTCAGGATCCGTCCTATCCAACAGACGGTAGAGAGCTGAGACCCTGCCCCTAGGGGCGGTGGATAGTAGAGAGCTGACGAGTGTCGTTAACTCTCTGGCCCCATTCTCCCTGACAGTTCTGTGGGAGACCCAGTGTCGAAGTTGGACATAGTGGAACCTCTCGTCCTCCCCTACCCCGAACTTTTCTTTAAACCGTTCCAATGAGATGGGGGAGCCACCCTCTAACATATCAGACAGCTTTCTAGCCCTCCCTCCTTCCATGCTGCGAAGCCAAGCGGGGGATTACCCGGGGAGAAATCAGGGTTATTCCAAACGGGGGTGAGTGGCCCCCTGGGGCCCTTGCCACCCCATTTTCGCGCTGCTGTCTTCCAACTGTGAGCGGTAACATTTGTTGCCGAGAGGGGACTCTGATTTGCGTGTGCTTTTATCGGTGGTAGGTGAGGGAGCACTAACGGGTGAACAGGGCACCAGACTTCTTCCAGGTGCTTCCCCAAAGGCTGGTGAACGGACTGGGACCATGTGTATGCATGGGAGAGTTGGGCTGTGTGTCCGTATCTAGTCACATCTGGGACCCCCATTCCTCCTAACACCCTCCCACAGAGCATAATCCTTCTTGCTATTCTCGGTCCCCCACCCCCCAGATACATTTTTGAATATTTCTCTGCAAAGTGATCAGTTGGCTTGCTGGGACATTTACCGGGAGCGCTGCACATTGGTATAATAATCTGGGAACCAGATTCACTTTTATCGCAGCGATACACCTGAATCAGGAGATTTCTTGAGTCTCCCACTGCTTCAGATCTCGCCGAAATTCTTCCAGTAGTTGAGGGAAGTTACACAAATACAGGCGGGAGATCTCCTTAGGGATCTGCACCCCAAGGTAATCGATAGTGGATTCAGCCCATGTGATCGGTAGTGTGGGACTGAGGGCTGACTTTTGTTTTTTGGTGATATTGATTGCCAATGCTGTGGACTTGCCTAGATTCACCTTGAACTCGGAGACCCGGCCAAATTCTTCAATTTCCTCCCATAGGGGCCCCAGGGATGTGTTCAGTGCAGTCGCTGAGATGAGCACATCGTCTGCGTATAGCGCAATCTTGTACTCATGTTTCCCCACCGTGAGCCCTCTTTTCTTTGGGTTTTGCCGAATCCTGTTCGTGAATGGCTCCATGGATAAGGCAAAAACCAGTGGCGATAGGGGGCAACCTTGCCTGCTGCCTCTAGTTATATTGATCAGCTCAGATTTGGCACCGTTAAGACGGAGCTGCGTGGTGGGGTTATGATAATTAGCCACTAGCCATCTTGAGAAATTCAGCCCAAACCCAAAGTGTGCTAATACATTCCTGATATACTCCCAGTCCACCAGATCTAACACTTTGTGCGCGTCTAATGATAGTACTGCCATTCCCTCCCCGTCCTGGACGCACTGTCTATAAGGTCTATAGTCCGTCTGATATTATTGTGTTCCCTTCCCTGGAATGAACCCCGCTTGATCGTGGGCGATTATGTCTGGGAGATGCGTTCTCAGCCTTGAGGCTAAAACTTTTGAGAATATTTCCCATCATTATTCATGAGGGCTATAGGTCTGTAAGAGGAAGCCTGGTTCGGATCTTTCTCTGGTTTTTGGACTAGAATCGTTAATGACTCTGCCATTGATTTAGTGACTGAACCCGTGGACAGAAAGGAATTGAACAAAGTAGTTAATTGCGGGGCAAAGATGTAGGCGTAGGTTTTATAAAATGTTGCCGTCAGCCCGTCAGGGCCCGGTGCAGTAGAGACTTGATGGCTTCCATGACTTCCTCCAATGTAATCAGATTTTCTAGGGCTAACAGGGAGGTTGCTGGTAGGTGGTTATGGGTAGATAAGTAGCTGGGCAGGTTGATAAGGATTTAAATCAAGCGACACACACCTTGGTCTCGGCCTAGTATGTAGTGCACAATTGAGATGCTTTTCTCCTTATTTTATGCAGATTCAATTTTAAGATGGTACACCACTCATATCACACCGCCTTTTCAAATACCCCGGGTCACAATGGACCATGAATCAGGCTGGTTGGTAAAATGCAATATTTATTTTAAAATCCATTAGAAATCATACACATTTTAATATGGGGCAGCAATCACCAATGGGCTGATAATTACAATGAGAATGTGAGCAATGCACTCGGTTTAACCTTATGGTGGAACATATACACAGCACAGCGGAATAGGAGCACTTTTTGATTTAGGAAAGAGAGCACCCAAGTTAGAATTCCCCCTGTAATGTTCCCTCAACCCACAAATAATCAATTCTGACTGAATAAACAGAAGCAGCAGGTAGTCAGGAATAAGAAATAGGAAACAGAATCCAAATATGACCTTCCCTCCCCAAATAAGAGAGAAAAGTTTTAAACCCCTTGCAATGTTATGAAATGACACTCGGAAATGGACAAATAACTAATGAATGTGTGTTGAAAACCTTGAAGCAAATATAATTCATCACTAAAGCAACAATGCAAATCGACTAACAATCACAAATAATGGATTACCAAAAGCATACAGTTTCAAAATGAGTGGAAAGTTTAAAACAGATTGCAGCAAAATGACACATGTAAAAGTTGCATTTTCTTAATACCCGCCCTAAATTACCCAAACGGTTTTTAATAAAAACTGGAAATACACTGATTTGGAGTGCGGTTGGGCTGGGGGATAGAGGTATATCACAGGGATATTCTGGAAGTGAAAGCAAGTCACTAGCTGGTAAATTGGAGGAGTTATACAAGATATAAAAAGGTGCGCTTTGAGTAAAGTGAAGCTGTGAAATAAGAAAGGAAATCATTTGTGACAAGAACAGTTTTACTTTACACTAAAGTATTCAGGCTAGACCACCAAAGATGGGCACAGTAAGATCCAAGGTTGATTCGAGAGTTGAACACTCTCACCCCAGCGCCCAACCTTGGCGGAAACCAGTCCGATAACTCGAACTATGACTAATGGCATGGGATTACACAAGACAAAATTGAAAAGAGAGATGTGTAGTGATGCACAAAATTGCAAATTTGCCAATCAGGGCTTTAGATGACAGCATTAGCCTCTGAAAGCCAATAGTTTATTCAAAGTATGTGCCAGAAATGCTGACAGTAGTCTGTTGTAGCACTTCCATTACGCAGTAGTGAGTTACAAGGAATATGCAGGCCTACTAGGAGTGGTAGGTCACATTATGCATTGTAGATAGACAGGCAGGGCGAAGGCCCCAGTTCTGTAGCTAATAGAAATTATTGGAGTGTTTGGAACATTATGGCACCTATATAGCGCTTAGATAGCCAATCTTAAGCGCTATGAACACTAAGCTATGAGTGCATGCCTTTTAGAGCTTGCTCACATAGGCTTAATTCATCTCGACTTCTCTTAGAATATTCTGCCTTTCTAACTGTAGCCCTGCATGGTTTCGTAAACTAATCTTCTTTTCTCTGGGAAGGCACTGATAAGACATTCCTGAGCTTTCGCGCAGATGGGCTCCAGGCAGGGAGGGGCACAGGAAAGGAGCACAGTGGAAATTCACAGAGTTGGGTTTTTCCATGAGCAAGCCTATATTTTGCACAGGGAAGGTTCTAGAACTGTGCGTCATGGACTGATAGCACGAGATTATAAAAATGCATGCCCACATGACTCAGGTGGGAGATCGATCTGTGGACTTGGTTCGAGCAAAATCAAGTGTCCGGAACCTGCTGCTCTGTCGGCACCCTGCAGCGCTGTCCTCTGAGTGGGGCTGGCTACAGCTAGCTTATGAGGGCCAGGGTCTCCAAGTGCTGATTGAAGGGGCATAGGACTGTGTTTCTCTATGTTTCTCTAAGTTCTATGTTTCTCTATATTTTGTATTTCTCTAAGTTTTGTGCTTTGTAATCTTCTCTAACTTGAATCCCAAGATGTTGCTGAAATTCACTGTTTAGAATAAATGCAAAAACATTTTGAAGGTGTCATTTGTCACTAGCATGAGTTCACTGCTCGGCACAATAGAACCTGTATTTTGGGCTGAATTGGGTAATTTTTGCTCTCAAGGGCTGGTCCCAAGGACGATTTTCCCAATATCAAGACAAGATGGTGCTAGCACTAGAAATCAATGGCAGGGTTACAAGAATGATTCTGACAGTTTTAACAGGTTATCAGGATACGGATAGGATGGCTTAGAGAGTGGGATAAGGACAAAGGCAAGACAAGGTATACTACGGGTTTCAATGCAGTGGTGATTTATACTCACAGTCCACTTTTAGTTGTGGGATTTTTGGACTGTCAACGGTTCTGGTCACTACACGGCAGTGCGCCTGGCAAACAGCGGGGAAATTCTGGCCACCGGATGGCACTTCTGGAATGGCAATTCTGGTCGCTGGATACTAAAGGTCAGCTGGATGGCAGCGGGCATGCAGTTAGTGGGCAGCAAGCCAGGCTGGTTCAGGGTGCTTCCCAAAAGAATACCACAGCTTTCCCCTTTTTAATGGGAGATTAGTGGGTTTTCAGAATTGAGGCCTTGCTGGGAATAGGATCAGCACTGCTTGGGTTCTGCAGTGGGCGCTGGAGTAGGGTCAGCAATGCTTTGGCCTTGTAGTAGGGTCTGGTATCTGGATGATGAATGGAACAGGAACGCCGCGCAGGAAATTCAGGAAGAGTGTGTGTATAGAGTCTTGTCAGGGACTCTTATTTATAATGCATAGTGACATCATCAAAGTATATGGCTGGGCAGGGTCTGCTAAACATGCCTCTACCAACTGGATTGGGTAATAAATGTTGGCTGCCTCCCCTATGATGTGACTCAGTTTAGGGGTTATACATTTATGAGGTGAAAAGACTTCCCACAGACCTTTTTGCCAAATATCAGTCATAACAGAATTTACACATTTGTACAGTTGTGACATATTACTCAATGACATGAACAGGTTACATATTTTATGTTGGCCATTCCACTCCAACTTTGAACTCTGTGAGACATTGTTTCGTCCCTCTGATACATTTTGGTAATTTTGAGTATGAAAAATTCAGCCTAAAATTCCATAACTTTATACACATGTGTGGTTTATCATAAGGGATGTAAGTGTAAAAATGTGCATTGGCATCATGGATACTTTACTTGTAAACCCTGATTCTTTGCCATTTCTATTCCGAAGGTGTCATTGACTTCTACAATGTCTCAAATTATAAAACACAAAATCACTTTTAAACTGCGAGATTTTTACATTTTTACAAAGTCTTGCTGCAGAGATAAAAGTCTTTAAAGTTTATTTATAAAATAGTCTTTGGAAGCAAATGGCAGTTCTTTGTCCTGCAAGACTTTTTTTCTTTTTCAGCTACCACCAACTGTCACTTCCCCCAAAGGAAGGATGTGTCTTTCCAGCTTGATTGAAGGTTTATTGCCCCTTATCCACTTTGCATGTTGATGTCCCAGAATTTCTATTGAAAGAGACCCCTGCCCAGACTGAAGTCTGATTAGTATGTGAGGTTTCATTGTCCTGGTCAGTCACAGTTTTCCAACCTAGCAATTATCACTTTGGTGTCCTGGAAGTTTTATGGTGGCTCCCTTCCTTGGGGGAAGCCTTAGCTCTGCCAACTAGAATAACTTGTTTTTGGAAGCTTGCAAAATCTAGCCAAGTCAGTTTAAAACCTTTATTTTCTTTTATTTGGTCCTGAATAAAACAAAAACCTGTGGAATAAAAATAGCCCATATGTGTTTCCCAGCAGCCAACCCCTTCTCATTGCTAGGCACAGGCAAGCTTTTATTCAACATATTACTTTTCCTTTAAAACAGGCATTTATTTTTCTTTGGTTTGCAAAGCCCATTTTACACATGTGGTGAAAACGGCTAACATTTCCTTTCAAATTCAATTTTTCCATCTGACTTCCCAACATTGTCTTGCAGCCATAGTTAGTTTCTTTTTTCCTTTTTAGAAGACACTTATGTGGAATGCGCTTCGGGTAAAAACAATATACGTCACATCAACAGGATTACTTCTTTAGTGATATTTTATTTTTTACATGTAATTTCCTTTTTCATTCATTAATTCACATACTGATTTATTTCCTCTCAACACATGTTTCCCCACGTTTTGTGCACGTGGTTCATCAGGAGTGATACTAGATTCTTCATTAGGCACTTATATCTCTAATTTATTTATTCCGTTTTCATTTTTGTCTCTTTCATTTGAGAAGATATTGTTTAGTAAGTTTTGTTCAGTTCAACTCGGTACGATTGCCTCCAGTCTGCCAGGATCCGCGCTAGTTTCTTGTACACAACAGTCTGTACAAGGCAAAGGTCTCCTGGAATTGACATGTGCACAGAGCTATGATTTCATTTACAGGGTTCATTCCATTGACACTTTGTAGCACAAAATAAAGTTTCTTGTTGATTTTTCATAGAGTTGTTTTGACAGGGCCTGCCATTCAGGAATCATGCCTGGTTTTGCTGAAGCACAATGAGATATCTTGGGCATGGCAGGGCCTTATTGATCACAGTGGTTTCAGAAAGAACAGATGGAATTAGCGTCAAAGCAGCATTTATTAAAGGTGAAAATGTTTCCTTTTCAATGGGGATTTTGGGGGTTTGCAGCAAAGCAGCGCTGCTTTTTCACTTTCTTCCTTTTGTATATGTCAGAACACACAGGCACACTCTCTCAGTGTGTTCCCTGGTTCCATCCTGCCTGATGTGTGCTTGGCCATATGGTGCAGCCATTTATTTTGTTGCTGCAAAACACAGTTTTGAAGCCATGGCACTCACAGGAGCCAGCGCTGCCATTTTGCTGTATTTGCCCAGATGCAGCTTGGTGATGTGGAGAAATGCTGTTGAGTGGGTCAATATATCCCACATATCCCCCCCAACTTCTTCTGAGATTCCAAGTCGTGAGAGAATCGGGTGAGAGGGATTCCTCAATGGGCAAAACAGGATCAGTCAGGTATGAGTCCTTCTTCCATCAGAGAGCGATGCGTCACAATCCTCTTGCTGTCTCTCGTTGGAACGTGGAAGGACACCCACAGCTTTCTCTGAGGTCTTCCTTCATGGTGTTGAGCGACACCCCAGATTTCCTGTGGTTTCCCCTTTCCCGGTCCCCGGGGAGGTCCTCCTTTGTAGTGAAAACACAACCAGTACAAATTTATGAAAGAAACACAAACCGGCTACTACAATTTCCCACTACCTGCCCTCCAATAGGGTTTACAGCAGTGGGATACGAATACGTTCAATACTGACAGTTGGCAATTAAGAAAAATACTCCCTGTTACATAATTATACCCAAGACTCTATCTGTTCCCTTCTGGTTCTTCTTTTTCTTATTCTCAGGTTTCAGATGTCTCCTCTATTTGATTCTCTCTGGGCTCCTCAATTTGTTGCAAAGTGTGCCTAAGGTGACATCTCTTTAACTGATTAATATGGACCCATTTTTCTTCTGTCATTTCACCTTTGGGGATGCGGATTCTGTAGGCGACAGGTGAGATTGTATCTACAATTTCAAAAGGTCCTTGCCAACTTGGTAAACATTTACGCTCTTTGGTCTGGTTCCTTTGGAAATTGTACAAGTAGAACCTGTCTCCTACTTGGTATTCTTTTTTGGTTGTTTTTAGATCATATTGAGTCTTCATCCCCTCTGCAGATCTTTCGAGATTCCGCTGAGCGTACGCAAAAGCACGTTGAAGGTGTTTTCTTAGATTCTCAACATACTCATGAGTTGTGGAGGCGTTTATCAGTGTCTGCTCCTGTGTTCTATAGAGCAAATGCTGAGGTAACACCATCCTTCGTCCAGTCATCAGCTCAAATGGAGACATCTTGGTTGCCGAAGAAGGTGTAGATCTGATGGCCATCACGACAAGCAGTAATCGGATGTCCCGTTTGGACCAGAATCTGCCACAAACATTTTTAGAATGCTCACAATGGTTTTATTGTACCTCGCAACTCCACCACTAGAGAACCGGCAGTATGCAATGTGAAGTTTCTTTTTTACCCCAAGTATCTCCCACATCTTTGCCATCACTTTGCTGGTGAAGTGACTACCTCAGTCTCATTCAATCTTTTGGGGTAGGCCGAAACGCGAGAAGATGTGGTTGATCATCAGGGCAGCTGCTGTTTCTGCCTTGCAATTTGGGGCCGGGAGACATTCCACCCATTTGGTAAACAAGCATGTTACGGTTAAAATGTACTTGTTCCCCCTAGAGGAGCGAATCACGGGTCCGATGAAATTTACTTGTAAATCTGACCAAGGCAGTGTCATCCCCCTCTTCTGTAGGGGAGCTCGGTGTGTGAGTGATGTTGGCTGAATTGTGCACACACAAGACACCCCTTCAAGTATTGGTCGAGGTCCTGCCCCATGTGTGGCCAGTATGCAACCTCTCGCAAAATTTCTAATGTAGTGTGAAACCCCCGATGACCGGCTGTGGCCGCATCATGGGCATGACTTAGCATCAGGCTTCGGAATGAGGTAGGGACCACCCACTGGTCACAGCCAGATACGGATCTCCTTACCAACAAACCGTCTTGATTTCAGAACATTTTTGGACATTTCATCAACATCCTGAGGTCCTCTTTCCCAATGTAATCGGTATCCGTCAGAGGAAAGTTCTCAGGGTCCTCAATGTGTTGATAAAATTTACCAATAATTGGATCCCCTTTTTGTGCCGTGATTAAATCATCATCTGGGGTCTCCTTACTCCATTGGGCAGTTGAGAGTTCATTGTGAGCATTTGTCTGGGACCTAGTGATAACAATGACCTGGATTGACCCCAACATGGACTCGATCTCAAGGAGATCCCCCTGAGTGGCTCTGGGTTTGGCCAACTGATCAGCTAGGTCATTTCCAGTTTTGTTTGGCACCTCTATTCTGGAATGACCTTTGATCTTCTTCCAATAGATGGTCATCCCACTAGAGGTGACCAGATCATCAATATTCTGGATAGGATTGCCGTGCTCCACGAACCCCTTCCGGACATAATCTGAATCAGTGAATATGACCAGTTTGTGGAGTTGATGTTGGACGGCAGTGAGGATGGCCTGATGAACTGCCACCAACTCTGCCACCTGACTACTATGGGGACCGATTTTGTACCCAGAGGAGGGTTCCGGGGCATCATTCACCCAGGAATTCCCATACCCGGCCACCAGTTCCTTCTCCCCGTTGTTGTCAATATGGTAGGAGCACTCGTCCACATAAACTGTGGGCATTCCCTCGCACTTGTCTTCTTCATAGACTTTGTGTGGGGAATTCAGGTACACCTCCATATTGTCCTGGGTTTTAAGACTTTTGTCCTTGAGACAGTTTTCTCTGGCACAGTCATGCAAGTCAGCCAGACCTTGTGTGAGGGGACTCTTCTTGTTTTGGCCATATCTGACCTCCACAGGAAAGCCTTTCATTGACAGAATCCAGGAAGTAATTCTGGAATTACTCACATTTCCGGCCCGGATTTTGTCACTTTGGAGGTATTGTAAAGGCTGGTGTGGAGTCTCCACTACGATGTGTTCCCCCTAAACGGGCCGTAATTCTTCAATGCCCACACCGTTGCCAGGAGTGCCTTCTCACAATCGTTGAATTTTTCCTCCACAGAGGATAAAGTCTTGCTTGCATAGGAGATGACTTTATTGACCTCATCATGCTTTTGATATAATACTGCTGTCAAGCATGTATTCGAGAACCCTGTCTCCAAGAAGAACTCCTTGTTTTTGACAGGGTAAGCTAGACAAGGCGCTTGTGAGAGGCTTCCTTTGAGTTGCTTTACTGTCTCAGCTTGTTCTGGACCCCACTCCCACTTGACCCCCCTCGATCAGGGGACTTGTGATCTCTGTGTAATCCTCAATGAACTTCCTACTGTAATTAGTCAGTCCAAGATGGCTTGGGGTCTTTCAGTTTTAGGAGTGCTTCCACTTTCTTCTCCTGGGACAGAGACCCTCAGGAGTTATCTCATGCCCCAAGAAGTTGACACGGGTTCTGCACCACTGTGCCTTTTGGAAGGATAGTTTTGCTCTGCCAACCCTCAACTGTGTCAGAACATAACGGATTTCGGCTATGTGTTCCTCCACAGTTGAGCTTTTTATCAGGACATCATCCACATAGGCCAGGTTACCCCTTTCACCCAAGTCGGGCATAGCCTTATGTAGGAAGATGCTGAATTATTTGCATGAGTTGATGTATCCGAAGGGAGTCCGGGTCCAGGTGTACTGCTGCCCCCCCCCGAAGGTAAAGGCCAGATTATATTGGTCCTTCCTACTGACAGGCACGGTCCAGTACCCATTGGTCAGGTCAATGGCAGTGTATACCTTTGACCCCTGGATCTGGGACAGCCCTTGGTCAATATATGGGAGAGGCCATCGGGACATGTGGACCCATTTATTCAGCTCCGTAAGGTCAGCACAGAGTCTCCAATGGCCGTTCGGTTTTCAAATCCCCAGCACCGGATTATTAAAGGTGCTGTGGACTGGACGAATTATCCCACGGGACTCAAGGTTTTTGATGATTTCTGTCAGGGACTCCGTGGATGCGAGAGGCAAGCAGTATTGCTTCACAAATACTGGAGTCCTTCCTGGGTCCGTGGGAATTGTTGTATGGATTTCGGTGCGACCACAGCCATACGAGTCCACCGCAAAGAGATCTTGAAAATCTAAGAACACCTGTTTCAACTTTTGCTTTTGCCCCGGAGTCTCACAGGCATTAGCTTGGTTGACCTGCTCTTCAACCATCTGCCTGAAGCCTAGAAAGACTTCCAGTTTTGCTATCTCAGCGGCCTCCTCCAGCTGGGTGGAGAGGTCCCTGGTTAGAGTATTGACCTGGACAGAGGGTTTCTTGTAGGAGAGGCAGTCATTGTGGACCTGAAAAATCACCTCATCCTGCCTGATGTCACAGGTCACTTCTTCCTCACCATAAGAGCAGGAAGAGTACACCAGGAAATTCCCCCCTTGCCGGGTGAAGATCCCGTCTGGTGGTAAGTCATTGTCACTGTCCCTGTCAAAACAGTCATTGGGGATTGTTCCTATCAGTTCATTACCTAGATCCATGGAAAAATGTCGGTCATCAACCACCATTCCAATAATGGTGCCTGCGCCCAGAGTGATACTCCTAAGGTCGCTGTTATCCATCAATATTGGAATGGTGTTGTGTTCTATATTGACTAACGGTGTTGGGTTTAACCCCAACCCCTGCTGTTGGAGATGTATGTTGAGGTGTACATATGTGTCAGGATTTTGCAGTTTCTGTCCTCTAATTTTTTATCCAAGTGGGAATAGTCGTGTCCGTCCTGGATTGTGACCTCCTCTCCTATTTGAACTTCAACTGCATACGGCAGCAATTGGGCTGACCGAAATGCTTTTTCTGAATCATCAAAGTCAATGGGATTACCCCCAAGTCGGGACCAGGCTTTGTAATTGATCAGGTCCAAATTAATGGCAAACCGATTGAGAATGTCACTGCCTAAAAAAAATGCAGCAGGGACATCTCGCACGACCCAACAGTTATGTACTATGCTTTTGTTTCCTATAGACATTTGAGCATACACCTGCTAGGCAGGAGATGTTTGGAATTGGGAGTTTCCAGGCCCATTTCCCACTTATCGATACATTTAAATGTGGGGATGGCTGGATTTTAACATGGCTTCGCTGATAAAGCTCTTACCGTTGTTCCCGCACACTCGGGCGAGAACAGATTCGTTCCCCTCATTTAACCGAATAGGGATGAATAACTGTTCTATAATTTTCTGAATGTCAGCTAAACTTTGAGCTGGTTTCTCATCCCTTTTGACTATGGAATTGAGATTTTTAGATTGTGAATTGGTATAAAATCTCAAAGTATTTCCTTCCAGTGTGGAATACCACTTGAGACTGGAAGGAAGGTTGATTTTCAGGAATGGAGAGGAGTTCCCATCACCAGTTTGCTGTCCTAAAGCAATTACTGTCACGTCAGGTATTTGATTGTTCTGGAAATTAAACTCAATATGACACTCTGTTTCAATTTGATTGGCCTGTTAGTCTGAGTCCAGAGGAACTTATTCACACAGTAAATTACGGGGGACAACCTGCGCAGGATGTCATTCCCTAGCAGACAGGGTGTGCCCTCTGGAGTCACGACTATGACTGGGTGTTTCACCTTATGTTGCCCAATTTTTAGTTCCAAATCTGCAGTCCCCTCGACAGGAATTTCATTCCCATCGAAGTTCTGGAGTTGTCCAGGAAGAGGGGTGAGAGGGATCTGGTATCTCTCCCACCTACCTGAATTTAGCTGATCAAAGGCCCTTTTTAACAGAAGAGTGGCTTGGGATCCAGTGTCAGCTAGCGCCAGAAATGTACATTGCCCTTGCACTTGAGCCGGGGCATAAAATCACACCCTCTTTCTTCTCCAATGGGCAAAAGTAATGTGCATTTTGGGCAAGCTGGGTGGTCAATTTCCTTATTTTTGACTCCGACACAGGGGTAGTTTGGGCATAATTCTGTGTGGGAGTTTGGGGATCTGAAAGAAAATCTTTGCATTTGGATATTTTCGGGCTCCCCTTTTTCTGATTCTGGGCTGCCCCACCCCTTTTTGGAGGCAGTCAACAGAATTGGTTTGTGAGGTTCGGGATCCCTCTGTAACTATTGGGTTTCCTGGATGCTCATTCTGGGGTTCAAGGATGGGCGATTCTGACTCAGTCTCCACATCCCCCCAGTCTTCATTTAAATCTCTTGGGACCCATTTTTCTTTGGGAGGAGTTACCCCATCCCTGAAGGAGAAGATCTTTTTCCCAAAATCCTCTAATGATTCTTCCTCTTCACATTGGAGGACGCTAACTTCCTCACCAAAATGGGCCTTTTTGAGTTCTTTATTTCTCCTACCCACCTTCTGTTCCCTGGGTTGCAGATTTTCGGGGGCAGGAGATTTTTGTTCCGGTTCCTGGGTGGCCAGGGGCTTTTCATGAGTGAGGAAGGAAGCTTCCTCTAGGGCTTTACACCCCCTTCCCCCTGTGCCTCCTCCTCTGGAACCGGTGAGTTGCTAGGGTTCTACCCCCGTCATTGTTCTGGGGTGCCAGATCCTTGGTTTGTGGGGTTCTGAGCGTCCATGTTTATCTGAGGGATCTGTTGAGACCTCAACATGCTACCCAGATCCTGGGTAAGGTTTTGGACCTGGCGCTCCAGTTGGGACACCCGTTCCGGCTGGTACGGGGGTCTCTGGTCAACTCTAGGTGGATCACGGGAAGGGTAACTATCCTGGGGGTCATTCCGAGGTTGGAGGTAATGGAAAAACAATGCCGGTAAAGGATTACCGGTATCGCATACCGCTCCGGGCTATTCCGACCCAAGTCACTGCTATTAGCAGCACCGTAAATAACAGTGCCTCCAATTGCGGCATGGGCACGGGCACTCGGCCCATCATACCGGCAGTAGCGGCATGCCGCTAAAGGGAGGAAATCACAAGTCAGGCGGACAAGCAAATACCGGCATCATGAAGGTGCTAATAGTGGATACCGGCATGCCGTTAATACCGGCATCGAGAACCAACCGTAAAATGCTATGTGCAGTGTTCCCAACTGCCACAGGTGCACACTATCAGCACAGGTGGAGGCAATGGAGTCTGGGCCAGTACAAGAGGAGCACACCCCCACACCACGATGATTCCAATAGTAGTAGCAATACTCGAGCTGGAGGACATGCTTGCATTGCAACACCAGCAACAACAACAACAGCAACAGCAGGCACCACAGAGCAGACGCAGGAGGAGAAGGAGGGTGAGACAGGCCCAGCATGCCCCACCAGTGCAGCCAGTGGTACCACGCAGGTAGCCCCCAATCCCTCGCATCAGAGCCAGTCCTTACAACCTAACCCCTGAGCAGATCCACACCCTGTACCGTCTGGACCGGGACACCATCACCACCATCGTGGACATGATACACGATGACATAGTCAGCCTCATTGAAATACGCACCGCCATCCCCCCTCTACTGAAGGTAGTGTCTGTGCTCTACTTCCTTGCCACAGGCACCTACCAGCACACAGTGGGGTGCATGCATGGCATATCACAACCCTTTTTTTTTCGCATTCTGAAGCA
This sequence comes from Ambystoma mexicanum, assembly GCF_040938575.1. Classification (NCBI taxonomy): domain Eukaryota; kingdom Metazoa; phylum Chordata; class Amphibia; order Caudata; family Ambystomatidae; genus Ambystoma; species Ambystoma mexicanum. The sequence goes on along the minus strand of NC_090921.1, from coordinate 394,267,080 downwards.
AGTGCTGGCGGCCCTCCTCAAGCACACAAGGGACTACATATCCCTACCACAGATTCCCCAGGAGATTTTTGATACAAAAGTTGGCTTTCATGCACTGGCAGGCATGCCAAATTGTATGGGTGCCCTCGACTGCACCCACGTGGAGTTGGTGGTCCCGCATGCCATGCAGGTGGTGTACTGCAACTGCAAGCAATACCACTCCATCAATGTGCAGATGGTATGCGACGCCAGCAAGATCATCACACATTGTTGTGCCCGATATCCCGGATCAACTCATGACTCCATTGTCCTGCATAACTCCACGCTAACACGCTTCATGGAGCTAAAATGCTGGACGACGTGCCTGGCTGCTTGTTAAGTTGGATGACCAGCACATGGTATTCAAATGGGGGGGAGAGATGCACACACCACCATGGTGTCAATGTCGATGTGACTGCACAATGTGCACATCACCAAACACTGTGCCCCAAAGCATCCCAAACAGAACATGACACCCAAATCCCATAGGAATTAAGTAGTGTCAACAACTATCACAACATGACTAATAGTAAACCACCCCACATACCCACAACACGTGCACCACTCATCAGCGCACCTCAACCTCCGTAACACCATCCAGCAACGTGTAGTGCATATGCACTATGTTGCTGTCTCCAGCAAATCACCACACAGGACAAGCATCCTTGGGAGTGCATTGAATTGAACCACCAAGGGAATCCACTGTCTGTCAAAGGGCTGCCACAACCACAGGAATGCTGCATGTCACCATGTGAGAATTCAGTGCTGAATGCCTAATATTGAAGAGCCCACTGCCAACGCTCCCAGTGAGAAAATCATGCAGAACACAACACATCACAAATTTGACACAAACACAGCTGTATGCGTACACAATGCATGAGCAACAAGACGGCAGTGCACACTGTGTGTCATCTTGAAGATCCAAACCACACCCTCATTCCATGGCAAAGGACACATTGGGGGCCTAAAATGGCGTGCATACAACCAGGGGCATGTGCATGTGACCAATGGTGATCTGCAGGCATGTTTGACTAGTACAGCTGTCCATCATGAATCGACTGACATATACCTTTCCTTGCCTCCCTTGCAGGTGACAGTGGCTATCCCTTGAAGCCGTGGCTCCTCACCCCTGTCCAAAACCCACAGAACAGGCACGAGGAGGACTACAATCGATCCCACAACCGTACCCGTGTGGTCATTGAGCAGACCTTTGGCCTGTTGAAGTCACGGTTCCGTAGCCTTAGCCGGTCGGGTGGGGCACTTCTCTACAGGCATGAGAAGGTTGCCAAGACCATCATGGCATGTGTCATGCTGCACAACATGTGTATCCAACGCAACGTGCCCCTGCCCCCTGACATTGAACTGCTACCACCTGGTGATGATGAAGGGGATGAAGAAGTGGCTGCACATCATCGCGGTGCCGATGCACAGGAGGGACGTGCTGTGCATCAGTCAGTGATTGCACAATATTTCTGACACACATGGCTGCAGAGGGTGACATGATAGTTGGACAGAGGCACTGGGTGTGGGGGTACATGTACACTATGCACTGTATATGAATAAATAACACATGCACAATGATGAATGTCCACTCAAGTCTTTCTTTTTACACAACGAATGTATTGAAATCTACAATGAAGATGAAAGTGCACTAACCCCCCCACCATCCTCACCCTCTCCCCCTCCCTCCACAACTCCCCCACACACCCTCACCCCCTCCACCTCCCTCCACAACTCCCCCATACATGTCCCAACAAGTGTCTAATGCCTTCATCAGGCTGGACAGTCTACTTCTTGCCACTCCCTGGACCTGGTGGCGGCATATCCGGCCACCGCATGGTGCACCGACGACCTGCGGAGTGGGCTGGTCTGTGTTGAGCTGGAAGACGATGGGGTGGCCACCCGCTCCATTTGGGGGGCCGGATGCTCAGCCTCCATTGCATCAGCGATGCGGTCGAGGACCTGCCACAGGGCGGATACCTCCTTGCACAGGCGACGTGTATTTTCCGCAAAGATCTTGCCCAGGGAGGCGGTGTTGTCGGCAATTATCTTGCCCAGAGAGGCAGTGTTTTCACGCCACTCCTGCCTTGCCTGGGCTTTGTCACTCAGAAATTGATGCACAAGGGCAGTCAGCTCCTCATGCTGTGCGGCCCCGCCGGTACACCTGTGGAGGTGGAGGGTGCTTGGGGGTCATGTACAACTTCTATGGGCTCCACTATGGGACTCATGGCCCCTTGGTTGTACTCCCCCGCAGACTGCTCCGGGGTGGTGGCGTGGTCAGACTCTAACGATGTGATCTGGGGGATGGAGCTGGACTTGGTGTGTGAGGCAGTTCTGAGGAGTTGTCCTCCACGGGCACCCACACCTCTACCTGCGTCTCCTCCTCAGCCAGGGGTGCTGTGGCTGCCACCTCCCCGACTGAACTGGACTCTGCCGAGTGTGGAGCTTCAGCTGTGTCCTGTGGCAGTGTGACAGGAGTTGCAGGTTCCGTCTCGACAGCCCTTGGTGGCACCAGGGCCGTGGCATCTGGAGGTGGTTTCATCGGTGGTGCATGGCGGGCCTTGTGTTGGGCCTTTGAGGTCGAAGACCTGTTGCCCTCATCCAGGGCCCTCTTCCGGGATGTGGTTGGCTGTGGGGGTGAGTCCCGCGCCTCGCTGTCATGGCCTGAGCCTGTGGGGGTCGAAGAGAAAGACGGCATGAGTGATGGTTTGATAAGCATCATGCATACATTTGTATAATTGCTCATCTACACATTAGAGGGTAATAGGCAGTTGAGTTTGGACAATCACGTTGCTTGCTACATGGGTGGATAATGCAGGCATCCGTCAGTGGTCACTCATGTTGGGGCAGACGTATGGTATGTGACATGCTTATTTCTTGGGGCCTGCATGCAGTGTGACTCATGCTATTGACATCTTAGTGTGGTTAGTGTACGGTATGGCATTGCCTTGCTGCAGGCATCTGCATGTGTCTGTGCTGCGTACAACAACTTTGCTGGGAATGTGTGTGTATTGGGCCATGGCTTGCCTCTTTAAACAGACATATTGGTGGATTATCATCAGACTCTGCATTACAGTGCTTTCTTAGGACACTCCCCTCCGTCCGCCGATGACGTGGCGCCACACGCCATGTCTCCCACACCTTCTATGGACTCCATGCCAATCAGGCTAGCACATATGACCTCCCACCGGGACAGCTTTATGGGGGAGCTTACTCCTCCGCCAGTTGACATGGCCTGGCTCCTGTTGGCCGAGAGTATGTTGCGGACTCGCAGCCGCAAGTCGTCCCACCTCTTCCTGCAGTCCTTGATAGTGCGGGGGGTGTTACCGACTGCGCTTACTTTTTGCGCCACAAGTGCCCAGATCTCCTTCTTGTATATTATGGCATCCCTCTTCACGCTCTGGGCAAACACGACATTTGCATTTTGTTCCAGGGTCAACGCAAGCATGGTCAGCTCATCTTCATTAAAGCGCTCCTTGCGCTGGCGGGAGGCGCCCTTCTTCACAGCCTTGGGCATTGTGGTGGTGTAGTCGTTAGGATCTCACACACAGCAGTATCCAACAGGTCCTGGCTGCTGAGGATGGCAATGGATTGTGTTTTTAAAGATGGCCGCCGTGCTCTTTCCCGTTCCTGTGTGATGACGCTACTTCCGGTTCCGCTTATTTACGGTGACCACTGATAGCGGTGACCGCTTATAACAGTCACCGCTAATGGCGTCTTGAATCTTTCCGGTAGTGCAATCTGCGCTTTAGTTGATGGCGCTAAGGGCCTTTTCGGGACTTCCGGTAATGTCTTTACCGGCATGGCGCGAAGCTTGTGCCCGCGAGGTTGTAATGGCCCTCTATTAGTGGTCTATTACCCACACGGACACAGTATTTACTCCATGGCAGTAAAGACAGTTACTTACCTCCAACCTCGGAATGACCCCCCTGTCTCTCGTAGTACCCTGGATATGGAGAATTTTGGTAACCCTCCACCCTTGGCCTCCCCTCTCCCGGATTGGGTTGTCTGGGTTCCTGAAATTGGGGAATGAAAGGAGGGTTGTCCTGCAGGTGGGGGTTTTGTGAGTATCGGGGAAAGAAATAACCCAGCATTTGGGGGATTCCTGCCCTCCTGGGGGAAGTTAGGAGGGAAGTTTCCCGGGGCGGTACTTCCCTGATTGTATCCCCCCCTTGTTGCTGGGGGAGTCCATACATACCCCAAGATTGGTTGGGTGCCCTTGTATCAGGGACTGATATAATAGAGAGTTAGGGGTCCCATTAGTGGGATTACCTCCCTGACTGCCACCTGTTTGTGACTGGCCAGAAGGCCTTCTGGGTCTCTGATTTTGCTGATTTTGTGTCAGTACATTTTTAGGCTCCCCCATCTCTAGGTCTAAAATGGGGGCAACCTTCACCTCTGCCACCTTAGCAGCAGCAGGGGTGTTGGCTGGTTTGGGGTTCTTGGCCAAATTTTTATTTTCTGCAGGTTTTTGGACCTCATAAATGCGGGTAGCCTGCTCTATGACCCAGTCCAGAGATCTTTTCTCGTGGAGGTCCCTCACCAGCTGGGTCATGATATACTTTGGGAGCGCATGAAAAAGGTATTTATGAACTCCCTGCTATCCGTGTACACCCTCCTAGTGGTTTGTGCAAAGGTGCATTTGAGCTCCTGCACAAATTCTGGTGGGGCCTGATCTTCCCCACACTGCAGATTGTAGGCCACTTTGCGAGCCTCTTGGGGGTTTCTGTGGGCGTAAAAGTGTTTCAAGATGGCCGCCCTGTAGGTGGATCAGCTTGAATGGTTCTGGTCCTCCAGTCCAGCAAAGAAGCTGGAGTACTCAGGGGAGAATGCCCATTTTACTCTATGCAGTTCTGGTTGTCTTTCAGATGAAAAGTGTCCATCATCTGCTCATAGAGCTCCAAGTGTTCCCAAACAGAATATTTTGCATTTTTATGGTATGGGGTTATGAAACTCCTAATGGCCTTAATCTGCCTAATGGGGTCTTATGTCATAACTCTCTTTGCCTTCTTTGGCCTAGTCACCAGAGTCCACGCGCCCTCAGACTCAGAGGCGTGTTGAGTTCAGGGTTTGGCCACAAATGACTCTGGCACTCCAGTGAACTGTTAACTTATTTACTTAGGTTCAGGTACATCAAATACAGTTCTTTGAGTCAGGTAAGTAAAACGGGACATAGGACACCCACCGGCATCCTCTCTCAGGGCTTACATCCTTGCAACTGACAAACTTGGAACTCACTCATAGATAAACATTCTAAGCCCTGCATTCCATCTCAAGATTCTAGTCACTTGCACCAGATGAATGCAAAGTTAATCACAACACATCTTCCCCCTATAGGGACAACAAGAACAGTAAAATATGGGTGACAAGATCAATATTTCATCAAAAGATTTGTCCAGTAAAGTCCCACCTGAAAAACAAAAGGTTATTTAAAGCATTTTACATATAACCGCAACCAACTCCAAAAAGTTTAGACCTTGTCACCACTTCAAAATCTATTAACATTAACATCAATGTCCATCTGTGGATTAAAATTAAAAGTCCACCTGTGGAGAGGACATATTAATCTGCCTACATAGAACAGCTAATGATGAACACTGTTATCAACTTAATAACTCTAATGAAGATATAATCAACACTCATAACCTTAATATCTTATCTCACTCCCTTCACATCACATCCACTGAAGCTACACCTCATACACCCAGAACTTAGAAATCCACGCACAGCACCATCCATACTCCTGCTACATCACAAGTAACTTGTTAACATTTGCATTGCCATATTTCACCCTGTTGTAGCTCAATTTAGCAGCACCACTCCATACCCCTGCTACATCACAAGTAACTTGTTTACATTTGCATTGCCATATATCACCTTGTTCTAGCTCAATTAAGCCGTTTGCTCCTCCAACGTTCCAAGACAGAGAACATATCAAATTGTGACGACTTCACAACTCACAAGAGCCTTCGCCATCACCCCCTGTATTCCAAATGACGTAATCACTCAGGCTGGGGCATCCATGAGAGCGCAGCTCCCTGCTCCAACAAACTTTTCTGGAACAACCAGCCAAACGCTTTGTGCCCTAGCACACACCCAGTGAGATATAATCTCAATCACGATGGCGCCACCTGTACCATACCAAAATTGACACCAAATTGTCCAAAATCTGACCTAAACCCAAAATGAGAGTACACTAATTGTACTAAAGATCCAACAACAAAATCCAACCCCAACTCGCTCTCCGCAACACACCTGCACACTGATCCACCCACTATTATCCACGACATCCAGCCAACAAATTGAGCATTAAACATGGGTACAAATAAAACTGAGTGCCCAAAGTCACTTTCAAAGTCAAAGCCAATTCAAAGTCCAAAGTTTAAGCCTGCAGAGTTGATTTCACTGTGTGCCTGTGGCAAAAATGTTAGATCAGAAAACACAATGCATAATAACTATCACATTGAACCTTGGATCTTACAGTATCAAACAACATTGGACCTTCCCGTCGCAAACAACAAACCTCACTCCCACGTCACCCCACACATGTCTGCCAACATATGCCAAAACAATGGCACCAAATTCTAGGAACATTTCCCTTGTAAACTGTGTCTCAACACTTTTGGCACCACACCCTAGGAACCATCCGTTCCCTTACAAACTGTGTCCACACTGTTCATGCAACAGCTAAACACTATAATGTTGACCTTGTACCTGAGTCACCAACCACACCATTCCCCACACACATATCATATAGGACAATTGAGCATTGAACATGGTAACCAAGTAAAAGAAATGCCCCATCAATGTCCAAAAGTCAAGCCTGCAGGGCCCATACTGATAATGTGCCTGAGGGAAAATGTATGGTTAAAGAACCAGTTTCCAAAAACACTTGCTTTGACACTCATCCAAACATCACACGTGTGTCAAACCAAAAACTAAATTGTGCGCACCAACTTTTAAGCTTTAACATCCACATGTTGAAAAAACATTTTTTTTAAACATTCTTGTTAGACATTCTATATCCTTAACACTATTATAGTTTTCACTACTCATTTCCTTCACTAAAGTGCCTTATCCAACAGAGGCCTCGACATTCAGCCGTTGTAAGCAGTGTAGCAGATCAGTGCACATTAAAACTAAATGCAGGCAATTGCTTTCTAACATCCTTTAAAAAAATCTATTATCAAAAGTCCATCCATGCATTAAAATTTCAAAAGTCCTCCTGTGGAGAGAAACATGTTAAACTACATAACTCAATTAAAGAGGGAGACATGTACCTACAACATCACTCTAATAAACTAATATATATCAGCTCTAGTATCTCAACTCTAATCAACTGATATATGTCACTCCTAAAATTCAATCAACTCACTCCCTTCACCCAACATGCACTCAAACTAAATCTCTTTCACCCCAGCACCCACATACAGGATCTCCAGCCACCCTGTCCATAAGTGCCGTCCTTACCAATAGCGCATCAGTCATATTGCAAAAACATTGCTACCATAATAAGTATAAACTCAACTGCGTACCATAAATCAGATGCGCATCTAACATCAGCCAAATGCAGCATCCCTCAATTCCACATGGGAAAACAATGGCCCTTTAAGATAATATGTTAACATTACACAAAATAAAACATCTTTACAACTCATCATTGTGCTCGCGGCGCTCGCTGTGCTACTCCTCCTGTCAGCGCTGAGCACGCACAATTACCTTTGGGACCACAGCCCCACTTTTCTTCATTGGTCAATTGACTGTTGCTTTCCGCTCACTCGTCTTCATAATCTGGCCAAAAACCCATTGGGGCACCACTAATAACCGCAGCACTTTCCTTATCCTGCCGCCTGTGGCCCAAAAGTTCTCCAAATAAACAAAACGTCACGCTGATCCTTCCAACGCCAGGCACAAAGAATACAGGAAGGAACACATAACTCATTTCAGACGTTGCGTCTGAACGTCTGAACGTTGCGGGGTCCTTTACTTTAGTCATTCCTCCTCCCACATTTCATGAAAACGAACGCTCACTGTAGTGACGTCTACACTACAGCAGAGCATTTGCCAGCACCTCTTGCATTCTCTCCTACGTCACCATTGCAGAGTGAGTCACAGAGCTCCCAGCCCCAACAAACTTCATAACTGAGCCAGGCCTCCCGCTGCAGCACCCACGCCGAACTCCAGGACTCCACTCAAGCCAACCGCATCAACCTTCGGTTCCAGTCAAAGGTAAACGCTGACATCGCATCACTTTGTCAGCGATCTCAGCTGCCTTCACTATGACCAATAGCTCGTAGCCTTGGCGCAACAGATGTTTGCACAGTCCATGGGCCCCAGGCCCCTCCTAGATCCATTAACAACTTCCAGCTCTTCTGAATGTTTGTACAGTCTCAATTCTCTTAAATGCTTTATTAGAGACTCTGCCACCTTGGACTTCACCATGCCAATGAATGAATGAACCTCGCATCTCCAATGAACCTCACAGCTCCTTCTAATAACCATAAGCCTCACAGGGCCCACTGCACTTTACAACAGACCGTTGTACCTTGCAGCGCTAGTACTTCTTATCTGCACTGCCCTTTGTAGCACACCCTTGTCACTGAAGCGCCTCTTCACTCCCTGTGCAGCGCCTCTTCATTGCCCTTTGCAGCAATTCAATGCCCTTGCAGTGCCTCACCGCTTCACTGCACCATGCAGCACTTCACTGCCTCTGCATCGACCACACATTGCCTCTTGTAGTGCCTCGTTGCCTCTTGCAGTGCCTCCTGACTGCCTCTTGCAGGGCCTCACTGCCCTCGCAGCACTTTTACATAGAGGCTAACTTGCACCTCTTCACTTCAGCAAAACGACCAAAGCTCCTATTCACATCTGCAGCGCCTCTTAACATCTGCAGCAACTCACTGTGCTATACAGCGCCTTGCTTTTTCTGCAGCACCTCTTAACTGCCTCTTGCAGCAACTCACTTCCTCTGCAGTGACTCTTCACTGCATCTGGCAGTGACTCACTGCCCCTGCAGCATCTCTTCACTGCCTCATGCAGCCCCTCCTCACTGCCTCACGCAGCACCTCTTCACTGCCTAATGCAACACCTCACTGCCCCTGCAGCACCTCTTCACTGCCTGTTGCAGCACCTCACTGCCCTCACATCTTACCTGCCTCTTGCAGCGTCTAACTTCCTATGCAGCGACTCTTCACTGCATCTTGCAGTGCATCACTGGCCTTGCAGCATCTCTATACTGCCTCATGCAGCACCTCCTCACTGCCTCACGCAGCACCTCTTCACTGCTTAATGTAGCACCTCACTGCCCCTGCAGCACCTCTTCGCTGCCTATTGCAGCACCTCACTGCCTTGCAGCACTTCTTCATGCAGCACCTCACTTCCTCTGCAGCATCTCACTGCCCATAGCAGCGCTTCACTGCCTCTGCAGCGCCTCTTCACTGCCTGTTGCAGCGTCTAACTGCCCTCGCCGCACCTCTTCATGCAGCGCCTCACTGCCTCTGCAGCATCTCACTGCCCATTGCAGCGCCTCACTGCCCTTGCAGCACCTCTTCACTGCCTCATGCAGCACCTCTACATCCATAGCTGCTCTGTTATTCCAGTGCCTTCGCAGCGTCTCTGCCCGGGCCTTTCTTGCCCCCTCTGCCTCTGTAGCGCCTCTGTCTGGGCCACACTTGCCCCCTCTGCCTCTGTAGCGCCTCTGTCTGGGCCACACTTGCCCTCACTGCGCTTGCAGTGGCTCACAGCCATCCAGCACTCTTACCTGAGAGAGGATCACTTCTCTTAGGGGGCGGTGGGTGTCTCCCTTTGGTGCTGTCCCCCCAGCACAGCCAGGTTCATCCTCGTCGCCAGTGTTGGGTTCAGGGTTTGGCCACAAATGACTCTGACACTCCAGTGACTGTTAACCTATTTACTTAGGTTCAGGTACATCAAATACAGTTCTTTGAGTCCGGTAAGTAAAAGGGGACATAGGACACCCACCGGCATCCTCTCTTAGGGCTTACATCCTCGCAATTGACAAACCTTTCTAAACATTCTAAACCCTACATTCCATCTCAAGATTCTAGTCACTTGCATCAGATGAATGCAAAGTTAATCACAACAAGGCGCTACTAATTGAGGTCCCCTCATGATCATCTAGGCTCCTCCTAATTCTGTGAGCTTGAGAGGGGCTCGCAGAATGGTGGGGCCTAGATTCTCCACTCCTGTGAGGCACAGGAGAGTCGTTTTCTGACTCCTCCCTGCTACCAGGGTTGGCAGAGTATTTCCCCCACTTCCCTAATTGGGTAGAGGTCTTTAGGATGCTCTTTTTGGGCCTCATTTCATTTGGTTTTTCATCAAATTGAACCAACTGGTCCCTTGGAAAGTAGTATTTCTGTGGATCTAATTCCCTGACTCTCCCCTCATAGAAGACTTCTTTGTCAGAGACATCAGCATTAATGTTTGGGTATCTATACAGGGACGCCTGTTCATCACTTTCTGGGGGGGCGCTGACCTGTCCATTCCCTCATGCTTGGCCCATTAAATTCTGATGGCCTCATGTCTTCTGCCTCATGTGAACCGGCAGCCATGAAGTCAGCAGTGCACAAAGTGTTAAATGGGTTTGAGTCCCTTAGTACAGAGGTCCTTATACTATGATCAGGGGTTGCCCTGTCCCTCTCTACCTGTTCAGAGTCCCTCCAGTTAGGATGGATTCAATCTAGCACCCTCTTTCTCCAACCGTGCTAGTTTCTCCTTCTTGGCCCCTACTTCTTGATAATAAGCAAAAATCATAGCATTTTTCTCAGCTATCAAGGCTTTACTTGCCTCTATGACCCGCTCTTGCACTGCCATTTGTTTGTGGAGCCCATCATTCTTTTCACAGTGGGCCTCATTGCCTCTCTACGCTTCCTGTATGGTTTGGGAATAATGAGACAATTTCTGTTGCAGGAGACTCACCTTCTGAGTTTTTGCATCTTTAGTCTGGGTGTTCTCTTCCAGAGAACCTTCTACCCGTCTGGCGTGCTCCAGTAGATTCCCATACTCTGTTTTGAGTTAATTTAGTTTCTGGAGGGCTAACTCACTTCCCTGTAACTCAATTTTTAATTTGCTTACTTCCTGGCCTAGGGCATCTCTCTCCTGACTTAGGGTGCCTCTCTGTTCAGCCAGGTCATCCCTTTGTTTCCTGATGGTATTGAATTTCTTGCGCTCTTCATCAAATTCTGTTTGAGAGTGGAGGTCTCTCAAAAGTAACTTATTATTTTCCTCTTTCAATTTCTCTATCTGGTCTTGTAGGGTAACTATCTGCTCTGCACAGACCCTGTTATAGGTAAATTGTTGAGTCAGTCAACCTTTTCCTGACACTCTAGTCTTACTGCATCTAATTGGGCCTCTTGGTCTACCTCCAACTCTTGGCTCTTGTGTAATTTTAGTTCTGCTAATTTTAGTTCGGCCTAGATTAGAATTAAAGGCATGGACTAGTAAAATTTTTTATTGTCCCTACGGGTCGGCCATATTTTTTTAAGCCTAAGTGGCTCGATTTTAGAAAACTTTCCTATGGACCTTACCCGAGTTTTCGTCCATTAAACGCACGCGAAAACAAGCACCAGGGAGCCGCCATTTTCTAATAATCCTATCTTTTCCCCGATCGCCCTGGCTGACCTGCTTTTGCGGCACTAAATCAATTCCCCCGCCCCTGAGCCTGTCATCAGCAGACTCATACTTCCCATTTCCCAACGCCAAAGCATGTCTCGTGTCAACATTCGCTGCGCTTCAGCTAATGACGTGTCGCCATGGAAATGGCAGGACGCCTCTTTCCTCAATAAGTATAAACAGACCGTTTCACAACACACAGCAGCAGATTTTCGATTCCATTCCTCTCTCTGTGTTACTTTGAGTATTCTGTGACTCGTTTCAGTGCTCTGGTCAGCTACCTTCGCCGCTTGTAGCCCGTGTGAACAGATACCAGTACCACCGTTATAAATTATTTTAGTTTGTTTAACACACAATGGCTACAATAATGCCCTACATGTACGAGCCCGAGTATACCGAGGAGGAACTACTGGAAAGGGAAGCACGCGAAAACGATGGGGATTCGGACGGCAGTTGGCAGGACGAATCAACAGATGAAGAGCCTGGGCCTAGTCGAATGGACGGTGTCTCCACCTGGTGCACATGCAATCGGTGCAAGCTAATGCCAACTGAGGACGAGAACTGCTGCTGCCGAGAAAACTCGGGATGCCTGGCCTACATTTCGGAAGGCGAGCCACGACCGCAATGCATCACCGAGCTGCCAGACTTCAGGGCAGCCTGCCTCACACGGGCCGTGTTGAGAATAATGATGGTGCTTATGCACGAACTTCGCGCAACTGTTCGTCCTCGTAATCCGAGTAACGAGTAACTATACTCTGCTTGTCATGCCACTCCTATTTCATGGTCTTCTACTATATCCAAAATTACATCTACATATCATTGTAACGCATGTAAGTCGTTCAATAGTGTGCATTGTCTAGATAGCATTTGTCAGTGCAGAATGCCATTAGTTACAAGAATTGTCATTGACAACAAACGTTTATTAAACTTTTCTAGGTCATTTAAAAACAGTTTGTTTCATTCCTTTTCACAGGTGGTACAGGCTGGTGGCCTATCGTTCCTTTACATGGTGGCTCCACAGGAGGCTTGGACACCGCGTTCGAAGAGTGATACCCGCCTGTGCCGTTCGTGCCATTAGAGAAACGTTCCCGAGTGACAGCGGTCAGTACAGGGGATTTTCTCTCGCTGTGCTGCAACCTGACCTGTATAATCTTTAAAGTCTTGTATTTTTGTGTCATGAAAATAAGATACAAAATAAAACACCACATATATTTTAACAACGTTTGTTTCGATTTTTTAAATGAATCAATTGTGTCTCCATTCAAGGATGGACGTCAGACATCTGTGCTCTGAATGGGTGAAGGTCTGGTCGCTGTGAAGCAGGGTGGTCACTATCTATCTAAGCTAACATAACATATTCTCGATAATGCATGCACTAAATAACACTTGTTCAAAGTCTTTCAGTAGGTTATGTCTCTATAAAAGTCACACATATATCTATACTAACAATTACCATTGGATTATACAGGCCTTAGGGTCTTGACCACTATAATACACCGGTTGAAGTGTGGGTCTGTGCTCACAAGAATCTCCGGTATGTGGCATTTGTTATTGATAAGCAACGATATACTATCATTGATATAAAGGCGATATACTATATATTCATATAAAGGCGGTTCGCGCCAGTGGATGAGCGCTGGCATGAGGGGCTGTCAGGGGCGCGAAAGGCCAAGGTGCCAAACTACATGTACACCTCAAAAGGTGTCCCATGCCAAGGGGCCATTGTTCACATGGTCTCCTCAGACCCTGTGTCTCCAGCCAGGCCTCCCCTTGAAGCAGGCCGCCCCCCTGCAATCCACATAAGTGTGTCTCCATTCAGCAGTCTTCCTGTGCCTTATCTGCATGCCCCAGGGCCATCCATCCCACCCCCCTGTATCAAAGGCGGTTTGCGCCGGTGGATGAGCGCTGGCATGGGGGACTGTCAGGGGCGCGAAAGGCCAAGGTGCCAAACTACATGTACACTTCAAAAGGTGTCCCACGCCAAGGGGCCATCGGTCACATGGCCTCCTCAGACCCCGTGTCTCCAGCCAGGCCTCCCCTTGAAGAAGGCCGCCCCCCTGCAATCCACATAAGTGTTTCTCCATTCAGCAGTCTTCCTGTGCCTTGTCTGCACGCCCCAGGGCCATCCATCCCACCCCCCTGTATCAAAGGCGGTTTGCGCCGATGGATGAGCGCTGGCATGGGGGGCTGTCAGGGGCGCGAAAGGCCAAGGTGCCAAACTACATGTACACTTCAAAAGGTGTCCCACGCCAAGGGGCCATCGGTCACATGGCCTCCTCAGACCCCGTGTCTCCAGCCAGGCCTCCCCTTGAAGCAGGCCGCCCCCCTGCAATCCACATAAGTGTGTCTCCATTCAGCAGTCTTCCTGTGCCTTATCTGCACGCCCCAGGGCCATCCATCCCACCCCCCTGTATCAAAGGCGGTTCGCGCCAGTGGATGAGCGCTGGCATGGGGGGCTGTCAGGGGCGCGAAAGGCCAAGGTGCCAAACTGCATGTACACTTCAAAAGGTGTCCCACGCCAAGGGGCCATCGGTCACATGGTCTCCTCAGACCCCATGTCTCCATGCAGGCCTCCCCTTCAAGCAGGCCGCCCCCCTAATACCACGACATACATACGTCATTCATTCACAAACACACCCCAGTTTCTAATACTTTAAAAACCACTCGATATGTCTCATGAGAACATCTTTGTGCTTTGCAAGTCAACTCCTGAACGTGCTACCTGGGAACCACTGAGATCTATGCTAATCTGCTCGTCGTCGTGCTATCCGTGAACTTCTGTGACCGCTTCGAGCATACCCATCAGTGCGCTACCTGTGGCCATCCACCTATTCTCCCGCAACATACTGCTCTGCTTGCTGAATCCAACTGTTTGTTGGTCAAGGTAAGGCCATGTATCCTGGTCATATTTCGCAGATTTTTAAATTTCTATCTATTTGCGAGTAGAGTACCCAATAGTGCTATGTTCATTGGTCTCATTGCTATTGACTTGAATTTCCATTGCTATGCTATCAATAGATCTATTTATTTTCATCTGTGTCAATTGTCATCAAATTGCAACCTTCGGGGATCCAGTCTATGATGTAAGCATGTTTCCTTCTCGTGCAATACAGAACATCCAAGGGATGAGTCACATGTTCAGTTTTTAGTCACATCATTTATACATTTCTGCAACTTATGCAAATACTAAGCCGCACATAATGAACTGGTATAGTTCCTGCGACCAAAACAAACCTTGCATTGATCATTGTATGATTCATTTACTTTTGTATCAAATCTTTATTCTTGAAGATTGTATAATAATGTTGATATTTACTTTTCAGATTTATCAACAATGCCTGCCTGTTCGATTAGCGGTTGCCCTTCGAAGACCCAATGCGAAATCTGAAGGCACTACAATGCATGTATTCCCGAAAACTGTTGATCGAATAAGAGAATGGGTCAGACATTGCGGATATCCACTGGATGAGCTGGAAAGTAGAGTCCAACAAGTCTTACAGGACAAGACGGGTGATCGATACCGCATCTGCAGCCGGCACTTTTCCTTGGACATGTACACAACATCTTGGGTAACAAAGAAGAATAAACGGCGAACGACACGGAAATTGCTCGAAAACGCTATTCCCACTCTATTCGTCCACATTCCGCCACCGGTGAGTCAAGTGTCCGGATTTAGCTTTAGGCCTTGGGGTAGTGTGTAGGTATCTGAACGGATTAATTGATATTGTAGGTGTTCTATCCCTTGTAATAATTTCGATATTGATATGATTGTATAGTTTTTTGAATAATGACATTTACCAATATATTCTTTTTCGATTTCATAACCCACAAACGCAAAGTATATATATATGGGGACAGGGAACTGTGCTGTATTGAGCATTTTTCAAGTATTCTGTCGCCTTACATGGCTATTTTTAATATTGGCATTTCATTATCAATCATTAATTGACCTTTACAACTTCTTGACTATCCCTTGAATCTGAAGCAAGAACATTCTACATCCTTGACGTGGTCGCAGTTATCAACCACTTCTAGCGCGTATCAGGTAATCATACTAGGCTAATCCGCTACATACTTGTTTTATGCATGTCAAGTAATAGTTTTATTCTACCGTGTAATTATTTTACCGAATGTTTGGTTACTGCTTTCCAATTGATATACACCTTAGTTATCGTCCACTGGTGTTTGTTTTCAGTTATAATTAGTGTTATCCATACTAATGCAAGTACTGTCTTTCAGGGAGATGCTGAAGCGTCCGCCACATCTACAACATTTCTAGATGTTCTTCAACAGCAGGAGGTATGGATACTGACAGCTCCATCGAGCGTCATCATCAGAGCTGGAATTCTTGTCGTTTGATTGTTCTACACAATGTTTCATTCGTGGTTAGCCATTGAAATGTACCTGTGCTGTCGACCCCAGGTGTGTGTTATGTTTTCACAATTGTAATCCTCACTAATGCAAGTACTATGTTTCAGGCAGTTGATGGAGCGTCAACCCCTGCACTTGATGCAGAGCCTGACATTCAAGTATACGAATCGGCGCAACAGCTTTCGGAAGTGCGCACTACATTTGCAACATCCATAGATATTCTTCAGCAGCACGAGGTATGGATAATGACAGCTCCATCATGCGTGATCATATAACGTGATTCCATTTGCTATACTTTCTTCCCTATTAATGCAAGTGCTGTGTTTCAGGGAGACGACAAAGCTTCCACTACAATCACAACATCCAATTTAGATGATGCAGATGTAAATAATTCATTGAAAAAAGTCGATGAAATGTGATCATATTTAGATTTTCCTTGATTCTTTTGGACAATGCATCATTTGCGGTTATCTCTTTATATGTACCTGTGCCGTCGACCCCAAGTGTGTGTTGTGTTTCCAATATTGAAAAGCATACTAATGCAAGTACTGTGTTTCAGGGAGACAACGGAGCTTCCACCACAATCACAACATCTCATTTAGATGATGCAGATGTAAATAATTCATTGAAAAAAGTCGATGAAATGTGATCATATTTACATTTTCCTTGATTCTTTTGGACAATGCATCATTTGCGGTTATCTCTTTATATGTACCTGTGCGTTCGACCCCAAGTGTGTGTTATGTTTCCAATATTGAAAACCATACTAATCCAAGTACTGTGTTTCAGGGAGACGACGGAGCTTCCACCACAATCACAACATCTCATTTAGATGATGCAGATGTAAAGGAATCGGTAAAATAAGTCGATGAAATGTGATCATATTTGGATTTTCCTTGATTCTTTTGGACAATGCATCATTTGTGGTTATCTCTTTATATGTACCTGTGCCGTCGACCTCAAGTGTGTGTTGTGTTTCCAATATTGAAAAGCATACTAATGCAAGTACTGTGTTTCAGGGAGATGCAGATGCCTCCTCTCTAATACAAACATTCATGGCAGTCCATGCAGAGCCAGAGGTATGGATACTGACAGTTCCATCGAAATAGATCATCACTGGTCGAATACTTGTCGTTTGATTGTTGCACACAATATTTAAATCGTATTTGGCTATTGAGATGTACCTGTGTGTTCGTCCTCACGTGTGTTTTATGCTAACAATATTTTGATACATAGTAATGAAAGTACTATGTTTCAGGGAGACGATGGAGCATCATTCCGTGCTGTCTATGCGGATACAGAAAATATAGTCGTTGCAGCGCAAGAGGAAGGGAGGACATGCAGAAACGAATCGGAGCTACAGCGTGCAGATGTTGAAGGTTGAGTCAAAAAAGTTGCAAAGAAAAAAAAACAAAAAAAGGTTAGTTACAAACAGTTCATAACTTTAAAAAAATGTTTGTGCTGGGGACTATTTTATGTTTTTTTCCAGTCAATTCTACTACACTCCATCTTGTGTTTAAACTGAACATCCCTTTTCCAATCTCTCCTCCAGTTACCCGTGGGTGTCAGAACTATACACACACAGACAGTGAAGCGAATGAGAGATGTGGCTTGCCAGACCGTGTACACTATGGAGGAACTATTAATTGAGGCGAGGCGTGTTCAGGCTCGAGATGCTCATGTCCAATGGCCAGAACATGAATTAACTGTGTTTGAAGACTACAGCAAAGTTGCATTGGACCATAGCTACAGTGCGACCGTACCACCACAAGAAGATGTTATTGAATGTATTGAAGATAGCTCTGAAGTAGTTGCAGATCAATTTACACAATCTACACCCACCAAAAATTTGCCACCAAAAAACCTGTCGACATTGTTGTGTTCTCCCATCAATGTTGAAGTAATAGATATTGAAATGACAGAGAATGAACCAGCCACAGCATCCATAGACGCATCAGAACTTGATATCAGCGATATTACTTTCCAATGTGTTGAAATCTCCACAACGTCAAAGGCCGAAACAACGTTGAAGCAGGATGACGGTCTAATGAAAGAGAGCAAATACATTGTATTCGACAGTTGTTTGGTGGAAATTATAAGTATGCTGAAATGTGTGCATTCCATTAGAGGGAAAGTATGTGGGAAGCCATTGATTAATGTGACTCGTCAAATAAAAGGCAGTAACGTCAAAATAAATGCCGCCTTAGATTAAATCATAGGTTCTCATGGTCTGCACAACCGATGCTGGGGAAACTGCCAGCAGGCAATCTACTGTGTGCAGCTGCATCACTTTTTAGTGGCTCCAGTTTTAGAAAGTTAGAGGCTTTCTGTCAGTTTGTGGGACTCCATTTCATTTCTAAAGCGCTGTACTACATATACCAACGTGATTATCTGTTTCCGGCCATTAGTGATGCTTGGAAAATTGAACAATTGTCTCTAGCAAGTACATTCGAAGGCAAACGATTCAGGCTAGCCGGCGATGGACAGTGCGACAGCCCTGGATTTTCTGCCAAGTACTGCACCTACCACTTTCAGGACATGGATAGTAAGAAAATTGTGAGTTCGGTGGTCGTGCAGGTAACACAATGTACATCCTCAGTGGCCATGGAGAAACTAGGTTTTATAAAATCAGTGGAATATCTACAATCGAGGGGAATGCACATCGACCTCATAGCCACGGATAGACACGTTTCAATTGCCAAGACAATGAGAGAGCAGTTCCCACATATTAAACATCAATTTGGCGTATGGCATCTTGCTAAATCAATCAATAAGAAAATCTTGGCTGCAGGGAAAAAAAAAGGTTTTGAAAGTATTTTGCAGTGGTCACATTCTATCACCAACCATCTTTGGTGGAGCTCAAAAACTTGTGAGGGGTCAGTGGAAATACTACGTGAAAAATTGCGGTCACTGATGCACCACTGTACCAACGTTCACCGCTGGACAGCAAATGAACATTTCCACCCATGTGAACATGGCCCTTTGTCCCCAGAGGAGGCACGGAAGAAGAAGTGGTTGATTCCATCTTCACCGACACACAAAGCCATTGAGAAGATTGTTTTCGACAAAACTCTATCAAGATATTTGAGAGGACTGGCAGAATTCTGTCACACAGGAGATTTGGAGGTGTTCCACAATATGTGCCTAAAGTACAGGCCAAAGCGCTTGCATTTTAGCTTTCGCGGCATGAAACATCGCACTCTACTAGCGGTCTTGGCCCATAACAGCAATGTCGGACGTGAACAATCTAGGACTAGGGGTAAAGTAAGGATGCCTCGCTACACTAAGGTGTTTTCAAAAAATTAAATGTCTCAATTTGGGCTGCAAACCTCGCAGACAACGGGGACAAAATTGGGGCACTTAGAACGCGCCAGCCAAGCGGGCCGTGGCATATGGGAGAGAAGCCAGTTCGCATTTGCACATTGAGGCGCACTACATAGACGGATTCTAAACTTCAAGTTCTCACAGATGCCTATACTACGTGATGTTGCAAATAAAGAATGCGAAGGACAGCGCCCAGATGAGGCCCACAAGTCGCACTGGAAGTATAAGGGTCTATTGTTTTTTGACCTTGAGACAGGGACCATGCCGAAAGAACTACATTTGAAGGGAGTGCGCAATAACGTAAGACACGATAAGGCAGAAAATTCAGAAACTAGACCGAGTTTCATTTTAGGTCAGTATACAAAAAATCGTTGTCAAGAGCACGGTCCGTTTTACAGACTCCATTACGAAGAGACACAATGGAAATTTCAAATATAATGTAAGTAAATCTTTACACGCTTTTATACCGGAATGAAGATTTAATAAATGGATGCATGAATAAATGAATGAATGAAGAGCCAGGAAAAGCAAGTAAAACTGTTCGTAGTGGGCACATGGGCATGCAGGTCCACTGGTCTCACCGATCTCGGTCCTTGGCCCAGCCACTTTTCCCTGCACTGCCTACGTGCACTACGGGACTGTCTCTGTATCCTTCAGCCCCTTCTCCCGGCATTTACCTTGCACTTGCCACCAGCTGGCCCTATTATTTAATTTGTATTCAACTAACCATGTACAGCCCTTCCCCATGCGCGATCAGAAAGACACCTGGCCTAGTAGGATCGTTGTCTGTCTGCCCTTGTTCCCCACCTGCCTCGTCACGCCTAGAAACACTTGAGTATAGGCGCGTTACAAATGCCATATCATATATCATATCATTCCTCACGCATGTAGACTAACTGTCGTTTATCATTGTGTGTTGGACTCGATTTATCTCGTTACTTTTCGCATTGATTTTAGAGACAAACATACTCTATTGAACTATACTTGCAAGCAAATAGTTGCTGATCGGCCGTAATAAATAAAATGAGTAATATTAATGAAGTTCGGCTAGCGAGACTAATTATCATTTTTTTGTTTTCATAACAGGTATTTCATCCCATTCTGCCACTGCCATCTGTTTGAGACACCGGCGGATGGCTTCTTCAGCAGACACCTGCAGCTTCGTGTCAACAACTGGAGCACGATCACCATATTATGGGACGATCGCCAAGGGCCCACATGCCCTATCGCTGTACTAGTGGCTAGAAGCAACATAACAACCTTTAGGCTGGACTAGTGCCTAGTTGATGGAACAGCCTTGCGGTTCACCGTGCTTCCAAAGTGATTCTTTTTACGAAAATGAACACCCTGTGTACCATAAAGGAACAGCGCGTGACTAAAGATGAAACGGAACAGTTATTGCGGATACAGATAAAAGAAAATAAATGGCTTCTGGAGTTCATATGGCAATTGCTGAATATTCTCTAAACATTGAATGTCAAATAAATGTACTTTACCAAATGTACCGTGTTGCTGTTTCATTTTAAAGTACAGTTTCATATTCCGATTTGTGGCGCGCTGTGTTGTGAGTTGATCTGTGTTGGTTTCCGGGTTCTGTGTGGAGTCGCGCAGAAGACGACTGGGCGCGTTTGCCTACGCAGCACAGTAACGTCACGGGGAGAGGCGGGGAATATGAATGTTTTGATAATGTCAGGCTCAGGGGCGGGGGAATTGATTTAGTGCCGCAAAAGCAGGTCAGCCAGGGCGATCGGGGAAAAGATAGGATTATCAGAAAATGGCGGCTCCCTGGTGCTTGTTTTCGCCTGCGTTTAAAGGACGAAAACTCGGGTAAGGTCCATAGGAAAGTTTTCTAAAATCGAGCCACTTAGGCTTAAAAAAACATGGCCGACCCGTAGGGACAATAACATTTTTTACTAAACCATGCCTTTGATAGTTCAGATTGGTTCTGCGCTAGAGTTTCATTTTCCTCCTGCTTTTCCCGCATCACTCCCATGTGGAGATATATGTAGGCCACGATCCTGACAATTTTAATTTGGTCCTCTTAAATTTTTGGAGTCATATATAATTCACTCAAAGCTTGGTGTAATAGGCCACCGTTGTGCCACGTGTCCAGGTTCATGGCGGTGACCTGTTGTGTTATTTCTTGTAGCCAGACTTTTTCATCCTGTTCTGGCCACTCACCTGTGACAAATAGCTTGTGCAGAAGGTGCTCCCTAGCCATGTTGATTTCTACTACAGTCATTTTGGACATGTTCTTTCTTTATTCATTTATTTATTTATGTAAGGGTAACTTGTATTCTATTGCTTTTCTGTTTCTGTCTATTTTGGGGTTGATTTTAGTTTTACTTTTAGACAAAGGCCTGTTACTTAATTTGTATTGGGGAGGTGCTTGTACAGTGTAAGCCAGTATTGCCACCACACAAAGTATCACTACCTGGCAGGTTAGTCTGCCGTGTTAGACTATCACGGGTGGCAACCTATAGTGTGAAGGAAGTTGCATTTTCACGGGTGCAGTAGCCTGCTGAGCTAACCATCTCACATATTAGGTCCTTAAAGGGCGATATTAACAGCTAAAACTAACAGCGTATTCAAAGTATGTGCTGAATGCGCTGAAACAGATCTGTATAGATGAACTAGTAATGTGTTGTGTTAGTAGTGCCTACATTAGTAGCATAAGGAGCTACATTGAATGTGCAGGCCTCAAAGGGGTGGAAGGTTACATTGTGCATAGAAAGACAGGGCAGAGGCCCAACTTTAGTAGCTAATATAGACCTGTATGTGTGTGTTTGAAGCACTATAGCAGCTATATAGCGCCTGCCTTGTAGCATTATGACACTAGCTAGTGAAGCGCAGGGGCGGTAAAGCTTGCCCACTAGGGGTTAATAAAAAGCTTCTCCTGGAATATTCTTTCTTTGCAACCATGGCGCTGTCCGCCTTGGTAAACAAATCCTCTTTCGCATGAGAAGGAATGGTACGACCTTGCACGCACTGATAAAAAAAAGTTCCTGAATTTGCAGATGGGCTTTGGGGGAAGGAGCGTCTTGGAGAGTTAGCAAGTTGGTTTTTTCCAGCAGTAAACATGCTTGCACTGAGAACGTTTGAGAATTGTGCGTCATGCTGATTGACAGCAGGAAGTTACAAGAATGCATGAACACATGACTCAGGGGGGGATTCTTCCGTGGACTGCTGTGGAGCCAGTGTCCGGAGCGTGATGATGCCCCAGGCGGCTCCTTGTAGCGCTGTCATCTATAGAGCTGGCTGAGGAATAACATCTGGCAATGAGCAGCAGTTTGTTTTAGATGATCTGGGTCCCTCAGCGCTAATAATAACATACAATGAACGTAAGACTGTGTTTTCTAATGATGTGTGCTTTCTCTAACTTGAATTCCATTGTGTCCAAATTACTGATACATTTACTGTTCTGGTTTATTATGCTTTATGTATAATAAATGCTAAAGTTATGCTGAAGGTGTTATATCTCCAGTGGTGAGTTCATGGCCGTCGCATGTAGAACCTGTATGGGGGTGTGATAGGGTAATTTATTGCGAAAAGGGCTGGTCCCGTGGGTGCAAAATACCCTTTTCAATACATTTGGTGCCAGAAGTGGGATCGTGCAAAGCCATGCCTTGCTGGAGAAATGACAAATGTGTGAGAGAACACAGTGCAGATTGAGGGGTAGGCTGTCGCATTTCCATTGTTGCCTCACTGCAGCTCTGAGTCAACAAAATAACAGTACTTGTGTGTCGGTTTGCCGCAACCGATAGCTGGTGTAGTTGAGATTTCCCTCTCAGTGAATCAGTAAATGCTTGGCTGACTTACTGCTTGGGAATGAAGCCTGTGAGCAGAAAGCTGGATGCAAAGTGGGAGATGGCTATGTGCGTGTGCTCTCTAAGGAATGTGTAAAGAAGGATTAATTGCATAGATTAGGAAAACATTGCATGCGGTTTCTCCTTTTAAAAGTTTTATATTTGGATTGTAAAGTGAAACAAAGTTCTCGCCCTATTTTGGCATGAGGGGCAGACAAGTTGCAAATGTATTTGACATGTAAATTGTGCATGGTGATTCAAACATTGTGATTTGGCCCCAGGGTACTAGCTAATGAGTGTGAGGGGCTGAAATGTCGACTGGTTAGGGTTCGCCTTTTGAAACTGATGCTTTAGGTGTTGACATTCCTGAATATAACATTGGGAATGGTCGAGTTGTTAGGAAAAATTAGTGACGTTTGTGTTGAGAGACTTGAGAGACGTTGTTTTTGGTAACTGTAAAATCCATGTGAAGGTGGAGAATTCTGTTTTAATTGAACACACTAAATTGGCTTCATTGCATTTAGCTGTGCCAGACATGGTTTCAATGGGTGAGAAACTCACTAAAGAAGTGGGTGAATGGCATATGAATTTCAACTTGTGCATTGATTTGGAATTGCAGAATCAGTTTGCAGTGGTTTGGGGGGACAGACAATTTAAATTTACTAAATTGCCCCAAGAGTATTTGAATATTCTGACTCTGCCATGGATTGGTTGCTAAAGACATGGAAATATTGCAATTAGGTGATGAATGTATTGAACATGACCCTATTGTCGATGTATTGCTAACTGTGACACACGTTGAAAAAGTTGTTGACAAATTGACAGCCCACAAGCAGAACAGAGTGTGGGCAATTCATGCATATAAAGTGCAGGGAGCTGCACCAAAAGTGACATTTTTAAGTGCAATCTGGTTTGGCGCAGTACAGAAAATAATTGGTTTTATTCTGGCAATGAAACATCTGTGCATAAGGAAGCGCACAGATTCAGTGGTTGAGGGTTCTTTGGAAAGATCACGCACTGCATTGGAGTCTAATTGTAAGGCCAAACTACAAAGTTACCAGGAAGAAATATGCTTTTAAATGGGACATTGAGCAGCAGACTGTCTTTCAACAGGCTAAAAGACGCTTTGCAGAATTATAGTGAGTTGAATCTGATGACAAAAAGTGCCTCTTTTGACCGGAAAGTTCGATTTTACTGTGTGGAGCTTGTGGTTTGAGAAGACAAATTGCACAGAAATTCCTGTCATGGGCTGGGTGCGTGAAACTGGCTGTGGGAGGAAGAAGTATCAAGTGGCGTTTACAGCAGCACACAACGGCTGGCAGTACGGGGGTTTCCGAGTTGCCGGTTCAAATGCTGAAAGCAGTAAATCTAGAGGAAATGTCTGAAATGAATGCCCCTGTAGACTGCTTTAAAGTCGCACCTGCTTATGATTTATGGGCAGAAAGAGCAAAAGAAACAGGCTTGCTTTGCGAACGGCGCTGCCATGCATGAGAAAGAACAGAAACACTGGCGAGCAGTTGCATTCCATCCCCATCAAGAAACGCTGTCAATGAGAGAGGAAGAAGTGGGAGTGCAAGCCAGAATGCTGAACTGAAAGCAGTAGCTTCCGTAATTGAGAAGGTGAAAAAGAGCACAATTTACCTTGTGCATGCCGATGCACGCATGCTTTCTGACACTAGCATGCAATAATGGAGCTGATCATATGGCGAAGAATTCGCCCAGTGACAACACTGGAAGAAAAAGAAATGCTGCATGAAAATGGCAGGCTGGGTGCATCAAGGATCGGGACATTTGGGGAAAATGGGAATCTGTAAACGGGGTTAAGAAAAGACAGCTGCCCATTTCAAGAGACATTGCCATGCAAGCTGCCTCCCAGTGCCCCATATGAAGTGGAATAGAGCGCTAGGCACTAGAAAAGAAACCTCAAGGCGCTTTGACGAGAAGTAAAGAAACACAGCCAGCATTAGCGAGCTACATTGCAAGGGCTGGAGTAACTGATGAGACATGATGGCGTTCCAGATGAAATAAAATCTGACAAAGGTAGCCATTTTGCAAGACACAGCATGCAAAACCGGGATTTGCAGTATAACATTAACATTGCAATTAGCCATGATCCAAAAGCCTCAAGGCTTAGTGAAAGAATATGAATGAGTGATTTGTTGAAGCAAATAAAAATACTGACTCAGACTAACACTCTCAAGAGGTGGCCCAAGAAATCAGCAGACACCCTTTGGCGTTTTTTCAGCTCCAATCACAAACGCTTTGGGTAGCTTCCACTCTTGCACAACATTCTTTATTTTTTGTGCAATTATTCTGCATCCCAGCAATATGTTGGTCCTAATGAAGGCTCGTTGACTGCCTCTCGCCGTAATATCCCCAAACTTAAATTTAGCTTAAAAGTACTCACCACCGTCTATACTGAAATATGGCTGTGGTTTTTGTGCTTGCTCCCCCACTTTAGGAGTTTACTGCAACGACTGAAACCAATACCTGCCATTGTCAACACTTGCTGCACACGGTCTTCCCTGTTATAGCCTCCAGAACCTCTCAGGTATTAGTCCCTTTCCAAACTCAATGCAAATAGGCAATTTTCAAAGTATTGCTATTTTACTATTGGGCTGTTTGCTCAACTCCACATCTAACTTTGGCACTTATCTCTTGTGCCCCTATTCTCCTCGACAACCTTTTATAGAAACACCCTTCTGTGAACTCCTGCATTGACTGTGAAGCTCTACAGATTTTTCTGCCATCTACATAAACTGGTCCTGGCATATGGCATTTTCCTTCTGCGCGCGGCGCACCAGTGCACTTGGGATCCAGCACTAGCAGGTAAGTGTCCTGACTGGCTGCTATGAGAACTAATTAGTATCAACAATGCCCCATTATTATGGGCATCCGTAGCACTAACCCCTCTCACCATACACCTATGTAACCCCATAAAGGGTCCATGAATAGGATCCCTGATGAAGGCAGACTTACCTCTATATACCACTGCCGAAACGTGAAGACTACAGGGAACATCAGCTAACCTGTACACCCGTTTTTTTGTACTTCTGTCACCAATAAGTACTTTACCACGTCGGCAGAGATCAGATATCTTGCATCTAAAGACCCTGCATCATTCATTGATTTCTCCATTAAATAACTCTGCTATATCAAGGATAAACTAATGCATCCAAGTGGGGATTTGTGATGCAATGGACTCATTTTGAACTTTGCACTTGCATCTGAATCCTCTCCTTAGAATACCACTTTGTTAGTGATTTAACTACGAAGCATCGCCTTTTGTGTTGTTTTATTTTATTTTGTTACATGCATCTTTTTTAATCATTTGTTTGCATTTTGTTGATCACCTGTAATGTATATAATTACATGCAATATGTGAATTCTCTTCCACTTTTCTCTTTATTGTTATATTAAGTGTTGAATACGCACAATTGAATTTTTCCCTTTTTTTACAAATTCTCCTTTGTTGTTGTCTATTTCATTTTGTGTTTAGAAATAACCTTCAGAAACACCCTCAATAATGAAATAGTGGGTGGCTACATGAATTTAGCAGCAGACTTTTCTTATGGATCGCTAGAATCCAGAAACCCATTCCCCTTCTTTCTAAATATCCTAAGAGGATAGGTTGAGCAATTAACTCCACCTGTCCTCTTTACATTTCTGTGGTTTACAACAGAACTAGTAAGGGTACACTTCTTGTTTAGTAGTACCCTTTGGGAAATTGACAAGTGAAAAAATAAGAGGCTTTAAAGACACTAGCTGTATGAAAAAAAAAAAAAAAAGGAAAAGCTGCTTGTGCAAGCAACCGCAGGCGATAGTGGACTGTAAGACTTCACCTTTGAAAATGGAGTGATGCCAGCAGGGCAAACCAAATCAAGATCATGAGACACTGGAAGCAAGTTGCCGTTGGTACCTATGGACGCATTGGTGAAGGACAGCAGTGATCTATTGAGAAGTGTGATATGGGTACTTTTAGTATTGCTTTTGCAAAAAACACAGGTCCACCTGAGGTACCATTGACCAAACTATGATCGCATTGCAAAAATGATTTGTAATTAGGCAGTTACACCCCTAATGTTTGAAGGCAAACCAGCCCCCGATACCACATAAAAGGTGATTGTGGTAGCAATGATAAGAACATGTGTAGTTACCTGATAAGATATCTGAAGTGGGGGTGGTATTAAGCGAAGAGGTGGTTGACATTGATATTGTACTTTTGTGAAATTCTAACATTCCTGTTTGTTTTTTGTCTAGGCAAAAAACAAGAAAGTAGCGTGCCATGATTGGGGTTAGACGCAAGTGATTAGCGGGTGCTTCTGATCAGTCAAGCAGACACATTTGCAGAGAAAGCGGGTCATTGCGGGGTGAACACTGAACACTTCCTGCACCGCACTCAATGCTACTGACGTGCGTGATGACAATTATACTACAACCTGCGAGAAGTGCCCAACAGACTAGTAACTATTACAGAACTGCCACGGTGCTGACTTGGCATATTGTCAGACACTTGATGCTGCACACTGATCAAATGATTCAATGGGTGGTTTTAATAATCTGGTTGATATGTTATGCCGTTCTTAGCGGCATGGCTGCCTCCAAAATCGTGTCCGGGTCCCGAAAAAAGGGAATTACCGGGCCATTCTGACTTTTGCGGGCCCGGTAATTCCCATTCTCGGGAACCGGACCTGGTACATTCCCATTTCCATTCGAGCCCCCATAGGGCTCAATGGGAATGGGGAGGATGCTAACAACGGACCCGTTAATGACGCGTCCATTGTTAGCATCCTGGTCTGCTGGCGTGTGGCGGTATGCACGTCTGGTCTGGCCCAGATGTGTATTCCGCCACCCACGAGCAAACTCGTAATGTGGCGGCCCGGAATGAACGGTGCCGGTACCTTACCAGCACCGTTCATTCTGCGGCCGCCAGTCTCGTAATGATGCCCAATGTGATACAAACAGCTGCGTGAAATAGCACTTGAATGCCAAAATGCTGCAAAATGGTTTTATTATTGGTGAAATGCAATGAGAGATGGATTTATGAAGACAAAATGTTTTGCTCTTCCAATTTAGCTGCTTTACCCAGAGTTGTTTTTCAGACAATTACTACGTTGCACTTAGCCAGGAGAATCATTTATGAATTGTTGGGGCAGCAGGGTTGTGCGAGCAGGAGCGTTAAATGCTTTGAGATAATGTGAGTGCGCACACAAGCTATTTGTGCGTATGTTAAGGTTTTGCTTAGAAGAAATGCTGCCAAGAATCTAAGCTCTAATTGGAGATGGTAGAATTTTAGCTACGAGGACATTTTTGCAGCCTTAGGGCGGGTAAATGATACCATGACAGAATCTACATGCATTTTATGACACTATTTGTTGAACCAGCAAGTTTCTGGGGATGGCTGTCTCCAGCACACTGATACAAAGAGTTACATTTACATGCAAATGTAGATTAAGCCATTTGTTTTTTTTGATTGTTAGAGCAATGATTGAGTTTTGATGCAAATTAGTAGAACAGTTTTTTTAGAAACCTGGTGCCCATGGGTTAATCTTGCTCATGAAATTAGATGGTTTCGGTTGGGTTCCACTATACATGGGGGAAGTGTCTAATCACACAGCCCATAGTCACACTTGTAGGCCCTGGGAACAGGGGGTGGGTAGGCCCTCTGAGTGGAAGGATGCCAGGTTAAGAGCTGGTGACCATACATAAATGCAATAGCACATTTTAGATTAACCAACACCAGATTGCCTTGCTATATTAACCACATGCTGCTTATTAACTAATGATTAGTTAACAGATAATTTGTAGGTATTTTTGTGTAGGCCAGGTTGTGGCTAGGGTAAATGTCACTATTCACATTTTATACATTTTTGTTTAGGTAGGGTTTACATTAACCTTGCATCCTGAGCTGACTAACAAGTAGAATACAGTTTGCTTAACCTCTTGGAAAGCTCCAAGATCTTTAGCTACCTCAGTCATCACTGCACAGTATGAAATGTAGATAGATATAAGCCAGCATTGTCACCCACACTTTGAAAAGTCAGCCTTCCAGTTAGGGCCAGGTGAAAGGCCTTAAAACCTCATCCAAGACTCTCTTGGAGTCAGTCCTGGCGCCAGGCTCATAACCATCATGAAGACCAACATTAGAATGGGACTATTTACTTGGGACTATTTAACTTGGGGGGGTTCAGCCAACATGGAGGCACACACATAGCTCAGTTACAGGGAACTGAGCTATGCAGTCTAGTCTTTTGGGTGTGGCAGGCCTGGGACTACTTTACCTAGACTACTTTGGGTGTGGCAGGCCTGGGACTATTTTACCTGGACTACTTTAACTGAGACTATTTAAACCACACCCAAACAGCAGAACATGCTTTGCGTTATTCTGTCGTGGGCAGTGTAACGCTCACCATTTCCAGTTCTTTGATGCCAGTTTACCTGACACCAAGGACCTGCAGAGAGATAAAGAACACTACGAAACTTACCTGGAACAGTATCCTGTCTTCAATCCATCGCCGACTTCAGTTCCACACACCTGAAGGTACGAACTCCATCATCTGGAACTGCATGCATCCTGGAATACCATAACCTGGAAAGAGTAGAAAGAAAGACAGCATTAGTAAGCATCCTGGAATACCATAACCTGGAAAGAGGAGAAAGAAAGACAGCATTAGTAAGCGTTTACTCACGTTTCCTCCCGAATGAAGAAAGCCACACAATTCTTACCTGGGTAGTCATCGCCTGGTCAGTATCATTGCTGGAACATTACGGCACTCGGCGAGGAACATTGCTACCTGCAAGGAGATAAAAGACACATGTTAGCAATATAAAAAGCGAAACAGCGCAACGCATCATGCATTACTCACTGGACAGCATCGCGCACACCGCGCTTTCGCCTACCGGCCCAGGCTCATCTTCAAACTGCATGACAACACCAAAATACCTTTCCATACCTAAAAGGAAAGAAGCAAGACATTATTATTCGAACTAAGAGGAACATAAGAACTGCATAGAAAGACTGTAAAGCAGCAAACCTACGGAGTCGCAGCAGCCCTGGATTACCACAGGGAGGCTTGCACCAGTGAAGGAACTTGGTCGCTGCTCGCCCCCACATCTATGCGCCCCTGCCACTAGGAGCAGGACAGGGAATCCACCTTTTACAATATTAAGGTGAGGAGAAGGCCCAAGAGGGAGGAAGGAGTTGAGGCCAAGGGAGGTGGGAAAACAAAGACAATCTGGTATTGAATCCAGCTCTCCTATATTGTAGACCCATCTTTAACCAGAGGCATTACCAAGGGACCGGGAGAGGGTTCGAGAGTGCAAATAATCCAACCAGGGCTGGGTGGCGTCCCCGTGGATACCAGGTGAGCGTAACAGAATGCAAAGCCTCAATAATATTATCCACCTGGGCGTCATGGAGACTTCCGAGTCCGACCAGTTAGTTCAGTTGTTGGGACAATTACGCGCTGAAGTACATTCAGCCAGGCAAGAAACCAACACTCTTAGGAGGGATTTGATTGTTACTAAGGATCGTATCGACGAAATAAGTAGACAATTGCTCCAATCACAGGCAGGACAGACCCCATTGCCTGGTAACATTCCGCCAGCACCTGTACCAACTTCTTCCACCAATCCAGTACAAATAACCCTTCCTGGGGCAGTTCCTTTAGCTCCACCTGAACGATTTACAGGAGACCCCAAGAAGTACGCAACGTTCATGAACCAGTGTCGTCTTCATTTCCTTTGCAGACCTGGGGCCTTTCCTAAGGACCAAGCGCGGGTTGCTTTTGTCTTGTCATATCTGAGTGGCAGAGCTGCGGATTGGTCGGTACCATTGGTAAGTCAGGATAACCCGTTGTTACATGACTTTGGGAGTTTCCAGATGGAAATGGAAAAACTCTTTGCTCGTCATACCCAAGGGCAAGCTTTAGACAACAAACTTTTGTCACTCCGTCAAGGAAGTCAAGACTTGCTTACATATATAGCAACATTTAACAGACTAGTCGTTGAAGCTGGGTGGCCTGAGGAAAAAAGGACCACACTATTTCATTGGGGTCTACAATGGGAGAACTAAAGGATGTCCTTGCTCAAGTGGTTAACCCACCTAAAGACTGTGGAGAATTCATCAACCTTGTGGTGCAATTAGATCACAGATTACAAGACCGAAAAGCGGACCGGATAAGGTTAGACACTCGAGCTGTGTATGTCCGGTCAAAGGATAATGTTCCACGTACATTGGAAAACATAGTAGAACCCATGCAACCCATGCAAATCGGAGGTGTACGGCCCCCTTTAACTAAAACTGAAAGAGACAAGAGAAGGCAACAACAATGATGCTTATGTTGCGGAAAATCAAGCCACTTCCTCAAACAATGTCTAAATGTCTAAAACTGAAAGAGACAAGAGAAGGCAACAACAATTATGCTTATGTTGCGGAAAATCAAGCCACTTCCTCAAACAATGTCCAGTGGAACCACCACGGAGAACTGTTGGAGCCACAAAGAAGGAAGATAATAACAAGGATTCAGAAAGCTACCAAGCCCACCAAGCGTAGAGGTCCGCTTGTCGAGCGAGAAGGATGAGCCACAGACCTCACACTTTGCATTACTAATAATTTTGATCAATCACCAACAACCGTCTCGGATGCATGCTGTCGAAGCATATATAGACAGCGGAGCAGTTGGGAATTATGTAGACCAAGATCTGGCAGCAGAGATGGAGGTTCCCTTATGCTCTAAGTTGACTACTGAAAAAGTTACTACTATTGATGGGACAGAAATAGCTTCCAGACCAGTAACCCAATGTACAGCAGCACTAACCCTACTGTGCCAGGATGGACACCAAGAATCTATTGCATTCGATCTCATCAAAGCTCCTCAGTTTTGACTAATCTTAGAGATGCCATGGTTGGTAGCTCACAACCCTCTAATAGATTTGCGTGCCAAGAAGTTGGCCTTTTCCGATGATTCTGCTCGCATCTGTTATTACCAAGAAAAGGGGAAAACAGACTTATGTACATCTGCTACTCCCAGTACGGCGGCGATTGTACTAGGTGTGACTAGTACTCTACCAAATGAATACCAAGATTTTCAAGACGTGTTCCAGAAACAACAAGCCAATACTCTACCACCGCACAGGCCCTACGATTGTCAGATCGACCTCATACCTGGTGCGCAAATTCCTTGTGGTCGAATCTATGCACTTACTGAACCAGCAAACCTCCATTTGAAATCTTATCTTGATTAGTACCTGGCAAATGGATTTATCCGCCCATTTAAATCACCGGCAGCCAGTCCCTTATTCTTCGTACCAAAGAAGGAAGGAGATTTGAGGACTTGCATTGACTATCGCGCATTAAACCAGATCACAGTAAAAAAAGTTATCCACTGCCTCTTATTCCCAAATTATTGGATCAAGTCAAAGACGCCCAAATCTATACCAAACTGGACCTTAGGGGGGGCGTACCATCTTGTTTGAGTGAAGAAAGAAGACGAATGGAAAACCGCCTTTCGTACCAAATACGGATTGTATGAATACCAGGTAATGCCTTTTGGACTTTGCAACGCTCCTGCTGCATTCCAGTACTTTATGAATGATGTTTTGCAGGAGTTAATCGACGTTTGCGCCCTGGTTTACATTGATGACATCTTAGTGTATTCTGCTACAAAAGAAGACCATGTCAGGCATGTCCGCCCCGTCCTTACTAAACTCTGCCAACATAAAATGTATGCTAAACTCGAAAAATGCTCTTTTCATGTCA
Organism: Ambystoma mexicanum; assembly: GCF_040938575.1. NCBI lineage: Eukaryota > Metazoa > Chordata > Amphibia > Caudata > Ambystomatidae > Ambystoma > Ambystoma mexicanum. Next base: position 394,234,173 of record NC_090921.1, on the reverse strand, counting down.
CCGAAGTGGAGTTCTTCAGTTTTATCCTCACACCAAAAGGTATCAGAATGGATAGGCACAAGGTAGATGCCATTCTTAACTGGCCGTCACCAACTTCATTTAAAGGAATCCAGAGTATGTTGGGGTTTGCAAACGTTTACCGCCGATTCATCCCAGATTTTTCACAAATAGTGCATCCAATTACATCACTATTGAGAAAAAACAATAAAAAGTTCCATTGGACTGAAGAAGCAGAGAAGGCCTTTCAAGAACTTAAGAAGTAATTAACTTCTGCTCCAGTTCTACGGCATCCTCGCCCAGACCTCCCTTATATAGTTGAAACAGATGCCTCTAGCATGGCTATGGGAGCTGTTCTCTCACAAAGGGACCCAGGAACTGGCCAGTTACACCCTGTGGCCTTCTGGTCACGAAAATTCTCACCTCCCGAACTCAACTATGCTATCACAGACAAAGAACTCTTGGCTATAAAATCAGCTTTCATGGCATGGCGACACTATCTCCTTGGTGCTAGACATACTGTCACGGTCATACTGATCATCGAAACCTGCAATACTTAAAAACAGCAAAGGCTCAATCATCCCGTCAACTGCGGTGGGCTCTTTTCTTTGCTGAATATGACTATGTGATCACCTACCGGCCAGGAGTCCGAAACAGAAAGGCTGACGCCTTGTCCCGCATGGGTGTTGATGAAAATGTATGCATTCTCCAGATCCAGTAGTCATCATTCCAGAAGACAAACTCCTGGGTCTTACAACAACGTTGAAACAGGGTGAACTCCAAATCAAGATCCAACTCTTAATGGATCCCACTTTCTCACAAGAGTGGTGTACTCAAGGAGATCATTACACCATTAAAACCCAGTTACCATATTTTAGGAACTGTCTATACCTGCCAAGTAAAGATTTACAAGAGCAGGCTATTTCGGGTTATCACGACTCCCTGATGGAAGGTCATCCTGGAATTGCCAAAACTCTAGCTAAAGTAAAACAAAACTATTGGTGGCCCACATGGCGTAAAGACATCATACTTTTATTCAATCTTGCAGTGTGTGTGCACAAAACAAGTCCCAAAAGCAGAAACCAGCTGGTCTTCTCCAATCATTGGAAATTCCTCCCGCACCATGGCACACACTGTCCCTTGATTTCATTACAGATCTACCTCCCAGTCAAGTATTCAACACCATCTTAGTAGTTGTAGACTTGTTCTCTAAAATGCCATACTTTATTTCTTTTAAGGGTCTTCCAAATGCATCCAATTTAGCAAAGGTATTCCTGGAGGAAATCGTACGGCTACATGGCTTTCCATCGGTCTTGATCTCAGATCGAAGTAGTCAGTTTGTATCCAGCTTCTGGAGGAAATGCTGTTCAATGGCCCAAATTGACATTCGACTCTCCACAAGTCACCATCCTCAAACAGATGGCCAAACAGAAAGAACAAACCAAACCCTCGAGCAATACTTACGTTGCATGTTACATCAAGTGGAAAGAAATTGGAAGGACTTGTTACTGATAGCTGAATATGCCTTTAATAATTCATTACACACCATCACTGCACAAACCCCTTTCTACACTATATATGGTAGACATCCATGTACTTCAGAATTGGCTCTCCCAACCCCTAGCGGTTAAAACCCTACATACGACTATTTTCCAGGCCTTCAAAGAAGCAGCAGAACATTTACTCCAAGCCAAGAACAGACAAAAGAAATTTGCTGACCAACATCGTAGTAAAGCCCCCGACTATCAAATTGGAGACAAGGTCTGGTTAGCATCAAAATATGTGCCCATAAAAGGGACTCTGACTTCTCGTCCCTGATATCTGGGACCTTATTCTATTGAATCCATAATAAATCCAGTGGCAGTTAAATTAGCCCTACCACCCACTATGCAGATTCATCCTGTGTTTCACGTATCACTCCTGAAACCGGTACACCCCGGTACTTGGGTTACAATACCACCAAAATCAGTATTAGTTGATGGAGAATCAGAGTTTGAAGTAAAGGATATCCTAGACGCAAAATACACCAGTTCCAAACTATTCTACTTAGTTGATTGGAAGGCATACGGCCCTCAAGACAGATCATGGAAACCTAATGAATACATCCATGCACCTCGCTTAATTAAAAAGTTCCATCAGAATTACCCAGCCAAACCAGGACCAGGCAGAAGTGCCACCGTGAGCGGGGCCTTGCGGGGGAGTGCTGTCATGACCCTTGCCCCTGGCCCTCACTGGCAAGTGAGCCTTCCAGTTAGGGCCAGATCAAAGGCCTTAAAACCTCATCCAAGACTCTCTTGGAGTCAGTCCTGGCGCCTTTGGCGACAGGCTCATAACCATCATGAAGACCAACATTAGAATGGGACTATTTACTTGGGACTATTTAACTTGGGTGGTGTTCAGCCAACATGGAGGCACACAGATAGCTCAGTTACAAGGAACTGAGCTATGCGGTCTAGTCTTTTGAGTGTGGCAGGCCTGGGACTACTTTACCTAGACTACTTTGGGAGTGGCAGGCGTGGGACTATTTTACCTGGTCTACTTTACCTGAGACTATTTAAACTACACCCAAACAGCAGAACAGGCTTTGCGTTATTCTGCTGTGGACAGCGTAACGCTCACCGTGTCCAGTTCTTTGATGCCAGCTTACCTGAAACCAAGGACCTGCAGAGAGAGAAAGAACACTACGAAACTTACCTGGAAAAGTATCTTGTCTTCAATCCATCGTTGCGCTGACTTCAGTTCCACTCACCTGGAGGTACGAACTCCATCATCCGGCACCGCATGCATCCTGGAATACCATAACCTGGAAAGAGGAGAAAGAAAGACAGCCTTAGTAAGCGTTTACTCACGTTTCCTCCCGAATGAAGAAAGCCACACAATTCTTACCTGGGTAGTCATCTCCTGGTCAATATCATTGCTGGTACATTATGGCGCTCGGCGAGGAACATTGCAACCTGCAAGGAGAGAAAAGACACAGGTTAGCAATATAAAAGGTGAAACAGCACCGCGCATCACGCATTACTCACCGAACAGCATCGCGCACACCGCGCTTTCGCCTAACGGCCCATGCTCATCTTCAGACTGCATGACAACAGCAAAATACCTTTCCATACCTAAAAGGAAAGAAGCAAGACATTATTATTCGAACTGAGAGGAACATAAGAACTCCATATAAAGACTGTAAAGCAGCAAACCTACAGAGTCGCAGCAGGCCTGGATTCCCACATGGGGGCTTGCACCAGTGAAGGAGCTTGGTCGCTGCTCGCCCTCACATCTACGCGCCCCTGCCACGAGGAGCAGGCCGGAGAATCCACCTTTTACAATATTAAGGTGAGGAGAAGGCCCAAGGGGGAGGAAGGAGTTGAGGCCAAGGGACGTGGGAAAACAAAGACAATCTGGTATTGAATCCAGCTCTCCTATATTGCAGACCCATCTTTAACCAGAGGCATTACAAAGGGACCGGGAGAGGGTTTGACAGTGCAAATCATCCAACCAGGGCTGGGTGGCGTCCCAGTGGATACCAGGTGAGTGTAACAAAGGGGTGGAATGTAGTGTGAAGGAAGTTGCATTTTCGCAGGTGCAGTAGCCTGCTGAGCTAACCATATCACATATTAGATCCTTAGAGGGCTGTATTAACAGCTAAAACTAACAGCTTATTCAAAGTATGTGCTAAATGCTGAAACAGATCTTTTTAGAGGAATTAGTGATGTGTTGTGTTAGTAGCGCCTGCATTAGTAGCATAAGGAGCTACATTGAATGTGCAGGCCTGAAAGGGGTGGAAGGTTACATTGTTCATAGAAAGACAGGGCAGAGGCCCAAGTTTAGTAGCTAATAGAGACCTGTATTTATGTGTTTGAAGCACTATAGCAGCTATATAGCGCCTACCTTGTAGCATTATGACACTAGCTAGTGAAGCGCAGGGCCGGTAAAGCTTGCCTACTAGGAGTTAATAACAAGCTTCTCCTGGAATATTCTTTCTTTGCAACCGTAGCGCTGCCCGCCTTGGTAAACAAATCCTCTTTCGCATGAGAAGGAATGGTACGACCTTGCATGCACTGATAACAAACATTCCCGAATTTGCAGATGGGCTTTGGGGGAAGGAGCGTCTTGGAGAGTTAGCAAGTTGGGTTTTTCCAGCAGTAAAAATGCTTGCACTGAGAACGTTTGAGAATTGTGCATCATGCTGATTGACAGCGGGAAGATACAAGAATGCATGAACACATGACTCAGGGGGGGATTCTTCCGTGGACTGCTGTGGAGCCAGTGTCCAGAGCGTGATGATGCCCCAGGCGGCTCCTTGTAGCGCTGTCCTCTGTAGAGCTGGCTGAGGAATAACATCTGGCAATGAGCAGCAGTTTGTTTTAGATGATCTGGGTCTCTCAGCGCTAATAATAACATACAATGAACGTAAGACTGTGTTTTCTAATGATGTGTGCTTTCTCTAACTTGAATTCCATTGTGTCCAAATTACTGCTACATTTACTGTTCTGTTATATTATGCTTTATGTATAATAAATGCTAAATTTATGCTGAAGGTGTTATATATCCAGTGGTGAGTTCATGGCCGTCGCATGAAGACCTGTATGGGGGTGTGATAGGGTAATTTATTGCGATAAGGGCTGGTTCCGGGGGTGCAAAATACCCTTTTCAACACACAACCAAAACCCAAATCCCAGCTAACGAGACCCTAAATTTGTTAAGGATTTCAATCAAGCGACACACACCTTGGTCTCGGCCTAGTGTGCAGCGCACAATTGAGATGCTTTTCTCCTTATTTTAAGCAGATTCAATTTTGAGATGGTACACCACTCATATCACAACTCCTTTTCAAATACCCCGGGTCACGATGGACCATGAACCAGGCTGGTTGGTAAAATGCAATATTTATTTATTTATTTTAAAATTCCAAATAAATAATACACTTTTTAATATGGGGCAGCAATCACCAATGGGGTGATAATTACAATGAGAATGTGAGCAATGCACTGGGTTTAACCTTCTAGTGGAACATATATACACAGCACAGCGGAATAGGAGCACTTTTTGATTTAGGAAAGATAGCACCCAAGTTAGAATTCCCCCTGCAATGTTCCCTCAACCCACAAATAATCATTACTGAGTGGATAAACAGAAGCAGCAGGTAATAAGGAATAAGAAACAGGAAACAGAATCCAAATCTGAACTTCCCTCCCCAAATAAGAGATTTTAAACCCCTTGCAATTTTATGAAATGACACTCGGAAATGGACAAATAACGAATGAATGTGTGTTAAAAACCTCCGAAGCAAATATAATTCCTCACTAAAGCAACAATGCAAAGACACTAACAATCACAAAGAATGGATTACCAAAAGCATACAGTTCGAAAATGAGTGGAAAGTTTAAAAAAGATTGCAGCAAATGACACGTGTAAAAGTTGCATTTTGTTAATTCCTGCCCTAAATTACCCAAACGGTTTTTAATGAAAACGGGTGAAATACACTGATTTGGAGTGCAGTTGGGCTGGGGGATAGAGGTATATCACAGGGATATTCTGGAAGTGAAAGTAAGTCTCTAGCTGGTAAATTGGAGGAGTTATACAAGATATAAAAAGGTGTGCTTTGAGTAAAGTGAAGCCGTGAAATAAGAAAGGAAATCAGTTGTGACAAGAACAGTTTTACTTTACACTAAAGTATTCAGGCCAGACCACCAAAGATGGACACAGTAAGATCCAAGGTTGATTTGCGAGTTCAACCCTCTCACGCCAGCGCCCAACCTTGGCGAAACCAGTCCGATCACTCGAAATATGACTAATGGCATAAGATTACAGAAGACAAAGTTGAAAAGAGAAATGGCGCTAGCACTAGAAATCAAGGGCAGGGTTGCAAGAATGATTCTGACAGTTTTAACAGGTTATCGGGATACGGATAGGATGGCTTAGAGAGTGGGATAAGGACAAAGGCAAGACAAGGTATACTAGGGGTTTCTATGTGGTGGTGATTTATACTCACAGTCCACTTTTAGTTTTGGGATTTTTGGACCATCAACGGTTCTGGTCACTACACGGCAGTGCGCCTGGCAAACAGCGAGGTAGTTCTGGTCCCCGGGTGGCACTTCTGGAGTGGCAATTCTGGTCACTGGATACTAAAGGTCAGCTGGATGGCAGCGGGCATGCAGTTAGTGGGCAGCAAGGCTGGCTCAGGATGCTTCCCAAAAGAATACCACAGCTTTCCCCTTTTTAATGGGAGATTAGTGTGTTTTCAGAATTGGGGCCCTGCTGGGAATAGGATCAGCACGGCTTGGGTTCTGCAGTGGGCCCTGGAGTAGGGTCAGCAATGCTTTGAGCTTGTAGTGGAATCTGGTATCTGGATGATGAATGGAACAGGAACGCTGCACAGGAACTTCAGGAATAGTGTGTGTATAGAGTCTTGTCAGGGACTCTTATGTATAATGTATAGTGACATCATCGAAGTATATGGCTGGACAGTGTCTGCTAAACACGCCTCTACCAACTGGATTCCGTAGGATGTGACTCAGTTCAGGGATTGTACTTTTATGAGGTGAAAAGACTTCCCACAGACCTTTTTGCCAAAAATCAGTCATAACAGAATTTACACATTTGTACAGTTGTGGCATATTACCCAATGACATGAGAAGGTTACATATTTTATGCAGACTATTCCACTCCAACTCTGAACTCTGTGATGCATTGTTTTGCCCCTCTGTTACATTTTGGTAATTTTGAGTATGAAAGATTCGGCCTAAAATTCCATAACTTTGTACACATGTGTGGTTTATCATAAGGGATGTAAGTATAAACATTTGCATTGGCATCATGGATACTTTCCTTGTTATCCCTGATTCTTTGCCATTTCTATTCCGAAGGTGTAAGTGACTTCTACAATGTATCAAATTATAAAAACACAAAATCACTTTTAAACTGCAAGATCTTTACATTTTTACAAAGTCTTGCTGCAGAGATAAAAGTCTTTAAAGTTTATTTATAAAATAGTCCTTAGAAGCAAATGGCCGTCCTTTGTCCTGCACTGAACCATTTGTTTTCTTTTTCAGCTACCACCAACTGTCACTTCCCCCAAAGGGAGGATGGGGTTTTCCAGCTTGATTGAAGGTTTATTGCCCCTTATCCACTTCACACTTTGATGTCCCAGAATTTCTATTGAAAGAGGCCCCTGCCCAGTCTGAAGTCTGATTAGTATGTGAAGTATCTTTGTTCTGGTCAGTCACAGTTTTCCAACCTAGCAATTATCACTTTTGTGTCCTGGAAGTTTTATGGTGGCTCCCTTCCTTGGGGTGATGCCTTAGCCCTGCCAACTAGAATAACTTGTTTTTGGAAGCTTGCAAAATCTAGCTAAGTCAGTTTAAAACCTTTATTTTCTTTTATTTGGACCTGAATAAAAAAACAAGCCCGTGGAATAAAAATAGCCCATATGTGTTTCCCAGCAGCCAACCCCTACTCATTGCTAGGCACAGACAAGCTTTCATTCAAAATATCAGTTGTTTTGATAGGGCCTGTCATTCAGGAATCATGCCTGTTTTTGCTGAAGCACAATGAGATATCCTGGGCATGGCAGGGCCTTATTGATCACAGTGGTTTCAGAAAGAACAGATGGAATTAGCGTCAAAGCAGCATTTTTTAAAGGTGAAAAGGTTTCCTTTTCAATGGGGATTTTGGGGGTTTGCAGCAAAGCAATGCTGCCTTTTCATTTTCTTCCTTTTTTATATGTCAGTACACACTGGCACGCTCTCTCAGTGTGTTCCCTGGTTCCATCCTGCCTGATGTGTGCTTGGCAGGATGATGCAGCCATTTTTTTTGTTGCTCCAAAACGCAGTTTTGAGACCGTGCGCTCACAGGAGCCAGCGCCCCCATTTTGCTGTATCTATGCAAATGCAGCTTGGTGATGTGGAGAAATACTGTTGAGTGGGTCAATATATCCCACAAGGTTCTTGCGGAAAGAGGGGGGCTGGACATTACTGCTCTATGGTGATTCACCAGCTCTTCCATTTTGTCCTTCTCGGTATAAAGAGTTCTACCATTGGCTCCGATAAGACTCATGATGTTATTCCTGCTGTGAACTCTTTTCAGTTTATATGCAAGTACTCTGTTCGCTTTATTGCCTTTACTGTAAGAAAATTGTTTAGTGTAGGCTAACGATTTGGCAGTGCGATCAGCCCAGTGCATTTCGAGTGCAGTCTTAACTCTCTACCACGCTCGCTCAGTTTTCCGTCACCTATGGGACTGCAACTCCTTTTCCAGAGATACTACGTTGCCCTCTAATTTGGCCGCAGTTTTTTTCGAGGTCCGCTTCTGCTCCGCCCCTGCACTAAGGAGAATATCCCTAACTACCTCCTTCATGGCGTCCCAGATAATATCTAAGGCTGTGTCAGAGTTGCATTTTCAGTGAAGTAGTTAGTGAGAGTTTCGCCGGTTTCCCTTTTTATGCTCTCGTCCAGAAGGATAGTGTCGTACAGCTTCCAGAATCTCTGAGGGGGAAGAGTGGAACCTTTTATGCTAAGATTTGCAGAAACTGGGGCATGGTCTGTGATCGTCCGAGTGTGAATGTGTACTTTATCCAGGCTTGGGTAGATCGCACCTGAAACTAGTAGAAGGTCTATACGCGAGAAGCACCTATGTGCGTGAGACTAATGAGAGTAGTCCCTCGACCCGCTATTGTGCAGTCTCCATGCATCTACGGTCTCCGTTTCCCTACGGAGACTAGCAAGGGAAAGGGCCTGTATGTAATCTGTTCTTGTCGGGGGAAGAGTTTTGTCTATCAGGGGATCCAAAACCAGATTAAAGTCCACACCCACAATCAGGACACCCTCCGCGAAGGCCAGATTCGTTGGGATCAGGTCAGAAATAAACTTATACTGGGCAGCGTTGGGGCAGTAAACAGTGATTATGGTGACAGGACGCTCAATGAAGTGTCCCTTCACCAGGAGAAATCTCCCTCTGAGGTCTCTTTTGACTGTGATGTTTGTTAGGGGGACCCTCTCACTTAGTAAGATTGCTACACCTAATTTTTTCTCCCCAGAGGTGGCAAAGAACATCTTTTTGTATCTCCTAAATTTAATATGCTTTTCATCGGCGTGTAATAGGTGAGTCTGCTGGAGAAAGACCATATCTCCCTCCAATAGCTCAAGCGTGTGCTCCACAGACCTACATTTCCCTGGGTAGTTGAGGCCTTGGATGTTCCATGTGAGCATTCTGGTTTCTCTCTCATCATTCGCCCCCATTAGGTTCGATAGCAGGTTCAGCTATGGATGCAGCCCTGCAGGAGATCATGTATGCTGCTAGATGGAAATTACTCTGACAATGTGTTTCTAGGATGGCAATCAGTGTCAATGTGTTGCGTATCTTAGCTAAATGCGGGAGGAGAGGTAAACCAGAACCATCACTCTCCATCCCAACCCCTTCCCTCCCCCTATCCCTCCCTCCACCCCCCCCCAAACTTGTAAACCGGTAGGATTGAACCCATCCCACCTAACAGGGCAACTGGCGGTGCTCTAGCACCGAGCACCTGAGGCCAACCAGGCCCAACGCAGCACAGGGAGGAGAAACAACAACTCTGAATCAGTGGAAAGGGATGAAGCGGGCCATAAGTGTTTCCCGAATAGGGCGGCCAGCCTCATTCGGACCTCTAGCTCCCCTCCAGGACTTACGCCATCGCAGAATCTCCTGGAATGTCGGCATTGGCAGCATGAGTAAGAGTAGCCCCAAAGTCTCCCGTAGTGAATTCTCCAACCTCGGAAGCGTAGACAGCGACTGAGGCACTCAGTGCGGCTTGGGCGTTTTCCGATGGGGACCACAGATCTGCGTCTCCTGCTGACCCTAATCCATGACGATCCAGCTTGTTTCTTGGAGGGACCTTGAGAGATATCTTCGGCATCAGAAGCTCCAATTCCTCTGTGGGCGCCCACACATTTTTCAGTTTCTCTCAATGAGTGGATCTGCTGCTGGGCTCCCTCCCAAGTAAATTTTACTGATGCTGGGAAACCCCAGCGGTACGGGATGCGTTTTTCCCGCAGCCATTCGTTTCTGAAGGGTGGAGTTTGCAAGATCTTGGCAGAGCCTGATAGTAGAGCCCCTAAAGTTGATTTGTTGCATCGATCTAGCTTCTTTCATGATCTCCTCCTTTAGATTGTAAAAGTGGATCCTTGCCAGGACATCCGGCAGAGATGATGTCGATTGTCTCGGGACCGTTCTGTGGACGCGGTCTAGCTCAAGCGGCTGGAACGGTTATGACAAATCTAAATAGATCTAACACATACCCCTCAAGGTACGAGTCCAGGACAGTTGCTGGGATGCCTCTGAGGTGAATGTTGTTGCGCCTTGACCTATTTTCTGTGTCCTCCTGTTTCGCCTCCAGCAGTTCACATCTTGCCTCCAGGGCGGCTATCTTGTTCTGCTCTTGCTCCCATTCGAATGTATGGTCACACCACTCATTCTCCAACTCCCCCGTACGAGATTCTACATCCGCCACTCTCTTGTCAAGCAGGTTGATCTTTTTCGTGACTTCTTCAGTGCCCTTTTGGATCTCTTTCGTTAGGGCCGCAAGCAGTTCTTTTAAGTCTGATTTTGTGGCGGATTGCTCTGTGTCTGAGGAGACATTATTTAGGGCTGGGGTTCAGAGACGGTTCACCCAGGGTTCGGAGACGGTTCGCCCAGGGTGTCGCCCTTCCTCACCTTGTCCAAGGTGGTGCCACTCAGGAGCACTGCGATGTCCACCCGTTTAGTTGTTTTTATCCACCCTTCGCCATTGTAGACTGATGATTGGGGCGGGATGGGAATGCAGCCAGACCAACTGTTCGGACCACTTGAGCTTATTCCACTCCTCAGCCAACCGGTCGCACCGAGAGGGAAGCCAAAGAGTCAATCTTGAAGAGAGTATGTGGTCAGGCGGGGTGACAGGTGTCCCAATCCGATTCTGAAGCCAGTGGGGAGTTACACTTTGTTGGGGCGGTAAGGTGCTTCACACCATACCAATTCTGCTGAGCTACCGGGTCAAATCGGCCGATGCAATGCTTTGTGGCGGCCTTTGGAGGATCTGGCGTGCCATCTGGAAGGAAACCAACAGGTCAGTGCTGCAGGAAAGCCTTTGGGAACCCGGGTGCCACGGGGTGCCGCAACGTTGGGTTTTCCTATGGGGGTACACCCTGTCCAGGTCCATGGGTGGGCCACTGGGTTGGCACCCTCTCGATGCCTCCAAATCCACCCAGATAATTCCTGGGATTGAGGTATTACAGTGCAGCTGGGGCTTCAAAAGAGCACTTCAGGACCTTTCCCCTTCCCGTTAGCCCCCAGAGCTCACCGTCATGAAGCGGGAGTGCGGCCAGTGCTGTTGTTGCTCTTAGGAGGTTTCATTGGTCAGGCGCCTCTCCACACCACAGGGGCCTCTGGATGTCAAATGCACAGATGTGCCGACTAGAAAGTAATCCGCCCCGGGGGACCCCGGGGCTCCAGTCACACCGCCAGAAAACAGACCCGGCTCCTGTCCCTGTTGGGCAAGCCCAGGTTGATTCTTCTGGAGCATCACAGCATGGGGGATGGTATCCCATGGTCCCGGCAATGTGCGGGGAGCCCAACCAGGGGCAGATCAAGCCAGGCACCGGGAACACAGAGGGGCAGGATGCAAGCCATTGTGGGAGTGTCAGCACTACCCCCTTTTGGGGTAGGACCAAGCCTGATTTGCATATGGTTTTACCCCTTCTGTAATGGCTTGGCAGGCTGAAAAACGATGGTCTGGAGGGTTGCCCAGAGCTTTGGCCGTGGTTATGATTCATTCAAAACCTTCCAGCCATCACCTTTCTGTTTTGCTAAAGCACTACAGGCAGGTCATCACCGGGGGTAACACCGGTGGTGCTCCCGTCAGAGATGGTGGGAAAGGGCACCAGTCAACCCCGGCACCTGGATGCAGGCCTTGGATGATCCTCCATGGGGGAGACGGAGCTATTGCAGCTAGGTTGTTGGAAACACTCCCCAGACAGCCACGCTAGGCCACAGATGTTGCTTTACCCCATGGCTCCTCCTCCTCAATGACAACGGGGTTCCAAGACTGGTTGCGGTCACCATTTTCTGTGCAGTTGCCGCGCCGGGATGGACGATTTACACAGCCATTTCCACCATAATCACAGCAGTGTGCCAGTAGATGTTGCGGCCGACTCATACCCCTTCGCCTAGGCATTCCATGCTGTAAATTTCACGAAGAACCGGACGGAGGAGCCGGTGTCGTTCTGCTCGGAGTCTTGAGCACACCAGGTACTTCTAAGGAGCCATGCTTCCTGCAGCGGCTCCAAGCCAGGCCCAAAGACCAAATTTACATCCCATAAGTATGACTATTTCACCGTTGGAGGTCTCAAGAACTTAACTCCTCTTAGCAGCCTTTGTACTGATGAATGCTCCCGACAGGTAGCCCTTGAACACGCTCATGGCCTTCTGAAATTGCTGATCTAAAAGTATTGACTGTGCTATATGTTTTTCCTTGAGTGGCCATGGTGGTCAGAAAGTTGACTATGTGAACCACATTCGCTCTAGAGAGATGTAAATCCCTTGCAATCCACGAGCAATGTCATCTGGACCAAGCTATTCTGTAAGATTCCTCTATCCCAAAACTATTAAATGAATCGCTCAGCCTCTTTGTAAAGGCCTGGCTTATGCCAGGTTACCCTGAAATGGCCTATGCTACCAGGTTCCCTTGCAGGACTAGGGGATGTCGTTCACCTGACAGACCTCATAGAATTGACCGTACCTGCAGGAGCAGGATGGGACTCCTGTACTACAACTCCAGTAGACCCGGAAACCAGGCTTGGTCTTTCCAGGCTGACGTCACTAATATTAGGGTCACCTGCTTCCTCTTTGCTTAAGTCAGCATTCACACTATAATTGCGAACAGTGGAAAGGCATACCCTGTGCACCCCAGACCTGCATAAAAGGGTCTATCGCCACTGCTTCCGGATTCAGCCTCCAGCTATAAAAGAGCTGAAGCCGTCTGTTTAGCATTGACGTGAAAAGGTCTTTCTGGCAAGGGCCTCTGTGCCTCACAAGCTCACAAATCACTGGACTTCCAGGAGATATGCCGCTGATATTTCTGTGTAGGCAGAATTGCCAAATCTCCATGGCTAGTTCAGGCAACATTCTGGACCTCTACAACCGGTTTGATGTACCTCACCGCAGAGACGTGTCCATCTTGAGAAGAACTCTGCATTTTGCTTATCTCTGTGTCCAGCCTCTCACAGTCCCTTTGCATTGTCCACAAGGCCTTCTGGGACCTGAAACCGCAATACCTCCAACTCTCTCTTTGGAAATATCATCCTGCTCGAGCTCTTCGCTCCTCCACATCCAACTCCTTTAAGGTCAGTTGCTTCTCCAAGAAACGAGTTGGGGGCAGATCTCTCTCTTCGACTGGCTCCTCCCTCTGGAACAGCATCCCTGCCTCTCTGAAACTTGATCAGAACCATCTGCGGTTCCGGAAGCATCTCAAGACTTTCCTGTTTGCTTCTGCCTTCGCTCTTCCTCTTCCCTGCTGATCTCCTGTCTGGTGCTGCACTGGTCACCTGGCTACCCTCTGAACTTCGGGCCCAGGTCCCTGCCCGCCTAGTTGCACACTTGCACTGCCTCCTGGCTACTTTGCACTTGGGTCTGTATCTGCAACCCTACAGTCCCTTCACCTGCACTTATCAGACACTTGTTGTCTGCATTTAACCCTTGCACTGCCACCTGCTGGCCGCACTATTTCTTTTTGATCCTGTGTCCTGCACTTGCTCCTCATCCCCTTCCTCTGGCACTTTTCCCCTTCCCTCTCCCCTGCACTTGCACAATCTTAATGTCACTCGGCCTAGTAAGATCATTGTCTTGTCCTCCCTTTGTTTCCCCTCCATTGCCTCATCACGCCTTGAAAGAATTGTGTATAGGCATGTTATGAACGTCATATCATGAAGAAACCTGCTAACAACTCCAAGCACTTAATATGTTCCTTTTTTTGCCCATCTTCCTCTAGTTGCCATCTCTCTGCATAGAGCTCCCCAGTCCCTCCGACTGGTATCTGACTTGATCACCAGCTCCTGAGAGGATCCGAAGAACGCTCTCCCATTCCAAGCATCCATGTGGTGATACCACCAGGACAATTCTGTATTTACTTTTGGGAGAGGAGAACCCTCTAATCATATGAGAAGCCCCTCCTGAGATCCTGAATCTTGAGACGCTGGAGCGCTCAATAAGTAATGGTCCGGGGAAAATCGCCTGAATCAACAAAGCCAGCCTCTCTCAGAGATACCACATATTTTGCCATGACTGCCCTGATCTCCATTTTGATGGAGTTCACCTTCGCTAGAGGGAGACGGAGCGTACCTCGGGCTGCGTCAATGATGAAGCCCAGGAACTCCAGCGTCTGGGACGGAATATTCTCCAATTTCTCCCAGTTCGCCGGGAAGCCCAGCTCTTCTAGAAGTGTCATCGTCTTGCTCCCATGTGTCTGAAGCAGACAGCTTTCTTGAGACATAATGCAGATGTCCGCCAGATAGACTATGAGCCTGATTCCCTTTTAGCGTAACTTGCTCACCACTGGTTTCAGCAGCTTGGTGAAACACACTGGAGCGGACGCTAGGCCGAGTGGCAGGCAAATAGAACTCCCATCATTGCCCCAGCTACAGAAACAACTGCAGGAAGTGACGATGTGGCTCGAAGCTTTGTACCGTCAGGTAAGCGTCCCTGAGGTTGATCCGAGACAGCCCGTCTCCCTTCTGCAGTACATCTCAGAATATGTGATTCACCTTTATTTTGAAATGACGATACACTAAGTATGTGTTTAACAGCCAGAGGTTGATGTCTGGTCTCAACTTGAGCTTCCTCTTCACTAGAAACATGTTGGTCATAAAGCTTGCTGCGTCGGATCTCACTGGTGCAATCGCAAGCTTTCGGTGTAGCTCAGCGATCTCTTCGCCCAGTAAACACCCATCCTCTTGAGAGAGAACAAACTGAACCGTGAGCTGCGCTTGAACGGTGTCTTGATAAAACTCTAAGTGAAATCCCTGCACTGTTTGTAAAACTCAAATGTCTTAGGTGAGCTCTTGCCATCTGTCTGCATGTTGTGCGAGTCTTCCCATGACAGTGGTAATTGCTGCGCCTCCCTCAAGGAGGAACACTTTACTTACAAACACCATATACTGATGAAGAAAGAATGTGGTGCCGGGACATGAAAACTTTGGCTTTTGTATGTGCCCGATTTATGGCTTGACAACAGCTGTAGAAACCACGCGGAATGCAGGGCAGCCACATGGAGGGGATTCGCCTCCCAGCCGCACTGATTTAGCATGACATAAAAAAGAGTACAAATACAGTACCTTTGAGGTGCCGTTGAACTCCACTGCACAATTTTTCCCTTTATAAACATAGCATTTCGTAGACTGCAGCACCACTTTTCTAGTTTAATGAAAGTTTAAGAAAACTTTCTTAAACTAGAAAGGTGTCAGTCTATCACAGGAGCACATGTTTACCCCACAACTTGTAATTTTAGCTGATTTTGCTGCTGGGAAGCGTAACATCTCCCCTCCAATATTTCCACCCACCTCATAATGATGCTGCTGGAAACTGGAGGGGAGAATGTTGCATTTCCACACCCTTTCTATCACGAGCTCAGAATCATGCCCTCAGTGTTTACCTTGCTACTACAGTATATCTACCTTTTGGTAATTTAGGGTTTAGTGATATATACTAGAAAAACATCACTAAAAACAATGGAACCTATTGCAAAAGGTAAATTGACTAGGATGCGTTTAGAAGCTCTACGGAGTGCTTGTGAGTTTAGAGGAATAGACTTTGAGAATAAGTCTAAAGCAGAGCTTATAGCTGAGATGCCCTTTTTGATTTCCAGGCAGTTTGTGACATTCATGATGAAAGTGGGGAGGGCTCTGATGGAGGCCTTGCGCCTGGTGAAGGCACAGATGCTACCAATGGGATTGCCACCTCTCCAATTCCAAAACCCAGCATTGTTTCTCAGGGGGATTCCCTGGAACTTGAGTTATTGAGGATGAAATTAGCCTTTGAATACAAATAGAGACTAGAGCTGAGTTGAAGAAAGAGCAGTTGGCACAGCACGTGTTGGGGAGGAGCGAGCGCCTTTGGCTTTCGCCTTCCTGCACCGCCCAAGCGCTTTACAAATGAGGCAAGACTTCTAAGCACTATGGCACTGGGAAAGCTTTTTTTCATGCAAGATAATCACACAGAGGCGTGGCCAGTCACTAAATAAAGATAGTTATTTGCATCTTATATTTCAATCCCAACTATTAGTTGAATTAATTTGTAAAACTGTTGTACATTGTAAAGTAGCTTTGTTTAAAACACACGGTAGAGAGCAGGCTCTCTGCCAAAGAGGAATGTGCTTGCGCTAAGAATAGATCGCAGAGCTCGTGTGCGGTGTTGCATCACTGAGTCTAAGGCTTGAACAGAGAACGTGGCTGACCAACTGGTCCTGTCAATCACAGGTCAATGGAGACTAAAAAAAAGATGCAAGGCACGACAGAATACTATGGGAAAACAGGATTCAGCACAACACAGTAGTAGAAAAGTGTTTTCCTGTAGAAGTTATTGGACCACATCAAATATGATTTTATAGAGTTAATGTTGAGAGAATGGCGTGAAGATGTGTTTATGTATGAATGTTTATAACTTAGTAAATTATGCTGAACAAGAGTGACAAATTATTCCTGCTAATGCAGTATTATTTTAAGTAGGGAACATGGCCATGCAACACTGGAGCCTCTCTAACATCCCTTGTATGGCAAGAAAAACACGTTTGGAGAAGCTCTGCTGGTATCCAGTGACCAAGTGAAGGGTATTTAAGCCCAGGCACAGCAAAGTATCCAGAGGAACTTGGAGGGAGCCAGCGACGACGACAGAATGCTGGCCTCAAATGTCAGAGTCCTCTGCCATTTCCCCAGTCCTCATGATCTGTAAAGATTAAAGTCTTGTCATCATCTGCAAGACAGACTCATGGCTTTTGATTCCCTAGAGGGGTGTATTTACTCTGGTTTATGGTGATTATGGGTCCCCTGTATTTTAGGAGAGCCCCTGTAAAATGGGGTTTGCTTTCAGTGGTGACGACCCGTGGGTGTTACTTAGTTTCTTCCCCTGTCTTTGTGAAGCCCCAAGCAGGTCAGCCACGCCCAACTGTAGTGATCAGACTCCTAACTTAAAAAACCCATGTATCCTGAGCGATTTTAGTAGAAGCCATTATAAGAGAAATCCTTTCTGCTCACTGGAGCAGGGCGTGGCTCCAGAACGACCGGCATGGGGACTTTGTAACAGAGGAAAACTCAAGTGAACAACGCCCACATGAGTATACTCTTGCAGGTGATGACAACATGGGAACATGTATGTGATAGGGTGATATGGTGATAGGGTGATAGGATGATGTGAGTGATATTATGGTGATGTGACTGTTGTACGAGGTCAGTGGAATAGATGGAATATGACTTTTGGAGATGTAGTATTGGTGATATAGGACCTTTGGTGATAAGTGGGTCATGTATTGAAATTGTCACGTATTTCTGTTTTTCTACTTTTTATAATGGAAAAGGATCCCCAGCTTATAAGGACTTGGAGACAACAGTACCACACATTATTCTTCTTATGACAATACAAGCAATAAGTGGTATTGCGTAGTGGCTCGGTATAAGGAATGGGCCTGGATCTTAGTCAGAAGTAGTGGCTCGCCATGAGGAATGAGCCTGGATATTAGTCTTTTATATTTTCTTGTGCTGTCTTTTGTGGTAAAAAAAGGAAGGAAGGTGGATGAGTCGCGGTGTGTGTGTATGTATGTATGAAATCAAAGTGGAGAAAGTGTAAAAGTGGGTGGGGGAAAAAGTGTGTTGATCTGTATTATTGAAGCACGTGCAACATAGCAGTAGGGTTTAAGTGAAGCATTAGAGACGTGCAACATTATGGAGGAAGGATCTCCAATAAAACACACGCATATGGTTCTGCCACTGTGTTGTGACAGAATAAATAAACAATTGATAGTAGAAACAAGGAAGGGGGGACGTCCTGCTCCTGGCCAGAGCAGGGCTCCCATAACAGAAACATGCTAGAAAAAATATCCATCTTTGTAGCAGCAAAATATGACGGGAACAAGTCCCAAAAAAAGAGAAGGGATTCTAGATCTCCATAAATTAGAGGATATGGAAGATCAGGAAGGTGAAAAAGAGATCCAATGTAAGGGGATATACCCTGTAACGCCTGAACCTGCAGTAGGGTATAAAAACCCGGTCTATAAGCCTCCAGAAGTAGAGAGAATGTCAACAGGATTAGCAACTAGGAGGGGGGAATCAAGAGCTTTTGTACCTCCATATAACCCATCTACAATCTCTAATATGCCCATAGCATTAGTGTACCCAGAGTGTCCACGAGTAGACATTGACAATGAGCTAAAACCATTGCAGGAAAGGTTGGTCAGGTTACAAGTGCCTGAAGAAGTATCACCAGAAATAAGGGCACTACTGATACAGAAAATAGGGGATTGGAAGTCAGGAGATTTTCTGTTTAGGTTTAACCCTGGGGCAATAAGAAATGTTTGTGTTGAAAAAGATGATGGGCAGATTGTATGGACAGTCCTGGGACAAGAAGTAGAACAAGCAAGGGATAATGGAGGGGAAGATCAAGGTGGTAGAAATAATGAAGAGGCAGGGCAAGAAGGAGATCAAGGAGAGGAGGCGGTGAGAAACCTGTCCCTGCCACAATAGGCAGTGGGGAGGGACAGACCAAGAAATGGACCAGATTTAATCATGGTAGTTCAAGATCAGAAGAATACTAAAGGGGTAGAAAACGAAACAGATATGCAGATACCTCTAACACATAAAGAAGTAGGGATAACGCAGTATGTGCCATGGCCTCAAAATGACAAAAATAATTTGATTAAAGCTCTCCCCCAGCTTATAGGCGGAGCTAGTAAATGGATCTATGAATTTGAAAAACAAACAGCAGGGGTAGCCTCAGCAGTAGGAGGCTTTAAGAGTTTACTGGTCACCATAGTCGGGGACCAGGCTGGGGACATATGGGCAAGGGCTGGGTTAAGTCTTGCAGATAATGAACATGATGGAGGAGCCTTTGATGAGGTAAGGGCAAGGGTATGGGCTGCCCTGCGAAGGATGTACCGAGATACCCCTGACTTACATTCTTTAATGCAGTGCACAATGGTTGATGATGACGACCCAATTAGGTTTATTCGCAAATGACAGGAAATGTGGAGTTTTGACAGTACCATTTTTCTATTTTATTGTAAAGAGGGGGACTACTAAAAGAGGTCCAGAAGGCACTAGATACAATTGTGGGAATTGAAGTCAAAGGAAGGGCAGAGATACAAAGTATAATAGTCCACAATTGTAAGAGAATCAAGAAGCAGGACAGGGAGACAGTCCAGAAGTGGCAAATGGACGAGGCAAAACTACTGGAAAAGAAACTAAATAAAGTTGTCATTCAAGCACCAGTGAAGGCACCTGCTCAGGGGAAAAGGACAGGAGATACTCAACAAATTGGGAATACCACAACTGCGGCACTATGGGGTGTAGGAGGACAGGGACAAAGAGGTGGGAGGGGGCAGTACCCCAACCCACAGTGGCAGCATGAAGGAGCACCAAGGGGAAAAGGAGGCTTTGGGAGGATAGGGCCTTGGGGAGGAGGATTGGCACCATCACAGTGCTGGTGTTGCGGGAAATGGGGGCATTTTATAAGGGAGTGCAGGAAAATGCTTGGGATGAGATTTAATTATGGGCCTTCACCTTCAGGGCAGGGATTCCAAGGGCCTCATGGAAGAAGACAACAGCAATTTCGGGCGAGGGGGTCAAAATCAGTCCCCTTATTGGGCTGACCGGTAAGGGCAACATGGGCAACAACTACAGAATGGTGAGGGAACACAGTTTAACAGAATGGCAGAGGGAACAGGCGCCCCATTCCAAGGAGTTACAATGACGAGGCGGCCCTTTTTCATTCCCCAGGACAAATACATATTCTGATTAGGACAGCCCACAGAAAGCACTTGCATGTCCAATCCTATTGATAACCGCAGACCCTGAAGAGGAACCCTTGGTGGAAGAGGAAATATGAAACAGGCAATTTATATTTATGGTAGATTCAGGTGCAACCAAATCATGCATCATGGAGGGGAACTTTATTATCAGGTAAAAGGATTCTCTGGGGCTATTTCTAGAGTTCCATAGACTGAGGAGCTAGATACAAAAGTGGGAGGGGAGGTAGTACGAGCCCCCTTGTTATATTTAGAGAGTTCCCCTGTGAACTTGTTGGGTAGCGATCTGCTCAGAAATGTATTAGTCACAGATCAAGGGGTAGTGTGTTCCACTCCAGGCAATGGTAATAATCAATGCAATAGCAAGAGAGTCAGTAGTCCATGGGGTTCCTGTGGTCCCAGATATATTTTTTGTTATGGTATTAAAGGTATTAGTAAATGCAGTGCCTCAAATTGCGACAAAGTGTTGGTGAGTGCCTACAGATTTTATTTTCCGACCCATGGTGCCACCTGAGATGGTGGCAGGGACAATATTGTCATTAGATTTGCAAGGGCTAGTAGTGTCAGAAAAAGAGTAGTCCTGATTGGAACAGACCAGGACGGGTGCGAGTGGCGCACAATATTATGAATAAACCCACCAGTGTATTTAAAGGAAATGACGGATAAGGAGTTATTTGAGGACAGTGGACAAAATGGGGGGATTATTTTGGGAATCTGCATCCCCTGTGATATCATGGTGCAGTATAAGGAGGTACAGTGCCCCCTGATGGCAGTAGTAACTCAGATGTTTTTATTTTTTGAAGAGGACATGTGATATGTGCCAGCATAATTATGTACTGTTAATCCGCATGATGTTGGGTTACTGAGAGCTCTGACCCCTGTACAGATTACATTGAAGTAGGGTGCTTAGCACTAATCATCCAGTATCGGTTGGTATGTAGTGAAAAGGATCATCAGTGCAGGAGGGGTTCTGTTGCATTATTGTAATTGCTAGTTCACAAAGGGTACAAGGTGGATAAAAAGAAGCTACAATACTGCCAACAGGAGGGACTATACTTGGGACAACTCATTTTTGGAATGGGAAAATAAATTATCGGATAGGACGGCAGCATTACGCACCGCCCCTAGGCCCAGTACTGTGCTGGTCAAGTGGCACAGCGAGTAGAGCGCTCGCTTTGACATCTGTGCAGAGCCTGCTAATGCAGTTTCGAATCCCGGCAGGGCCAAACTCATCCTTCCAAGGTCGATAAATGAGCACCACACACTGTGGGTAATAATAAGCAGCGCTCAGATACCTAATGGTTTGTAGCGCTATATAAATGCCATATTATTATTTATTTATTTTGTTATTAAGGAAATATAGCAGTTTTTTGGGCTTATGTAATTTTTGTAGGGCATGGATGCTAGACTACACAGTCTACACAAGGCCACTGTTACAAAGTTTCAGGTAAGAACAGAGGACTTAAAAGTACATTTTAATGGACTGACAAAATGACTAGACAATTTGAGGTCTTAAGCTACTTGCATGGCCCCTGTTTTAGCAACTCCGGATTATTTAGAGGAGTTTTATTTATTTTTCCCACTCTTATGAACGGCTCATGCATTTACGGAAGGAGACATATTTTATGGTGATGGGTCATAAATAATTGACCAGGGGACGGGACGGAAGCACACAGGGGCGGTAGTGGGACACGGTAAAGGGGGGTGGAGAAATAGTGACTACACCGGTAGAAAGTGAGACCATGTTCCATACACAGAATTACCCTTACTGGACCATTATTATCTGGGGAACTGATCAGCCCCAGGTTTAAAGGTCCATATGAGGTGGTGTTCTGTACTCGTCTCGCCATCCGTATGAAGGAGTTAGATATTGGGTGCATCTCTTGGGTGTCATAAGAGCACCGAAGACCAGTTAAAATTTAGTAAGGGCATAGCCAATAGAGAGACATTTTTGAGGATCCATGCCAGGGTGGTGTGCAGTGGCACGCACCTGGTTTTTTTCTTTCTTTTTAAATGTTTTAATTTGTTCTTGTTTTTTCTTTTGTCCATTTTTTGTTGTTTTTTTGTTTCTGATTTTTTTGGAAGGTCCAGGATCTGGTCGGCCCAAACAACCTCTCTGTTATGTTGGGATAATAATAAATAAAGATGTTATTTAGTCTAGAAATGTAGTAGTAATATGTTGTTTTGTATGACACTGGTTGTGGTTGTTGGAGTGGATGAAGGGATGTTTGTTATATGGGGTGGCCATATAAAAGGGGGGATGAACAGTTGGGAAAAAATGCTAATATGTCTAAAAAAGGAAATACAAAATGTCTCACTTTTTGCCGGCCCCCTTCAAGTTTTCTTAGACGAATGAAACGGGAAGTATGAATGATGTATGATTTACATAAGGTGTTGGGTTTTTGACACTATTTCTGATGTCCAGAATGTAGAAACATTGAATAGCTAGTACTCTGCTATGTGCATTGCAGGAAGGAAATCAATGAAAGATGTTACGTGGGTGCATTTATCCCGCACTCATCAGGGTCTCCTAAGGTTTTTTAGGTCCACATATTGTCCCAATTACAGAGGCACAATGCTTGGTACATCTTTCACTATAAGGGATAAAGGGCACATTCCAGGCACATAGTGTGCAGTTGAGGAACATTGATCTAGATCCAGGGTTATGCAATGGCAACACAAAATACAAATGGCAGGGCACCACAGTGATGTGCCTGGCAGATGGACTGATCGAGTACAGCGAAGAAGCAATATCCCAAATAGAGAATATGTGTGCGCAAATATGGTCCCAATACATCACAAGGCTGACACGGATTGCAACAATGAAGAAGCCAGGGCGAATAGACAGGGCCAAACCTTTTGAACTTTGTTTTAGCAAAGAAGGAACAGTTCCTGGCGGCTCAAACATACAGTGCAACCACACTCTTGTGATCCCTGGTATGACAAAAGGTACAGAGGCAGTGATGAATTACTACTGGGTTTGTGGCCGACAAGCCTACTTGCAACTCCTTGGAGGGGCAGGTGTTCACTGGCCACCCTGCACTCAGTGGTACTAGTAATCCTGGAAGGACATGTGAAAGGAGAAGAAATGCCTGTCGAGGTGCCAACAGTCACACTAGTATCTAAAAGAAACAGACAGAAGCTTGCAGATCACACAAGAATTTGGTATGCTGCCAGAAAAAGGACGATTTCAACGGCGGGGGGAAAGAAAAGCTCAAACTGTCAAAAGACTGTTCCGCACTGCTCAGAGGAATACCAGACAAGTATTGGATTTTTAGCTCAGCAGAGACTTTCTTTTTCATCTTTTTTGGCTCCTGGAGTACAAGCAGCTGCTGCACTTTTCTACCCCTGGAGGAGGCTGAGAATGGGTCACTATCCCACACCATCAAGGCAATGCACAATCTAGGTGTTCAAATGGAAAAAAGAAGGTGGAATTCAGAACACAGTTTGGTTACCGCTTGCCTTTGATTGGGCCCTGTCATGGCTGGGGGCAGCAGTAAAAATACTGTTCCTGTGATCATGTTCTTTTTGGTTCTCTTCTGCATGTGCCAATGGGGTCTCCGATGATGTGTGCCTATAGTCACTTATAGTGCAAAGATGATTGTATCAACTGGGGGATCTAAAACACCTTGCCATACAATAAAGACCGAAAATCAAACTAATATTTCTGGGGTTGTAGATATGTGGGGTGAGGATGAGTTTGTTACTGTAGAAGTAACGAAAGGGGGGAATGCTGGGGAGGAGCGAGCACCTTTGGCTTGCGCCTTCCTGCACCCCCCAAGCGCTTTACAAATGAGGCAAGACTTCTAAGCACTATAGCACTGGGAAAGCTTTTTTCATGCAAGATAATCACACAGAGGCGTGGCCAGTCACTAAATATAGTTATTTGCATCTTATATTTCAAACCCAACTATTAGTTGAATTAATTTGTAAAACTGTTGTACATTGTAAAATAGCTTTGTTTAAAACACATGGTAGAGAGCAGGCTATCTGCCAAAGAGGAATGTGCTTGCGCTAAGAATAGATCACAGAGCTCATGTGCGGTGTTGCATCACTGAGTCTAAGGGTTGAACAGAGAATGTGGCTGACCAACTGGTCCTGTCAATCACAGCCCAATGGAGACTAAAAAAAAGATTCAAGGCATGACAGAATACTATGGGAAAACAGGATTCAGCACAACATAGTAGTAGAAAAGTGTTTTTCTGTAGAAGTTATATATAGATAGATTATAGAGTTAATGTTGAGAGAATAGCGTGAAGATGTGTTTATGTATGAATGTTTATAACATAGTAAATTATGCTAAACAAGAGTGACAAATTATTCATGCTAATGCAGCATTATGGTAAGTAGGGAACATGGCCATGCAACACTGGAGCCTCTGCAACTTCCCTTGTATGGCAAGAAGAACAAGTTTGGAGAAGCTCTGCTGGTATCCAGTGACCAAGTGAAGGGTATTTAAGCCCCAGGCACAGCAAAGTATCCAGAGGACCTTGGAGGGAGCCAGCAACAACCACAGAATGCTGGCCTCAAATGGCAGAGTCCTCTGCCATTTCCCCAATCCTCATGATCTGTAAAGATTAAAGTCTTGTCATCATCTGCAAGACAGACTCATGGCTTTTGATTCCCTAGAGGGGTGTATTTACTCTGGTTTATGGTGATTATCGGTCCCCTGTATTTTAGGAGTGCCGCTGTAAAATGGGGTTTGCTTTCACAAGTTATACTCAGAGATAGAGGGCTGAACTCAAAAACAGAGACCGTCAACTCAAAGACAGGGACACTGAATGTCAAAGACACCAGCTGGAGAAAGCTTTGGTGGTAACCTCAGCCAGACCAGATGAGAATGTCATGTATTCTGCTACCAAGTTTCAGGTCTCCTGCTTTTCCGTCAAGACAAGACGTGCAGTTCTTCAAGTCTCTGGGATATGTATTATTATTTATTTATTTATTTATTTATTTATTACAATTTATAAAGCGCACATCAGCCCTTTAGGCATCGTGGCGCTGTTACAGTAAACATGTCTGGTTACATCGGGCCTAACAGTTATAGAGGGCATAACAGTTACAGATGTGTACAATGGCATTAATTAGTACCAAGTAGTCTGTTGTGTTATACAATCTTAGTTACAGAGGATCTGTGTGTAGGTGTATGTGATGTGGGTGAAGTGTCAGTTGAATAGTGCGGGTTTGAGGCTTTTGCAGAATGTAGTGAGGGAGGTTTCTGCTGGAAGAGTGTTGGGCAGTGCGTTCCATAATTTGGACGCTAAGTGAGGGAAGCCTAATCCTCCTGCTTTGATTCTTTTGATGGGCGGAATGTCTAATTTGTTTGTGTGCTGTGTGCTTCTGGGCCGTGTGGAGATGTCTCTGCTGATGGTTTCGGATAGGTAGGGGGGTGCAGAGAGGCTGTGGCATTTGTGTGTTAAGGTGAGGGTCTTGAATGTAATTCTTTCCTTAACTGGGAGCCAGTGGGCATCTCTTCTAGGTTGTGCAATGTGATCCCTTTTGGGTATGTTGAGTGCTGCTCTGAGTGCATTGTTCTGGACTGTGTGGAGACGGTTTATGTTTTTAGCTGAGGTGTCTACAAGGAGAGCGTTACAATAGTCAAGCTTGGCGCCGATGGTGGCCGTTGCAATAGAGAGACAGTTTTGGCTAGAGAGGAATGGTTTGATGGCATTTATAAGTTTGGTGGTGTGGGCGGAGGCAGAGGCGATGGCACTAACTTGTCTGTTCATGGATAAGGTGGAGTCAAGATAGACCCAGAGGGTCTTTACTGTTGGGGAGGTTGTGATGATGGTGTTGTCAATGAGGAAGTTGTAGTATTTAGGGTCCAATTTGTTCAGTGTTTCTTTGGGTCCAAAGAGGATGAACTCTGTTTTTTCGCCTTTAAGGCAGAGTCCGTTGGCTGCCATCCAGGCTTGGATGGCTGTATAAATTTGTCGGAGGGCTGCCGGGTCCTGGTTATACGAGCTGGAGAGGGAGAGGAGAACTTGAGTATCATCAGCATAGTTTGTGCATGCTATGCCGAAGGAGTCCAGATTGTCAAAAAGGGGCTTGGTGAACAGGTTGTAGAGGGTGCTGTGCTTTGCATGATCCCTCAGGCACGCCACAGTGGATAGTGGTGGGGGCAGCATTGGCAGAGTATGAAAAGACTTTCATGGTTCTGCCTTCTAGGAATGAGGTTATCCTTGAGGTGGCCTGTGTAGAGAATTGTGGTGCGTTGGTGAGGTGGGAGGTGAGCGTTTTGTGATCGACGAGGTCGAATGCTGCTGATAGGTCTAATAGCAGTAGGAGAGCTGATTTATTTTAGTAATTTGTTTTTTTAAGTCCAAGAGGGCAGTTTCGGTACAATGGCCTTTGCGGAATCCGGATTGTCTTTTTCCTAGGATGGAGTTGGACTCAAGGAAATGCTGGATTTGATTGTGGGCGGTTTATCAAGGATTTTTGTTCGAAGGGGACAGTGGTGATGGGCCGGTAGTTGTTCAGGATGATGGGTCCAGGGAGGGTTTCTTGTGAAGGGGGCGGACACAAGCTTCTTTTAGACTGGGTGGGATGGTGCTGGATGTGAATGAAGCGTTGATGAAGGCGGTGATGAGGGGGGCCAGGGAGTCAGCGCATTCTATGATGATGCTAGGTGGGCAGATGTCCCCCGTGCATGTGGATGGTTTGAAGGATTGGAGGAGATCCGTGACTTCTGTAATAGAGACGTCTCTAAAAGCAAAGAGAGGGTGGGGGGTTTGGGCATAGGTGAAGTGGGTGGGTGGGGAGGGTCAGTGCTGGATATGGGTAGGGCATTGCGTTGTGCTTGTATTTTGTCTTGCAGAAGAGAATATTTGTGGAGGGGTGCTGCCTGGATACTGTTACACCAGGCTTCGTCTTTAATAATTTCGTCGGGACTGGTGGGAGGAGAGGTGAGGTCCTTGAAGATAGAGAACAGTTCCCTGGATTTGGAGTTGGCTTTGGAGATTTGGGTGTTGATGGCATTGGATTTTGCCTGGAATATGGCTTTTTTGCATTGTTTAGAGTTTTTTTTAATTCTTCATTGTTTGAGTCGCTGGGGGTAGACTGCCAGTTGGTTAGGGCTGCGTGTTTTTTGGTGCGAAGAATCAGTAGGTCATCTGTGAACCAAGAGTTGGTGTTCATAGATTTCTTTTCTTTTTTGGCTTCTAGCGGGGCGATGGTGTTGATGGCCTTGGTAAGAGTAAGAGTACGGGCGTAGATATCAGCGAGGGTGTTTGGGTCATTGATAAAGGGAGGCTTCAGTTCCTTGATTCCCTTCCCCAAGACTTCAACTCCGCCAAGTTTTATTTCAGTCGTTTCAAAGGTGTAACATAACTCAAGGTCAAACTGACCCTCCTTCTGGTTTGCCGCACTAGTTCATTCACAATGCGTCTCCTTGGTTTGGTTCACAATGTCTTTGATTTCTCTTTGTTAAGGGCTCACTGGTCTACGCGCAGCTGTCAGACCACACGGTCTACCCATCAAAGGTCGCACAACCAGGATTCCTAGGTTCTGAGACCACACAGGTTCTTCAGCTCCTGCCCCTGTGTACTAATTCACCTTCACTTAATTCCTCTTGGCTTTATGTGCAAGTGTACACTTCTTTGGCTTCTCCTTGTTACCCTCTTGGTTCTGCCATCACGTGTCACTGTGGCCTTGTCGTATTGCATTCACTCATAAAAGTTCACCGTGGGGTTGTATTTATCTCCCACCTTCTGTGGCACTCTTTTGCATCTTTGCCCTTTTCCGTAGTTTATTTTCACATGGGCACTTTGGTTGTCCTTCGAGATTTGATTTGCCCATAAAGGTTTGCATTGCATTCAGTGTTAAATATATTCAGTTTTCATTCAGTTTGGCATTCAATATACCTCTGTTATGTTTAATTTCACCTTTTCATTCAGTTTGGTATTTAAAATGCATTCATTAGACTTAATTTTAAGTTTACATTCAGTTCGGTATGTATGATGCATTCGCTATGCTTAATTTTAAGTTTCCATGCAGTTTGGTATTAACAATGCATTCGTTATGCTTAGTTTTAAGTTTCTGTTCGATTTGGTATTCAATAGGCATTTGCTACTGTTTTCAAAGGCTGTTGATTATTCGTGGTCTGGTCAGAGCGCCCTGGTGCCCAACTGCTCACCTTGACACTCACCGGCTCTTTGCGGCTCCCTCCGATGGCCCCTGCAGTGCCTCTCTGCTCACGAGGCCGGTGGGCTATCTGGTGCAAGCCCTGCTTGCATGCCGGGCCTTCTTCTCTGCACGCCGGCAACTGGAGAGATTTCTCTCCGGATGCATAAGGCATCCTCTCTCTCCTTCATATCGTGGGAGAAGCTTGCGTTTCAGGTAACAATGCTATGATTACCCTATTAAATGGAGATTGGATGGCCCCTTTTCTGACCTCTATGGGGAAAGGTTATAGTGACAGCTGTACTACGTGCTTTACTCACAATGTTGGGAGAGCGGTACCCACGAGGTTGTCTGCACGTCCAGTACTGGTGGGTCCCTTCCTAACTGAGTAGACAGACTTCATGCAGCTCCCTACCTGCATGAACTTTACTTACTGTTGAGTAATGGTAGATGTATTCTCCAGATTGGTATAGGCCTACCCATTGTGGCGGATCAGAAGAAGGACACAGAATCTCTGAGGACATTTGTAACCTGTTTTTATTAACAAATACGTGAATGCCTATCTTTCCCTATCACTATGGGGGATTCCCTACTTATAATGTCCAAAGAAAACAGTATGCAGTCCAAAGCTAATCTAACTGACCCTAGAACCTTTATAAACAACTATGGTCAGGAGAATGACTCCCTTTGATTCCGCACTTGTCCTCTTTTGTTTCTCTTTTCCTGATCAGTATGCAATTCTAAAATTGTCGCTCTTGATCCCTTGTATTAGTTGTTGTAACTCCCTGATTGATAGTTTTCTATCTGTTTATTTTAATGGTTTCTTAGTTCTGGTCGAATCCTTTTCTCTTTCTTATAGGATTCTGAGATTTCTGATGCATTGTATTTTCCTCTGAGACTTTGGATTTCTATACAGTTGTGATTCAACTTTTCATTCTCTGGACTTTTTTGTATACAGTCTATCCTAGTGGCCCCTCGGCTCTTTAGTGCTCAATTATTTCTCTCTATTGTATTCCAATTTGTGCTTCTTAGACTCTGGGTTATTTTCTCCATTTCCCAAGGTAGAAAAGTTCAAGTTTTTTTTCTCTCCCTCTGCGTAGGTTGTAGACTTCTCTTTATCACATGAATACAGTTCCATTTCTTTAATGGGATTTTCACAGTCTTGTCATTTGGACTGGGACGAGTATCTCTGATCATATAATGAGTCCCTTTTTCTTTCCCGGTTTTCCCATTCTCCCCTTTACCTTCAGTCTTGAGGGGAAACATCTCTGGTACCTGTAGGTGTATTTTTTCTTCTCTTTGTTTGTGTGTTTGTTCTCCATGACATCAGCTTCAGACACCTTTCTTTCTCCTTCCTGGCATCTCTGTATCATTACTGGTACTCGGCTCGTGAGTCAGTTCGTCGGTGTGGTGGTATCAGCATAGTTGAGATGACAACCGGTCCACACGCTGCCTGCTCAGTCACGCCACCACCAAGATCTCTGTTCCGGTCTTCCCGGCGTCTGCTTCCTCACACACGCTGACGCTTCAGCGTCCTCGGCTCCTCTCTGAAGCAATTCTAAAACACGCTGGCTACTTGGCCTGCATTGGCTTTGCCTTGTTCAGACGTTCTCTGTACAGGGGCCTTCCACTGCTTGAGTGCGTGTCTCTCTGTGTCTCTCTGTGTCTCTCTGTCTCTCTCTGTGTCTCTCTGTGTCTCTCTGTCTCTCTCTGTCTCTCTCTGTGTCTCTCTGTGTCTCTCTCTGTGTCTCTCTCTGTCTCTCTCTCTCTCTCTCTCTTCCTCTTTAAGCATGCTCAGCACAGTTATTAGGAGTTTTTAACTTAAAGAATAGGTTCTTTTTCTGTTTGGTAATGGTATAATCCCATTTTCTCTTCATCCCAGTTATGATACTTTGGAGTGCTAGACAATTCCATAGAGGGCATCAGGGAGTTCCTCACGGGAATGTGAGTTTTTGTCCCCAAAGGGGGAGCCTCTCCCGGTGAGGTCCCACTTACCTTGACCCCAGAGGGTGTTGCGAAGCGGGCTCTCCTCCCTAGCCTCACAGTGGGGGACACCCCCACGAGGAGAGTGGACACATTTCCTCGATTCGTCACACCATGCAGAAAGGCATGCGCTGTTACAGTGGCAAAGAAACTGTTCGCAGAGTTCATACTGCGATTCGGACTGCCCCTTAGAATAGACAGTGACTGAGGCACACATTTTACCGGTCAGGTCATTAAAGAAGTATGCAAAACTCTAGGAATAGCTCAACAGTTCCATTGTGCACATGTAGAATGCCGCAATGGGATCCTCAAGCTAAAGATGTCCAAAGTGTGTAAAGAGATGGGGTTAACAGGCCCCAAGTTTTGCCCCTTGCTCTGCTAACCATGTGCAATAATACCCAGTGTAAACACAAACTGTCTCCACATGAAATCCTCAAAGGTTGCCCCATGAGAATGGGAAATGCACCTCCAGTCATCCCCCACATCCAAAGTTGACACTTAACTCCAATACGGTTACATGTTGATAAAAACTGTTTGAGCTCTGCATGCTCAGGTCCATGAAGCCCTGTCTAAATCAGCAACTGAGCCCTGCCACCCTTCACAGCCAGGAGACTGGCTCTTGGTGAAGGTCCATCAGCAGAAATCTGCACTCCAGTCCGGTGGAACTGGCCGTCCACATCCTCCTAACTACACACACACTGTTTAAATGTGCTGGAATGCCATTGTGGATCCATGTAGCACTCTGTCGCAAGATCGCCACTCCTGCCGATGACACCACCTCCACTCCGACCTCCCTTTCTTGGCTGGTTCCGGTCGCACTGTGACCATCAACTCCTCCCCAGTGACACCGCTGGTCGCTTGCCGGTGTTGGACCCTTGCAGCGCTCCTGGAACTGAACCGCTAGTACCACAGGATGAGACTGCAGCCCTCAATCACCCAGTATGTTCACATACTGAACCAGGAACCACAGCTTCGGAACCTCTTCCACACAGTGAGGTCTCTGCGGAAGGTATTGTTAAGGCTCATTCATCAGTTGGTCGAAGCTACAGAGGGAATGACCCTGATTCAGGCCTTACTCCTAGCATACCACCTTTAGTGCCCGACTCCCCTGAATCTCATAACGCAGCTCCTGAAAAGTACTCTTTGCAGCCCTGCAGAAGAGCTCCTGAGTACCAGTAGCTCTGAAGAAAGTGGCAACTGGCCACTCACCCCTGGCTTTGTCCCCTCAATGACGATAAATCCTCTTGATGTGGCAGTGCACTGGTGAAGAGGTGAAGCCAGCTCTGTTGACTCACTGATACCTACAATTTATGGTCCTTGCTGCTAGCACCTGCTGGTCATTCTCTTTGTTTTAATGACTGTTAAGGGGGCTGCTCCGGTTCACCGTGCAGCCCCAGACACATGTTGGGAGCACCCGACGGGATACCTGTGGGGCGGCGATCACGCCGCAGATGATGTCGTGGGGATCACCCCACGAGCTCCAGATCACTGGAGGTCCTCAGGTGGCTGGGGGCACCCAGCACACGGCGGTCGCATCCAACAGCCATGCTCACATGGTCGACAACCAGTGGATCTCGGCGTTGCCCAGCAGGGGCGCCGGCCTCGTGGTGGGCCCGGTCCCTGGGCCTACACTACGCGGTGTTGTGCCAGGCAGGCACACAAAGGACGACACCGGAGCCAGGGTAGAGTGTGACTGCCGAGCCAGAAGCAGCTCGGTACTTTTATTATGTTGGTCACGTGGCTATGGCCACGTGACTCATGACAACATCCTGGGAGCTACCATGCTCCCAGGAGGGGCACTATGCAACACCACTCCATTTTTTAATAACAACAAAACAAAACGTATGCCACTACACACTACTGCTCCTATAACCACTCTACTAATTGTTCACCACTTTATTAACCTGGGTGAGTGGTTCTACTATAACAGAATACCTCTCAGAGGTACTGGCACCATGTTACATTGCCCACCACTACGGCCATTTTGCACCAGTCTGTCTCTGCAGGCCCGGAGTGTTCATCAAGGACGTTGGTGACGACGTCCATCTTCCGCACTTTCGTATCTGGAAACCGTCTGTGTCCTCACTCACGTTTACCAGAGTCAAAAAGGGGCCGGCAAAGCCGCACCTGGGGAGGCCCAGGGGCCACATCGGCCAAGTCCACAGTTGTGGGGGGGCACCACTGATGGGGGAACCGGCACCAGGGCGGTATGGTGGTAGGCCCCTCATTACGCTTCCTCTCCCTCATGGGGGCAGGTGGTAGGAAAACACTGGTGGTAGGGTGCCCGAGCTGCAGGCCCATGAGGACGCACACATCACCAACACTTGCTGCATCCCAGTCCTTTCCTTCCTGCTTGCTCTGTGGGCTGCTGGCAAGACGACACTAGTGCAATGCTATGAGCCTGGCCTTCTTCCTTGTTGCTGCCAGACCACAGGGCATTCTGCCCTCTTTCCTCAGGTTACCCCCTGGTTGCCTGCCCACCCGTTCAACTGGATGGCTTCCCTACCCCGCTTGATATCATCCTCACTCTCACACGATGGGAGGTGAATGAGGTGCTGCAGGAACCATTCCCCCCATCACCCTCCTTGACACTATGGGCTGGGCACCTGCTAGTAACATACTTGCCAACCCTACCGATTTAGGCGGTAGGATACCGCTTTTTAAGCAGTCCTACCGCCTACCGATTTTTTGACATGAAATACCGATTTTTTTTTGTAAAAAAAAAAAAAAAAAAAAAAAAAAATTTTTTTTTACATTTTTTTTTTTTGACCACGCCAGCTCGGGGAGTCTTTCAAGGGCTCCCCCGAGCTGGCGCACCGGGAGAATGCCCGGCATGCAGGCTTTTAATGTCAAAGGCACCCACGGCGGTGGGCTAAAAGCGCCCTTCCGCCGCGGGTGCCTTTGACAAAAGGCGCCATTAGCCCCCCACCACGCCAACTCGGGGAGTCTTTCAAGGACTTCCCCGAGCTGGCGTAGCGGGAGAAGGCGCAGCATGCAGGCTTTTAATGTCAAAGGCACCCACGGCGGTGGGCTAAAAGCGCCCTTCCGCCGCGGGTGCCTTTGGCAAAAGGCGCCATTAGCCCCCCACCACGCCAACTCGGGGAGTCTTTCAAGGACTTCCCCGAGCTGGTGTAGCGGGAGAAGGCGCGGCATGCAGGCTGTTAACGTCAAAGGCACCCACGGCGGTGGGCTAAAAGCACCCTTCCGCCGCGGGTGCCTTTGGCAAAAGGCGCCATTAGCCCCCCACCACGCCAACTCGGGGAGTTTTTCAAGGACTTCCCCGAGCTGGCGTAGCGGGAGAAGGCGCAGCATGCAGGCTTTTAATGTCAAAGACACCCACGGCGGTGGGCTAAAAGCGCCCCTCCACCGCGGGTGCCTTTTGGTCAAAGGCGCCATTAGCCCCCCACCACGCCAGCTCGGGGGAGTCTTTCAAGGACTTCCCCGAGCTGGCGTAGCGGGAGAAGGCGCAGCATGCAGGCTTTTAATGTCAAAGGCACCCACGGCGGTGGGCTAAAAGCGCCCCTCCACCGCGGGTGCCTTTTGGTCAAAGGCGCCATTAGCCCCCCACCACGCCAGCTCGGGGGAGTCTTTCAAGGACTTCCCCGAGCTGGCGTAGCGGGAGAAGGCGCAGCATGCAGGCCTTTGATGTAAAAGGCGTCCACGGCGGTGGGCTAAAGGCGCCCCTCCGCCGCGAGTGCCTTTCACAAAAGGCGCCATTAGCCCCCCCACCACGTCAACTCTGGTGAGTCTTTCAAGGGCTCCCCCGAGCTGGCGTGATGGCAGAAGGCGTGGCAGGCGCCTCATTGTCATTGAATGCACCCGCGGCGGCGGGCTCATTCAATGACAATGGGCTGCTGACGCGCCCTATTCCTATCATTACCTCCTCGACTGACTATTTTTGAAACTTTAAGATTCCTACAGATTTTTGGTCACAGAATGTTGGCATGTATGTAGTAATGTGGGGCAGGACACCCATTGTACCCCCTTTCTTGGATTGATCAGGGCTGCGCCGGGGCACCTTTTCCTCATGGGGTGTTTTTCCTCTTTTTTTTTTTTTAATAGCTCGCCCCGGAGCACTTCTCCTCTCCCCACGGGGCAGGAAACACTGCCGAACGGCCGTTGCCGCTACCACTATGGCTCGGCGCTGGCCAAAAAGCAGGGTAGGGGCAGGCATCTCACCTCTTTGTTGCCGTTGGGGGAGGGGCTGCCGAGCCTCTCCTCTGCCCGCTCCTCGGAGCAAGCCTACAATGTCCTTGCGGGCCCGCCTCCTTTCTTTCCTCGCGGGCCCGGCACCTTCTCTTTTTTTGTGGCTATGGGGGAGGCGCTCATGTGGCCGATGCCGCACCGCCACCTTCCTGATTGTTGTTTCGGGCCCAGTTGTAGTTGGGCGCGCCCCGTTCTCTTATTTGCGGGGCACATCAACGCTTTTCCTTTCGCGGCTCGCGGGAGGGGAAGGTCTTCTTTGTTGCAGGGCGGCCGCTCCCTGTGTCATGGGGGTGCCTCTCCCCTCCCTATTTCAGGCTACAACCCGCCTTCTTCCTGCTGCAGCGGGGGGTCCGCACACATGTTCCTCCTCCTCGGAGTGGGGGGGGGCAGCTGCTCCCGCACCCGACACCGTAGATCTTCCCTTGCATGGGGGAGGGCAGCCGCACCTCCTCCCGGGGCCCCATTGTTCTTCATTGCGGCACAGCCGCCGACTTGCTCCGTCTCCCACGGGGGACGGGGTGGGCAGCTCGCCGTCTTCGTATCCTTTTGCGGGCCCAGTTGGAGTTGGGCCCGCCACGCCATTTTCCTATGCGGGCCCAGATGGAGATGGGCCCGCCACACCATGACTTCTTCAGGGCACGCAGGGCCCGTGTCCTCGTCGCCATTGTTATGGGGGCTGCTCCGGATCACCGGGCAGCCCCAGACACATGTCGGGAGCACCCGACGGGATACCTGTGGGGCGGCAATCACACCACAGATGATGTCGTGGGGATCACCCCCACAAGCTCCAGATCACTGGAGGTCCGCTGGGGGCATCCAGCACACGGCGGCCCCGGCTCTGGGGGCACCCAGGCCGGGGTCACATCCAACAGCCATATGGATGTCGGCGTTGCCCAGCAGGGGCGCCGGCCTCGTGGTGGGCCCGGTCCCTGGGCCTACACCACGCGGTGTTGTGCCAGGCAGGCACACAAAGGACGACACCGGAGCCAGGGTAGAGTGTGACTGCCGAGCCGGAAGCGGCTTGGTACTTTTATTATGTTGGTCACGTGGGCCTGGTACTTTGGATATCTCTAGTGGGAACGTTAAACTGGAACATCTGATTGCGAAGTATGGACTAAGGAATTCTTTGCTCAGCACCTGCTTTTTGTTGGAACTTTTGAATAGTGATATTTACCTTGCTGCAACTTCACAGAGTCTATACAACTTTGAACTGAAAGCTCTGGATTGGCGAGTTTATCACTTTTTCCCTGCACATCACCTGTCCTGATGAACTGAACAGAACTTTGTTTTCAAGCCACAAACGTTTGTGCTTTTCCACTACCCGATTCATGAACCTGGGCACTCAGGGATTAGTCCTAGTATACACTATGTAATGCTATTGTCCTGGCTTTTCGTACAACCAGTCATGAAAATGATGGTCCCTCTGCACATCCCTCGATTCACGGTGAAAACACTTACCTGCACCTCTCCTGGCAGTATGCCTGTATCTTTAATCCTACCGACTGCTGCGTCTGTGCCCCTCTGCCTCATACCCTATCCTTCCAGTTCCCTATTGCACCCGTCCCCTTCCAGTGGGGGGTGCCTTTTTGAATGTTAAGTTGATCACTGGGAGGGGTCAGAAATGGGAGGCGGACACAAAGTGGTAGTGTTTTCAAAATCAGACATCTTTATTGAAATAAAAGGGTTGCATAAAGGCCCCTCTGTCTCTATCCTAAAGAGTTTCCCTACCTAGGAAACCAAAGATCAGTCTGAGTCAAGTCATCAACATTTATATACACTGTCCTTGTGTCCAAACATACTAAGTTGACCCTCACACTATAAATGAACAACTAAAGGTGTAAGGGAAATATCTCTGACGTAGGTTCAGTAAAAAAGTGTTCATAAACAAGTAGATAAATCCAACAAAAACAATCCTTGAATACAGAGGGTGGTTTCCTTCTCTGGGATGTCTCAGGTAGGATAACACAAGTGTCTCTTTCAAGCAGCTACTTCTTAAGGATGGCAAAAGTGTCTCTTTCAAACGGTAATACCCAAATAGATCGTTTCCAATTGACTGTATGGTAAAACTTTTGCAGAATTTAGCCAGTACCATTCGATCATTTGGAAACAATCAATTTGGGTAATCACTACAAACATGGGGAGCAGGGGTTGCGGGGGTGTCCCCCGCTCCCCATGTTTGGTAGTGGTGGCCTTTGGGGGAAGCAGGGGTGCCCCCCGCTTCCGTAGGTTTGGGGGCAGGGGATGGGAAAAGAAAAAAGAAAGCAGACCATGCAACGTCGGATCCGGCCCGCGTAGGTGAGACGGATCCGGCGCTGCAGGGTAGAAGATGAGGGGATACTGAAAAGGTAAGTGGGGGTGGGTAGGGGAGTTTATGGGGGTGGGTGTTTTTTTTTTAGTTTGGCCGCTACCAAATCATATACATCCACTCAAACAAGTACTTCTTTTGTTCTTTATACCCGATTCTGGAAATTTCTGCACAAATAATATGTCCCACACCTTTCAGCCCTTTTTAGGCTTTTTGGCGATGAGTTCACAAATGAAAGGGGTCTTATTCACAATGAGATGTTCCCTCTAGGGTTCTCTTATGAATCTCTTTGATATTTTAGCGTACTTAGTTATGGTTAAGTTGTTGTTTCCATAGGAAGAGCACTTTTTGGGCGGCTTATAACTTCGCTCCCCCTGAACGAATCCTCACCAAACTTTGCAAAAAAAGTATATAGCCCACTCAGAATTTTTTGCAAATCTGGTGAGGATTCGTCCAGGGGGGGCAAAGTTATAAGGGGGTCCCCAAACTTTTTTTCCCATAGTCTGAATGGGGAAAAAACTTTGCTCGCGCCTACAGCCCAAACTGCTGGACGGATTTTCACCAAATTCGGACCAGGAGTAGCGGCTTGGTCCCGAAAGCGTGCTTTTGCAAATTTGGTGAAAATCCATCCAGTCGTTTTTTTTAAATGACCGGAAAATAGGTAAAAAAAAATTAGTGATATCTGTGTTCGGTCCGCGGACACACTTCCCTATTCGCTCCGCGGACAGTGTCCTGATTGGCCAATCGGTTTACGTCATGTCCGTGGACATGCAATGTGTTCGCTGATTGGACGGCGTAGAGCGTCAAGCACGTCAGATTTTCGGTAGCGCCTGCCATCTTGGATTCGCGGACGTCCGCGGACTGCGCGGTGAAACTTGGTTGAAAAATTGTATTTAGTAGAGTGTGTTGGTGTGTAAGAGTGTTTGGGGAGGGTGGAAGAGTATGTGATGGGTTAAATGTTGTATTTTTTTATGTGGTAGACCCTCTTGTTGTGTTCGATTTGTCTGCGGACAACATGGCTGTTCTGAAATGTTCTGAATAAATTAAATGGGGGTGTTCTGAGGACGCAATATGTGTCCGTGTTATTCGCAAGCAAGGTGAAACTGTTCTAAGTACACTCGCGGTGTCCTGAAATGTCCTTAAGTAAAGATGTTGGGGGTGTCCTGAGGACGCTGTCCATATTGTTCGCTGGTAAGTTGAAATTGTTCTAAGGACACTCGCGGTGTTCTGAAATGTTGTTAAATAAATAAAATGGGGGTGTCCTGAGAACGCGGTGTCCTGGAATGTTCGTAAATAAATAAAATGGGGGTGTACTTAGAACGGTATGTCTGTCCATTTTGTTCGTAGATAAGTTGATAGTGTTCTAAGAACGCTCGCCATGTCCTAAAATGTACGTAAATAAACAAAATGGGGGTGTCCTGAGGACGCTGTCCGTATTGTTTGCTGGCAAGTTGAAAGTGTTCTAAGAACTCTCGCGGTGTCCTGAAATGTTCGTAAATAAACAAAATGGGGGTGTCCTGAGGCCGCTGTCCTCATTGTTCTCTGGCAACTTGAAAGTGTTCTAGGAGCAGCCGCGGTGTCCTGAAATGTTCGTAAATAAACAAAATGGGGGTGTCGTGAGGACGCTGTCCGTATTGTTAGCTGGCAAGTTGAAAGTGTTCTAAGAACACTCGTGGTGTCCTGAAATGTTCGTAAATAAACAAAATGGGGGTGTCCTGAGGACGCTGTCCGTATTGTTTGCTGGCAAGTTGAAAGTGTTCTAAGAACTCTCGCGGTGTCCTGAAATGTTCGTAAATAAACAAAATGGGGGTGTCCTGAGGCCGCTGTCCTCATTGTTCTCTGGCAACTTGAAAGTGTTCTAGGAGCAGCCGCGGTGTCCTGAAATGTTCGTAAATAAACAAAATGAGGGTGTCCTCAGACCGCTGTCTGTATTGTTCGCTGGCAAGTTGAAAGTGTTCTAAGAACACTCGCGGTGTCCTGAAATGTTCGTAAATAAACAAAATGGGGGTGTCGTGAGGACGCTGTCCGTATTGTTAGCTGGCAAGTTGAAAGTGTTCTAAGAACACTCGCGGTGTCCTGAAATGTTCGTAAATAAACAAAATGCGGGTGTCCTGAGGACGCTGTCCGTATTGTTTGCTGGCAAGTTGAAAGTGTTCTAAGAACACTCGCAGTGTCCTGAAATGTTCGTAAATAAACAAAATGGGGGTGTCCTGAGGACGCTGTCCGTATTGTTAGCTGGCAAGTTGAAAGTGTTCTAAGAACACTCCCGGTGTCCTGAAATGTTCGTAAATAAACAAAATGGGGGTGGCCTGAGGACGCTGTCCGTATTGTTCGCTGGCAAGTTGAAAGTGTTCTAAGAACACTCGCGGTGTCCTGAAATGTTCGTAAATAAACAAAATGGGGGCGTCCTGAGGACGCTGTCCGTATTGTTCGCTGGCAAGATGAAAGTGTTCTAAAAACACTCACGGTGTCCTGAAATGTTCGTAAATAAACAAAATGGGGGTGTCCTGAGGACGCTGTCCGTATTGTGCGCTGGCAACTTGAAAGTGTTCTAAGAACACTCGTGGTGTCCTGAAATGTTCGTAAATAAACAAAATGGGGGTGTCCTGAGGATGCTGTCCGTATTGTTCGCTGGCAAGTTGAAAGTGTTCTAAGAACACTCGCGGTGTCCTGAAATGTTCGTAAATAAACAAAATGGGGGTGTCCTGAGGACGCTGTCCGTATTGTTCGCTGGCAACTTGAAAGTGTTCTATGAGCAGTCGCGGTGTCCTGAAATGTTCGTAAATAAACAAAATGGGGGTGTCCTGAGGACGCTGTCCGTATTGTTAGCTGGCAACTTGAAAGTGTTCTAGGAGCAGCCGCGGTGTCCTGAAATGTTCGTAAATAAACAAAATGGGGGTGTCGTGAGGACGCTGTCCGTATTGTTAGCTGGCAAGTTGAAAGTGTTCTAAGAACACTCGTGGTGTCCTGAAATGTTCGTAAATAAACAAAATGGGGGTGTCCTGAGGACGCTGTCCGTATTGTTTGCTGGCAAGTTGAAAGTGTTCTAAGAACTCTCGCGGTGTCCTGAAATGTTCGTAAATAAACAAAATGGGGGTGTCCTGAGGCCGCTGTCCTCATTGTTCTCTGGCAACTTGAAAGTGTTCTAGGAGCAGCCGCGGTGTCCTGAAATGTTCGTAAATAAACAAAATGAGGGTGTCCTCAGACCGCTGTCTGTATTGTTCGCTGGCAAGTTGAAAGTGTTCTAAGAACACTTGCGGTGTCCTGAAATGTTCGTAAATAAACAAAATGGGGGTGTCGTGAGGACGCTGTCCGTATTGTTAGCTGGCAAGTTGAAAGTGTTCTAAGAACACTCGCGGTGTCCTGAAATGTTCGTAAATAAACAAAATGCGGGTGTCCTGAGGACGCTGTCCGTATTGTTTGCTGGCAAGTTGAAAGTGTTCTAAGAACACTCGCAGTGTCCTGAAATGTTCGTAAATAAACAAAATGGGGGTGTCCTGAGGACGCTGTCCGTATTGTTAGCTGGCAAGTTGAAAGTGTTCTAAGAACACTCCCGGTGTCCTGAAATGTTCGTAAATAAACAAAATGGGGGTGGCCTGAGGACGCTGTCCGTATTGTTCGCTGGCAAGTTGAAAGTGTTCTAAGAACACTCGCGGTGTCCTGAAATGTTCGTAAATAAACAAAATGGGGGCGTCCTGAGGACGCTGTCCGTATTGTTCGCTGGCAAGATGAAAGTGTTCTAAAAACACTCACGGTGTCCTGAAATGTTCGTAAATAAACAAAATGGGGGTGTCCTGAGGACGCTGTCCGTATTGTGCGCTGGCAACTTGAAAGTGTTCTAAGAACACTCGTGGTGTCCTGAAATGTTCGTAAATAAACAAAATGGGGGTGTCCTGAGGATGCTGTCCGTATTGTTCGCTGGCAAGTTGAAAGTGTTCTAAGAACACTCGCGGTGTCCTGAAATGTTCGTAAATAAACAAAATGGGGGTGTCCTGAGGACGCTGTCCGTATTGTTCGCTGGCAACTTGAAAGTGTTCTATGAGCAGTCGCGGTGTCCTGAAATGTTCGTAAATAAACAAAATGGGGGTGTCCTGAGGACGCTGTCCGTATTGTTAGCTGGCAAGTTGAAAGTGTTCTAAGAACACTCGCGGTGTCCTGAAATGTTCGTAAATAAACAAAATGGGGGTGTCCTGAGGACGCTGTCCGTATTGTTCGCTGGCAAGATGAAAGTGTTCTAAGAACACTCACGGTGTCCTGAAATGTTCGTAAATAAACAAAATGGGGGTGTCCTGAGGACGCTGTCCGTATTGTGCGCTGGCAACTTGAAAGTGTTCTAAAAACACTCACGGTGTCCTGAAATGTTCGTAAATAAACAAAATGGGGGTGTCCTGAGGACGCTGTCCGTATTGTTCGCTGGCAAGTTGAAAGTGTTCTAAGAACACTCGCGGTGTCCTGAAATGTTCGTAAATAAACAAAATGGGGGTGTCCTGAGGACGCTGTCCGTATTGTTAGCTGGCAAGTTGAAAGTGTTCTAAGAACACTCGTGGTGTCCTGAAATGTTCGTAAATAAACAAAATGGGGGTGTCCTGAGGACGCTGTCCGTATTTTTCGCTGGCAAGTTGAAAGTGTTCTAAGAACACTCGCAGTGTCCTGAAATGTAAGTAAATAAACAAAATGGGGGTGTCCTGAGGACGCTGTCCGTATTGTTCGCTGGCAACTTGAAAGTGTTCTAAGAGCAGTCGCGGTGTCCTGAAATGTTCGTAAATAAACAAAATGGGGGTGTCCTGAGGACGCTGTCCGTATTGTTCGCTGGCAAGTTGAAAGTGTTCTAAGAACACTTGCAGTGTCCTGAAATGTTCGTAAATAAACAAAATGGGGGTGACCTGAGGACGCTGTCCGTATTGTTAGCTGGCAAGTTGAAAGTGTTCTAAGAACACTCGCGGTGTCCTGAAATGTTCGTAAATAAACAAAATGGGGGTGTCCTGAGGACGCTGTCCGTATTGTTCGCTGGCAAGATGAAAGTGTTCTAAGAACACTCACGGTGTCCTGAAATGTTCGTAAATAAACAAAATGGGGGTGTCCTGAGGACGCTGTCCGTACTGTGCGCTGGCAACTTGAAAGTGTTCTAAAAACACTCACGGTGTCCTGAAATGTTCGTAAATAAACAAAATGGGGGTGTCCTGAGGACGCTGTCCGTATTGTTCGCTGGCAAGATGAAAGTGTT
This sequence comes from Ambystoma mexicanum, assembly GCF_040938575.1. Taxonomy (NCBI): domain Eukaryota; kingdom Metazoa; phylum Chordata; class Amphibia; order Caudata; family Ambystomatidae; genus Ambystoma; species Ambystoma mexicanum. Next base: position 394,192,326 of record NC_090921.1, on the reverse strand, counting down.
CTAAGAACACTCACGGTGTCCTGAAATGTTCGTAAATAAACAAAATGGGGGTGTCCTGAGGACGCTGTCCGTATTGTGCGCTGGCAACTTGAAAGTGTTCTAAAACACTCACGGTGTCCTGAAATGTTCGTAAATAAACAAAATGGGGGTGTCCTCAGACCGCTGTCTGTATTGTTCGCTGGCAAGTTGAAAGTGTTCTAAGAACACTCGCGGTGTCCTGAAATGTTCGTAAATAAACAAAATGGGGGTGTCGTGAGGACGCTGTCCGTATTGTTAGCTGGCAAGTTGAAAGTGTTCTAAGAACACTCGCGGTGTCCTGAAATGTTCGTAAATAAACAAAATGTGGGTGTCCTGAGGACGCTGTCCGTATTGTTTGCTGGCAAGTTGAAAGTGTTCTAAGAACACTCGCGGTGTCCTGAAATGTTCGTAAATAAACAAAATGGGGATGTCCTGAGGACGCTGTCCGTATTGTTAGCTGGCAAGTTGAAAGTGTTCTAAGAACACTCCCGGTGTCCTGAAATGTTCGTAAATAAACAAAATGGGGGTGTCCTGAGGACGCTGTCCGTATTGTTCGCTGGCAAGTTGAAAGTGTTCTAAGAACACTCGCGGTGTCCTGAAATGTTCGTAAATAAACAAAATGGGGGCGTCCTGAGGACGCTGTCCGTATTGTTCGCTGGCAAGATGAAAGTGTTCTAAGAACACTCGTGGTGTCCTGAAATGTTCGTAAATAAACAAAATGGGGGCGTCCTGAGGATGCTGTCCGTATTGTTCGCTGGCAAGTTGAAAGTGTTCTAAGAACACTCGCGGTGTCCTGAAATGTTCGTAAATAAACAAAATGGGGGTGTCCTGAGGACGCTGTCCGTATTGTTCGCTGGCAACTTGAAAGTGTTCTAAGAGCAGTCGCGGTGTCCTGAAATGTTCGTAAATAAACAAAATGGGGGTGTCCTGAGGACGCTGTCCGTATTGTTCGCTGGCAAGTTGAAAGTGTTCTAAGAACACTCGCGGTGTCCTGAAATGTTCGTAAATAAACAAAATGGGGGTGTCCTGAGGACGCTGTCCGTATTGTGCGCTGGCAACTTGAAAGTGTTCTAAAAACACTCGCGGTGTCCTGAAATGTTCGTAAATAAACAAAATGGGGGTGTCCTGAGGACGCTGTCCGTATTGTTCGCTGGCAAGTTGAAAGTGTTCTAAGAACACTCGCGGTGTCCTGAAATGTTCGTAAATAAACAAAATGGGGGTGTCCTGAGGACGCTGTCCGTATTGTTAGCTGGCAAGTTGAAAGTGTTCTAAGAACACTTGCGGTGTCCTGAAATGTTCGTAAATAAACAAAATGGGGGTGTCCTGAGGACGCTGTCCGTATTGTTCGCTGGCAAGATGAAAGTGTTCTAAAAACACTCACGGTGTCCTGAAATGTTCGTAAATAAACAAAATGGGGGTGTACTGAGGACGCTGTCCGTATTGTGCGCTGGCAACTTGAAAGTGTTCTAAGAACACTTGTGGTGTCCTGAAATGTTCATAAATAAACAAAATGGGGGTGTCCTGAGGATGCTGTCCGTATTGTTCGCTGGCAAGTTGAAAGTGTTCTAAGAACACTCGCAGTGTCCTGAAATGTTCGTAAATAAACAAAATGGAGCGTCCTGAGAACACTGTCCGTATTGTTCGCTGGCAACTTGAAAGTGTTCTAAGAACACTTGCGGTGTCCTGAAATGTTCATAAATAAACACAATGGGGGTGTCCTGAGGACGCTGTCCGTATTGTCCGCTGAGAACTTGAAAGTGTTCTAAAAACACTTGCGGTGTCCTGAAATGTTCGTGAATAAACAAAATGGGGTAGTGTCTTGATATGGGCAAAATCTTCCTCGGGGCCAGCCCTTTGAGAGCAAAAATACCCAATTCAGCCCAAAATACAGGTTCTATTGTGCTGAGCAGTGATCTCATGCTAGTGACAAATGACACCCTCAAAGTTTTAGCATATTTATTCTAAGCAGTGAATTTCATATACATTTGGGATTCAAGTTAGAGAATATTACAAAGCATAAAACAAAGAGCAATGCAAAATATAGTGAAACATGGAGAAACACAGTCTTACGTCCCTTTAATCAGCACTGGGAGACCTGGCTTTTCATAAGCTAGCTGTAAAACAAGCCCCGCTCATAGAAAAACAATGCTGGAGGACACCGTGAGAGCCAATTCCGGGCACCTGTTTCTGCACGAATCAAGTCCACAGGACGATCTCCCCCCGAGTCATGTGTGCATGGATATTTTATAATCTCTTGCTGTCAGTCACCATGACGCACAGTTCCAGAACTTTCCCTGTGCAACTGGCTCATGGAAAAAACCCAACTCTCTCTGAGAGGCACCCTGCTCGCTCCTACCCCTCCCTGGTTCCCATCTGCGCTGGCTGAGGAATGTCTTATCAGTACCTTCCCAGAGAAAAGCAAGATTAGCTTGGAGCCAGGGCTACCGTTAGTGAGGCTGAATATTCTAAGGGAAGCAGGGATGTATTAACCCCATCTGCAAGCTCTAAAAGGCATGCACTCATAGCTTAGTGTTTATAGCGCTTAAGACTGGCTATCTAAGCGCTATATAGGTGCCATGATGTTCCAAACACTCCAAAAATACCTATTAGCTACATAGCTGGGGCCCTCTCCCTGCCTGTCTATCAACAATGCATAATGTGACCTATTTCATACTAGGCCTGCATATTCCTTGTAGCTCACTACTGCATAATGGAAGTGCTACAACAGACTACTGTCAGCATTTTTAGCACATACTTTGAATACACTATTGGCTTTCAGCGGCTAATGCTGTCATCTAAAGCCCTGATTGGCAAGGTTGCAATTTCGTGTATCACTACATTCCACCCCTATTCAACGTTTGTGCGACAAATGCTGACTAATACCTATCAATATAGTATTTAGTGCAGTGATAAAGACCTTGGGGCTTTGCAAGAGGTTTAAGCAAACTATCTTCTAGCGGTTAGTTAGCGTGGCATGCAAGGTAAAACACTACCTAAACAAAAATGTACACAAATTGAACAGTGACATATACCCTTGCCAAAACCTGGCCTACACAAAAAATACCTACACCAAGTGAACATGGACATTTACTCTAGCCAAAACATGGCCTACACAAAAATACCTAAATCAATTTTGTATAACTGATTGTCAGTTAAAAAGCAGCATGCAGTTAAAATGTCAAGGCAATCCAGTGTAGTCTAATCTACAATGCACTATTGCATTTATGTATGGTTACCAATTCTAAAACCTGGCAGCCTTTCACTCTAAGGGCCTACCTCCCCCTGATCCCAGGGCATTCAAGCGTGACTATGGGCTGTGTGACTAGACACTTCCCCCAGGTAGGTGGAACCCAACCAGAAACCATCTAATTTCGTGAACAAGGTGAACCCATGGGCACCAGGTTGTCTAAATAAAAACAATTCTACTAATTTACATCAAAGCAATGGCATGTGTTATTCATGCAATCAAAAAACAAGCAATTCAATCCATATGTATGCTGGTAACTGTAGCTCTGCGTGCCAGTGAGTGGAGGATGGTCGCCCCCACCCAGTAAAAAGCCAACACCTGCTGATCAAACAATGTTTGCCATACAATGCATCGTGTGTATTTAGCAGTCTTGTTGACCTGCCCTATGGCAGACAAAAATGTCTTCATGTCTAAAATTCTGTCATCTTCAGTTGGCTGTCAATACTTATAGCAGTGCTGGGCATATCAATGGGCCCCACTTAGGCCAGAAGTTCTATGGCAGAGCTGGCATCAGAACCCATAGTGGCTAGCTTATTGTGCACAGTTTCTATGTCACAAGCATATAAAGCTCCTGCAATTAATTAATCTAGCTCCCTAGCTACGCACACTCTGGTGATGGGCCATAGAAATGGACTCCATTTGTAGCAGCTTGGTAGTACTAAGGAAACATTGCCTCATGATAAACCTATGTCTAAGTGTATCACTGTAATAATGAAGGTGTGCATTACCAGCCTACAATTTACATGTTGTCTTACTACTGGAAAATCTAACAGGTTCACAGTGTCTACCTATTGTGACTTGGAGAATACCCTTCTTCAAGTGGGATATCTACCATATACAATATTAACTTTAGCCACAAACACCATACTACCCTCCGGCAGTGGCTGTTTCATCACACCATGGTAAAATGCATTTAGTCAAGTTATAGTCCATAAAATCTTGGCGAGAACACTCGCTGCAGTTCTTGATCAGGAAAACATCACATTAGACAAATTAAACAAATCGTATCCATTCAGTGACAAAAGATGCCTGACAATGTGCCAGGCCAGCACGCTAGCAATTCCATGTGGATACTCATTTGTAGCGCTTTTCCAAAGAATTATTCCAAATGTCTACAATCAAAAGGTGACTCTTTGCATTAGTGTGCTGGAGACAGCTGTCCCCACAAAAACATGAAACTGGTTGGTTTAACAAAAACCGTGTCACACTCTGTGTCATAAAATCAAACATCAAGTCAGTCATGGTTTCATTTACCTGCCTTAAGCTGGCTGTAAAAGTATCCAGTGTTTCAAAGATTACCATTTCAAATTAGAGCTCACACACTTGGCAGCATTACTTCAATTAAGAATCTTAACCTACGCACAGGTGACTTTGATGTGCGCACTCATCTTATCTCAAAATACATTACGCTCCTGCTTGCATAATTCTGCTGCCCCAACAATTCATAAATCATTCTCCTGCCTACGTGTAACGTAGAAGTTTTTTTTTTTTTTTCAAAAAACAAAACATCTCTGGTTAAAGCAATTCAGTTGGAAGAGTAAAACCATTTCGTTTTTTCAGATTCATCTCAACAGTGCATTTAAAAACCATTTTTCAATGTGTTAGCATTCAATTGCTGTGTCACACAGCTGTTTGTGGTGCCTGATGTTACAGTCCACAATTCATTGTCCATAGTCCTTTAAACAAGAAAGGGCAAGTCATGTCAATTAAGTTATTTCCAGCAACTGAATCATTTGAATGTGTAGCATCAAATATTTGATAATTAGCCAAGTCTGCACCGTGCCAGTTCAGCAAGAGTTATTACTCTGTTGGACACTTCTCACAGGTTACAGCATTGAGTGCGGTGCAGGGCACGTTAAAGTTGAAATAGCATGTCGCAGTGGCTCGCTTTCTCTGAGAATGCGTCTGACCCTTCTTTGATCAGTGTCACCCACAAACTGCACACATCTATTTCTGATATTGTGAAATGCCTTGTCTTTTTTGCCTAGGCAAAATACAAACAGAAATGTTAGGATTTCATCAAAAGTTCAATATCATTATTCTTCATGTTAGGATGTCATCAAAACTTCAATATCAGCGTTATCCACCCCTTCCCATAATACCACCCCCATCTTCAAAAAGGTCTCATCAGGTAACTACACACTTTGTCATTGCTACCGCAATTATTTATCACCCTTCTGCATGTTTCTGGGGGCTTATTTACACTCAACCATACGGGGTGTAACTGCCTAATCACAAACTCATTTGTGCAATGCAATCATAGCTGGTCAATGGTACCTCAGACTGATCTGTGCTTTTACAAAGCCATATAGTAAGTACCCAGGTCGCACAATGCTTTTCTTTTTCACCAAAGCGATCACAAATGCCAGGCGCCAACTTGCTTCCAGTGTCTCATGATCTTGATTTAGTTTGCCCTGCTGGCATCACTCCATTTTTCAAAGGTAAAGTCTTTCAGTCCAATACCGCTTACAGTTGCACAAGCAGCTGTTTATTTTTCTTTCCTTACAGGCAGTGTCTTTTCAAGCCTCTGGTTTTTTCACTTGTCATTTTTTCAAAGGGTGTTTGCTGTTTCTTGAACCACCCCTTTGAGTGCGATAGTCTAAGTCAGTTTCTTTTGTTGCTTCAACAAATCATTCATTCTTGCACTAAGCCGTATGGCTTCTGGATCATGGCTAATGTGCAGTGTTCATGTTGTACTTCAAAGCCCCGCTCTGCATGTTGTCTCTTGCAAAACGGCTAAGCACTTTTGTCAGTTTTGCTTCCATCTGGAATGCCATAATGTCTTTGTCAGTTACTCCATCCCTGGCAATGTAGCTTGCAGTTTGCCAGATGTGTATTTTCTCTTCTCAAAGCGCCTAGAGGTTTCTTCTCCAGTGCACAGCGCTTTACTTCAGTTCACATCACATGGAGCATTGGAATGCAGCTTGCACAGCAATAGCGTTTCACTTCACATCACATCACATGGGAATGCGGTTTGCACAGTAATGTCTGTTGGAATGGGCAGCTGTCTTTTCTTGGCCCATTCACAGATGCATAGGTAAATGTTCAGATGTGATGTGCCCGTCTGCCATCCTGCATGAAGCCTTTGCTCCGTACCACAGTTTACTGGGCAAATTCTTTACTTCTGAACAGCTCTCTTTTTGCTCCCCCTTCCTCAGGAATGCAGGCATTGTTTATCTTTCGTGTGCACCTGGCAGCGCCATGAGCACGCAGCTTATCTCTTTTTGCTCTATAACTCTTACACTGTGGCGGCTTCAATGGGAAGCACTCGTTTCAGACAGTTCATCCAGATTAACTCTTTCTTGTACTGTTTCTGCTTTTGTTTGCCTTCACGCACCTCGCCCAAAACAGCTTCAAGGCACAAGCTCTGCACACACAGCAAGACTCTTATTTTCAAAAGAGGCACTTTTCTTGTCATCAGATTCTACTCCATGTAATTTTGCAAAATGTCAAAGCGTCTTTTTTTTTCTTGTAATGTGCGATCTTTCAAGAGAACTCACAACCCATTAAATCTTTGTGCTATCTTATCACACACAGATGTTTCATTCTGTTGTACCATTGCCAAACTATAACCACTCAGTTCAGTGCATTTAAAAAATAAAAATGCCATATTATTTAGTGCAGCTCCCTGCACGTTTTCCTGCAAGAGCAACCCACACTCTATTGCTTGTGGGCTGTTTAATGTGTCAACAACATTTTTTCATCATGTATCACAGTCAACAGGTTACTATTTCCAAATCATACATCACTTATAAGGCAACAGCACAAATCCATGGCATAGCATGGGAACAAAAAAAATACTCCAGGGGCAATTTAGAAAAATATAAATTGTTTTTCCCCCCAAACCATTGCAAACTGATTCTGCAAATTCAAATCAATACACAAAATCGAAAATCCAAATAACATTCACTCACTTTCCTTTTAAGTGAGTCTCTCACCCAATATAAGCATGGCACAGCTTAAAATGCAATATAACCATTTTAGTGTGTTTCCTTTAAACAGAATTTGCCACCATTAGCACATGGAATTTTACAGTTGCCAAAAGAAAGAAAAAACTCTTTAGGCTCTCAGCACAGATGTTACTCATTCTCCTAAGCATGGCTCATTCCCCTCATTATTCAGGAATGCCAACATTCAAAAGCATACATCAAAAAAGCGAACCTTCGCCTCCGAACATTACAGCCCCCACTCGCTAGCACACTGGGGCTGAGTCAATGGTTAAATCACTATTCATAATTTGCATGTCAAATTCTTGCAATTATTTTTTCCCTGCCCTCATGACAGAATAGAGATGAGAACTTCGTCTCACTATGCATTCCAAATTACAACTTTAAACTGGGGAAACCGCATGATAAAATTCTTTTCTAATTGAGCATACATCTTTCTTAACCATTCATCGGAGTGCTTTAAACAAAGCCATTTCCCGCTCGTTTATCGCCTTGTACTCCCTGGCACCAATCCCATGCAATAAGTCAGCCACGACTGATTTACTGAAGGGAGTCTTAACCACACAAGCTATCGGCCACGGCAAGCCGACACAACATTGCTGCCTTTTTGAAGTCTCAGAGCTGCAGTGAGACCACCAAGGAAATGCGACAGCCTGCTCCCCACTCTACACTGTGTTCTCTCACACCATTTGTCATGTCAGCATGGCACTGCTCTTCACAAATCCCACCGCTGCCACCAAATGTCTTGATATGGGCAAAATCTTCCTCGGGGCCAGCCCTTTGAGAGCAAAAATACCCAATTCAGCCCAAAATACAGGTTCTATTGTGCTGAGCAGTGATCTCATGCTAGTGACAAATGACACCCTCAAAGTTTTAGCATATTTATTCTAAGCAGTGAATTTCATATACATTTGGGATTCAAGTTAGAGAATATTACAAAGCATAAAACAAAGAGCAATGCAAAATATAGTGAAACATGGAGAAACACAGTCTTACGTCCCTTTAATCAGCACTGGGAGACCTGGCTTTTCATAAGCTAGCTGTAAAACAAGCCCCGCTCATAGAAAAACAATGCTGGAGGACACCGTGAGAGCCAATTCCGGGCACCTGTTTCTGCACGAATCAAGTCCACAGGACGATCTCCCCCCGAGTCATGTGTGCATGGATATTTTATAATCTCTTGCTGTCAGTCACCATGACGCACAGTTCCAGAACTTTCCCTGTGCAACTGGCTCATGGAAAAAACCCAACTCTCTCTGAGAGGCACCCTGCTCGCTCCTACCCCTCCCTGGTTCCCATCTGCGCTGGCTGAGGAATGTCTTATCAGTACCTTCCCAGAGAAAAGCAAGATTAGCTTGGAGCCAGGGCTACCGTTAGTGAGGCTGAATATTCTAAGGGAAGCAGGGATGTATTAACCCCATCTGCAAGCTCTAAAAGGCATGCACTCATAGCTTAGTGTTTATAGCGCTTAAGACTGGCTATCTAAGCGCTATATAGGTGCCATGATGTTCCAAACACTCCAAAAATACCTATTAGCTACATAGCTGGGGCCCTCTCCCTGCCTGTCTATCAACAATGCATAATGTGACCTATTTCATACTAGGCCTGCATATTCCTTGTAGCTCACTACTGCATAATGGAAGTGCTACAACAGACTACTGTCAGCATTTTTAGCACATACTTTGAATACACTATTGGCTTTCAGCGGCTAATGCTGTCATCTAAAGCCCTGATTGGCAAGGTTGCAATTTCGTGTATCACTACAGGTAGTCCTGAGGACGCTGTCCATATTGTTCGCTGGCATAGTTGAAAGTGTTCTAAGAACAATCGCGGTATCCTGAAATGTTCGTAAATAAACAACATGGGGGTGTCCTGAGGACGCTGCCTGTATTGTTCGCTGGCAAGTTGATAGTGTTCTAAGAACACTCGCGGTGTCCTGAAATGTTCGTAAATAAACAAAGAGGGTGTGTCCTGAGGACGCTGTCTCGTTGTTGTTCGCAAGCAAGCTGAAACTGTTCTAAGAACACTCGCGGTGTTCTGAAATGTTCGTAAATAAAAAAAATGGGGGTGTCCTGAGGACACTGCCCGTATTGTTCGCTGGCAAGTTGAAAGTGTTCTAAGAACACTCATTATGTCCACGGACATTAAAAGTTCCCATAAGGCATAGTTAAAAGTTTGACTTTATGGGTGTGATTTGCTGCAGTGGTTGTGACCAGGGCATAGAGTCTTGAGAGCATGGCCATATGGCCATGCACCCAAGACTCTATGCCCTGGCCACAACCACCGCAGAATATCACACTCATAGTGGCTTATAATTTTGGGATCCAAAAACAAATTTATAAGGAACTAAGTTATAAGCCACTATGGGTGTGATATGCTGCGATGGTTGTACTTATTATAATATACTTACTGTTTGGTTTAGTAACTGGAGTACATGTATTTCTTGTTCATTTATGTGATAAAAGAAAAGATCATGTTAGTATTGGTATTTTGTAATGACTTATAACATTGAATAATCAACATTTTTATTTTTGACTCTCATATTTAGTACATTACAAACCAGTGTACTGTGCAATTTGCTCAGTTTCTGTGTTTGTTGCTAAAATCATTGGGTCTGTGGGAGAAAAAAAAATCCATGTTGGATTAAAAAAAAACATTTTTTAGTTATGCTACAGTCTATTTGTTTGTTTGTTTTCAGTGTTCACTTGTTGTTTCTGGCTAATGCTCTATATATTGGCTTGTTGCAGATTTTTGGAGCAGTTACATATCATTTTATTTGTTTGGATATTAGAAAATTTTGTAGCAGTTAGATACCAGTTGGCGTATTCTGTCTATTTTTTAATATATTTTAGTGGTATTGATTTATCTGTTTGGATATTGTAAAATTTTGGGGCAGTTAGATACCAATTGGCGTATTCTAACTGTCTATTTTTTTAATATAATTTAGCGATATTGATTAATTAGTTTGGATATTGCAAAATTTTGGGTTAGTTAGATACCAGTTGGTGTATTCTAACTATCAATTCTTTGCTCTAATTTAGCGGTATTCATTTATCTGATTACTTGTTGTAGAATCTTTGGGCAGTTAGATACCTGTTGGAATATTCTAACAGTTTATATTTATTTACTACAATTTTAGTTAAGGTTTAAGTACAGTTTAGTTAATACATTTTGGTTTTAGGAACATTAAATAAGCGTTTGAAAGATTTGCTGGTAATCTCTGCTTTAGAGTAATGGTACTATCATTACATTCAAACCATCCACATTTCTTTTTTATATATGTAGTGTAGTGACCTGAATTGATTGTGGCTCCTGCGTGGTAGATTATACCTATTGTTGTGAAGGTTTTCTTACCAAGTGATACTTTACCATGTGTGAATCCAGTCAGCTTGCAGTTGTTTTTGGTACCATCTGCATTGTAACGTAGAAGCATTAGTATTACGTATTTACTATGTGTTTGTATTAATAAGGTGGAGCGATTATCCTAATTGCAGGTAGTACATAATCTACCATGGTTTGCATTTTGTACAAGTTGCTGAAATGGAATGGATTCACAATTAGGTATTGAAATATATACAAAGCGTTCATTGGGGATTTGTTCTTGTGTCACATTGTTGCAGAGAGTGCATGTATGTCTCCACATGTATGAAATCTGGAAGATTTCATTTATAGGTATGTTTTTATTTTCCAGTACTCACTATTTGTGGCTTCTGATGGAATTTCACAAGTGACATATTTTTCAATAAACTGTAAAACAGTGGCATCTCTGTCTTGACCAAATTTAGGAGCATCTTTAATCCATAAAAGCATGTGGATATGTGGTGCCCCTCTGGCTGGGTATTCTTTTCTCCAAAAGAAGTGTTGCACTTCTCCAAGGGGAGGAACAGTTTTATTACAAATAAAGTGTAGCATAGCAATGAAGCGATGGTGAAAATATCTTGAAACATTAATAGGATCCAGAGAACAAAGTTCTCCAGGTGTTAGTATATCTATGTTTGTTTTGTTTTTGTTTGATATGCGTAGGAAATCATGTAAATCTTCCCATGCATATTCTGCACAACTTAATGTAACAAACCAAGTGGGTGGGCCAAGGTTTCTGATCATACAACGTACATCTCCATGACGTCAAGACCAGTACTCTTTAGTACCACGCATATTTGCTAATTGATTTGTAATATTTGATTGTATAACCTCATCTTTTTGTTGCACTTTTTGTAATAATTGTGTAGCTGACATATTTTGAAAGTGGTATCCTGATTTTAATGTGTGTGCAACTCCGTAACATAAAGTTGCTAGTTCACTTTCAAAGAGTAGGTGGAATATGTATTCCACATTTTGTCTAAATCTGGGATCGTCAGAATACATCCGTAATGAGCGGTATTCTGATGCTGATATTTGAATAGGTCTATCATCATACCTTCCTCCTTTGCCAGTAGGAAAGAGTAGAGGAAAAGCACGTGCTTCTATACGTTTTTCCCATATGCTGATTGGTGATCCTTTTGTTTGACGCATTTGGTGTGTTTCTAGTGCATCTTCTATGGTGTCATTAGAGTGCAATGGATGAATTGTATAATGCTCTAAAGTATTTGATATTGTAGCAGGATCTAGGAGCTCAAATTGACCAGCTTCTTGTGTCTCTTGAATTATTAAAAGCTTTCCATGTGTTGATTTGTTGCTAATTTGGTTTAAAGCTATTTCATTTTGTAAGTGGCTTTCACTTCCAAAATATTTTTTCTGGAAATAGTCGATCTCTTCAAGTAGGTCTTTTGCTGTACCATGTAGAAGAAGATTATTTAAATTGGCTAGTGCTAAAGCAGGACTTTTAGCATAGTACAGTTTATAGACTAAATTTATTATAGTTGAATGATGTGTTGATATCCTTTTGATATCATGGAAGGTGGTTTTGCAAATAGGTCCTGTAATGCAGGCCAATGAATGTCCTTGTAGTCCTGTGTACTTGCGCACTGGACAGGTATCCATATTTTGCAGTAGTTTAATTTTGATTTTGTCTTTGCCTTTCACAAATTGATTGAGGAATTGGCGTAAAAACTTGAAATGTTTTTGGGGAATGGTACACATTGACGTGCATGGCCATTTGTACACTAGACGTTCTGATTCAGTTGAATGGAGAGGTAATTCTAAGTTTTCAGGGCATATTTTTATAAGCAGTACTTCTTGTTCCATTATGGTATTGTTAACTTTTTCATAACCTCGACCACTGCTATGTATGGCAATTGTATTTGTTTGCTTTTGTTTGTATGCCTCTTCATTAAAGTATGGTTGTGTGTCTTGTAGTGTGACTCCATTCATCTCCGCAGATATTTAAAAAGTTATTTCTATTGACATTTAGTTTATTGAGAAGTCTTTTTTGTAATTTAGTCATTAGTTTTGTTAGTGGTTTCATTTTGTTTAACACTAAAATAAATAACTTTCTTTTGAGAAGAATTGCACTGTCTATCAACGCTTCTAAGATTATTTTCCTACGATAGGTTTTAAGGGTTGAGCCTGGTTTCTCTCCTGTTTTTATAAGATTTTGAAGGACTCTGTGACGGAACATTTTGGCTAAAATACTTTTCTTGGTATGCTTACTTTGCACTATATCAAGATTTATAGAAGCAGTTTTATCTGTAGTGATAGCTGATTGTTTGTTAATTGTTTTCTGGTTTGTTTTACATTTTGATAGAGGAGGCAAAGTTTCTGTACTTGAAACTTCTTTTGTTTCACTAAATGACTGTATTAGCTGTTTTGTTTCAACTTTTCTTATAATTTCTGCTAGAGATGGATGCTTCTTATGTTGGACACTTCTATTTTCATTTGTTCTGCTTCTGTGTTGCTTTCTACGGACTTGATTTTTGGTAGGCATTCTTTAGGGTCTGTTGAAAAAAATAAAGAAGGTATGGGTTGGGGTGTTCTGCAATGTTGTAGTGATAAACAGAACCCGCACCCCCTGGGATCCAGCCCTTTGTGCAAAGTAAATCACTCCTAATTACCTTCCCACACAAGTAAGGTTTAAGACGCACGATGAACTCAGTCTGGAAAAAAGCCAATCACAGAATATATGATGCTTTCATTTATTATCTACAGTGTCTAATGAGAACTAAGCAGCAATTTACAATAATATGGAAATAGAAAGTGCAATCTGTATAATGCCAATTGTCAATCACAGATGAATATGCAATTATTTTGTCTTACGCTCCTAATAAAATGTAGATGAAGGTACGATCAGATCACGCCCGGGACCCTCGCCGCTACAGGTGCCCGGCACTCCTCGGGAGAGGAGGGGTGGACTGGCCAAGCCCCCACAGTCCTGAACCAGAGCGGGGGTGTGATGCTAGGAGTCTCGGCCCAGAGAGTGCACAGCTGGTCGTCCAGGCACTGTTCCTCTTGGTACGCGCGTCTCACCAACAGCCCAGGATGAGTCCCTACCTCACTGGTCCAAGTATAGTTCTCTTATTAGGGGCTGCACGTCAATTATCATGACGTATCAGCTCTTCGAGAAGCTTCTAGGCTCACCCTTCCGGGCAGTAAACATGTTTTCGCTTGGAAAGTTACAAGACTGGAAACAGCCAGTCTTGGCTCCCAGGCTTTGTGCAGTGTGTTTTGAGAAGATCTGACATTCTTGCCTTATCAGTGAACCTAACTCGCAGAGCGAAGACGAGCAAAGCTGTGCAAAGCTGTGCCTGGCTCCCAAGGGCTGCGTAAGCCTCTTGCAAATGCTAGATGTTTTATGTCTTCAGGAAAGTCCTTCGCAATTAACCCCTTGCAAGCATGCAGGCTCACCTAGTTCGAGAGGCCTGGTTGATGTCAGCATTTTCCTCCACGCTTCGAATAGGCTCTAATACACACAAGATAGCTCAGTGGGTTAGTGCAAGTGCAGGTTACTGCAAGCGCATAGCAGCTGATCACGACAACTGTATGTATGCTGTGTGCATTAGTGTTTGAGTAAGATGATAAAGATGTATGTAATGGTGTGTGATTGTGCATTGGGCAACTACAACTAGTAGCGATGGGTATTCTTAAATTAATGTGTTACTAAACTGGGGTTCATATGACAGAAACAAGTAAGCTAGTGGTGTGGAGAAGTACAAATAGTAAATCTAATGCTATACAATTAAAACAGTTTGTTCTATAACATCAAAATTCTAGCGGCTGGGTTGGGTAATTTGTGTGTCGAAAAATAGGAATTCGTGGGCCATTCTGGCTGCAAATCGCTGTTTAAGAAATGGGGATTTTTGGACAGAATGGTGCACAATCTCTATTTTTAGGCACAGAAATAGCATGAATTAACCTTACAGTGTGTTTGAGTAATAATACAAATATTATGCTGGTATTCAACTTACTTTTTTTCTAAAATGAGCAGGTTACTTCTTAGTTCTTTTTACTTCAAATTCGGCTGCTTCTTTTCAGGAGAATGGTCTTCACTGCAATTGTAAAAGAAACACATTAGTAATGTTGTTTGTATATAGCACTGTTTTTAATTTAGACATTGATTTTTTTAATTGACATCCTCATCGCCTTCCTCAAAACCATTAACATAAGATACATCACACCAGATGAATACATATCATATGTTCTTAATGAATAAACTGTATTGCAATCACTAACTGTAGCAAACAAAATATCTTTACTATGCTTGTGAAATTCATAATGTACCAGTGAATACCACTGTTCCTGTAACTAAGCTCTTGCAAGTAATAGTGCCTCAATGTCATGGGCTGATTGCGCTATATAAATATAAGTAAGTAAATAAATAAATACATTAATGTTTATGTTATTGATATGTTATTGTTGTTTGAGATTTGAACATAGTGTGTGCATGCAATTTTGTTTGACTATATGTAGTCTATATATTTTATTTAAAAAATGTTACTTCAACATGATTTGAATATGTGTGTGGAAAAAAAAATAAATAGTATAAAGGTTTGTAAGTGACAGTTGATTTTAGGAGATGGAAAAAAGAAAGTAAGTTCATTTTACAGATTATACAAGGTAAAAGTCAGTTAATCTGTTTATATGAAACTAGAAGAATTGTACATGTACTTTACAGAAAATATGCATACCTGTAGTTTGTGTTCATGCATATGGATATGCATGGAGCTGCAAGTAGAAATCTTGGAGACTTGTACAGTATTTCTTGTAGAAGGTGCTTTCCAATGAAATTAAACTTCTACTCAAGAGCGATTCACAGTACATTTGCAGTGCGGATCTGATGATGCAGTTAGATGTAGAGGTCTTCTATGTGATTGGTAGATGGTCATGTGACTTCTTAGCTACATCCAATGAGGGAATGGCACAGAGAGTGAAGTGGAAATGGTAGAAGGGCTGTCCATGTTACGATATGTCCGTGGACATGGCGGTAGTTTGCGTATATCGGGTGTTACATCCAGGGATTTTTGGGTTGGGAAGCCATGCAAATTAGAATGAGCATAGAAAGGGATTGGTCAGGAAAGTTTAGTGGGTGTGTTGTGCCAGTAGAGAGTTTCTCAGATACTCTTTCTGCTGAGAGAAGAACAGATAGCTATGGCTGTGTGTTTCAGGAAACAGATTGTTTGGATTTTGGGAGATTTGTGGATACATTGGTTGAAGGTGCATGCAGAAAGCTGTGGAGTAGCTGTAGATCTTGGATTTCCACATGTGGAAGTACACTGGCATGGAGTATGTGGAATGAAGTGGTTGGACTTGCTAGCTCTCTGTGCTACTTTGGAAACAGAGCAACATCCAGATATAATTATAATTCATTGTGGAGGGAACAGTTTAGGACATGTGTCTAGAATTTCTTTGCAATTTGCAATGAAAGAAGAAGGACTTGGGAAGGTCATGGACATGTTTCCAAATTCTCAAGTAATTTTTTCACGGATTGCGCAGAGACAAATATGGCTTCGTTCTTCTTCATTTGGTCCACAAATGGAGAAAGCAAGGCGCAATGTCAATAAGGCTGTTTGTGCCTTTCTAAGAGATTTTGGCATGTCCTCTTTTCACAATGAAAATATTATGTTTCGTAGTACATACATTTTTCGCAGAGATGGAGTCCATCTAACTTATGCTGGCAATCAGATTTGTCTGAGAAATATACAAAATGCATTGCGACCTTTTTTGAATTACAGCATCCATTTTGTAGTAGGTGTTGAGTATTTATAATTTTTCAAACACAAACACCACCAAAAGGCACTTTTCAGAGCCACCACTTCCTCCCAGAGAAAACTGCAATGGTTATGATAGGGTAGCACCCCAAAATTTTAGATGTCCGCGGACTGTACGCAGATATTTAAAAAATACAAAGGGCCCTGCTTCATTTATTTTCACTTCTATTTTTTAACTGTGAAACGCGGCTCTGAAAAGAGCCTTATTTTTTTGGATTTTTGTTGTTTTATATTTTTTTTGGTTTTTTATACAAGACACACTAGGAGAGGAGGGTAAAGGAGGGTAAAGGGGGGGACACCAACCAAGGGGATAAGAAAGGGCGTGCTGAGAAAGGAAGATGTAGAGTGGGTTTTATTTAGGTAGTGAGCAGATCTTCTCGTGCTCCTGAGACGATAGTCTCAAAAGCACTGCGAAGTTGCTCCCCGCTGCAGAGTACTGCATCGCAGTACATACAGACAACTGTGACCCTCGAAAGGTAAGGGTCATCAGCATTGTGTATAACCTGTGAGCCAGCTTGAGGAATACGCTGTCCCAAAGGAGTGTTCCTTGTGGTGACAAGATCAGAAACGGAGGATGAAGTAGAGGAAGTCAACCTGCTACGCTCCTCGCAAGGTACAACCCTGCCAATGCCCCCAGTGTGAAATGACCTTAGGTGTCGCTTCATGGTAGTGGTCCCAAAACTGTACGAACCAAGCCTTCCGCGACTGAGTACCATTTTGTTGCAGGTGACTTGGTTCGCACGAGCCTTAGGACCATTCCCACGAATGGTAAATAACCGCCACACCCAAGACTCACGCCGAGTGCTGGTAGTAGGGAGTTCAACTACCTCATCCCTGTCATCCTCTTCTTCCTCCTCTGCATCCTCACTCCTGTTCCCCTCTTCACGCCCTTGGGGAGTTGGTGGTGGTGGAGGGGGTGGGGGTGGTGCTGAGGCAGATGCAGCACCAGGTGGCAGCAGTGCAGCCATGGATGCCATCAGGTTCAAGATGGAAATCTGCAGGTGGCAGTAAAATTTGCTGTGCTCTGTAGAATAGCCAGAAACACAATGAGAATAAGCTCTAGGGCGTGGTCTTTTATAGGGGTGCTTGTACGCGGTTCGCGGACATGTGCGCTGTCCGCGGACAGATCGAACACAAAAAAAGATGCAAAAAGTTTCAACAAGTATGTAGAAACTCAGGATTAGTATGTGGGACTTGTGCTAGGGTGAGTTTTTATTGAAAAATATTGTGGATTACTTGAAAATGTACTTTTAAATTGTTCGGGGACACAAACAGTGTCCGCATTCAGAACACACGATCAGCGTGGGCGCGGTCACATGATCGCTTCGCGAACATGACGTTGACGTTATGGTTCCAAGACTGGTGTCTTATTTTACTGATTCATTGAAGAACTTGACTGGCTGGGTTGAAGGCTATTAGGTCTCCACTTTTGAGGGTATGATATGTCTTGTCATGCTTGCACATATTTTTGCATCTTGTTCCCCTGACCATAAGCAGCACGTGACAGATTCAATGGAGATAGATCCTGAGAAGCTGGCCATAGCAGCAGATGTGTGGGTGTCACATAGAGTGTCCCATAAGGACAAGACTCATCCTGGCAAACAGGAGAAGGGGAAAAGTCCAAAGATAAAGAGGGTGGGGGATCTGATAAAAGGCCCACAAAAGAAATTCAATCATAAGTCCCAAGAGACTTTACAGGGTATTGGAAGTTATCCTTCCAAGCAGAACTCTGGTTATAGTAACCCAGTGGATCTTGTGTGGCTTGTGGAGCAAATGACCATGTGAAGAGGGACACCAGATGTAAGGTCAACACCTTGGGGGTCAACTCTGTGAGTCTGGCCTTCCCCTGCTATGAGGAGGAAGAGAGCACAGGGACATCCTTCTCCTCCGACTCCTTCCCCAGTGGGATAGACTCTGAGGTTGTCCTAATTTTCCTGGGTTCCTGGGAGCCTAAGGTCTCAGAGGCTTATGCTAGCATTCCAGATAACACCAAGCACCACTTTAAGGACAGTGTGCTGATCAATGGGGTTGATACTCCTGCCCTTAGGGATAGTGGGGCCAGCAGAACAGTAGTGGATTCTACCTTGATAGACCCAGCAGAACTTGCCAAAGCTCCTTTGATTCCCTCTAAGTTAGCTCATGACCCACCTCTCAAGTTCCCACTAATGCCTGTAAATCTTACTGTTAATGGAACTATGGTCAGGATTCCAGTGAGCATTCGGAGGCAAGTCCCAGGTAAGGTCCTTCTGGGGAACGATCTCAGAGACGTGGGTCTTGTGGGTGACACAGCAGAGAGACCATGCACAAGGTCAGAGACAAGGGCTGCACTTGCCAAGTCCAATGCAAAGCTCAAACCAAAGGGGAAATCCAAGGCTAAAGGAGTCAAAAAAGACAGAGGAGGGAAAGAGAATATCCCCCCTAACTTACCTACCACTGAGGTGGAGGGAGTTGGTCAAACACCTGAACCTGACAAGGAAGAGGTGTTTCCTGAAATTCTCAATCCACATGACCACCCAGAACTCCAGAGTTTGTTGGTGGAAGGTGGTCCTGATAGGACTGAGTTCAGTAAGGGCCAACGTGAGTGGCCATCTTTGGAAGGCCTAAGGAGACATGCCTGCTCCCAGCTTGAGGGTGGACCTCTTGGGAAGCATAGCATTTATTGGGAAGGTGGGCTCCTCTAGAGTGAGGCCACAGAGTCTACAGAAGGATACCATAGGAGGTTGGTGGTTCCCCTTGCTGTAAGACCCTTCCTCTTGCATTTGGCGCATGAAGTCCCCCTGGCTAGTCACCTTGGCATCAAGAGAACCAAGCAAAGGTTATCCATGCACTTCTACTGGTCCAAGATGGGGGTGCAAGTAGAAAGTCACTGCAGGGGTTGTGCCACATGCCAGTTATCTGGGCAAAAGTGGCACACCAATCCAAGCTCCATTGGTACCACTCAGTTGTGGGGGTGTCTTTTGAGATGGTAGGTATTGACACTGTTGGTTCCCTTGACCCTCAAACATCCTCAGGCAATAGGTTTATCCTGGTGCTGGTCGACCATGCCACCAGGTATCCTGAGGCCATCCCATTGAAGACTGTGACTTGCAAGTCAGTTGCAAAAGCTTTACTTGGCATATTTATTGGGGTGGCTTCCCTAAAGAAGTTGTGTCTGATAGTGGCAGCAACTTTATGTCAAAGTATAAGCAGGCCATGTGGAAGAAATATGGGTTTACCTATATGTTTTCCTCTGCATACCACCCACAACCCAATGGTCTAGTGGAGCGATTTAACAGAACCCTTAAAATCAGAGAAAATGGGATCTCTTATTACCATGCTTACTATTTGCCTACAGAGAGGTACCTCAGGAGGGTGTTGGCTTCAGCCCCTTTGAGCTTCTCTTTGGTCACCCTGTGAGAGGACCCTTGGCTATAGTCAAGGAGGGGTGGGAGATGCCTACTCCCCCTATCACTTCCAATGTAGTGTACTATGTGCTAGGGCTCAGAAAAAGAATGGTACTCCTGATGGGTCAGGCTAGTGACAAGTTGGAAGGCTGGGCAAGCTCTTGCGAAACCTTGGTATGAACAGAAAGCTTCCCTGATCAACTTCCCACCAGGCCAATACGTCCTGCTCATGAATCCTATAAGGCCTAGAGCTTTGCAGGACAAATGGTCAGGCCCCTTCACAGTGGTGGAGTCACTGGGTGAGGTTAACTATTTAGTGGACCTTGGAAGGGCTGGACAAGCTCCAAAGGTGTTCCATGTAAATAGACTGAAGACTTGAATTAGCTGCACTGCTGTTGGATTCAGGTGTCGAGGAGGAGGAGTCAGAGCCTCTTCCTGACCTGTTCAAGGGCAGTCCTTCAGATAGCTCCATTGAGGGTGTCAAAGTGGCCCCTCACCTGACATCTGTTCAGCAAGATGAGGTGAGGCGTTTGCTGAAGCAATTCTCCCCCTTGTTTTTCCTATCTCCTGGTTTGACACCTTGGTGCAAACATGACATTGAGACAGGAGATAGTGCACCTACCAAAAGTAGGGGATACAGAATGTTGGACAAAGTAAGGTCATCAAGACAGAGGTAAACACATTGTTAGATCTTGGGGTAATTGAACCCTCCAGTAGTCCTTGGTCCAGCCCTGTGGTCTTTGTTACAAAAGCAGGCTCCTCTGAGCTGAGGTTCTGTGTGGATTACATGGTTCTGAATGCTGTCACCAAGACAGATGCACACCTCTTGCCTAGAACAGATGAGCTGGTGGATAATTTGGGTGCCTCCAAATACCTCAGCACATTTGATCTCACTGCAGGCTATTGGCAAATAGCTATTGCATAACATGCCAAGGAGAAGACATCATTTCCAACTCCAGAGGGTCTTTACCAGTTCAGGGTAATGCCTTTTGGATTGACGAATGCACCTGCCACTTTTCAGAGGCTTGTGAATCATGTCCTTAATGGGTTGGATACATTCTGTCTAGCATATCTGGATGATATCGCTGTTTTCAGTGCCACACGTGAGGATCATGTGAAACACCTTACAATTGTGTTGCAGCCTCTTCAGAAGGACCACTTGACTATAAAGGCCAGTAAGTGCCAGATTGGGCAAGGTTCAGTGGTCTACATTGGTCATGAAGTAGGTGGAGGGAGGATACAGCCTCTGCCCAGTAAAGTACAAGCAGTACAAGACTGTCCTACCCCCACTACACAAACCAAGGTGAGAGCCTTTTTAGGACTCACAGGGTATTACAGAAATTTAATGGCAGACTATGGCACCATAGCCGCCCCTCTGACTGCTCTCACAACTCCCAAGAAACCCAAGAAGGTATCTTGGTCTGAGGATTGTGGGAAGGCCTTCAAGGGCTTAAAGGACTCCTTGTGCCAGGCCCCTGTTCTCAGGGCCCCTGATTACCAGAATCCTTTTATTGTGCAGACAGATGCCTCTGACACTGGGATAGGAACTGTACTATCACAAGTAGATGAGGAGGGTAAGGCACACCCTATTGGATTCATTAGTCAACAGCTTAAGAACAGAGAGCTCAGGTGGTCCACAGTGGAGAAAGATTGTTTCGCTGTTGTGTGGGCCTCAAAGAAGCGGAGGCCCTACCTCTATGGGACCCACTTCACTGTGCAAACTGACAATAAGCCCTTAAAGTGGTTCATGGACATGAAGGGAGAGAATCCAAAGTTGCTCAGGTGTCCACTATTGAGCATAGGCCAGGTGTCCAACATAGCAATGCTGATGGGTTGTCCAAAATGTTTAATTGGTGGATTAATTCCCCCTGTCCTTGGTCTGGGAGTGTTAGGAAGGATTCCCATTTATGTGTAATTTTCCCTCCAGTTGTGTACCCCTCCATCTTTTTGCTGTTGTCTGACAAGCCTAGCCTGACCTTTGCCAGTGGAGCACAGCCTTCTGCTGCACTCCGCTGGGTTTTTGCTCACTTTGTTACCTTAAAGACAGTCAGTACTGGGAGACTTTGTTTCCCTTAGTCCTTTCCCAACATGTTACAAGTGCACAAAGTACCTTACAGTACAGTGCGCTTGGGTCTTCCTTTTGTTTCCAAAGGCCCTAGTCTCCCTCAAAGGATATTTTGGTAGAAGTGCAGATGTGCCTTGGACAGGGCTGGTGGCAGCTTATCGTTTCACATATTTTTAACCCTTTTCTTGCCATGCAAACCGCGTTTACTGTGGTTGGCACAGGAAGGTGGCCTGGCTCCGAAATGGCCATGCCACGATGTTCTTTGTCCTGTCCTTTGGCCATCTTGTCCCTTTGCCTTCCCCAGGTCGAGCAGACCTGGGTCAGTCCTTGTAACGCTTACCTGATCTCTGTGGGAGCGTACTGGAGCCTCTTCTCTCGGGGGAGGGGGCTTGGGCGTGTCTAGCTGAGGTTGGTGCGGAGTGCTGTAAAATATAGAGACGCAGATTAGTCCCTTGAGGTTTCCAGGGTCCTACCCTTCCCTGCGATGTCCTGCTCCCCCCTCGAGCCCATATGAGAGTGGTTTTCAAGCTCACTTATAGGTTATGTAAGGTGGGCTCTCCATCCTGCGATCGTGCAGGGGCGCTGGTTCTGAAGAAGCATTTCACAGTTACTTCACTGGAGTCCTGTTAACTTTGGTATGACTAAATGTTCTGCTGATGCTTCTCATACTGGTGCTGGCCAACTTGGTAAGTTCCGATTGGCAACTTCTATTGCTTTAACGTGCACTTCTAATATCTGTATTCTTTCTCTGTTTTCCTTTGCAGGTGACTGTGAAAATCATATTATGACGGGTGAAGTGTTCCTTGGAACGAGCCTCTTGTGGTATGTCTTGCAGCTGGAATTACACAGCAACTAGATACGCGGTAATGCGGCGGCGCACGTGTTGTCTGCGAATGTTCGTAACTCGGTGCAAGTTGCTTATGCAGCACACGTGCTTCTTGCCTTTTAATAGCAGTAATGTGGCGAACGTATTGATTGTAACCTTCCTTTCACATCTTTGAGTGCGTTAAGGCAGAAGCGCACTTGCTAATGTTCAGTACTTTTGTGAACGGTACAATAAGGCACACAAGCGGTTGTTAAAGTTCACAACCCGGTACGCGATGGAACACTGCACACTGCTGCTTGATATGCCCAATCGTAATTCTACGTCTGTTTACCTTCTTTCTTTGTAGGTTGTCGGGCGGCGGCTGGATGAAGCAGCTGGACTGAATGGAACAGATGTTCGAAATGTTCACGGGAGCTGGCCCAACTGCTCGAGCTGAAAAGATCGCAGCTGAGGAACTGGTGAGTATTCTTGTGACTGTCTTTTGCTTTGGGAATAAAAGTGCCGATTGATGCTGACTGTGGTTTATCTTCTCATTTCCAGGACAGGACCGTGACCGCAGTAAGTGCAGCCATGCGTGCTTGCAGAAAACAACTTGAAGCACGGGCTCAGTCTTGGAAGTGGTTTAAATAGGCAGCCACGTTCAATGACTAGAGCCTTCATCAACAATGTCAGCAACCAACTGGTCGGCCATGTTAGGAACACCAGGAAGTGCCTGATTCCCCATGTAACTGACTTTCTAAGACTGGCATAAATGCCATAAGCGTCAACCTAATACCCATCTAGGTCTCATATTAGAGATCTGGTGCCCCTTTAGACTTCGGTGGGAAGTGTAACCTGGCAACTTGGTGGTGATCATGACAGTGTCCCCCCCCCCCCAAGATAAGTTTCCTGAACGGGGCTTAGTTGGATGATTTCGGTGGAATCATCTGAGTAAGAGGGGGGGGTTGAGGGGGGCTTGAATATTCTCGCTAGGTTCCCATGTTCTGTCTTGTGGTCCATATCCTTTCTAATCCACTAAGTAAAACAGTTTTTTCTGCACTACTTTGGAATCTAAAATGTCTTTCACTTCGTATTCAGGTTGTTCTCCCTCTACTGCTACTGGGGCTGGTGGTGTCTGTAATCGGGTATCTGGGTAGATGGGTTTTAGTAGTGAGATGTCAAACACCTGGTGTATCTTAATGTGGGCCAGTAACGGCAGTTTCATGGCCATGGGGTTGAACTCGGTTTCGATAGTGTATGGGCTCAAGTATTTTGGATGGAATTTCCAGGATCTTTTCAAAGCAATGTGTTTCGAGGCCAACCAAACAGCATCACCCACTTGGTACTTGGGTGCGTCCCTGCGATTACGATCTGCAAACCTTTTTTGTGTCTCTTTTGCTGCTGTTAATTAAGTGTACCCTGGCCTTCCCACAGCTTGGGAAATGTCATTGTGTTAGGTCTTCACTGCTGGCATTTCCAGGGGTTAAGGAGGGTCATAGATTGAGGTTCGTGTCTATTGTCCGTGCAAGATATAGAAGGGGCTGAGTCCTGTAGATGCGTGCATTGAGTTGTCATAAGCGTACTCCACCACCCATAGGATATCCAACCATGAGTCATCGGTTTCATGAAGCAGACATCGGAGATATTGCTCTAGCGTTTGATTGGTACATTCCGTTTGCCCGTCTGTCTGGGGGTGGTGACTCGTGGAGAGGCGCACCTCAATCTTGGCCAAGTCACAACATTTCCTCCAGAACCTTGATATGAACTGACTACCCTCATCCGACACCACAAAGGACGGAAAACCACAGAGCCTTACGTGTTCCTGGATGGTCTTTGCCAGAATTGAGGCCATGGGAATTCCCTTTAGGGCCACGAAATGAGCCATTTTTGAAAATAAGTCTACCACAACTAAGATGGTGTTAAATTCTGCACAGGTGGGCAGATCGGTGATAAAATCCATAGAGACAGTGTGCCATGGTATTGTTGGCACCGATAAAGGACGGAGTAGGCCTGCTGGTTTCTGTTTTTGGGCTTTGTTTTGGGCGCATATTCCGCATGTCTGGACATAATGAATGACATCTTTGCACCAGGTGGGCCACCAGTAAAACCGCTTGATCTTTTCCATAGTCTTTTTTACCCCTGGATGGCCTTCCATCAAGGCGCCATGATAATTGGCGAGGACTTGCTTCTGCAGTGCTTGTGTAGGCAGGTACAGGCGTCCTTGGTAGTACGGCAAGTTGTCCTGAATAGAGCATCGGGTCTTCCTCGCTGCCCAGGCTTGCTGTTCCGCTGCCGGCATGCTATGTCTCACTTCTTCTCTCAATTCTTCAATGGGGGAGTCCAGGGTTCCTACGATTCCAAGTAGCCTTTCTTCTGGAATGATGTCCAAAGGGTCCGGGGTGATGTAAGCATCTTCTCCTTTCCCGATGCGAGAGAGCGCGTCTGCCTTGCCATTGCGTATCCCAGGCCAGATGGTGATGACGAAATCGTACTCTGCAAAGAATAATGCCCAGCACAATTGCTGTGACGATTGGGCTTTCGCAGAACGTATATACTGCAGATTCCGGTGGTCAGTGATGATCATGATAGTGTGCCAGGCCCCACCAAATAGTGTCTCCATTCCTTGAGCGCATTCTTTATCGCCAATAGCTCCTTGTCAGTTACAGCATAGTTAAGCTCAGCTGCGGAAAATGTCCTTGGCCAAAAGGCCACGGGATGTAACAGATTGGTGTCAGGGTTTCTTTGAGACAACACGGCTCCCATAGCAACGTTGGATGTGTCAGTCTCAACCACAAATTGAAGGTCGGGTTGTGGATGTTACAGGACGGGGGCCGTGGTGAACTTGCTTTTCAATGTTTGGAACACCCTTTCTGCTTCATTGGTCCATTCAAATTTTCAATGTTTCCTAAAGCAGGGATGTGATTGGGTGCACCAACTGTGAAAATCTTGGAATGAATCGTCGAAAGAAATTTGCAAAACCAAGGAAGCTTTGGACTCCTTTTACTGACGTAGGAGAAGGCCAGGTGAGAATGGCATCTACCTTACGGTGATCCATCTTAATGCCCTGTACGATAGTACGAACCAGAGGAATTCGACCTCGGCCACATGAAAGAAGCTTTTTTCCAACTTTGCGTACAGCTGATTTTTCTGCATTTTGTGAGAATGGCAAATACATGGGTGATGTGTTCTTGGACCGTAGCTGAATAGATCAGAATGTCATTGATGTAAACCACCGCACATACATCCAACAACTCTCGCAACACATCGTTCATGAAACACTGAAATGCTGCAGGGGCATTGCACAGTCTGAACGGCATCACTTGATATTCGTAGAGGCTCTACCTGGTGCGAAAGGCAGTCTTCCATTCATCGCCTTCCTTAGCGCGCACCAAATGGTACGCTCCCCTGAGGTCCAACTTGGTAAAGATCTGCGCCTGCTTGACTTGGTCCAATAGAACTGGAATGAGTGGAAGCGGGTACCCGTTTTTAACTGTAATCTGGTTAGATGCTTCCCCTCATCCTTCTTCTGAGTAGCCCCAGAATCCTTGTGAGTAGCCTTGTTGGCAAGCCACACGTCAGCAACCTTAGCGAGCTTCTTAGGATCTATCTCCTTTGAATCAGCCAAGTGCTCTAAGCTCAGGAGAGCAGACATCAAAAATAGACTCCAACGTTACAAGATTCCTCAAACCTTCATAAGTGTTCGCTTTGTAACCCTTAACCCAACCATCTAAGTTTTTCACACATTCACACACCCAGGTAGCCCAAGGGGTACCATCATGCTTTTTGAGGGTTCTAAACCTCTTAAGATACTGGGAAGGGGTCTTCCCAAACCTAGCTATTAATGCTAGTTTCACACACTCATAATCTTGCTTATCCCCCCCCCCCCAACTCCATTACAGCATCACTTGCAACAGCGGGAAGCCTAGAGAAAAGCCAAGGAATCAACTGATTCCCTGAGATACCTTGAATCCCATGATTGTACTCAAACATTGCTAACCAATCCAAAATATCAAGTTTAGTCTCATACATACCAATCCTTTACTTTGGCATACAGGGTCTCTTAGGGCTCGAAGACCTAGAGGACTCTGGGAGAAAAGCATTTTCTAGAGACAGTTTCTTCATTTCTAGTTCATGGTTCAGCTAAATTTCTCTGAGCCTTAACTCTTGATGTTTCATGGCAGTTTGTGCATCAATACGTTTCACTTCTAATTCAAGTCTAATTTTTTCAAGTGCAATAAACTCAGGAGTAAGTGTAGGACCTGTGGGGGTCCCTGTGGACAGAGGTTGCGCATTATGAGCAGGCAAGGGAGTTGCAGGGTTTCCTAGCAAGGACGCATCTACTTCTTCACAATTAACACTCTCAGAATCAGAAACATCAAAATCCACATTTGCTGGAGTGGTAGGTCCTTCTGACCCACTCTCCAGACTTTTTCCCATTAACTTTGCAACCAGTTCAGATTTCCTTCCTTTACCAGAGATATTCTTATCCCTACACATGGTTCTCAGAACCTCAGCAGTATAGAGTAAAAGACTCTCTTCAGTGTAGTTTCCCATATTTGACATGATTTCTTAGTTAAATAGAATTAGTGGTGTTAGCCTTGTGGTTAGTTGAACCCAAGCAATAGCAGCACTCTAAGTGTAATCACTCTACTTCCAAATCCTCACCGCTGTACACCAGTGTTAGGCAGAATCCTGTGCAGTGCCCTTAGGGACCACTACTCACAATTAAGACTACAGGTGGTGAAACAAATTTTATCTTTGGTACAAGCCTGTACTACTATGTCAGAGTGGTAGCAGTGGTGGAGCAGCCAGGCTTATCTGAAGAGTATATGAGCAGTAGCAGAGATGACACAAAGGGACCACAATTACTGTGACTCAAGCAAACACAGGTTTCAGGTAGAAAAATATAAGTAAATTTATTTTTAAATCATTCGTTATAAACACAACACTTCTATTAAACTTCAATAAAAAAACACACGTTAAATATACTACAACTAACCAATTCACTTTGTACAGTAAGTCTCAAGGTAAGTACCCTGTGTTGGAATGAACCAGTGCTAGGCACAAAAACATGTTACCGCGAATACGATTGCGATCACTTTTTGACAGTTCGCTCTACTAAGTTCGATCACAGCCTGCCGCCCTTTTCTCTCTACGCAAAACTGCATCTCCCTCGCCAGGACGCTGGTTATGTCCAAATTGGACTACTGTAACGTACTGTACCAAGGCACTAACCAGTGCAACCTTAGTAAACTCCAAATCACTCAAAATAACGCCATTAGAGCAGCCCTCAACATCCCGAGATCAGCACACATCTCCGAAACTAGGAAGAACTTGCACTGGCTCTCTGCCGCCCAAAGGATCTCACCAAAATCACTCTCCCTCACTTACAAATGCATTCACAACCAGGCCCCTTTCTACTTAGCTTCACGATTCACTCAATATATCCCTCCACGGTCACTCAGGTCAGCCCACACTCAGAGCCTTTCAATTCCCAGATTCAAGCTCCAAACAGCTGGAGGGCCTAGCTTGCCAGTTTTGGCAGCCAAACTCTGTAACACTGTGCCGCTCATTATTAGAAATCTACCATCTCTCAACTTATTTAAACTCAAAGTTAAACTTTGGCTAGCCGCCTCTGATGATCAACTGTCCTACTGAATAGCCGACTATTTGTCATTTATGCCTGACTAACCTGTACTGTTCTTGTATTCATGCATGTACTATTCTCCTGCATTGTTGTAACCACTGTTGTAACCATTGTTTGAAGTATGTACCCGGTAGCCTCAGGGCCTGGTTTGCGCTATATAAATAAAATAAATACAAATAAATACAAATACTAAACAAACGCGTATCCATGACATGAAATGCTACCGGTGCAAAAACACACTTAGCACTTGAGATACCCAGAGGGAGTTGGAGGCAAAAATCACAGGCAATATTTTGGTTAGGCAGGCAGAATCAAGAAACACTCAGAGGCATGGAGTTCGAAAGTCAAAGGGCCGGAGCCAGGGTCGAAAGCCCCCGGGGCCAGTTGCCAAAGATCACACGGTCCGACAGTTCACGATTCAACGTAGCCAAAAGTACTTTGATATTGTCAATGTTCGGAAGCAAAAGTTATAAGAAGGAGGGAAGACAAGGGCAAGCCTTGGAAATGAAGAAGAAAGGGATTCACCCAGTTTCCTCAACAGAACACAGTATCTTGTTCCAATGGTGCAGCTGGTGCCCTGGCAGTTGTTCCTGTTGGTTTCCCACAGACCCACGATTCCTGGAGCTTTGTCAGGAAGGAGGACGTCTGAAGGGGGTCTGCACCACACAGGTATGAGGCCGGCAGCAGCGACACAGAATAAAAGGTGTGCTCCTTAAAAACAGGAGAGGCTCTTCAGGTGGCTATCCGGACCACTAAAGCAGTGTGCAGCGATTTCGACCATGGAAGAGGATCCTCTGGCTGTAGAAGATGAGCTGGTTATCCCCACCAAGCTCAAGGGAAGAAGACTCCGGACAGGATCTTCTCTGAGTCGTTGAAGGGCAGATAGCTCAGGGCTTCACCGGGATGGGGTAGTTGCAGCAGCAGTTGTTCTCTCCGCTTCTCTTCGGTTCCATGTAGTTCCAGTGGCGACTCTCTGACTTCTAGCCTTTTATGCAAAAAAACCCATTCAAGCAGCCTTGCTGTCAATCTCCCAGCAGGGGGGTTGTCCAGCCCAGACAACTACCCTGGCCAATCATGACAAAGTGCGACTTGGGTTTCCTAGGATACCCTGTGCAGGGGGTGACTACACCCCTCCCTCACATTCAGCCCACCTAGACACCCAGTCGCATTGAGGAGGGCTTCTGGGCAGAAGCCCGCCAAAAGACAGTGAACAAAGAAGGCAAACCTAGTTTGCCGTGCAAAGTAAAACACATGAAGGACTTTAACAAAAAGAAATGGCGAATAAACCGAACCAGAGCCAAGAGAAAGACGATTTGGTCAAGCGGGTTTATGTTCAAGGCTAATATAATAGCCAAGAACCGTACCACGTTTATCTAATGTAATCGCGGTAGAAAATTTAGGGTAGATACCACTGCCACCAGCCAAGTCTAAATGTTAAAAGAACGAAACAATGCTCTAGGAGGTACAGATAAAAAGGGATACGAGTTAACCCTTTCCAGTACTCCATGGAAGATGGGGTGTACTGGATCTGTGGTAGATTGACTAAGTAAAGTTAATGGTAACTTTACCCTTTTCTGGGGGACAGTAGTCACCTCAGAAATGGAGTCGAGGGAAGTCTCAAAGACAACCCTGTGCCACGGCACTGAAGGTGCTGTGTGACACACAAAAAGAAGGGGGCTACTGAAGTGGTGTACTTCAGAGTCCACAATAACAAAAACAGGTAGAAACACATAGCAAAACCCAGGTAAGAGTGGGGGAAAAGCTCTCAATCTTACCAAGTGGAAAAATATAAACTCCAGAAGTCCAGCAAAGCTGCTGGGTGACTCACTAGGTGAGGGAAATTAGCCATAAATGAGAATTCTCCCTAACATATACATTCGGATGGAGAGTATCATACAATGTGTTAACAGGTAGGGTGAAGCTTTTAAAGGATAGTTCCGGGACTTTTTTTTTATTGTCCCTACGGGTCGGCCATGTGTTTGTAAGCATAAATCGGTAGATCGTAGGAAACTTTCCTATGGACCTTACCCGACTTTTCGCCCATTATCGCACTCGAAATCAGCCTCCATTTTGTGATAATCCTATCATTCCGCCGCATCGACCTGGCTCACCTGCCTTTGCGGCACTAAATCAAATCCCCCGCCCCTGAGCCTGACATCAGCAGACGCGTACTGCCCATTTCAAGCACGTCTCGTGTCAACAATCGCTGCGCCTCAGCTATTGACGTGTTGCCATGGAAATGGCAGGACGCCTCTTTCCCCAATAAGTATAAACAGACCGTTTCACAACACACAGCAGCAGATTTTCGATTCCATTCCTCTCTCTGTGTTACTTTGAGTATTCTGTGACTCGTTTCAGTGCTCTGGTCAGCTACCTTCGCCGCTTGTAGCCCGTGTGAACACCTGTACCATCTCTGTAAATTATTTTACTATCTTTACCGCACAATGGCCACAATAATGCCGTATATGTACGAGCCCGAGTACACCGAGGAAGAACTACTGGAAAGTCAAGCACGCGAAAACGATGGGGATTCGGACGGCAGTTGGGAGGACCAGTCAACGGATGAAGAGCCTGGACCATGTCGCATGGACGGCGTCTCCACCTGGTGCACGTGCAATCGGTGCGAGCTAATGCCAACTGAGGAGGAGAACTGCTGCTGCCGTGAAAATTCCGGGTGCTTGGCCTACATTTCGGAAAGCGAGCAAAGTCTGCAGGAAGGCGAGCAAAGTCCGCAATGCATCACCGAGCTGCCAGAGTTCAGGGAAGCCTGCCTCTCACGGACCGTGTTGAGGATGATGATGGTGCTTATGCACGAACTTCGCGGCACTGTTCGTCCGCGTAATCCGAGTAACGAGTAAGTATACTCTGTTTGTGATGTCAGTGATGCCACCACTATTTCATGGTCGTCTCCCACATATAAAATTACATTTACATATCATTCGAACGCATGTAAATTTGTTCCATATAGTGCATTTTCTAGATATAATTTTTTTCTAAGAAAAATGACATGTGTTACCTGAATCGACATTGATAAGAAAGTTTGGTCAGTTTAATACAGTTTGCATCTTTTTTTTTCACAGGTGGTACAGGCTGGTGGCCTATCGTTGCTTCACTTGGTGGCTTCACGGGAGGCTCGGACACCGCGTTCGGAGAGTAATACCTGCCTTTGCGGTACTTGCCATTAGACAACATTTCCCCAGTGACAGTGGACAATACCGCGGATTTTCCCTCGATGTGCTGCAACCTCAACTTTACAATGTGTAATGTTTATTATTTATGTTTAATTAAAATCTAAAATAAAGCCCAACATATATTTTAACAATGGTTGTTTTGATTTTTTAAATGAATCTAGTGTATATTCTCCTGGGAGGGTGAGGTATTTATAAACTCACCCCCCTGCATTCCATGTAGTAGATCCTGCAGCCATCCTCTTACATTCAGTTAGATGGCCTCTCCTTGGTGAGGCCCTGCGGCAAACTGGTCTTGTCTGCACGACCACCGCCCCGATCCACCCCCCGCCCTATCAAAGGCAGTTCGCACCGGGGTACTTGTGCTGGCAAGTGGAGCTGTCAGGGAGCGATAAAGGCCAAGAGGTGCCAAAGACCATGTACACTTCAAAGTGGTCTATAGAGCATGGGTTGTTGTTCCCATGTCTACCTACAGACCCCGTGTCTCCTGCCAAGCATCCCCCCTCACGCTGGACGGCCCCCTGCAATCCACATAAGTGTGTCTCCATTCACGAGTCTTCCTGTGTCTTGTCTGCACGACCACCGCCCCGATCCACCCCCCGCCCTATCAAAGGCAGTTCGCACCGGGGTACTTGTGCTGGCAAGTGGAGCTGTCAGGGAGCGATAAAGGCCAAGAGGTGCCAAAGACCATGTACACTTCAAAGTGGTCTATAGAGCATGGGTTGTTGTTCCCATGTCTACCTACAGACCCCGTGTCTCCTGCCAAGCATCCCCCCTCACGCTGGACGGCCCCCTGCAATCCACATAAGTGTGTCTCCATTCACGAGTCTTCCTGTGTCTTGTCTGCACGACCACCGCCCCGATCCACCCCCCGCCCTATCAAAGGCAGTTCGCACCGGGGTACTTGTGCTGGCAAGTGGAGCTGTCAGGGAGCGATAAAGGCCAAGAGGTGCCAAAGACCATGTACACTTCAAAGTGGTCTATAGAGCATGGGTTGTTGTTCCCATGTCTACCTACAGACCCCGTGTCTCCTGCCAAGCATCCCCCCTCACGCTGGACGGCCCCCTGCAATCCACATAAGTGTGTCTCCATTCACGAGTCTTCCTGTGTCTTGTCTGCACGACCACCGCCCGATCCACCCCCCGCCCTATCAAAGGCAGTTCGCACCGGGGTACTTGTGCTGGCAAGTGGAGCTGTCAGGGAGCGATAAAGGCCAAGAGGTGCCAAAGACCATGTACACTTCAAAGTGGTCTATAGAGCATGGGTTGTTGTTCCCATGTCTACCTACAGACCCCGTGTCTCCTGCCAAGCATCCCCCCTCACGCTGGACGGCCCCCTGCAGACCGCATAATGCCACGACATATACACGTCATTCATTCACAAACACACCCCTGTTTCGAATTCTTTATAACCCACTTCATATTTCTAATGAGAACTTCTTTGCGCTTTGCTAGTCAACCCGTGAAGGTGCTGGTTATCTGCTCTTCGTCTCTGTGAACTTCCGTGACCACTTTGAGCAAACTCGTCAGTTTGCAACCTGTGAACTGCTCCCTGTTCTACGACAAGAAACTACTCTGATCCCTGCATCTAACTGTTTGTTCGTCAAGGTAAGTCCATGTACCATAATCATTTTGCGTCCAATTTTTTAATTTATATCTATTTGCTAGTAGTCATCAAATTGCATCCATGTTTTCTTTTCGTTCACGACAGTACATGCAAGGAACTAGTCACATGTTCTGAGTTTAGTCAAATTACTTTTTCTATTTTTTGAAAGTTATTGAAATACTTATCCGCATGTGAATAACGTGTATAGTTCCAAGAACCAAAACGGACCTTGCATTGAACCTTTTATGTGTCATTTAATGTTTTAACACATTGGTATTCATAGAGAATTGTTGATCTTTACTTTTCAGAACTTTCCATAATGCCTGCCTGTTCCATTGGCGGTTGCCCTTCGAAGACCCATAACAAATCTGAAGGTACTATAATGCATGTTTTCCCTAAGACAATAGATCAGATAAGAGAATGGGTCCGATATTGCGGATATCCAGCCTCTGAGATAGAAAGTAGAGTCCTAGAAGTCTTTGCGGACAAGAGGGGTGATCGATACCGCATCTGCAGCAGGCACTTTAGCCCAGACATGTACTCCACATCATTGCTAATAAGGACGAAAACACCGCGAGCGAGGCGAAAATTGCTCTCAACCGCTATTCCCACTCTATTCGTCCACATCCCTCCACTGGTGAGTCAAGTTTACGTATTTATCTCTCGGCATTGCGGTAGTGTGTAGCATTAGCTAACAATAATTTCCCCATTTATGTATCCACTCAATATGAAGGCTGAAGATTCTCCATCCGTGTCGTTATTGCAGTCATCAGCCACTTCAAGCGCCTATCGGGTAATCTTACTTAGCTATTCTGACACTGACTTGTTTTAGGCATGTAAATCAATAGTTTTAATTGATCGTGTAATTATTTTACCTAATGGTACACCACAGTACTCGTCCTCTAGTCTTTGTTTTCAGTTATAATTATTGTTATCCAAAATAATGCAAGTACTGTCTTTCAGGGAGATGCTGAGGAGTCCAACGCATTGACGACAACCGTAGATGTCACTCAGATGCTCGAGGTACGTTTCCGGACAGTTCCATCGATGGAGATCATCAGATCTTGCATTCTTGTAGCGTGATTGTTACACACAATGTTTCTTTCGTTTTTAGCCATTGGTATGTCCTTCTGTCGTCGCCCTCCTATGTGTCTTCTTTTTTCAATATTGTGTTCATTACTAATGAAAGTCCTATGTTTCAGGGAGTCGATGGAGCATTAGTCCAAGAGGAAGGGGGAGCATGCAGTTACGGGTCGGCGCAACAGCTTGCAGAAGTGTGCACCGCAGTTACAGCGTCCCTTGATGTTCTTATGCATTTCGAGGTATGGATACTGACAGATCAATCATGCGAGATCAAATGACGTGATTACATCCGCTATACTTCCTTCTTTATTAACGCAAGTACTATGTTTCAGGGAGCTGACGGAGCTTCTTCAACAAGAACATCACCCCTAGTAGTTGATGCAGATCTCTGGGTGGTGACACTTCCAACGATGGAGCAAATCGAATCATATTTAGATATCCATTATTTATTTTAGACAACTGATCATTTGTGCAGGTCTATTTAGATGAGCCGTTGACGCCTGCAGAAAGTTTATGTTCTTTTAAACAAAATACAAAACCATACTAATGCAATTACTGTGTTTCAGGGAGTTGCTGAAGCCTCATCTTCAATAATATCATCAATGGAAGTCTATGCGGAGCCCGAGGTATGGATCTTGACAGTTCAATCTAACTAGATCAACAATGCGTGAACTATTGTCGTTTGAATGTTCTACACAATGCGTTCATTCGTGTTTTGCTATTGAGATGTACGTATGGGTATTGGTCCCCAAGTACATTTTGTGTTTTCAATATTATTATACATACTAATGAAAGTTCTATGTTTCAGCGAGTCGATGGAGCCTCAGTGAGTGATGGATGTGCTTATCATGAAAGTATAGTCGTTGCAGCGCGAGAGGAAGTGGAGACATGCACACACGAGTCGGAGCAACAGCGTCCAGATGTTGAAGTTCGAGGAAAGAAAGTTTCAAAGAAAAGAAAGCAAAAGAAGGTTAGTGTCCTGTTCACTATATTATGTTGTCTTTCACTGTCAATAGTTCAATACTGTAAGTTGTGTTTAAACTGAACATCCCTTTTCTAATCTGTCCTCTAGTTGCGAGTGGGTGTAAGAACTAGATCTACACAGACAGTGAAGCGAACGAGAGATGTTGCTTGTCAAACCTTTTGGCAGGGACTTGAGACTGGAGATGCATCGTGCCAATGGGAAGAATATGAAGTGATTGACAACGGAGCTATACCACCACCAGCCATTGATAGTGAATGTCCTCCTGGTAGTTTGGATGCAGTCGTAGATCAATTCACAGAATCCACACCCGCAAAAAATAAGAGCACGCGAAAGTTGAAGACATTGTTTTTTTCTCCCATCTCCGGACAAGGAACAGATGTTGCAATGGAAGAGAATGAAGTGGACGACAATGAAACACCATCAATATCACTCAGCATAGCGGAAGACGATATCAGAGATTGTACCTTTCATGCGAGTGACATGTCCTCAACGTTACAGGCCGAACCAGCTGGGATGCAGAGTGACAGTATAAGGAAAGAGGCCAAATTCATTGTATTCGATAGCTGTTTGATGGATATTATTATGATGATGAAATGTGGGCATTGGGTTGGTGGGGAAGTATGTGGGGAGCCATTGATTAATGTGACTCGTGCAATTCGAGGCACTAACCTTAAAATACATGCCACCTGTACACAATATCATCCGTTCGCATGGTCTGCACAACCCATGCTGGGGCAACTGCCAGCAGGCAATCTACTTTGTGCAGCGGCCGCACTTTTTAGTGGTTCAAGTTTTAAAAAGTTACAGTATTTCTTTCAGTTTGTGGGAATCCATTTCATTGCGAAAAGTCAGTTCTACAAATACCAAACCGATTATCTATTTCCAGCCATCAGCGAAGCTTGGAGAATGGAAAAAATGTCAATGGAAAGTACATTCGCGGGCAAACGCTTCAGGCTAGCCGGTGATGGACAATGCGACAGTCCAGGATTTTCAGCCAAGTACTGCACCTACCACTTTCAGGACATGGAAAGTAAGAAAATTGTGAGTTCGGTGGTCGTGCAGGTGTCACAAAGTACATCCTCAGTGGCCATGGAGAAAGTTGGCTTTGTAGCATCATTGCAAGAACTACAATCGCGGGGAATGGTGATCGACCTGATAGCCACGGACAGACACGTTTCAATTGCCAAGACAATGAGAGAACAGTACAAAAATATAAATCACCAATTTGACGTTTGGCATCTTGCAAAATCAATCAATAAAAAATTGTCGGCTGCAGGAAAAAAAAAAGATATGCAAGGTATTTCACAGTGGTCCAAGTCAATCAGCAACCATCTTTGGTGGAGCTCAAAAACATGTGAAGGGTCGT
Source organism: Ambystoma mexicanum (assembly GCF_040938575.1). NCBI lineage: Eukaryota > Metazoa > Chordata > Amphibia > Caudata > Ambystomatidae > Ambystoma > Ambystoma mexicanum. The sequence goes on along the minus strand of NC_090921.1, from coordinate 394,155,847 downwards.
TGGAAATTCTACTGGAAAAATGGCGGTCAGTAATGTTGCACTGTAGCAACGTACATCGATGGTCGACAAATGAGCATTTCCACAAATGTGAACATGGCCATTTGTCCACAGAGGAGGCACGGAAGAAGAAGTGGTTGATTCCTTCATCACCCACTCACAAGGCCATTGAAAAGATTGTATTTGATAAAACTATAACAAGAGATTTGAGGGGACTCACGGAATTCTGCCACACAGGAGATTTGGAGGTGTTCCACAATATGTGCCTAAAGTACAGGCCCAAAAGATTGCATTTTGGCATGGAAGGCATGATAAATCGGACTCTTCTAGCGGTCTTGGCACATAACCATAATGTTGGCCGTCAACAAAGTAGGACGACCGGAACTTTAGGGACGCTTCGCTACAATAAGGCCTTCACTAAAAGAAGTAAACAATGGGTGATCAAACCAGTGTTTGAGGATATGCAATATGAGTTTATTGAGAGACTTATCGTAGATGTCCTCGATAGGCACATACATGGAGTGGTGAACGAACCTATGCAGGGGACAACTGCATTGCCACCCAACATTGCCTCTGTTCCATGTCCACCTAAAGCAGAGCTCATTGAGAAATACACATCACGGTTTAAATGATTGTAATTCGATTGTCTGTTCTCTCGAGTCTCCTCATGTTGCAGGCCCATTGCAATTAAACCAAACAGTAATATAAATCATTTTTACAAAAATTATAGAATGTTTCCGTATTACAAACACATGGCCGACCCATAGGGACAATAAAAAAAAAGGCACGCAGACAAGATGCCCTTACACTAACTGGAGCTAACTAGAAATGTGTGCTCGCTCAAAGTGAAGGTCAGCTGCTTTGATGTTTTGCTCGGGTGGCGGAACGGCCCACGACCCAATATAAGGTTCTATTGTGATTTGACCTTGACAGGCCGGGACCATCCTGAAAGACTAAGAAAAGATAATGAATAAAATTTCAGAAACGAAACGATGAGCCACGTTCATTAGAAGAAGTAACGTCGGCAAAGAAGGAGTGGTGTTTCGGGTCTGCCCTACACAGAGACACAATGGAAAATGCAAATATAATGTAAGTAACTTTTGATGAGTTTATACCGCAATTTCATTACTATACAGTGGCTTTAAAGACGGGTTCAGTTGTACTTGTTCGTTCTATGTGGCATAGTGTTTTCTACCGCGCACTATCTGGAGGAGAAACATCTGCTTTTACTGAAGCACCTCAAAACCTTCCTCTTTGCTTCTGCTTTCTCTCTCCCTCTCCCCTGCTACAACTGGTCCACTGTCTGCGACCTCGGTCCTGGGCCCTTCCACTCTCCACCTGCACTGCCTCCCTGTCAACCCCTGCACTGGGGGACTGTCTCAGTATCCTACAGCCCCCCCTTCCCAGCACTTGTTCTGCACTTACCTTGCACTTGCCACCAGCTGGCCCTATTTATTTATTATTTTATGCTACTTACCTTGTACTCCACTCCCCCCCCCTCCATGCCTCGCCACGCCTTTAAACACTTGTGTACACCCAGTAGCGCTGTCCTCGCTATGAAATGAATAATTTTAATAAGGATCTGATGGTGAGACTAATTTCATTTTTTATGTTTTTAGGTACATCATTCACTACTGTCTGTGTCACGAGTACCAGACACCGGCGGACGGCTTCTACAGCCGCCAGTTGCTTCTCCGCGTGAACAACGTTACCACCCTGACCATTTTATGGGACGATCGCCAAGTACAAGTATGCCCTTACGCGGTACTAACGGTTAGATGCAACATACCTACCGTTGTGGTGGCCTAGTGCCTCGTTGTTGGAACAGCCATGCGATTATCAGTGCGACAGAAGAGCTTATTTTTATCGTAAACCAACACCCTGTGTACTGCACACGAACATCGCTTCCCTCAAGACGAACTAATTTGGATCGAGAGCAAAGAAAAATGCAAATCGCTGAATATTCTCTAAACATTTGATGTCCAATAAACGTACTTTGCCAAATGTACAATCTTGCCGTTTGCTTTTAAACCACGGTTTCACATTCCGAATTGTGGTGCTGTATTGTGAGATGCTCTAAGACCCTGTGTACAGCAAAGGACCATCGCGTTCCTCAATACGAACTTTTTGGAACATGAGCAAATAAAAATGCAAATCGCTGAATATTCTCTAAACATTTGATGTCAAATAAATGTACTTTACCACATTTACAATCTTGCGGTTTGATTTCAAAGTACAGTTTCATATTCCGAATTGTGGTGCGCTGTATTGTGAGCTGATCTGTGTTGATTTCCGGGGTCTGTGTGGAGTCGCGTAGAAGACGCCTGGGCGCGTTTGCCTACGCAGCTCAGTCACGTCACGGATAGAGGCGGGGAATATGAATGTTTTGATAAAGTCTGTTTCAGGGGCGGGGGATTTGATTTAGTGCCGCAAAGGCAGGTGAGCCAGGTCGATGCGGCGGAATGATAGGATTATCACAAAATGGAGGCTGATTTCGAGTGCGATAATGGGCGAAAAGTCGGGTAAGGTCCATAGGAAAGTTTCCTACGATCTACCGATTTATGCTTACAAACACATGGCCGACCCGTAGGGACAATAAAAAAAAAGTCCCGGAACTATCCTTTAAGTGTGTTTGTGGTCCTTAGATATAAACCAGTTTAGGGTGTTACGCCTAAAGATGGAGAAGGGTTGGTCTGTTCTCAAGACTGGGGGGAGGGCGTTCCAGCACTGTGCTGCCATGACAGGGAAGCTGCTCCCCCTGGCTTTTTTAAATTTAAATCTGGGCACGACCAGACAGAAGGAATTAGCTATCCTAGTTGGGTGGTCTGTGGATTTTCTGATGATTCTCTCCGAGAGGTACAAAGGGGCGGCTTTATTGAGACATTTATGAGTTAGAGAGACAGTTTTAAGCATGACTTTGTCATTAATGGATATCCATTTATTTTGTCTCCTTGTTTCAGAGATATGCTCTCTTCTAGGTATGCCCTGTGCAGTTCTGAGAGCATTGTTCTGGAGGATTTGGATTTTGTTAACTATTTGCTTGTTTGCACCCAAATACAAGGCATTACAATAGTCCAATCTGGAGAAAATGAGAGCTCTGGCAAGGATATTGCAGCTGTCCTTGGAGAGAAAGGGTTTGCATGCTCTGATCAACTTGCAAGTATAAGCTGTTGCTGAGGTCTTTGGAATTGACCTGTACGCCTAATGTGAGAGTTGAGTCTAGGTAGAAACCTAGGGTTTCAACCTCTTTAATCACTTTGATTAGATTTTCATCGATATTGAATGATGCATGTTTGGAGCTAAGTTTGTTCAGGTTACCTGCAGTGCTGAGTATAAGGAGCTCAGTTTTTTCGTCATTCAAGCAGAGTCCATGGGCAGCCATCCATGCCTGGATAATTTGATACATTTTATTTACTAAGGCAGTGTCCTTATCATAGTCCCCTGTAAGCGGTATGAGGATCTGGTTTTCATCTGCATAATTAGTGTAGGTGACACCCAGGTGGTCCAGGTCATCAAACAGTGGCTTCGCAAACGTGCCATAAAAACTCACTTCTTCAACCTGGAATAACCCTCTGACTCTTCTTCCTTTCTGCCTCTTATGCCTGTTTGTCTTCGTCTTTGTCTTGTTCTATGTGCGCCCTGAGGCCTGCGGGCAAGTTGGCGCGTTACAGAAATTAAAATAAATAAATAAATACATATGTTGTACATGCTTGGTGAGACGCAGGGGCCCTGTGGCACGTCACATGTAATTAGAATTGGGTATGCAGCCGCTGAGGGTGAAAAGACTCATGGTCCTGTTGTTCAGAAAGGATTGGTTCCATGCTATGGAGTCCTAGGAAAAGTGGGCGGCTGAGTCAAGGTGTTGACAGAGCACTTTGTGGTCCACCAGATCGAAGGCAGCAGGTAGATCTAGGAGAAGAAGTAAGGCTGTTTTCCCCTTGTCTCTGAGCACATCGATCTGGGTTTTAAGATCAATCAAAGCCGTTTTGGTGCCGTGTTGTGGCCTAAAGCTTGATTGGTGGACTCCTAGGAGGTGGTTGGTCTCTAGATACGCCTGTATCTTATGGTAAACTAATTTGTCTAGGATCTTGAGAAGGACTGGTACCATGGTGATTGGCCTATAATTAGTGAGGATGGAAGGGTCTAGAGCAGAGTTATTCAAACTGTGGGGCGCGGCCCTCTGGTGGGCTGCAGCCTCATGCCCAGGGGGCATTTACAGTCTGAAAAGAAAAAAACCCAAAAGGATTGGGCTGTTGCTTCATCAACAAGCAGCAGCCCGATCCACGACCCCTGCCACACATGCTTAGTGCGACAGGGGCCAGGTCTTTGTGGGGCCACAGGCTTCATTAAAAGCCTATTCATGAACACAAAGAAAAAAGCACACACCTTCTATTGCCGTGATGACCAGTCATGGCGGCAAAAGGTGTGTGATTTTTCTTTTGCTTTCATGAATAGGCTCCTAATGGCTTAATGGTATTAGGCAATTAACCCTGTGCCATGTTGCAACCCTGCCTTCTTTAGTAAATCTCAAAAAGAGTGTGCTGGGATTTGAGGTCACCATTGTTGAAAAAGCACCACCATCATTTCAACCAAAAGACCATCCTAATTCAGCACTTCCTTTATTCACTGTAAATCATTGCTTTAATGAATTGTTCTTGTCACGGTCACACATCAACAGCAACCAGACTGGCACTGCAACCTTTCTAGGTTTGTAAACCTTGCTTGATGCGGCACTGTGATGATGTGGTACAGAGAGAGGCTTTGATGCAGAGGATTTGCTTGTTTTGTACCATTGCTCCCCATGTAAAAAGAATGGCAAAGAGTTCCAGGAAAATGATATGATATGACATAAGTCATTTATAACGCGCCTGTACGCAAGTGTTTCTAGGCGTGACAAGACAAGGGAGGGGAGACAGAGGGAGGAATGGACAAACGATCTTACTAGGCCTTGTGTCATTCAGATTGTGCGAGAACAAGAAGTGCAAGGGGAAGGGGTGGGGGGTACCAGGGAGAGGGAAGGGGAAACAGGGCACATTGTTTATAGCTGTTAACTGGGTATTTCATGTTTAAGATCCCTGCTGACCTGCCATCTTGTGATAAACAGCAGCTATTAACCTTACCTTTCTCACCATCGCAAGCCTCACTTCTCCCACAGCAACAGCAGAGCCCGCTTGCCAGTGCCTGATAATCCCAACATTCTCTTTAATTTTATGCAAATCTGCATTTCATTTTCACAAGGTTATTTTACTCACTGAATGCTGATGAAGTGTTTTAAGTCTGGACATTTTTAACTGGGTGCTGGTAATTGCAGCACTATTTACAATCTGAACTAGAGGTGTGTTTACCATGTTAATTGTTCCAAAATACATCTCCTAGTGTGCTGCTTTGGGTCAAGTGGCTCTCTTTAGGCTGTACACAATGATACATTGTCTGTTTGACATACTATGTGATTTGTATATTTTGAAAAGGTAACTATAAAACCACTAGAACTCATCACCCCACAAACACCCAATCCCACCTTTGGGGGCATTCTTGGGGATGTGGTAACTCCGACGGAAGAGCCATAGCAGGGTATCCTGCTGAATTTCAGTTGTACAGTTATTTTGGAGTGCTGTAAATTGGAGGGGTTGTGTTTTCCAAAACATTGCCTAGTTTGTTTTTTGTGAAGCAATGGGTAAAGCGGCTATGGTTGGGTCTGAAGGCTTACTGGAGGCAAAGGTAGAATTTCTTTTTTAGAGGACAACCATGTAATGCCCCAATGGCTGTGGCTAGCACAAGCAGTCAGCAATGTCCCCTGCCCTTCTTTGGATTCTGGAAAGTAATCAGATCTTCAAACCGGAACCCATAGGACATGCAGAACACCACAACACGTGTGCTGCACTATTGGAGGACAATGTTTTTCCAGCCCCTTATTGTTGCTCAAAAGCCTTCTGGTGCATGTGTGATTTTGTCACAGCTACAACATATTTTGCATTTTTGTTTTCGAATTATCGTTTTCAAATCCTAATGTACCTCATTCGGTACGTAAATGCATTTATCAATAAAGCATATGAAAAGGCATTAATATGGGAGTTTACATTTTTTCATAGGTGAGGAGCCCATTTTGAAATGGAGCACTTCTTTTTCCCCAAAAACGGTAGTGTGAAAAGGAAGGCAGACGCAGACATTGACACAGGAAAAAAACCTGCAAAAGCCTTACTTCCATTGCAATCGGAGGTGAAACGAGGCCTCATTGAGTGGTGTGTGGAGCAACTTTAGCCAACGACAGTCTGAAACCAACCAAATTAAGGCGCCACTTGGAAACAAAACATGGAGCTCTCGTTGGCAAGAGCAGATACTTCTTTGCTCGCAAGTTACAAGTCATCAGTCAGCAGAAAAGTACAGTGCAAAATATTGCTTCTACTCCAGCCAGTGCACTGAAAGCATGTTATGATGTTGCCTACCTCCATGCCAAAAATAAAAACCCTTTCACCGATCTGAGAAAGTTGTTCTACCAGCAGCCATGGAAATGTGCAGGTGAATGGGTGCTGAAAGTGTAGCGGACAAGCTAAAAGTGATTCATCTGTCAGATACCACCATGTTTACTTGCACGGTTTCTATGTTTGGATTTGAAGTGATTGTCCTACTGCCTTGGGATTTCACCCAACAACATACCCCTTCAAAATTATGGCACCACGCATTCTGCAGCCATCTCTATAAAAATTAAATAATAACACAGAGGGGCAGGGGGGTGCCGAACTATTTTATTTTTTTCTCAGGGGGGCCATGGCACAAAAAGTTTGAAGACCACTGGTCTAGAGTTTGTTTTTTAAGGAGAGGTAGGACCCATGACTCCTTTAGATTGCTCGGGACGGTGCCGGATGAGAATGAGGCATTGATTAGTTTGTTGATGAATGGTGCCAAGTCTCTGGAAGCATCTTTAATAAGCTGGGCGGGCAGCTACCTCCCTGACAGTTTGAAGGTTTGAGAGATGATATAAATTTTCTACCTCGAGGATAGAGACTCGTGAGAAATTGAAACGATGAGGAGGTTTGGTACAGTGTGTGAGGTTATTGGCATGCCTGTCTGGGACAGGTAGGTTCGTTCTTTTTTCCTCAACCTTGTTCTGGAGAAGGCCAATTTTGTTTAATAGGGCATTCTAAATATTGGTGCACCAGAGTTTGTCCTTCACGCAGTTGTATGATGGCGGTATAGAGGCTTCCATCTCTCTAAGTATAACAAAGATCTCTTTGGTGCTTGAGCTAGCTTGATGAATCCTGTTGTTATACGTTTCCTGTTTAGTGCGTATTATTTCTTTTTTGTAAAAGGCAGAGATATTGGCCAGGTCGGTTTTATTTTCCTCGGTAGGTAAGTGTCGCCAAAGGACTTCTAGTTTTCTTTTTTCAGCTCTTAGCGTTTTAAGTTGGAGGGTAAACCAGGATTTCTGGTGAGCTCTCGGTTTACTTTTCTGTATTTTTAGAGCAGCGATAATGTCTAAGGCTTTGATCATAGTGGCATTGTAATTATCTACAAGTGTGTCTCGGCCGGATGAGTCCGGTGGGGCATTGAGGGTAGGGATTACGTATGGTATAATCTTATCCACCGTAATATTCCTTTTATTTCTGGTGAGACAAGGAGGTGCTATTAAGTTGCTCTTAGTAGTGGGGATATTAGCTGAAAGAGTGAAGGATATAAGGCAGTGATCTGTCCAAATTTGGGGAGTAATAGAGGTGATTAATACATTGCAGTTCAGGTCTGCCACCCAGTCTAGGCATTGATTCATGAAGACCAAAAAGCGTTTATGGTCCCCCGTAAACCGCTCCGGGGGTGCCAGCGGAATGTTCCCAGGTATCGACACTTGGACCGGAGCCACAGGTGGTGGCGTAGGAGCGGGCGGTGGGACTCCACCCGGTAGAGGAGCCTGCCCTGCTTGTGCTTGCAACAATTTTCGGGCCAACTCGTCAGCCCGATCCCTGTTTATGACCAGTTCCCTTGTCTTGGACCGGTCTGTATGTACCTTGGCCCGCAGCTCACCCAACAACTGGGTGAAGTGGTCTAACTTCGACGTCGCCATAGCGCCCAGGCAGAGTTGTTTCGGTAAGGCTTCACGTTCTTTAACGCTTACCTGATCACTGCGGGAGCGTACTGGAGCCTCTTCTCTCAGGCAGGGCTTGGGCGTGTCCAGCTGAGGTTGGTGTGGAGTGCTATAAGATACAGAGACAGGGATTAGTCCCTCAAGGGTTCCAGGGTCCTACCCTTCCCTGCGATGTCCTGCTCCCCCTCGAACACCTATAATGAGAGTGGTTCCAGGATCACCTAATAGGTTATGTAAGGTGGGCTCTCCGTCCTGCGATCGTGCAGGGGCGCTGTTTCTAAAGAAGGATTTCCCAGTTACTTCACCGGATTTCTGTTAACTTTGGTATGACTAAAAGTTCTGCTGAGCACCACTGATGCTTCTCATACTGGCGCTGGGCAACTTGGTAAATTCTGATTGGCAACTTCTTTTGCTTTAACATGCACTTCTAATATCTGTATTCTTTCTCTGTTTTCCTTTGCAGGTGACTGTGAAAATCACGTGAAGGCGGGTAAAGCGTTCGTTGGAACGAGCCTCTTGTGGTATGTTTTGTAGCTGGAATTACACAGCAACTAGGTGTGCGGTAATGCAGTGATGCATGTGTTGATTGTCTGCGAATGTTCGTAACTCGTTGCACGTTGCTTTTGCGGCTCATGTGCTGCTTACCTTTTAATATCTGGAACTTGTGCAGTAATGCGGCACACGTATTGATTGTCTGTAACCTTCTTTTCACATCTCTGTGCGCGTTAAGGCAGAAGCGCACTTGCGGATGTTCAGTACTTTTGTGAACGGTACAATGCGGGACACGAGCGGTTGTTAAAGTTCACCACCCGGTGTGCGATGGAACACTGCACACTGCTGCTTGATATCCCCAATCATAATTCTCCCTCTTTTTACCTTCTTCTTTCTTTGTAGGTTGTCGGTCGGTCTGCGGCTGGATGAAACAGTGGGACCGAATGGAACAGATGTTCGAAATGTTTGTGGGTGCCGGCCCAACTGTTCGACCTGCAGAGATCGCCACCACGAAACTGGTGAGTATTCTTGTGAATGTCTTTTGCTTTGGTAATAAAAGTGCTGATTGATGCTGACTGTGGTTTATCTTCTCTTTTCCAGGACAGGACCGGGACCGCAGTAAGTGCTGCCCTGCGTACTTGCAGAAAACAACGTGAAGCACAGGCACAGTTGTTAGGCAGAAACCTGTGCAGTTCCCTTGGGGAACACTGCAAAAGATTTAAGACTACAGGTAGAGCAGTAAACCCCTTTGGTAGCAGTCTGTACCACCCAGATTTACCTGGTAGCTGTGGCTGAGCAGTCAGACCTCTCTCAAGAAGAGTTAGGCAGTATGTAAAGTATACACAATATGTACCAAAACACAATAGCACAAGCAAACACTGACCAGAGCTTGGTTTCAAAAGTATATAGTTATTTATTTAAAATACACATAAGTTAAAAACACTCTAGCAAAAATATAGTAAAAGCACTTCAACACAGTTATACTGAAAGTAAATTCAATCCTTTCTCCTATCTAGACAACTCTAGGTTAACACCACTTAATTAAAACAGAGGTGAGTGCTTAACGTTAGATGACACTCTAGTAGTTTCCAAGAAAGGGAGAGAAAAAGCAGAAATAGGTTAGACACACCACTCTAAGGTCCAGAACACTTGCAATAGGCTTAAAGAAGAATAAAGTCACAGGTGAGCAAAAGTCACTAGGCAGGGCCCACTCTTAGAGTAGCCGGAGCGAAAATGTGCCCAAGATCACACTGTTAGTTAGAGATTCAAAGTCTTGCAAAGAGTCAAAAAGAGTTTAGAGTGGCTCAGAAAGTTTAGCCAAAGTGTCCCAGGCACTCCCAGGTTCGAAAGCCGGGGACTAAATCTACCCCGTACAGTCGGTAGCAAGGGAAGCCAGGCGGAACACAGTACCTTAAGCGGAAAGGATCCTCCAGCGGGGGCAGTTGTTCCAGGCAGCGACAGCAAGGCTCGACGTCGGTCAGGGGAGAAGAATATCTCGCTGAAGAGCAGAAGAGAAAGGTCGTAGCACTGCCCGGGAAGAAACCAGCCGCGGAGTCCTCCGGTTAAAGGGTTGGTACCGACTTTCGCGGTATGGGGGTAAAGTGTGGTATTCCGGATGCCGGGGTGCTTGGCACAGGCAAGGCGGCCACGAGATACCTCAAAAGGACGGAAAGAAGGCGAAAACTGGTTGTCCCCACCAGTCAAGGGAAGGAGCCACTCCGTTAAGAGTTCTCCTCGGTCGTCGGGAAAAAGTGGTGAGACGGTTCAGCAGGGCTCCACCGGGTGGTGTCGTCGAAGCAGGTCGGCTCAGCTCTTCCCTCGTCGGATTCTTGGTCCTGTGGCGACTTCTGAAGTCCCAGTCCCCAAAGCCCTGCTTTTATGCAGCAAACCCCCATTCACCCAGCCTAGCTGTCACTCAAACATGCTAAGTGGTGAGCCGGGCGGCTCACCACTTGGGCCAATCAGGACGGAGTGCGACTTGAGTTACCAAGGTAACTCAGTCCAGGGTGCCTAAATCCCCCTCCACCCCTCCTAAGTACCCCAGACAGAGTGGCACCACTTTGGAGGGCTTCTGTGGAGAAGCCCGCCAAAAGTGGAACAAAGGGCTCCACTTTGGGTCAGAGTTACAGAGGCGAACACCAACGCCATTTTAGAATCAAGTTTTGGCAAAAAGTCCCAACCGGAGTTATAAAAATAAATATATAAACCGGCGGTATGTTTAAGGCTACCGTAAATAAATAATTAAATGTGTTAGCCTAAAACAATGGGAAATCCCATAGGGAAATATTCGCGGTCGAATATAAAAAGTAGTTTCCACTGCCACCAGCCAAAACTCGATCAGGGGGGACGGAGACGTGCCCCCTCGACTAACAGACCCTGGGGCAATCGAATTGCCCCAGCCAGTACGTCCACAATATGATGGTTTGTACTGGTTCTGTTCAGGATTCAAGACTAGCAAAGTCTTTGGTGACTTTACATGCCCTGGGAGACAGTAGTCAGTCCCAGGGTATGGAGTCTATGTTGGGGAGTCCCTAGGACACCCCTGGGTCACGGCACAGAGGGTGCTGTGTGACCCACATCACAAAAATACATGAGGCCCTATGGAGTAAAAGACCCCATAGCCCATTCAACACAAGGTTTAACCAAGAAAACACACTTCAACATGTCCAAGAGTGAGGGTAAAAGAGTCTCACTCTTGGCAGGAGAAAAAAATTAAACCCCAGAAATCCAGCAAAGCTGCTGGGGGACTCACTAGGTAGGGAAATTCAGCCTAACCAGAGAATTCTCCCTAACACTCGCCCCCCCCAGACTAAGGGACAGGAGGATTTAATCCACTCCTGGATGAACCTCATACCTCTAGTCGATGATATACATCCTAGAGAGTCCATCAGCATTTTGATGGTGACACCCTGACCTGTGCTCAATGGTGAAATCAAACCCTTGCAGGCAGATTGACCATCTCAATAGTTTTGGATTTTCCCCTTTCATTTGCATTAACCATCTCAAGGGTTGGTGGTCAGTCTGAATAACAAAAGTAGAACCATACAAGTATGGCCTAAACTTCTTCAGTGCCCACACAATAGCAAAGCATTCTCTTTCGATAGTTGCCCACCTTGTCTCAGGATCCTTCAGTTTCCTACTGATGAAGCAAATGGGGTGCTCCCTACCCTTCTCATCCAGTTGGCTTAGAACTGCACCTATACCTACATTGGAAGCATCAGTTTGTACAATGAAAGGTTGGTGGTAGTCAGGAGCTCTCAATACTGGAGCCTGGCAAAGAGCTCTCTTCAGTTTTTCAAAGGCCTGATTGCACTCCTCATTCCATTTTACCTTCTTAGGGAATTTGGGAGAGGAGATTACATTCAGTGGAGAAGCTATGGTCCCATAGTTCTCAATGAAATTCCTGTAATACCCAGTGAGGCCTAGAAAAGCTCTCACTTGGGTTTGAGTAGTTGGTGTTGTCCAATTTTGCACAGCTTCAATCTTGCTGGGCAAAGGCCTTATTTCTCCACCTCCTACCTCATGTCCAAGGTAGACCACTTTACTTTGACCAATCTGGCACTTACTGGCTTTGATTGTCAAATGGGCCTGTTTCAGAGCCTGCAACACATGTCCTAGGTGGTTCACATGTTCTTCCCAGGAGTGGCTGAAGACTGCAATGTCATCCAAGTATGCCATGCAGAAATCTTCCATCCCAGCCAGAACCTGGTTCACCATCCTTTGGAATGTGGCAGGTGCATTTTTTAGTCCAAAAGGCATGACCTTAAACTGGTACAAGCCAACTGGGGTCGAAAATGCAGTTTTCTCCTTGGCATGGTCTGTCAGGGCTATTTGCCAATAGCCTGACGTCAGGTCAAATGTGCTGAGGTACTTGGCTGCACCAAGTTTATCCACCAACTCATCTGTCCTGGGCAAAGGGTGGGCATCAGTCTTGGTGACTGCATTTAGAGCTCTATAGTCCACACAGAATCTCAAGTCTTTGGATCCTGCCTTTGGTACTAACACAACTGGGCTAGACCATGGACTAGTAGAGGGCTCTATTACCCCGAGATCAAGCATCTTCTTGACCTCTCCTTTGATGTGGGCTCTGATATGTTCCGACATTCTGTATCCTCTGCTTTTGACTGGCAGACAGTCACCAGTGAGTATCTCATGCTGGCCCCAAGGGGTCAAGCCTGGTGACAGTGAGAACAGGGAGGCAAACTGATTTAACATAGATTTGCACTCCTCTTGTTGCTCAGGTGTCAGGTCTGAAGAGAGATTGACTCCTTCAACTTTTTCATCTAAAGGTACACCTCTGAGGAGATCAGGGAGAGATTCACTCTCTTCCTCCTCTGCAGCTGAAGCTAGGAGCAAGGCTCCTACATCAGGTCTGGAGATGTAGGCTTTTAGTCGGTTGGTGTGGAAGACTCTAGGAGCTTCCCTGGGTCTGCCCAGATCCACCAGATAGTTGACCTCTCCAAGTTTTCCCACAACCTTGAAGGGTCCCATCCATTTGTCTTGCAAGGCCCTCTGCCTTGTTGGGAGCATAACTAGAACTAGCTGGTCTTGAGTAAACTCAACCATGTTAGCCTTCTGGTCGTGCCAATGTTTGACCAGGGCTTGACCAGCTTTCAAGTTGTCACTTGCTTCTGCCATCATGTGTGACATTCTCCTCCGGAGACCTATCACATAGTCAGTCACTCTGACTGGCTTGAGGGGAGGAGCACCTTCCAACCCCTCCTTAATCAGGGCCAATGGACCTCTGACTGGATGGCCATAGAGAAGCTCAAAGGGAGAATAACCTACTCCCTCCTGAGGGACTTCTCTATAAGCAAAGAGAAGGCATGGCAGTAGAAGGTCCCACTTTTTCTTAAGGGGTTCTTCTAAAGCACCTATCATGCTCTTCATGGTTCTGTTAAACCTTTCAACCAACCCGTTTGTCTGAGGGTGGTAGGCGGTTGAGAACTTGTAGGTAACTCCACAGGTTTTCCACATGGCCTTCATGTAGTGGGACATAAAGTTTGACCCCCTGTCAGAGATTACCTCCTTAGGAAACCCAACCCTGGTAAAAATACCAAGGAGGGCCTTAGCCACAGCCGGAGCTGTAACAGTCCTCATAGGAATGGCCTCAGGGTATCTAGTAGCATGGTCTACTACAACAAGGATAAACCTGTTGCCTGAGGAGGTTGGAGGATGAAGGGGACCAACAATGTCAATCCCTACCCTCTCAAATGGGACTCCCACAACTGGGAGAGGCACTAAAGGTGCCACATTCTTGGAACCAACCTTACCAGAAGTCTGGCAGGTATGGCAGCTCTTACAATATCTATCTACTTCAGCCCCCATCTTTGGCCAATAAAAGTAGAGTGAGAGCCTTTCCTTGGTCTTCTTGAAACTCAAGTGGCCAGCCAAAGGTATCTCATGGGCTAGTTGTAAGAACTGTTGTCTGTTTTCTTGTGGGACTACAAGGCGTTTGTAGTCTCCAGGTTCAGACTCAGTGGGTTCACTGTAGAAGAGGCCATCTTCCCAGTGCAACCTATACTTCCCAGGCTCTTGCCCATCAGCTTGAGAAGCTGCCTGGTGGCGGAGACCCTCCAGAGTTGGACATTCTCTTTGCCCCTTACGAAAAGCTGCCCTGCTAGGCCCACCTTCTGCCAGTAAAGACTGCAGCTCAGGATGGTCCTCAGGGTCCAAATCTCCAATAAGGTTGGGGCCTCCTTCTAGCTCTTCCTCAGAGTCTAGCTCAACCACACAGGGTTGTACCTCTCTCTCAGCCTCAGCTGGAGGGGGAGTTACAGGTGTAACTTTGGACAACCTAGGGGAAGTCCTTGTTGGAAGCACTGGAGTGCTTGCTGCTGGCTTTTTCCTAGGAGTCTTGGGTTGCCCCTTTGCTCCTGATCTGGTAGTTACTGCAGTAAGTTGCTCCAGTGGTAGAGGAGTGATTTCTGTCATCATCTCCTGAGATAACCCTCTCAGGGTTTTCTCCCTTGCAGGTTTTGTGAGTTCCTGAAACCTTTTGCTAGGAGGTCTGGGGGTATGAGATACAACTCCAAGAGCTTTGAGGTCATTACCCAACAGAACCCTACCTGGCACTTCACATTGTACACTGACAGGTATTTTTACAGCCATATCATTACATTGGATGAGAACTGGTAACTGGGGACACATCTGCACAGGCCCACCAGCTAACTTGGTGAGGCATTTGGGTGCCTTAGCAACATCCTCTGCCTTGAAAAATGATTCATCCACCACAGTTATGCTGGCTCCAGTGTCCCTAATGGCAGGAGTCTCCTGACCATTCACCTGGACACTGTCCTTATAATACTCTTTAGTATTATCTGGGATAGAGTTATAGACATCTAAATTCTGTTGCTCCCACAACCCCAGAGAGACTAAAGAAACACTAGCTGAGACTCCAGTGGGTTCATCAGCTAGTAATAGAAAGTTTCCACTTGCCATATGTACTTCCTCTTCTGGAGCGAAGGCTAAGGAGGCAAGCTGGACCCCTGAAGGTTTACCCTTACATCTGGGATCTCCTTTCACATGGTCAGTAGCCTTACAAACAAAGCATGAGCCAAAGGCTCGCTGGAATGGAGGCTTGTTCTGACCTCCTTCTGGTCTGGGACCAGAAGGTACACTAGCCTGATTTGGTTTCCCTTGTGGCTTACCCTTATAGTTTTGTTTGGGGCCCTCTTTGGAATTTGTAGTATTAGAATTCTCTTTGGAGTCCTTCTTAGACTGTTTTTCCCCATCCTTCTTCTGAGTTACCCCAGAATCCTTGTGAGTGGCCCTGTTGGCAACCCACAAGTCAGCAGCCTTAGCTAGCCTCCGGGAATCCAATTCCCTGGAATCAGCCAAGTGTTGTCTGAGCTCAGGAGAGCAGGCATCATAAATAGTCTCCAACATAAACAAATTCTTCATACCTTCATAAGTGTTCACCTTGTAACCCTTAATCCATCCCTCTAAGTTTTTCAAACATTCATTCACCCAGGTAGCCCAAGGGGTACCATCATGCTTTTTGAGGCTCCTAAACCTCTTAAGATACTGGGAAGGGGTCTTCCCAAACCTAGCTATCAAAGCTAGTTTCACACATTCATAGTCCTTCCTATCCTCCTCCCCCATCTCCATTACCACATCAGTTGCAACAGGGGGAAGCCTAGAGAACAACCAGGTGAGTAAGTCATTTCCTGTGATGTTCTGGAGCCCATGATTATATTCAAACAGAGACAACCAATCCAACACATCCAACTTAGGCTCATACATACCAACCAATTCTTTAGGCATCCGGGGTCTTTTAGGACTGGAACTTCTAGAGGAGCCAGAGAGAGAAACATTCTCAACAGATAATTTCTTCATTTCTAAGTCATACTTGAGCTCCATTTCCCTTAGCCTTAGTTCTTTGTCAGTTTGAGCATTAAGTTTCTTATACTCCAATTCTAGCTTCATTTTCTCCAGTTCAAAGTACTGAGGACTAAATGTGGGACCTGGTAAAGGTCCAGTAGGCACAGCAGGTAGAGCAGGCAGAGGCCTAGGGGGGACAGTTACAACAGCCTCACCCTCCTCTTCTGACTCTTCCTCAGAAACATCAACATTTTGCTCCATGTTAACTTCAATACTGTCATCTACAGTTGCTGGAGTGGTAGGCTCCTCTGAACCATCACCCAGACTTTGGTTAGCTAACAATCTTTCAATCAGCTCCATTTTCTTGCCCTTAGTCAGGAGATCCTTATGTTTACAGAGCACTCTTAAACAATCAGCAGTTTTGGCTGCAAGGGACTCTTGACTATAGCTTTCTATAACTGACATGTTAGAGGTTTTACTTTTTCAGTGCTAAGCTTTGTGGTTAGTTGCACTAAGGTATCTAAAGCACAATAAAATGTATACTCAATACAAATCCCACCGCTGTACACCAGTGTTAGGCAGAAACCTGTGCAGTTCCCTTGGGGAACACTGCAAAAGATTTAAGACTACAGGTAGAGCAGTAAACCCCTTTGGTAGCAGTCTGTACCACCCAGATTTACCTGGTAGCTGTGGCTGAGCAGTCAGACCTCTCTCAAGAAGAGTTAGGCAGTATGTAAAGTATACACAATATGTACCAAAACACAATAGCACAAGCAAACACTGACCAGAGCTTGGTTTCAAAAGTATATAGTTATTTATTTAAAATACACATAAGTTAAAAACACTCTAGCAAAAATATAGTAAAAGCACTTCAACACAGTTATACTGAAAGTAAATTCAATCCTTTCTCCTATCTAGACAACTCTAGGTTAACACCACTTAATTAAAACAGAGGTGAGTGCTTAACGTTAGATGACACTCTAGTAGTTTCCAAGAAAGGGAGAGAAAAAGCAGAAATAGGTTAGACACACCACTCTAAGGTCCAGAACACTTGCAATAGGCTTAAAGAAGAATAAAGTCACAGGTGAGCAAAAGTCACTAGGCAGGGCCCACTCTTAGAGTAGCCGGAGCGAAAATGTGCCCAAGATCACACTGTTAGTTAGAGATTCAAAGTCTTGCAAAGAGTCAAAAAGAGTTTAGAGTGGCTCAGAAAGTTTAGCCAAAGTGTCCCAGGCACTCCCAGGTTCGAAAGCCGGGGACTAAATCTACCCCGTACAGTCGGTAGCAAGGGAAGCCAGGCGGAACACAGTACCTTAAGCGGAAAGGATCCTCCAGCGGGGGCAGTTGTTCCAGGCAGCGACAGCAAGGCTCGACGTCGGTCAGGGGAGAAGAATATCTCGCTGAAGAGCAGAAGAGAAAGGTCGTAGCACTGCCCGGGAAGAAACCAGCCGCGGAGTCCTCCGGTTAAAGGGTTGGTACCGACTTTCGCGGTATGGGGGTAAAGTGTGGTATTCCGGATGCCGGGGTGCTTGGCACAGGCAAGGCGGCCACGAGATACCTCAAAAGGACGGAAAGAAGGCGAAAACTGGTTGTCCCCACCAGTCAAGGGAAGGAGCCACTCCGTTAAGAGTTCTCCTCGGTCGTCGGGAAAAAGTGGTGAGACGGTTCAGCAGGGCTCCACCGGGTGGTGTCGTCGAAGCAGGTCGGCTCAGCTCTTCCCTCGTCGGATTCTTGGTCCTGTGGCGACTTCTGAAGTCCCAGTCCCCAAAGCCCTGCTTTTATGCAGCAAACCCCCATTCACCCAGCCTAGCTGTCACTCAAACATGCTAAGTGGTGAGCCGGGCGGCTCACCACTTGGGCCAATCAGGACGGAGTGCGACTTGAGTTACCAAGGTAACTCAGTCCAGGGTGCCTAAATCCCCCTCCACCCCTCCTAAGTACCCCAGACAGAGTGGCACCACTTTGGAGGGCTTCTGTGGAGAAGCCCGCCAAAAGTGGAACAAAGGGCTCCACTTTGGGTCAGAGTTACAGAGGCGAACACCAACGCCATTTTAGAATCAAGTTTTGGCAAAAAGTCCCAACCGGAGTTATAAAAATAAATATATAAACCGGCGGTATGTTTAAGGCTACCGTAAATAAATAATTAAATGTGTTAGCCTAAAACAATGGGAAATCCCATAGGGAAATATTCGCGGTCGAATATAAAAAGTAGTTTCCACTGCCACCAGCCAAAACTCGATCAGGGGGGACGGAGACGTGCCCCCTCGACTAACAGACCCTGGGGCAATCGAATTGCCCCAGCCAGTACGTCCACAATATGATGGTTTGTACTGGTTCTGTTCAGGATTCAAGACTAGCAAAGTCTTTGGTGACTTTACATGCCCTGGGAGACAGTAGTCAGTCCCAGGGTATGGAGTCTATGTTGGGGAGTCCCTAGGACACCCCTGGGTCACGGCACAGAGGGTGCTGTGTGACCCACATCACAAAAATACATGAGGCCCTATGGAGTAAAAGACCCCATAGCCCATTCAACACAAGGTTTAACCAAGAAAACACACTTCAACATGTCCAAGAGTGAGGGTAAAAGAGTCTCACTCTTGGCAGGAGAAAAAAATTAAACCCCAGAAATCCAGCAAAGCTGCTGGGGGACTCACTAGGTAGGGAAATTCAGCCTAACCAGAGAATTCTCCCTAACAACAGTCTTGGGCGTGGCTTAAATAGGCAACCACGCTCAATAACTAGAGCCTTCATCAACAATGTCAGCAACCAACTGGTCGGCCATGTTAGGAACCCCAGGAAGTGCCTGATTCCCCATCCCCAACGAATCATCAAAAAAGAACAGTGACAAACCGCTAGAACCGACAGAAGTACCCTGGGCACCAGCAGGACTGACGCTGGACACAGGGGTCCACCCGCGAGACCCGGAGAAACGGATACAACTACTCCAGCCAACCCTTACCATCCCCCACCGCCCTCACAGCCACAACTAGGTCCCACGAGGCTGTGGAACAGACAAGATACCACCAATCACCACACAACCGGGTGTATGGACAATAGCAGCGGCGCTAGTCATGTGGAGGGGGGAGGAGCATGCAAAGTTATCAAGGGAGCGGGCGGAGGGGACAGCTAGATCCTCAAACGGCCTCGAATGGAAAATCGGGCACCTACCTCCTGAGGCTCAGGGTGTACAAGCATCCCGTCGGGTAAGATTACACGAGCCCAACCGGTTTCAGTCCAGGATAGAGATGACTAACGAATACCATTAACAATTTCCTTCTCTGCATACACCTCTCAAACTCCAAACCAAACACAACCACAAACCTCTAGCGCAGCAAACCGCACGAACTTCACTACACTGCAACAACAAAACAAAAAAACACATAGACTCGCACATCAGCACACGACGACTGCCGGCCGCATGCACCCCAGGCCCAGCCGACGGAACCACCGGGCTGAGGCTGCCAACAGCACATCACTGCAATCTTGCACTTTTCCAGCCTCCACCCACTAACCCACCATCCCCCCCCTCTTTCAGAGCCGCCAGAGCGCCAGGGGACCACTCCGGTGGTGATAGTGCGCGGTACAAATGACCTTTAACATTAACATTAACATCTTACTGGCTTTCCGAGACTGGTATAAATGCCATAAGCGTCAAGCTAATACCCATCTAGCCCTCATAATAGAGATCTGGTGTCCTTAAGACCCTTGTGGGAAGTGTAACCTGGCAACTTGGTGGTGATTATGACAGTCCTTATTTAGTCATGCATTCTCCCGCGAAACGCCAAGCGGTCGCAGGGTTCTGCATGCCTTGTGTGTGTGCCTCCAGGATGTGGGCTGGACTGTCTAGTTCCAATAAACATCCTGGGTACCAGAGAGTCTGCTGTGCTGGGAATGACTGGGACACCGTATGTGAGCAGCTCGAGATTCTGGATAATAGAAGCCTCCAAACACCCATACCAGGTCGATCTCTTGAGTTCTCACTGAACCTAGGATAGGATCCAAGCATCCTGAAACTGAGAAGCCGAGTCGAGAAACCGCTGCTGACACACTGGAAGGTTTGGCACCCTGAGCCCGCTGTTGCCCCACAGGACCCTTCTACATCTGATCGAACTTAGAAGGTCTGCAAAGGCTCTTCGACCCATTTAAATAGTGGGAACAACTATTCACGGCACCTTCATCTTTATCTGCAAGCGAGCCTCTTCGGAATTGTTCCTGGGCCACCCAGCAAACTGCCCAGCTTGTGCCTTTGCTCTGAAATAACCACAGTTGACACAAGAAACTTGGTAGATCGTAAGCACTGGGTCCAAGGCACTCTCCTGCCAAGTTTCATATACCTAGGCGCCATAGGTCTGGAATTAGGAGAGTATGTATATACCCGAGTACACATGGTCACTGTGTCGCCCAGCCGTGGTGATGAACTTTGCTGGTGCCCTGCTGCTGTGCCCCTCTGCGCCCTGAATCCTACTGCAGTGAAATTGGCCTGATCCCTTCATAAGTAGTGGAGAAACCACCACTGTCCTGCCAGGGAATCATCGCTGTAACTCAGCCGCTGA
Source organism: Ambystoma mexicanum (assembly GCF_040938575.1). NCBI lineage: Eukaryota > Metazoa > Chordata > Amphibia > Caudata > Ambystomatidae > Ambystoma > Ambystoma mexicanum. Next base: position 394,135,408 of record NC_090921.1, on the reverse strand, counting down.
AAGCCGCAGAGCCGCACAATTGCTGCATTTGAACATGCACCCGAAGTGGACTTGACTGCCGAAGTACTAGCAACCCTTACCGGTGGCCCTTAGCGCATCCATCCATTGTAACACATGAGTGTCCCCTGAGGGCCACTCACATTTCCACAGGTAGCCTGTACTATCATCCTATTCCCAACTCCGGGAACCTATGAGAGACCCTGTTTTTCACTCTACCGCACAATTGCGTGCACCTACATCCGAAAGTACTTTTGAGCGATAGTCTACACTCTTAATAGGGACTGGACTGCCTCTTAGTTAGGGATTACTTGATGAAGAACTGCCTAAAGTCTTTTTGCACTGTTTGCTCCCTTTCTTCATAGGTTGTGGACCCATTCTGTGCACTACTCCCTTAGGCCACTTGGTAACTGTATATATGTTTCATAGTAGTGTTGTGTTGGTTTGAAGTATTACTGTTGATATTTGCTTTGTGTTTGATTTCAAAGGCCTTGAATAAATGTATATGTACTTTTGATATATACACCTGAATGGGAGTGATTTGTAGTGTCCTTTACTCTGTGTGCTCATTGTGGGCTTTCTGTCACCCTCACCCCTCCTGAGACCTAGTATTGACCGCCGCCAATGCTACCTTGATTCGTCTGGCTTGTCCAGAATATTACCCTGTTCCAAGAAGCTAGGCTTGCCTTCTGAACCTCTGCCCACCAGGTCAGAGTTCAGAAATCCATCTTAACAGTTTTAAACCCAATGAACACTGTATTCTCATTTTCATTTATCTCAAAGAGTTCACCATTATCAAACTTTTATGTAGTTTCTATCTCTGGAATTAGCACATTTCATTGCAGAGCATTGTATCAGAATTTAATGTTTCGTAGTCCATGTTTTCAACGTATGTTTTCTTTTGGTGGCTCAAAGTTTGTTGAATGCACTAGTAATACATTACAATTCACGGTATGACAATGAGTTCTGACTAATTTGATCGCTGTGATAATCAAGGTTACAGAGTTTTTTAAAATATTTAAATAAAGTTTACAAACAAAGCTATGTGGTAGTTGCTTTGCTCACACTGATACTTTCTTAATTTTAATAATTATTTATATTTCTTTAACAGACCTTATGGACATTTCAAGAATGCCTTCATGTATCGTTTTTGATTGCCCTACTTTGAGCCATGTCAAAGCTCCTGGCATAGTCCTGTACGTATTCCCAAAGGGTTTAGATTTAATAAGAACATGGCTTTCAAATTGTGGATTTCCATTGTCTTGAGATTGAAAGCAGAGCCAAGGATGACGTGTGGGGCAATTGATTCAGCGTCGGCAGCATGCCTTGCCTCAGACGCCATTGCAAATTACTTCCCAATGCAGTTCCAACTAAATGCAGTTCCAACTAAATTTCAGCACACGCTGGCTCCGGTGAGTAGTGGACGAAGAATTTGTGATGTATGTTGGTATATATAAAGAGTGCTCTCTATAAATATGTCTTATAAATGATCTCGGAATCTAATTAATTAGTGAGGGGAAAAGATAATATGATGACCGTTTTTGACTATTTGGGATTTATTTACTGATGTTACATGGATTACACAAGTTGCGCTCGCAACTCAAAGCACTATACTTTTAAAACTTTTCCCTTTAGACTACTTTGTCTATCTCCATTTTCGCTTAATTTTTTTAAATGTGTTGGTTACCATGTCTTTCTTTACACAGAGCTCACTGATGGAAGTACAGACCTTCACCAATGAGGAAACCACAGACACGTCGATTATCCCAATGGTGACGCTAAGCCACGTGCACGTAGTAAAGGTTTTGAGCGTTGGCTGTGGTAACTTTTTTAATACTAATGTACCTGTTCAATTGGACTCTTTTCTGATTATATACATGATATAAAAGAGCAAGATTCTTCATGGATCACTATTCAGGATTTAACAGCAACATCACTCACCTATCAAGTTATTGTTATTGTTATTGTTATTTAGCATTTATATAGCGCCTTATATACCATTGTTATGGTCTGAAGGCGCTGGTAGGTTGAACGCCCTTGGGAACCGAGGTTCGAGTCAGTAGAGAGGGTGAAGAGAGTCAAAAAGGTGCGTGTGCGCACAAAGTATGTGTGCAGCTGGTGCGGGGTTAATGTGGTAGCTGCTTCATAGCGGTAGGTGTGGTGGTTGAGAGGTCAGGAGAATGTGTACGCTCTGGCGGAATTTATCCAGCTCGAGAGTGGCTGCGTTAGGCCTGAGGAGAAACGCCTGGCTGGGGGTGTTAGTCATAGTATCCCTGTGTTCTATTTGAGTGGTGGTGTAAAGAGGAGAGTAGGCGTGGGGTGTGGTATGGTATATGTTCATTCAAATGTTCCCGCATACCAATGCATATTATGTACGTCACGCAATTTATGCGATCAGGAACACACTCGCGCGTTCATAGTTCGTCTTGCGAGCTCTAGTCTATCCCTCATTTTCAGTGTGTTTCATGCATGCTCTCATGTATTCCATATGCATGCACTCCTGTCCTCCCCGCGCATGCACTCCAGACTGCCTATGCGTTCATATTACTCGACCGCTCTACGTATTTGTTGGTTTCATACATTCGTCCGCTCCACTCGTTCATCCGTTCTATGAATTCATCCGCTCAACGTATTGATCCGCTCCATGTATTCGTCCGCTCCACTTACTCGTCCGTTCTTCCTATTTGCCCGTTCCACCCATTTGTCCATTTTACCCATTTGTCCGCTCCACACACAGACACATACACATCTGTTCTGCAAATTTATCCGTTTTACGTATTGACCCGCTCCACATACTTGTCGGCACCATTCCAGATATTTATCGGCACCATAGACTCATCCATTCCAATACACTCGTTTGTTCCACCTACTCATCAGTTCCACATATTTGTCCGCTCTACATACTCGTTCGTTCTATGTACACCGCTCTCCTCATCGTGCTCGTCCGATCCATTAGTTCAGCCGTTCTACCTATTCATTGGCTCTGATTTATGTGTTCGTCTGTTCTACATATTTTTCTGCTCTGCGTACTCGTACGCTCTGCTCCCCACACTCAGCTATTCCCCACACTCAGCCATTGTCAAACTCAGCCATTGTCACACTCAGCCATTGTCACACTCAGCCATTCCCCACACTCAGCCATTCCCCACACTCAGCCATTCCCCACACTCAGCCATTCCCCACACTCAGCCATTCCCCACACTCAGCCATTCCCCACACTCGGCTATTCTCTCCTCCGCCCACTCATCCTCCACATACTTCCGCCCTCTTCATTCATCAGCTCTCGACACTCATCCACTCTCGACACTCATCTGAATCCACGTGCTCATGCGCTCTACAATCATTTGCTCTCTAGACTCATCCGCTCTCCAGACACATGCGCTTTGCAGACTCATCCGCTCTCCAGACTCATCCGCTCTCCAGACCCATCCGCTCTCCAGACTGATCGGCTCTCCAGACCCATCCGCTACTCGCACTCATAACTCCCCATACTCATATGTTCCATACACTCATACGCTCCCCACACTCAGTCTCTCCCCCCACTCGGTTGCTCCCCACATTTCTCCACTCTATATGTGCCTCTGTTCTCAGCGCTCTTCCGCTCTGCACGATCTTGCGCTCTGCACGTTCTCCAGGCTCATTTGCCAACAGCATTTATCCTCACATTCATCCATACTCATCTATACTCATCCATACTCATTCGTTCTTTCCACTCATTCGGTCGTGCCCTCTATGCTCACCCGCTCTCCTTGTTCATCCGCTCTCCACGCTCTCTTCTTTCCATTATTCAGTGATTCTTTTTCTATTTAATCATTTCCCTGTTTAGATCTGCTTTATTCGTTTTAGTTCTGTTTGTCAATGTAGGTTACAATCTGGTTCGGTTACTTTTTGGTGGTTTGTTAGGTCGGTGTTATTGTGATGAAGCTGGTTTGGGGCTGGTTGGTTTTAGGGAAAGAGCCAGGTTTTCAGTAGTTTGCGGAAGGCCGTTAAATCCTGAGTTAAGTAATTATTTTATACGAATTCTGTATATGCAACTGAACAATACATGCATTTGGCCTACTTCGAATTGAAGCATATTGAAGATTATTATGTATAATATTAGTTATTAGGTTTATGGGGTTTGGGGAAAGTGGTAAGTCTATGCACTTCCCTTCATTATTTCGGGTGGTTATTTCAATGTGTGTAAGCTGGTTGCAGTTAACTAACTGTAATTGACATTCCCCTAGTCAATCAAGATACATTTGTGCTTTCTTTGTTAGTTAGGTGAGTCATTGCCCCATGGCCAAGAAATATTCAGTCCGCAAGAAGTGTATGTTAGATATTTATTCAAGATTATAATTGGAAACAGTAAAGGTCGGTATCAACATTCTAACACAAAAATTGAGTGTTACTGTATAAGCCTAATACACTGGCCCTCATTACGACCCTGGCGGAGGACCATGGCGCTATTAGCACCATGGTCCATGGCGCTAAACTGCCAACTCCGCCATGGGGGTTGGCGGACTTACAGCCCCATTCCGACCTTGGCGGGGCGGTAAGTCCCCAATCCCCATTTACCCTTCCCCATTCCCATTTTTGCCCCATAGGGCATAATGGGAGTGGGGAAGGCGTTAATTACGCCACCGTAAATTACGGTGGCGTAATTAACAACAAGTCCCTTAGCGCCATGGATTTTTCCGCCTGCAAAAAGCAGGCATAAAAATCACCATGGCGCTACGGGAACTCGTACTCAGGCGGAAAGGGGCGCCATGGTTTACACCGGCGTAAACCCCTTTCCGCCAAGGTCGTAATGAGGGCCATTGTGTTTTGTTATTTGAGCCGTTTAGGATTCTAGTTCAACAAATTGATTGAAGAGAAAATAGAAAGAAGCAAATTGCTTGCTTTCTTCATGATCCTGTTGCATTTAGATTGGCGTTTGGGTGGTTGGTTTGTCTAGTATGCTCCTACTTAAGTGTTTTTTGTTGTGATTGTATGGGATCGGTGTCAGTTTGGTCTCATCTAGTGGAGGTCTGTGAGTTGAGGTGATTCTACAGGTGTTTGCTCTGTGCCTTTAGGTTTTCTTGCATAGGTGTGTATGCTGCTCATCCATTAGATGGTCCATTAGTTACTGGAATTGTATAAGTCTGATCATGGGGATTTGACATAGTTACATACATATTTTGTTATAAATAGTGATACATTTCATTATCCGCATTGAGACCTTCCTTTATAGTTCTGAGGTTACATATGATCTTAGCTTCCTCTGGGGCAGCGCCTTTTCTTGGTCTCCAAGCCTTTGGTTCAATTTGATATAACGTATCCCAAAGAATTTCAGATTGTCTTTCTTTTATGATTGGTGCTCCTTGTGCCAGTGTTCGGCCAGTGGTGTTTTAGGTTCAATTGCGGTTAGGTTGTAGGGTTGTTCCCTTATTCTTGTTCTGAGCTCCTGTATTGTGCTACCAACATACATTTTATTGCAAATACAGATGATGATATAAATTATAGACGTTGTTTTGCAATTAATTAACTCCTTTATTTTGATGGTCTTGCCATGGCTGGCGGTGTGTGCATGTATGTTGTTAAGGGCATAGCAGCACATATTACAGTTAGAAGATTTGTAAAACCCTGTTATTGGTTTCCCTGAAATAAGGCTTGTTTGTCCCACTTGTTTTTTGTTTGCCATGTAGCTGGGGCTGAGTGTTGTTCGCAGGGTGGGTGCTCTGGTGTATATTATGCTTGGTCTGGTTGTGATATGGTCTTTGAGATCCGGATCCAACATATGTATGTGCCAGTATTTCTGGTAGATTCCTCTAATGGTGTGACTGTCATTAGAAAACTGGGTTATTAATCTAACAGGACTATTCTCGGGTTCCCTTGATTTGTCTCTTTGTTTCAATAGTTCTGTTCTGTTTCTTAATGTGACCTTCGCTTTGGCTTTATGATTGTACTTGTGGTGTAACCTCTGTCTAGGAATCTTTTTTCGATAAATTCACATTCCTCAAAGTATTTGGTCTCAGTTCTGCAATTCCTCTTTGCTCTTGTGAATTCCCCAATTGGGATGTTACTAAAAGTGCTTTTGAGATGCAAGCTGTCGGCATGCAGCGTGGCATTAACCTAGATTTTTTTTCCTATATGTCTTGGTCTGCATTTTCCCTTCCTCAATGTAGATACAAAGATCTAAGTAGTTGAGATAGTTGCAATATTGATTGAATTGGACATTGTTGCCGCCCCATATAATCAGATCATCGTCTATGTATCTTAGCCATAAATTTGCCATGGATAGTTCGAAACATGTGCCAATTGCTATTTCCTTGGTTTGTTGATACAGTTTGTCATTGAATATGAAGAAGTTGCTTTTTAGTACAAATGAGACGAGTTCTTTAAGCATGGCAACATATGTGTTGTAAGATACAGAGGCATTTTGGAATGTGTAGTATATGTTGTTTAGTGCCAGACTGTGGTCAATGCAGGTATATAAAGCCTTCACATCCATAGTTCCTAACATGTAACTGTCCTTCCATTTTATACTGTTAAGTGTGTGAGTCTAATTTATATACTTCAGGTCTTAGTATTTAATCTATGAATTCTGATAGGTTCTCTGTGATCCATTCATTTCAACTGACTATTGGTCTTACCTCGGGAATGTGAGCATATTCCTTATGTATTTCTGGCAGGAAACATATGGTTGGAATTCTAGGTTTTTTTCATGCACAGAAATTATTTTTCATCATCATTGAGCATTTGTTTATGATGCCATTTCTTTATCAATTAATTAATTTCATTGGTCAGGCTAGTGATGTGGTGCCTGTTAACAATTTTACAACACCCTGGGGTTTTAGTTAAGGTGCTCATGTCCCATGGTGATGTACTCCTTCTTATTGAGGATTACAACATTTCCATTCTTGTCCGTCTCTTTGATTATGATGATGTCAGGGTCCGATGCTAGTTTGTTCAGAACAAGATATTTAGTTTCTTGGAACTATGATATTTATTTTTGTGAGCTGCATCCATGTTTTTTTCGATGTCCTGAAAATCATCAATGCAGTTATCTAGCGGAATTACGCATATACATTTTGATTTTGGTTTCCGATTACTCTCGATTAAGGTACTGGTGTGGATACCCAAGTGGTTAATGATGTCTTCCTGTGCAAGTTTAATATTTGTTTTTTTTTTTTTTTTTGTATTTGGTTTATTGAAATAAAAACCTTTACAAATAGATTTGACATTAAAAAAAAATTACTAAGCACCAATAATTTAAGACATAACATTACACCATGACAATTAAAAAGAAGAGCAGGCTTTCCCTAACAAAGAAACTTTGACGTCGTTTTAAATGAACAAAAGATGGTAGTACCGAATTTCCATTTGATTAGTAAAACTAAGAAAATTAAAAAATACATTTGAATGAAAATAGAAACATAAACACAATCGAAAAATTTCTGAAAACAACATCCAAATAACATTCAAAATATAAGGTTACAATTCGGTACTTAATATGATTACCTAGGAGTCATAATAATGCCGTTTGATATTATTATATTAAGTGTTCATTCTCACCCATCTACATGATCTAATAGTAGGATTTACTCGTTTTTGTTTGGCCTACAGGTCTTCTGCCAACTTCGATTCTATAAATGCCAGCAAGTTAGTTAGACGGAGGGTAAGATTCTGACTAAAGCCTTCCATACAGCGTTTCCATAAGAGTTCCTTTGCGGTTACACAATTTGAGTAGAAGTGCTCAAAAAATTGGATACGATGACCTTCAAAGAATGGACAGCTAATCACTAGGTGTTTAAGGGTTTCCTGGTACTGTGCAGTTTTTACAGAAACGGCAACTAGTATCAGTGTTGCTATTTAGATAACCAGTCCAATGTTTGAATCGTTCGCGGGTGTGAAATTGGTTGAGTCGAAAGCGCATATAAGTGTTCCTTGAGCGAGCTGAAGGGAACTGTAAGAGATATTTTATTCGGATTCCCCATCTGCCGCGGACTTCATTGTATTCTTTGAAGGAAGTATATTTACCCATTTCATCCAGCATTATACACCAAAAAAATCTTTGAAATTTAAGTTTTTGGCTTGGTAACCACATGCTCATGGATGACGGAGTTTCATTGATAAGAAGTAATATTTTAGTAAGTTTAAGCGAATAGGTGTTGAGTGATTTAATATGTGATTCACTCAATAATTGATTCAGTTTAACATAAAGAGTGTTTTTCGGTGGATTATAGATCTTGATTAGATTGGTAATTTTACGCCATGTGTGTTTTACTGACAATTGTAGTAAGTTTAGTTCGTGGCAAATCATAACGTTAGGGATCGAAAGTGATAGTCCCAGAACTGTTTTCCATAATTTCCCCTGTAAGATATTTAAGTAGGCATCTAAATCATATGTACAAATGTCCAGGGAGTATAGAATAACAGGTTCAACCTTCTGCAGATAAAATTGAATTAAAGGTATTAAAGAGAACATACAATATTTCTGATGAATAATTTTCATCTGAGATGTCAGCCCCCTAACTTTTTGATTAAGATAGTTTTTCCACATTGTAATTGAATATTGATCAGCCAAAGGATATGCCAAATAGCGAAGCATCGGAGAGTATTCGATTTTGACATTGTTCATATGCCAAGAATATCGATGACAGCCTAATTTTTTTTGGGAGAAAATCAATATAAAAGTTTTCGTTGGATTAGGCGTGAGATTGTGATTGGAAGCAAATTCCAAGAATAAGTCCAGCTTTCGTTGGAGACCAAAGGGCGTTCGATCAAAAAATAGCAAATCATCAGCAAAGCCTAACCAATCTAAGTTCAGAGAACCAAACTTCACTGAATAACATTCCCCAGCAATCCATTTGTCGTCCAATCCTAACAAATACAAATTGAACAATATCGCTGCCATATTACAGCCTTGTTTCACCCCGATCTCAGTAGGAATGGGGTCAGTCAGGGCTCCTTCCTTGGTAAGTTGCATGCGATAATTTGTGTTTTTGTGGAGTATTGCAATCAAGGCAACTAATTTAGTCGGAATGCCAAGATGGATCATTTTTTTCCACAAGATTTCACGAATAACACAATCAAATGCTGCAGTCAAATCCAAACTAGCCATGTAAATTGGCCCTGAGTGACTAACCAAGGAATGTGCCTGGAGATGAGAAAGAATTGTAGCGTTTAACTGACAACCAATGAGTTTTCTGAATCCTCCCTGATAAATAGACAACATGTTTTTAATGTTCATATGAGTTTGTAATTGTTGGATGAGCAGAATAGAACATATTTTGGAAGAGGAATCTGTTAAGGCAATAGGGCGATAATTAGAGGGACAGTCCGGAGAGCCTTTTTTATAAATTGGAATAACTAGCGCAGAAGACCATGTTATGGGGATATGTCCTGTTTGTAAAATCAGATCAAATTTGATTTTAAGGATGTGGGCCCAGAATACTGGGTTCGATTTATACACACAAGATGGAATACCATCGGGACCAGGCGCTTTAGAGGGCTTCAATCTACCAATGGCATCTATGATGTCTTCTATGGACCATAATGATGGAGAATCAAGTTCCAAGCGTGGTTCACTACCCTTTAAAAAGTGAAAGTGCTCGGGCATGGTATATTTGAGTTTTACATATGATACCCAATTTTCGGCGGAGATTACAGAATCAAAATTAGTTGTGGTTTCCGAGGTGATAGAACGAAGAATATTCCAGGTTTTCCTTGAGTCGTGCTTTAGTAGATGGTAGAATAATTTTTGATTATCTACATAGAGAAGATGTCTTTTTAACCATTTTAGTTTATTACGGAATCTTTGTCGTACTGCTTTGATCAATTTATCACGAGTGAAGTCGGAAAGAAAGGTTCTATTAATCTGACGAATTTCGTGATTTTTTTGCGATTTTAAGTGAGCGACTTGATTGTTAAATTTGTGCGCATGAACCTGAATAGCTTTTTCGTGCTTATCCCTTGAATGAAGCATAGCATCTAGATGGATTTGAATTCTAATAGAATTTAGACGATCTAAATGAATAAGTGAAAAGCTGGACGGTGATAAATGTAAGAAGATACTAGGATCACATTCTAGATTCCGAATAAAGATTGCACACACTTTAGGATTCCATCTCACTGTATAGTGAGGCCGGTCAGTTTCTGCCAGAGATAGAGAGAATTGTCTTTAAAACGAGCCAAAGGAATATTCATCTGCATGGAAATAATCATATGGTCTCCTAAAAATGGATCAATAATTTTAAGGGCATCTATATTCGAATATAAACTCGAAGAAATGAAAAAATAATCAATAAGAGAATTGAGGTTTGCTCTAGTCCATGTATAGGCATAGTCGTCTAGAGCAAAATAAGGAGTTTGAATATCCCATTCAAGGAAAAAAGAATTCCATATAGTTCCGAACTTTTGGGAAGTAATTGAGTGCTTTTCCCTAATTGCATTATTATGAACACCTATTTCATAGCAGTAGCAGTTGAAGTCACCACCTACGATAATTCTTGCCGTGGGGTATAAAATCAGTCCCTTTTCTAATACATCGTGCATTTCCTCAGTAATGATCTCAATAGGTGTGGACAATTTATTCCAATAAATACAGACCAATAAAAGAATAATAGAGGGATCCAAATCATCTTTCATGATGATTGCTAAGATGGAATCTGAACTACTAATCTTCTCCAAAGAGCATTGAAGGGCAGAATTAACCAATATAGCCAGGCCGCCAGAAGGACGACCTTCGCTGCCTCGCCTTGCAATCTGAATATATGCTGAGTATCCGTCTATAAAGAAGGAGGATTGATTCATGGTCTCTTGAATGAAAATGAGGTCAGGTCGATTGAACTGATTTAGGTGATACCATTTTTTGAAGTTATTTATACCACAAGAATTCCACGAAATAATGTGGAGTCGGAGTGGGCTACGAATGTTTCATTGCCTTTTGTTGGTTTGATTGCGTGATGTTAATAGGGTCCCTCCAAGACATCTCCTTTAAAACAGACATGAATGACATGAACTGTTTCATAGTATTAGCATCAATATTTGCAGAGGTACCCTGGGTTACATTATCAGTGACACTTTCGACGCTTAGAGGAGTAGTTTCTAGGTAACTTTGTGCGTCATCAAAAGATGAAAAAAATTATGCAGTTAAACCAATAAATGCCAAGTCATCAGAGTGATCCCATAACATCTTCATAATAAAAGGAGACATACATTTAGAAATCATTCGATTGTTGTTAATATCAGCCAATTTCACCCAATCTATGTCATCAGATCTAACAATTCGTAAGGCAGGGATATCCTGAAAAACAGTCATCATAAAGGTGCGGTTCAAGCGAGCCTTACCATAGCGAGCTTCATCGCTTTCCCAGCCCATAATTATAGCAGATTTTGGGTCGCCATAATTATGGTTAGTCAGGGATTCCTGATTATCCATAGTGGATTTAAGATTGGTCAATTTAGAGCACTCATTGACTTGTGGACGTTGCAGACTCAAGATTGGTAACTTTGGGCTAGTTCTTTGATGAACTAAGTTCTCATTTTCATGAGTAATTAATTGATTACTAGGTTCAACATTATTATCTAAGGTTAGTTCTTCCGGCTCGCTTGAATTTACACCCTCCAAATTTTTATTTTGAGATTCAGTTGGATTATTAGGACAAGTGAGTATTTTATTTTCTCTTTGTCCATTAGCTTTACCCAAAATCACTTTCGCAGTTTTTTTAATTTTCAACATTGGATAATATTTGGAGAGGTCAGTTTGAACGCAGTGTGGGGGCCCTGCAGTTGAGTTAGCCACCACCCCGAGGTCAATAGGTCCCCTCTCCTCTTTATCCTTTCCCTTTTTTGCCTTAGATCGTGATTTGTTAGCTTCTTGCCAAGCTGGTTCAATAAACAAGTCCTCATTTCCATTAATTTTTTTGTTTTTTATTAGAGATTTGCAAGGGGCTTTGATAGTTGCAGTATTCAAGTCTAGCTCTGAAAGATTCAGCAGGGCCTTAGATTCCTCGCTCAACTGATTTAAGTCAATGATATTATCTCCCTCTGAAAGATTGCAAATATCTTTAATATGTGTGTTATGAGTATCATTTTTGTCACGTGATTGGTTCTTTGTTTTTTTTTCCTGTTTTCCCTTTTGTAGTTTGGTTAGAAGATTTCTCTTTTGAGCCCGAGCCAAAGCCCTTCTTTGTTTTTTAGTAAGGGCAATGGAAGGAGTTTGATAAGGCACCTCTTCAATATCAAGTGTTTCTATTGTTTCCTGAGGGATAAGATCTATTCCAGATAGGTCAATAAGATCAGTTAAAGCCGAAGGACTGTCTGGAGGAACACTTTCTTCTACACACGGAGTCGTCAGCGATTCCTTGATGATTGACTTGGAGGGTGTGGCAAGATTAGTTGCCATTTCCTTTACAAGGGTAGTCAAAACAGCAAGGTTAGATTCATTGGTGTTTTCCAAGTTCACTACCTTTGGGTTCACAACCTTGCTGTTTTCTAATTTAATGGATGGTTCTTCTGTCACTACCTCTGAGAACAATTTAGTTCGAGTGCCTATAGTTTGAACATGAGCCATCAAATCTTTTTTGTTTAAGATGGAAGAAAACATATGGCAGGCAAATAACATGCCCTCCATTTTACCAAGAGAACTCGTGAGGTCAGACATTTGAATCTGTAGGAATTTTATTGCCTCGTGAGTCTGCTCATGGCCTTTATCAAGTAAGTTAAGAATTCTGGTCATGACCGGAAAAGATTCGAAAGAGTGCTGCAGTTCGGCATTCCATTTTTCTTGTTCAGCGGTAGGACAGTTAGGCTGTGGACGAATTTTACAGTGAGTAGACTCGTTGGAATCGAGACTAGGTGCTCTATTTCCTTCATGACTAGAAGGATATTGGCAAGTAGGGATCATTGGTTGTTCCAGTATCGGGGAGCTATTTACCATCAAGGAGGGCCCTCCTATGTTGTTATTAATCGGAGTGTTAATTCCCCCAAGAATACGTGCTTCCTTCTGTGCACTAAAGTGTGAAGGTACAGAATAGGTGTATGCTTGGGGATTATTAAATAGGAACACATTCTCAATCCCATACTTACTTCTATTCACTGGAGTTGAGGGTTCGTTGGATAGACGAATCCGTTTGCCCAATTCTATTTCAATTGCCGGGGCTAATATGGAGACATCTGCAGTACGCGGATCAAATTGCTCAATTCCCATTATTTTTTTTATTTCATCTCTGTCAAGACTCTGATCAGAGTTACAATCAACAATTTCCCAATCCTTTGAGGAGCTTTCATTCACTTCTTTAACCGACATGTATACTGGTTTAATTTTAGAATCCATGTTTTTTCCGGCCAAAGTAGTTTTAGGAGTCTCACAGTCAATATACACCGACCGTTTTTTCGGCAGAATTTGTTCCTCAAAGTCTTCAGGGGTTATATCGACAGGGGCATCCTTGTTAGATTTCTTTAAATCATCACAGTGAAAATTCTCTGTCGTATATTTAGTTGACAAAGAAGCAGGTTTCTTAGAATCCAATCTATTTTTCCATTCCTGATTTTTGTTATACTCGAAAGAGGCAGGTGTGAGAATAACTTTATTCTCAACATTGCTTTCTGATTTTAGGGCCATTGTAAGATTTTCAGATAACAAAGTACTGCTATGATTGGAGTCAAGCAGAGGTTTAGGTTCTTTGTTCATCTCTTTTTCAGGCCGATTTAAGGGCATTGCAGCGGACGATTTTACTACATTAGAGTCCGCCTCTGTTTTTTTAGGATTAGTTTGGGACTCTTTTTTTTTACGCTGCGAAGCCCCTCTGCCATGACCAAAACAGTTCTGGTTGCAATTATAGACTATGAAATAAAGGGCAATGCAATCCCACCACTTTAGCTCACTATATCCCCCTCCAAACAATATTTGACAATCTATATTAAGGGCACAAAAGATAACCCTACCACCAAGCCACCTTACCGCCTAACAGCCCAACAGCCACATTTCGCAGGCACTTCCGGATGCGCGCGCCGGATGCGCGGGTCCGAGTGCAAATAAGGAAGTGGTCAGTGGGCTTGTGGGCGGGCAAACGGGCGGATTCAGGGGGGCGTGGCCTGTGTGAAGGTCCACAATTGTCCACTAAGGTGCGCGTTACGTGCAAAATTCAAAGCAAGTCCTTCTTCTTTGCCGACGGCATCCGACACTGCGGGAAAAGGAGGCAAAGAGGCAACGAAGCAGCGAACACAGCCCAACAGCCACACTTCGCAGGCACTTCCGGATGGGCGCGCAAGTTTAATATTCTCTTCAATTGAGAGCAGTGTGTGTGTGTCTCTTATGTTCCTGATTGTGGTTTGGAAGAATTTCTTTAATTTCAGTTTCCTCATGAATTTGAGGGTATCTATTTGAAAGTTGATAAAGTCTGCTCCTGTATGTGGCGTGAAGGATAGTCTTTTGTTCAGTACTTTAGTTTCTAGCGGTCAGATAAGTTAAGTACTAGATTTGATTAACATCCTTCCTGACTGGTCTCTCCTGTATTCTGAGCACATTCGCATTCCTGTTCCGTTCCCTGTGTTTCCTGTTTCTCCCTGATCGCCTCCCCTTCCCACTGTTCCCCCTTGTGTGGGCCTCATGGTTGTAGTACCTGGGTCTGGAGGGATCAAGAATCGCACTTGTTTTTGGTTTGGAACTTGTTTCCCACAGTGATATCTTTTTATCTGCTTGTTTCCCACAGTGATATCTTTTTATCTGCTCTAAAAACAATTTTTTGCCGGTGGTAGGTTGTCCGCTTGGGCAGTTGTTTGATTTTCTCCCTTGCTATCGGCGTCCCAGCTGTTGGGGGAAACACCTGGTGTGCTGGTTCTTGAGGACGTTTTATATCGATCGTCATCTTTAGGTTGAGAGCTGAATACCCTGTCCTGTCTGTAGTATTTATCATCCTTGACGTTTTGCTTCCCTTTCTTAATTTTACTTCGTTTTGGTGGCGCTTGAGAATGTTATCCATAGTTTTGTGCCTCTGAGGCGTCCATTTGTTTCATTTCTTTTTCAATTATTTCCATACCTTTTTCTACTCTCTTGTCTGCATGTTGCATTAGCAGTTCTATCATCTTTTTGGAACTCAGATGAAGGTTTCTCTCCCATTCGTCTGCTAAGTCAGAGTCATCAGTGTTGCTAAAGTTTGGGAATGTTAGTATACTTAAACCATCTGTTCATTGTCTAAATAGCTCTGCATCCTGGCTCTTTCATAATATTTGTTAATTTCTTTAATTCACAGTCGTTCTAATTTGACAAATATTTCTTGTAGGCTTTCCTCATTCAGCGTATGGTTTCTAAAGGGGTGATCTGTACTGCCCCTATGTGTGAATAGTGCCCTTGTGTCCTCATCACTGTTATTGCGATATGTGGACATTCTTTGTCCAGTGGGGCTGCACTGATTTACTGCATTTAATGGGTTTATAGGGTTTGGGGAAAGTGGTAAGTCTGTGAGCCTCCCTTTGTTATCTCGGGTGGTTGTTTCAATGTGTGTTAGCCGGCTGCAGTTACCTAACTGTAATTGACATTCCCCTAGTCAATCAAGATACATTTGTGCTTTGTTAGTTAGGTGAGGCATTTATTTATTTATTTACTAAAAATGTTATAGCCCGCTTCATATGCCCGGAGGCCTCAGTGCCTGCACATAAAAAACAGACAGGACAAACAAACAGTTAAAGGAAGGCAAGAGATCCAGAGGCAGAGGGCAAGGAAGGAATGAAGGCGAAAACAGGTTAGTCAGAGGATAGGGTGAAGAGATATGTCTTCAGCCTTTTTTTAAACTCTGCGGTTGTTGGGATAGCTCTGAGGCTGTACGGGAGTACATTCCAGACAATCAGACTCTTGACATCAAAGCTGCCTCCATCAGTTTTGGCAAGTCTAGGCTGTACAATTTTGAGTTGGTTCTTAGACCTGATAGTGCGCAAAGGAACATAATGCTGGAGGCGATCCACAAGATATAATTCAGAGCCAGGTTGAGAAGACATTCATGGGTCAGCGCAAGTAGTTTGTGAGTGATTCTTAGCTTCACAGGCAGCCAGTGAAGATCCCGCCTAGAGGCAGTTATATGAGGTCGTCTAGAAAGGCCTGAGATGGCACGAACTGCTCCATTCTAGGAAACCTGAAGAGATGACAAATTAAGCTGCAAGCAGTTACTCGGGAGGCTATTGCAGTAATCCAGGCGGGAATTGACGAGAGCAGTGGCAAGAATTTCTGCAATTTCACGTGTCAAAAAGTGTTGAATATTACAGAGCAAATTGTTGATCAAACCACAAGATGAACGAGTCTGAGCAACATGCTGGTTCATCGTTAGCTCTGCATCCAGGATGACACTGAAGGTCTTCACCTTTTTTGCTACAGGAATAATAGGGGCAAAGATGGAGAAGCTCTTATATTCCAGTGTTAAGGATTTGAGTCTAGTGCTGGAAGCTGCAATCAGGAGTTCTGTCTTCTTGGTGTTTAGCGCCAAAGAGTTGGTGGCCATCCAGGCATGAATTGTGGAATAGATGGAGTTAAGATTAACCAAATCCTGGGAGTAGGAACCTATGGCTCAAATGTACTTGCAATGCTGGTGCATGCAGTAGTGCAAATGGACAAAACAGGGTCTCTTGTAGGCTCTGTAGCAGCTCAGGAAGGTGGGTGGCGTGATGCAGAATAAGTTCCCACTATTCATGGAGGGTCCCCATAACAGGGCAGAGCAGGTTCCAAGAGTTGGAAATAGTTCTCTAGTTCGCACTAACAGTGGAAAGGAGAGTGGCCCTCAGGAGCCACTAATGCGTAAAAATGGATGGATGCACTAGGGGCCACTGGTTAGGGTTACAATTACTCACTGACCCCTGGCGCACTCCAGAACAAACTTCGGCAGTTGAGTCCACTTCGGTTGCAGGTTCAAATGCGGCAATCTTGCGGCTGTGTGGCTTTCAGCGACGAAGTTACAGCATTGATTCCCAAATGGGACAGTGGCAATTTCTCCGCTCCTGGTGGATGGATCAGGCCAGTTCCACTGTAGCAGGCTTCAGGGCACAGAGGGGCACAGCTGCAATGAGTTTGCAAAGTTTGTCACCACGGCTGGGTGACACGTTAACCGCGTGTACTCCGGTTCGGGCGCTCTCTCTTTACTCCAGACCTGGGAATGCCAGGTGTACGAAATTCGGAGTGAGAGTGCCGTGATCACAGAGCTTGCGATGTACCAAGTTTCGAGGGCCTCCTCAAAACGGCAGCAGTGACAGAGCAAAGGTCCTGCGTAGGCTGTCATCCCACTGGTTGGCCCAGGGACACTTCCGAGAAGGCTAAATTCCAGGGTTTGATGAAGGTGCCGAGAATAGTTAGTTCCACTATTCCAAAGGGTCAAAGCATCTTCGCAGACCTTCTAGGAAGACCAGATGAAGAGGGGTCCAGCGGGATGACAGCAGGCTCAGGGTGCCAAACCTTCCAGCGGGTCACCAGGGTTTCCTCAACTCGGTTTCTTAGTTTCACAATACTTGGATCCTATCCTTCGTTCAGTGAGAACTCCAGAGATCAACATGGTATGGGTGTTGGGGCCTTATCTTATCCAAAATTTCATTCGCGCCAAATCGAAGAGGACCCAGTGGGAGATCTGCTCACATATAGGCATATCATGGATCAATCATGGACCATGGTGGTTCCAGACATTCACAGCAGACCAGATTCTCTGGCACCCAGGATGTGTATTGGAACCAAACAGTCCAGCCCACATCCTGGAAGCACACACACTTAGCGGCCATCTTATAGTCAGTCTGTGCCCGCAACGAGTCAGAACAGCCGCGTTCACATCAATTTGTCTCAAACGTAAGACAGTCCTAAGGTAAGACTGATCACCCCGACTGGAGATTCCCTCCAAATCTCTGTTAGTTCTTGCTAATTATAGCACTAGTGAAAACATTATTCTTAACCAATAAGGACCTTTGCATGCTTTTCTAGAAATACTTTTCATTTACGGCGAAAGCGCACAATTAAACAGAACCCGGAAGGATACTAATGATGCAACGAACAAAGAATTAAAATCTTTTGATGCTATAGAACTCGGGACACCAGAGACCCATAGTCTTTAAACAATCTTACTCACATTACTTAGTAATAATAAGGTAAGAAATTGTTAAACTCATGAGATGGCACTAGAACTATTAAAGCTCTGTAAACAAATTCAAATGATCCTCTGTATTATACACATCCCATATTATGGACATAATGAGCACATGAAATACACTATCTGCCTGTCATGTTCAGAACACGATACAACACCTATGTGAAAACGTCATATTTATTTTGATCAAATGTAATATGGGTGTTTTGCGTTTTATTATATGTTGTCAATGCAACAACAGTTGTATTTAATCTCTTTACACAAACATTATTTTTTTCGCTTTTCTTTTTCTAGGAATCATTATTGTGGAATCTAATTTGATTTATACAATGTCTTTAAGATAACCCTCCTGATGAACCAATTAGTTTGGTGAAACACGTGCCGAGTTTAATACCAAACATTTTGAGCTAATTAAAGAATACAACTTTTTGAAAAAAATGAATTCAAGTTGTATGAGTGCTATTATTAACTTCATGCCTAATAACTTTCACAAGTGCGCGAGAAGGTGACTATCTAACCTCTGTTTTTTTACAATTCCATTACACTCTGCAGTCTAAGTGTTCTAGTCATTACTAAGCAGCACTTTCATAATAATCTTTTCCAAATACAAAAATATACAATCTAACAAGACCGGTTCGACATCAAGTGAATTTAAGACTGCAATCTCTTTCATTTACAAGGCATGCAGAAGCCTGCGAAAGCTTGGCGTTTCGCGGGAGAATGCATGCCCAAATAAAGACTGAACGGGTTGGCTCGACCTGGGGACGATGAAGGGGCAAGATGGCCAAAGGAAAGGACAAAGAACCTTGTGGCTTGGCCATATTGGAGCCAGGCCACCTATTTGTGCCTAACGCGGTAACCGCGGTTTACCTGGCAGGAAAGGGTTAAAAATGCATGAAAAGATATAAGCTGCAACCAGCCCTGTCCGAAGCACATCTGCACTTCTCCTAAAAAATCCTTTAAGAGTATCTAGGGCCTTTAGAAATGACAGGAAGACCCAAGTGCACTGTACTGTAAGGTACATTGTGCACTTGCAAAATGTTGCAGAAAAGTTGCAACGTGGACAAAGGCTAAGGGAAACAAAGTCTCCCAGTACTGACCTTTAAGGGCATGTCAGTTTCCCCATAATAAAGTGAGCGTAAAGCCCAGTGGAGTGCAGCAGAAGGCTGTGCTGCTCTGGCAAAGTCAGACTATGGTGTTTAACATCAGCAAAAAGTTGGGGGGTACACAACTGGAGGGAAAATTACACATGCAATGGAAATCTTTCCTAACAGTCTTCGCCCCAGAAGTTCTGCTCCTTCTCGTGTTCCACCTTCCTCAGAGTGTGTCTCTATGTTCTGCCTTTTATCCGTGTGGGAGAGCTAATGGGTATCAGATGTATGTGGTTAAAGCCAAGTGCCTGATTTTGCCTGACCCGATTAGCGGGACATGTCCAATGAGATGTGTAAGTGTTAGCCTCTTTACCCTCAGTCACCCTCTTCCTGGGCCCGTGTTTGTGTAGAAAGGGGGGTAGTTGGGATTTTGGACGGTCCTATAAAATAGAATGGGGCATGGGTACAGGAAAGCGGGGAATATTGTGTCTCACCATCGGTTACGTCACCCCTACTCCCCGAAGAGCCTTCACCCAGGTGATCCTCCCGCCCTGGTCTACCCTGAGGGTCTGGATCCAAAGTCAACGGCTTTGCCCTGGCCACCTGAGAGAGCGATCCCTAGGGACTAGTAAGTGAGATACCCTTTGGTTTCTCACAGTTTATACGTTGTAAAAATGCTTTTTTTTTCAGCTTGGTCTTGTGGTCGGCACATCGAAGTACACTGTTTCAATGAAAGTAAAGAATACAAGGGTAAAGAACAAACTAGTTTGTTTAGGAGAATTTTTTAAGTGGATATTTAACTGATAATACGCTTTTTAGTTGTTAAATCGTATCTTCTGTATGTCTGCCATGAATTGAGCATGTTTTTATTTCAATCTGTTAGCGGGCCAGAAGGAAGAGAAGAATAAACACTCAGACAACAACAGAAGCTAATGATGTCGCTTGTCAAACCAATGTCAGTATGGAGCAACTACTTTTTGAGGCACAGCATGGTCCAGTCAAGTTTCAGAGTCGTGATGCAGATGTCTAGTGGCCAGAATATGAATGTAATGTCCCCAGCAAGCCATGGAAAGTAACACGGATCATTGCTACATTGCAAAACATCACCTATATGAAACTGAAGACACAGAAGATATAGAAGAAATGTTTGCAGACCCAATCATGCAATCTACACCCTCAAAAAATGTCCACTGATTAAACATTCAATTATCCCTGTTTTTCCAACTCATGCGGAAATATCACAGCCTTAAAATAACTGAAGCATCTTCAGAATTCATTGACGAATCTGCTCATGATCTTGACTTTAGTATTCCTACTTTGGGGGAGTGGTCCACCACCATCGAATCGCAAACCACAGTACTGCAGGACGATTGGCTTGTAAAGGAGCAAAAATACATTGTATTCGACTGCTGCCTGCTAAAGATTATACAAATGATTGCATGTGATCTTAAATTACATGGGAGGATATGTGGGGAGCCATTGGTGAATTTGACTTGTATAGTCAAAGGCACCAACCTGAAAACCCAGACCAGCTGTGTCCACCAACATAACACATGTTCATGGTCAGCACAACCTAGGCATGGAAAAGTGCCTGCTGGAAATGTACTTTGTCCATCTGCTTTGCTGTTCAGTAGATCAACGTTCAGTACATTTCAGGTTTCTGTCAATTTGTGGGACTTGAGTTCCTTGCTAAAACACAGTACTGCAAATATCAGAAGGATTTCTTGTTCCCCACTATTAGCCAGGCCTGGAAACTCAAACAGATATCAATTGACAGTACACTCGCTGGCAAACAGGTCATGCTTGCTGGCAACGGACACTATGACAGTCCAGGATTTTCCACTAAATACTGCACTTACCACTTTCAAGACATGCAAAGTAAAAAATTGTGAGTTTGGTCATCGTGCATGTGTCTGAATGTACATCGTACATCATCTGTGCCATGGAGAGACATGGTTTCATTAAATCAGTCGAACTTCTGGAATCTAGGGGAATGCAAATAGGCCTGATAGCCACTGATGGGCACGTTGGAATAGCAAAGGCTATGCAAGAGCAGTTCCCACACATACAGCATGAAGTTGATGTATGGCATGTTGCAAAATCAATTTCTAAAAAAATTACAGCTGCCAGTTAAAAAAAAAGGTTTCAGAAAACATTTTAAAGTGGTCTATCACCAACCATAATTGGTGGAGCTCAAACACTTGTAATGGATCTGTAGAAATTCTACTTGAAAAGTGGTGTTCATTGATGCACCAATGTTCCAACATATACTGTTGTAGAGAAAATGAACATTTCCACGAATGTGGACAAGGCTCTTTAACTAAGGAGAAGAAGCTTAAGAAGAAGTGGTTGGTGTCAGGTTCCCCTCCTCACGCAGCACTGGAGAAAATTGTGTACGACAACACGCTTTCAAGAGACCTGAAGGGACTCACAGATTCTGACACACTGGAGATTTAGAGGTATTCCATAATAGGTGCCTAAAGTACAGACCAAAAAGTTGCATGTCGGCACAGACGGTATGAGCCCAGAACAAGACTGGCTGTACTTGCAAGCAGCGTCCCGTGGGGACGGAACAAGCAAGAACTGCTGGAACTTTGGGGGTGCTTCGTTACCACATGGTGTTTATAAAACGAAGCAAACAGTGGGTGGCCAAGCCAATATTCCAGGAATTGGATTTTGAATCTGTGAAAGATCTGACATTGACTGTGTTGGCCATGCATACGCATGGAACAGCTCCAGAGTTTGTTTCCAGGGCCCTCACTATGCCACACAACATTGCAAAAGAGGGTTGTCCTTCAAAACTTGAACTTGTTGAAAGGTTGACTTCCAGATTTAAATGATTTGTAGCTGTCTTCACACATTTTATCACAAGCAATTTTCAATATGTTACCCAATGTTTGGACATTGTATCGATTAAAAAAATAATGTAATGGTAAAAACACTTGCAATGTTCGTGTTCAATAATGTATTTTTTAATTTTTTATATTTCTGGCGATGCAATCATGTTAAATATGCATTAATTGTTCCATTTTACCTTTCCTTTTTTATACTGCTTTTCCTCTGTCATTGTATATATATTTGTTATGCTCACCTGGTCTCTGCGGAGGCATTGGGGCACGGTTGCAGCCCTCCCTGAACTTGAATCACCCCCTTTAGGCCTCTCCCTCAGTAGAAAAGCTGTGAGCGGTGGTACGTGGTGATACTGCTCCTGCGTGGAGATAAGAGTGTGTGACTGCGCCAATCTGTGATTGTTGTACCCCTCGAACCCTTCACCCCAAAGAACGGTCTCTATGAACATATGGCGGCCCATAAAGCTCACCTGTGAATTATGGAAGATAAGCTCTCTGTCCTGCTACTTCTGGCAGGGGCGCGTCGAATGGGGTCTAGTTCCTTCACTGATACCTGATAAGGATTAGTCCAGTCCAGCTGCGACTATGCTTCTCCTTATGATTGGTAAGTCTTTCTTGAGCTCTTGTGATGCTGTTCGTTCTGTTTAATGTCTTTATATGTTGCTCCTATTTATTCCCGCAATAATGTCTCTCTTCTGTTTTCTTCTCTTAGATGGAAATGGGGCCTCAATGCAGCTGTGAGACGCGAGACACGGCCAGATGGAAGATGGATGCTACCGCAATGTTCGACAGCAGGTAAGTGATGGTTTAAGGAAAAGCGCGAAGTATGGCAAAGCGCAACCTTAAACCGACTGTTTTTTCGATGTCTAACCTTGTCTTCAGTTTCTCCTTGCAGGCGCTGCTGTCGATGATGGAGCGTGTCATGCTGCGGTGCTAAAATGAAGATTTCGGCATTCCGGAAAGCGTAAAGATGAATACTTGGTTTGCCGAAGAGATGTACAGGTAAGAACAGCTTCCCCCAGTTGGTAAGTATGCTGGCAGGAAGCAGGATGTCCAGGAAGCAGGATCTTCAAAGGTAAGTCTGACCTCAGGCGACGGTGAGCGCTACGCTGCTTGCAAGTGCAGAATAACACGAAGCGTCTGCTTGAGGATCGGAGCCGCTTATATAGCTGAGATCGTGGGCACGCCCATTAGGGCCGGCTTACAAGCCACAGCCTGCAACTCCTAGAGAGTGAGCATGTGCAAAGGCAATCCATTAGCAGCCACACCCAAGAATACACTTGGGACTGCTTAATGGATGGAATGTTCAAGGTTAATGCATCCTGCTTAATGGATGGAATGTTCAAGGTTAATGCATCTGAAGTGCTATGTCCATAATAAAAGCTTTTTGGTGTTAAATGGATGTTTTGTTTATTTTTGTTCATGAGCCTGGCGCCAAAGGCGCCAGGACAGTGTCCACCCAGTTGTCCTGTGCATGCGACCCCTGACTTCATGACCATGACAATATTAAAACCTAAAATGTCCATGTGATTATTTGAAGTATGTGCCTTTTTTTCAAATTCATGGAAAAGTTTTCAGGGATTGAAATTCCTGGGACATAAGCTTTTCAATTCTCTAAATCTTTTTTGAAAGTCTGTGTAAAATGTTCATTACAGCAAATCAAAAATCATCGCTAAATACTGTGATCAGGTCTTTGAATATTTACAATACAACAGAAGCAAGATGTAATATTGACCTTGTTCGAATTTATCATGAATACAGAAAAATCGCTGCCCGGCCTGGACATCACTGACACCAACGTCAATGCTGCTTCCAGGCAAACTGTCACAGACATCCTCTTTTTAGCTCCCTCTCTGGGCATTTGGACTACCCACATGGTCATTGTCCTCTCCCATTTCTCTTCGTCACCCATTAATAGTAGCACCAGATGGGAAGTACTCTTGTCTATCAGAATGGGCCCCTCTGGTTGACCCTCACCACCTGCAATGCAATCCATGCAATTACTGGCCCTTGTGCTCACGGCTTCCCCTTATCAGTAGCCTAGCCCATGTTGCCGTCTCCCTCCTACAACACCATCCCACCCCTTTCACCTGCATGCTCTCCTCTTTACCCTGCACTTCCCTTACCACATTAGCACTCCACATTTAGCCAACTGGCATTCACACCCACACCTCTTCCTCACACTTCTTATTAATACACTTGCCTCATCCAAATTTCAAATGAACTGGTAGGTAGGCCCGCTATTGTTATCTTTATCCCTGGTCCCAAACCGCTTCCCCCCCACTTGTTAGTCTTGTGGCGCCTTGAAAGACCATTAGTTGTATAGGTGCATTACAATCATCCCAACAAATAAATGAAAATAAATAAAATTCAAACAAGTATCGACGGAACAATAACCATTATTTGTGTGATTGATATTAATCAAGCAATCGTACCAGGCAAAAGTCATAGGGGCGCTAATGTTTGTACATATTAGCCCAACTGCATTAGCCCACATAGCCCGTTGACCAATTGCTTGCAATTCACCACCCACCATTGCCCTGCTTTGGTTCACATGTAAATGGTAGATCATATTTATTTGCCATTAATGCTACGCAATATACGAGAAGAAGTTGTGGTGGTGCACTTGATGCTAATTGTATCTATGGGGACAACCCACGAACAACTGAGCTAAAGATGCACTTGACAATTATTGTACGGACATATGGCCCATTGTTCTAAATTTTGATGCATATTTCCAATCAGGGAAGTCTATGTAACTGCATGGAATGTCATCCATGGATATGGCAATTCAGAGGGACTTAGTATGACCAATAAAAGTTTGTTTTATCTGTACGAAGTGGAGGTGTGTTCCTCCTAGAGTAAACATTTTCTGAAAGGGCCATGGAAGCTGGTGAAAAGGATGGCATCCCAGATGCGCACATTCAGATTGTAATCGAATAAAGGCTTATGCTCCTAATTGCCTCATGTCGACACCTGTGCCCTCTTTTCCTCCTACCCTGTTCCCACCTTCTTTGGGCCCTTTACCCGAACCATCTTGTTAGGCACAAAAACTCTGAGTCATCTTCGACTCCGTTCTGTCCATCACCCCACACATCATGGACCCATCAGGGAGCTGTGCAAAAGTTTGCAGTCTCGGCAGGAGGAGTTTCTGTTTGGCCGGTTTTACAGGCTGCTTTCCATTTTCAAGCATTTGGCAGGAGGAGCTATCTTTAAAAACCCATTCTTCCTGCTGAGTGGCGCAGAGCTGTGCAGAGGTTTCCGGTCTCGGCAGGAGGAGTTGCTGTTGTGCCTGCTTTATAGTCTGCTTTCCATTTTCACACATTTGGCAGGAGGAGCAATCTTTAAAAACCCTTTCCACGGAGCTGTGCGGAGGTTTGCAGTCTTCGGCGAGCAAGGGTGGGGAGTGCGGAGTTCGTTAGTTTGAGGTCTGTCTTAGGACAGCTCCTAGCCCTGATCATCGCCAGGCCCCGTGAACTTGTGGTATGTTTATTTTGGGACTTTATTTATTTTAGGTGACGTTTTGAACTCCCCAGCGCCCCAGAGAGATTCTTGCCGGCTGGGATTGTTGGTTTTGTGTTTATCTCCTAAAAACTACCTTGATGTGGCTATAAACCAGCGTGGAGACTGCAGGGTATATTTCCCTTTCATCTGCGCCTGGTGCTTACTTCCAACCCAGTGCAGGGAAGGGCTATTGTTCGCTTACCCGCCGTTTGCTCTCGGTTTTCAGCCCAGGCTTCAGGCGTGTATAGCTGTGGGTAAGGAGGAAGTCTCATACGTGACTAATAAGGGTGGCCACCCTGAGAAGCATGGGATTTGTGCCAGTGACTACCAAGTTCGTTCTCAACACGGTCACTGGTTTATCTACGGTTGATGGGGACTCCATTATTCTCCACCCAACAAGTTCCTCTTCAACGGGAAGCTTGTGGTTTTCTAGTGGCCCGTTATCCCCTGCTGAGGGTACGCCCTCAGGGCAGTTGCCAGTGCCTGGTCCGGTGGAGGCTTTGGAGGTCACAGCTGGTTTGAGCGTTGCAGGTGCTTTGGCCCATGAGCCTGGTCCATGCTCACAGTAGTAACGGATAATCTTGAAGAGGTGCTAAAAAGAATTGAAGACAACATCAAGGACATTGTATGTGGGGCTTCAGCGCAGGGGATGGACTTAGTGTCTGATGTGTCCATACTGGCCCTTGTGGTTTCGTAGGAACTGGGGAAGTGTGTCAGACTATCTCTGGATTTTAGGAAGAACCAGTGGATTCCTCTTGAGTCTCCCTCTTGTGCTCAGGGCTTAACGGAAATTGTACTTTTTCAGCTGGACCTATGACACCCAGCAGATCTGATGTGATTTGTCACCCTATGCCGATGAGTTGCATCTGTGAGGGGTTAGGGGGAGTGGCCACCCAGGCAGCTCTAGAAACTTTGGTTGGGCCTAGGATTTTAGAGTCTGAGACTGCCGGATCCCCTTGGGGTGTTTACCCTCACCGGGGGAGAGCCCAGCCAGGAACCGGGGGACACCGCAGTTGTTGACGAACTGTCCTTCCCGATTCTGGCTCGGCTCCTAGATTCATTGGATAGGCACTACAACTCCCTTAATTTTGAACTACGGGAGGTTAGACAGGCCTTGAAGGAGTTATCGTGGAAATTCACCTTCCTGGAGGGTTTCATTAGTGCCTCAACTAGGACCAACTGCCAACCGGTGAGTTGTGTAGGGCCCAGGGTGGAAACACAAGCTAATGTTGAAAGGGCTAAACCACTAAGACAGATGGTTGTAGAGGCTCAAGTGTTGTCTATGAAAAATGTCCTCTTTCAGTGTCCTTGTTGGGTATGGAGGATGAGGCTGCACAAGTGATCAGGAGTAGTAGCTTTATTGAGCTGCACCCCTCAGGTATTGGACCTTTAGCTAAAGAGAAGGTCAGACCCCAAAAGAAGTCCAAAAACTGCAAGCCCCCACCAAAACAGAATAATAGCATCTCGCGTAAATTCTTAAATAAATTGAGGATGGAGGTGGATAAAGGTACGGCCGTTGCAAAGGTGGAGACAGAGCGGAAAAGGCCTCCTTTAAGAGTGGGAATGCTAAGGGAAGCCTGGGGGTCAAGAGTGGTACTTTGCAAGATGTGGGGCAGGTGAAGGAGGTTAGTACTCATCAGGGGAAAGGATATGTTAAGGAGAGCCCATCCTTCGATTTAAGTAACATCTCGCTCCATCCGTGCAATGAGGAAATATTAGATTCTGCTGCAGGTATTGGCTCTTATGAGGAATCGGATAGGGTGTCCCTGTAGTAGGGTCAAGTGCTGGGAAATGTGTTATGAGGGAGTCAATCCTGAGACCACTGAATGGTAGTAAACCTATACCGCTTGAGGGGCTGGGCTAAACAGTAAAAAAGAGGTACTGCAACCACTGCGTAATAAGCAGAAACTTTACTCAATGTTTTCGAGACCTGAGGTCTTAAAAGATCTAGAGACTACAGTTATGGAATCTTTGGGACCCTTACGCAAAGCTGGCCATTTGTCTCATACTATTGAAGAGAAGTAAGAAAAGTAAGAAACCTTCTGTAGGAGCATTTTGTAGATAGGAAAAGTAAAATGAATAGAGAGAGCAGAGCAAAAGTTGTGCCAAGAGTAAAAAATAAAATGGTTGATGATGCGATTTGTCTCTATTTGAGCCAGCTGTTTGAAAGTTCAGACAGAATGCCTTTAATAGACATTAGATTTCTGAATGACACAATGCCTTAAAAGATAGTTGCTTTGTCCTCCCTTTGTTTCCCCCTCCTTGTAGTGCACATAGAAACACTTGTGTACAGGCACGTTATGAATGCCATATCATATAATACATTCTCTGACTATTATTTTGAATCCCCTGTCTTTCGGTTGGTAACATCAGAAGACATCAAAATCACAGAATTTGTCCATGATGACTGCCTTGATATTGTTAAAGTGCATTTGCAGTCACAAATTATTAAGAGCGCAATTCTAGCTTAAAATTAATGCTTCCTTTCCCTGGGCTTTGAGGGGGCAGATGTGGGGATGTCATTTATCTAAAGACTGTCTGTTTCTAAAGACAAGCTTGGACAGCAGGGTTTGGGCGGTCAAAATGGTGTGCAAATGGAGTTGTATGTGCCTCAGTGTCAAAATGGGCAGAGATCTCAAAGTAACGTTCCTTATGAGTGGTCTTCAAGGGTTGACTCCGCTTTTGTGGGGGAAGTGGAGACGAATGGGACGGTTGAAGTTCGGAAGTTGTAATTGTGTCCTGGAATTCAAGAGGCTTTGCAAGCATAGTGAGAAACCAAAATGTGTTTGCTTTATATGACATAATTTGTCTTCAGGAAACTCTCCTGTTGGATACCCCCCTTATAGATGGGTTTGATGTCGTCTTCTCTTCACTAAAGCGCAGCGTGGTCTAAAGGTCTGTCCGTATGGAAGACTCTTAACAGCTGTTAGGCGTAATGAAGGCTTCACAGCGTGTTAAGTAGAAACTGACTGGTGACGTGCCACCCTGTTTTACATGGTATAATGGTCCTTGGCATTCAACCCTGGATTATGTCTTCTTATCTGCTGATTTGTTTCAGGAGGGGGGGAATTTGGATATAATACAGACAGAGCTTAGCGATCATTGTATGGTGCGCTGTGAGCTGTCAATGTCACAGTTGGTTCGTGCAAAAGCCATATTAATGAATGTTGAGATCAATCCTAGAAATCATGCTGTAAAGTGGTCCCAGAAAATCGATTTGGCTTTTGACGACCAGATTACCGGCCTATTTAGATTAAATGTAAAGGATATTTGCTCGCAAAGAGGCTTTGCCTCTTGTATTCGATCAACCCTTGGGGATTTATTACATGGCAAACAACTGGAAAAAAGGTAAAAATTAATGGGTTATAATCATGACTTTGATGCTGAGGGTTGAGTGCGTAAAAATAAGATGCGCTCAGAAATCAAAGCTATACAAAGGGTGAAGCCCCAGGGAGAAAGGACCAAAATTCAAAGGGTGAAAAATATCTTAAAAAATTGGCTGAAAGGCCATACATTTGTAATTGTGATAAATGATGCAGAAAGAATGCTGGGATGTATATTGGGTAATAACACCAGCAAGTTTTGGCATTATATTAAACCCAGAGGGATTGACAAATTCCTGCACATTCAAGCAATATCAGAAGAAGCTTGGGTGAAGCATTTTAGGGATGTCTATATAAAGGAGGGCTTGGTAAACTGTCCACTTCTCTTGTCTGAGTTGGTTAGAGGCTCTCTCTTGGGACCTGGATGACATTGCCCTTCTTAAGTCCAGGTAATGTGAAATACCCCAGGCCCTGATGGTTTGACTCAATTAACCTTTAAATCTAATGTCTTTTTGTGGTCCCAAGTATTGACTTGTTTGTTTGTGAACATTCTATTAAAAAGGGAGCTTCCTGGGTCCTGGAGTGCGGCATTGATGGTCCTGACTTTTAAAGGAGGTGAGGGGGCAGATTGTCTCCCTTACAATACATGCCAATTTCATTATTAGATGCCTCAAATGAGATCTTTGCCAAGATACTCCTGAAAGAGCTTCATAAATGGGCAGAAGGGGCAAACTGCTTCGATCCATGCCAGGCAGGCTTTACGAAGGGGTTGGGGACAGTTTTAAACAGCTTTGTCTTGTCGCTTTTGCAAGCGAAAGAACAAGGGAGATTGTTTTATCTAGCCTTTCTTGATGTAAGGAAAACCTTTGACCATGTAAACAGGGCAGTTCTTTGGAAAAGTTTAAAGGACAAGTTATGCTCATCCCCCTAATTGGTATATTCAAAGCACTTCATTCAGGAATGAGAATACAAATCAGACTGGACTCATATGTCTCTTTCACGAAATGGGTAGACACTAATCGAGGCTTGCGCCAGGGGATGTCCTCGCTCCATTCTTATTCAATTTACATATCAAAGACATGGCTGCTTGTTGGGAGTCCATTAGGATGAACCCACTGAAACTGGGGATGGTAAAACTGCAACATCTGAACCACACGGATGACATTGTCATCTGTGATGTGATTACCATAGGATGACAAAGAGCATTACAGTGTGTTAGTGATTTCCTAGGTATTTTGGACCTCTCAATAAACAGCATCAAATCAAAAATGTTGGTGCTGATTAGAGAAATGTCCAAATGGAGAACATTTGAATGGTCTTTAAATGACCAAGTTCTGGAGGTTGTTAACTAGTTTAAATACTTAGGTTCACTCGTTCATGATGGAAGGGGATGATGGGCCTGTAGGAGATCTAAAGACCAAGTTCTTGGCAGCAACAAGTCAACTGATACAATTTGACTGTACATTTGGCAGATTTTCAGCAATGCCGATGATTACGTTTTTTAGACAAAAATTCTTGCCAAAGTTGATCTTTGGGGCACAGACTGTTGAAGTAAGTGTGCCATGGGCTATATTGTGGAGAAAGGTCTGTGTCCCATTGTTATAGTTAGAATTCAAAGAAGAGCATTGCCTACTAGACCCAGCCCAAGTTGGTTTCAGACAAATGAGAGGAACGGAATCAGCTCTCCTCTCAATATGGGACGACCTAAAAACAAACGGAGACTCAGACAACAGCACTGCCTTGATACTTCTAGACCTAGTTGCAGCATTTGACACAGTTAATCATGACATCCTCATAACGAGACTAGAAGGACTGGGAATAACAGACACAGCCCTACTGTGGATCAAATTCTTCCTAGCAAACAGAACAGAAACCATATGGATGAAACCTTTCAAATCCAATCCAAGAGATTCCACATGCTGAGTACCACAAGGATCATCCTTCTCTACGCTATTATTCAACATCTACCTATCTCTACTAATCAAAATCGTAGCCTCACCTGCTACAACTACGCCAACGACACACAAATAATCTTCAAAAAACAAGACACTCAAGAAAAAAACTCAACACTAGAAAACTGTCTTTGTGATGTAACAGAAATAATGATCCTCACAAAAAGACTGAGGAGACAACCACTACATCCCTTTGCCAAGGGAACTCGGTACAACCCCAGCACCATCGTTGATTGTAAAAAACTTGGAGGTACTGATGGGCAACAATCTCACTCTAGAGCTACAAGTAAACGCTCTACTCAAGAAATGCTTCTTTCTCCTGCGAGCGGCAAAAAGGATCCTACCATTCCTGTAATTCGCCAACAAAACAATCACCATCATCGCTCTCGTCATGTCCAGAGAAGATTACGCCAATAGCCTATACTTGGGTATGCCTGAACGACTCCTAATAAAACTACAACGCATACAAAATGTGGCAGCCAGATTGCTTCTCAAACTACCCCGAAGAGAACACATCACACCTCAGCTAAAAACACTACATTGGCTACCAATAAAATAACAAATAAAGTTCAAAACAAAGTGCATCACGCACAGAGCAATACACAAACAAGGCGCTGAGTTCCTGAGAGACAAATTACGCCTACATCAACCAACAGGAATGCTCAGATCAAGCAACGACATCCGCCTGGAACCGAAACCCTACAACAAAAGAAAACTCAGAGGATCGTCCCTTCTCTCACCAGGTGCTGAAAACTTGGAACGACCTACCAAAGAACATACGCAACACAAGAAACCACCTACTGTTCAGGAAATTGCTCAAATCCTGGTTCTTCACTTCGTAACTAGAAGACCGCCCACAGGGACACACACAAAACTAAAACAATGGTGAATGAAGACAGAGAACCCAATTCCCACCAAGCAATCAACTAAAAATAGAATTTAAGGCAGACACTCCATGACATACCGAACGACTAACTGCGAGATAGCCATAATAGGAGGACACTAAAGACTGAATACATTGGCAGACCAATACGGAAGGACTAGGACGATTCATCAATGGCACTCTGGCCCTGAACCACACACAAGTTCCAACAGGCCTATGTCACTATAGATAGCAAGTGACTAGGGAGCACCCAATCCTCAGCTCCTACACCAGAGGGAGAAAAATAGGCATACCCAATCACATTATAGAAAGCTCATTAGAATACAGCTGGGAGCACGCCGCACCATCAAACACAACAGTCAGACGGCCAATAAAAGAAATCAGCAATAACCCCACCCATAGGAATACAATTTAAATGGAACACAATGTACTAGAACCCGGATACAGACCCTACTAACCAACGTTCAAATCTCTGCATACCTAACCCTACCGAAAATTCACACAACCATCTCTCGCCCAGCAAACTGCATGCACTTTACCACACTGCATCAACAACAAACACATAAACAGCACCAACAGCACACAAGGTCTCGCCTGGTCCGATACTCACACCAAAGCTCAGCGCACAGTGTATACCGAACTGAAGCCAACAGCACACCACTTCTCCCACTCTCCTACTCCCTCCTCCACCGACTAACCCTAACCGCCCTCCTTCTTGTTTCCAGATCCGCCAGAACGCCTGGGAACCAACTCTGTTGACTGAGCGCTATATAAATCCCTTTAACATTAACATTAACATTAGTAGTGATTATGCATGAGCTGGGACAACTTCCAATACAGACATTTATAGATTGGGGGAAACTACAAATTTACGCTAACATAATCTCTAGGGTTCTTGTGAACTGGGTGCAATGGTGCTCTGAGGTTCTTTTGAAAATAGTCTCTTCATCCGCAGAACTGTCCTCAAATCCAAACAAGTGCAGAAAAACTGTATAGATATACATGGATACACTTGAGGGCTGATCTGCTCGAATATCAGTGTTTTAATTACCACTTTGTGTGGTTATTAAAAAATGTTAATGTCCTGGGACCATATTTAAAGAATTATCCCTCGAGACTATCGGCTTAACATTTTGAGGCTGAATTTGTTCCCTATGGCCACCCCTTTTTCATTGCTGGAGTTGTTTTGATTCACGAAGAGTTCACTATCAATGACTTTTGCCAACGCTTGGATTGACTTTAGAGATATTGGGCCTCATTACAAGTTTGGCAGTAGTCTTGCCAGTAAAACCGGCAGGCTGCCGCCAAACTTGCATAATTTTCCGGCACCCGCGAATGGGCAATTACCGAGTCATTACGACCCAGCCGGACCTGGTAATTGCCCATTCGCGAGCGCGGAAAAAAGATACTCCCCATTCCCATTCAGCCACATAGGGCTGAATGGGAATGTGGAGGTCGGATGCACCGTTAATAACGACGCTGGTGCATCAGACATGCTGTGCTTGCAGGTGCCTTTCTGCCCGCCAGGTCCGACCTGGCGGGCAGAAAGGCACCCGCGAGCACAACTCGTAGTTTGCCGGTCCAGGAACTATGGTACCAGCAGGCTTACCGGTACCGTAGTTCCTGGACCAGCAAACTTGTAATGAGGCCCAATGACTCGTGGGGCTTCACCCCCCTCAATTCTCATGCTGGACCTTCCCTGGATCTACCACTCGGGTTGGTTAGGTGCCTCACTGACCCCTGTAACTGTTTTGCTCTCCCCCTGCTTCTCTGCTCTTTACCATTTTATTCTCTGTTCTCTTCTCCTCTCCCTTGCCCTCTTCTCTCCCTCTCACCCCCCTCTTACTTTTTTCTATGCACTTACCCTATCTGATTGGTCCCTGGACCCAGTTATGATAGTAACTAGTTTGTCTCCTCCCCCCTCCTCACTTGTTATTCCCTCCTTCGCCTCCAGCACTATCTGAAATGTCGTCAGGCCTAGTACGATAGCCGCTTGCTTTGTTCCTCTCCCCCCTTCTCCTTCCCTCTCCCTCACCTTGTGTAATTTCTCCGACTGTACTAGAAATGTTGTCAGGCCTAGTAGGGTAGTCGCCTGTCTGTTTTCCACTTCCTTCCTATTTGTGTCTTAGCACTTGCACTATCTGAAATGTCGCTAGGCCGAGTTTGATAGTTAGTTTTCACATTCATGTTGTTCATGGCCTGTAACAATGTTTTGCATTTTCCCTTGTTCCCTCCCTTGTTGTGAAGCGCTTTGAAAAACATTGTGTATAGGCGCTACATTCACTCATCACAGGAGGCGTGACATTGCTTAAACACTCTCTGTACCAGCAGAGTGGCTGCAGAGTGTTTGGTGCTCGAGGTCTCGCCGTCTCAACAAGGACGCTGACTTTCTAGCTGTTACTGCCGGATGTAATCCCAATGAAGCGAGACGGAGGAGGAGTCGAAACCAGGGGGACCATAAAACCTGGAGCACCAATTGAGTTCAGATCGCTACACGCCTGCTGAGAAGCGGTCTGTGGGAACGTTCGGAAGCCTTGCCTACTCGAACCCTTACAGGAGGCTTGGCTGCTCCGATCACAGGTGAGAAATAGAGTTTGCTAATGGAACACGATGTGTTTGTTGTCGCGAGTGGCTCCCTTATGTTTTCCCCCATTGAGCAGGGTGCAGTGGTTTCGGAAGCTTCAGAAGCACTTGAACACTGTGGGGACTTCCCATCGCGAGATCGCGGGAAGGTGATCTTGCGAAAGATGAAAGCGAGAAGCGCAAGCCCAAAGCGCAGAACGTCAGAAGCGGGCAGAGAGTGCAGTGAAAACACCGCCCCATCGCTCCTCCTGAATCGGGGAGCTAGTAGACCTCCAGGCCCTGACATCAAGGGCTACACACCCAGAGCTTAATGCCATGGCTGAGGGCAGCCACCTGGGTGCTCTGGAGTGTGTTGTGTGTGTCCCTGAATGACATGCACAAGGTGCAGTGAAGCAGCTGCTTGGATGAGACTGTCTAAACAGCGAGTACAGTTATGCCCCTGGACTCTATCCTCCCAAGTTGAATGAGTTATCTCCGGTGTCAAATAAACACTGCTGTTTAAAATAGCCCCTGTCCTGTCTTCATTAAGGCCACCACAAACACTTTAATGTGTTGGAGGATAAGTATCCTGCCTCTAGCTCTTACGGCAGACATTCAAAGCACTTGCACAAAGCAGCCCGCTAGGTACATCGGAGAAACTTTTGGAGAGGGCTTCAGCGGACATAACGAACAACGGGATCACAAGCATTGCTGCTCCTTCATTCATCCTGCCCTCTAACCCACCCACAAAAACGGATGCTTCACCGGTTGATATAGAGTGCAGCCCAGCCCCGTTGTCTACATCGGAGCAAGGGAGAGTAAGTCTGATTGGTTCCCGGCTACCGGACCTTCATCAAACTGCTAAAGACAGCATTTTTATGCAGCTAGGTAGTCCAGCTTGTGCGGCAACTACCCAGAAAACACTGGAAACACTGGAATGGACTCAAAACTACCCAGAAGCCAACGTTGGGGACGTCATGGACGAGGTGGCCCCCTCAGACCGTGTCTCTGTAAAAATAGACCCCCCGAATGCTTACCCCATGTCCACACGGTCACGGTCTACACCTTTTCTGGCAGGAGCCAGTAAAAGTGCCACAGCCAGCACAGCAGTTCTTTTTTTAATATGCCCGATAATGAACATAGGCTGTGTCATCCAATGGTATTGGCCAGTTTCGAACTCGGTTTGAAACACATAAGAGTAGATCTGCCTCAAACCTTGCCATGCTCACTGGGCCTGCTGTCAAAATAGAAGTGGACTGGTCTGAGAAGAAATTAAAAGCATACCTACTTAGTTATGCCTCCGATATCATCTCAAGGTGGTAAAGGTGAGAACGTAACGTTTCCTCCAGTTGGATGCAAGAACGGAGAGCACTGCAGAGATGTTCTCATTGGAAGGCGGACCATTGGACTTAACCAATGCAGAACTCCTCGAAGGTTTAGATATGGCCCGAGGACAACATCAATTCAAAGACGGCGGGATGAGACACCCGAAAATCAACAGTCACAATGCCTAATTCGAACCCTGATTCCAATAGGCAAAGAAATAAACGCTGAAGGCTGTCATCTGAGCACGAAGCGGAGACAGCACCAACCACTGAAGATGGTAATTTGTGTCTAGACCAGAACACAAAGACTGGTCGCCTAAGTACCCAAAACACCATGGATGATGAAATCTTCATTGTGGAGGGGCGGATGCCAACAAGGGATGCCTATGGAACATCTCAATTAAGCCACTCAGGGACCGGCTGACAACTATAAATCAAGAGATTTGACTAGAGCACCCGCTAGAGACCTGAACTGGGGTGTGCCCTGTAGCCTGTCTCTGCTTAATTCTCAAAAGACATGAATCAATTTGAAATGACATTTCAACCACATGTTAAGGAGAAGGGGCACGACCTGTGCCCTAGAGTGAACCACAGAACCAGGATGACTGGTTCCACTCGATCTAGCCTTCTCTATACTAACATGACCAGCAGCCAGGGGGCTAGGGATATCCGGACATCTACAGACAGGCTGGCTGTTACCTCCCATACAAAATCAGCAAAACATGACTCATTGGCTTTAATGTCAATGATTACAATTGCCCTAACCCCCTTTATGAAGCTATATGAGGCTATTCACAACACTTTGGCTAATCATACTACATTGCTCGTGATGCTCCTTACCAAGATGATCCTTGGGGAGGGTTTTATTACAGCAAAAATGAACTTGGGGGATATGAAGCGTTGTATAATGGAAGACGATCAAAGAATTAAGAAAGGACAGATGGAAAGTAATAACCCACACTCCCAACCGGAACCTAAGAACGAAGACTCATCTGTAATTCCA
This sequence comes from Ambystoma mexicanum, assembly GCF_040938575.1. Lineage (NCBI taxonomy): Eukaryota > Metazoa > Chordata > Amphibia > Caudata > Ambystomatidae > Ambystoma > Ambystoma mexicanum. Next base: position 394,098,842 of record NC_090921.1, on the reverse strand, counting down.
GGTGGTGTAGGGGATTCCTTGACATCAGATGATGTGCAAGCCCTTGTAGACACAGCAATGCTAAGACCCCAAGAGTCGGAGGATATCCCACCGAGGGGCACAGAAACCTGTGCATCAAACTTGCCTCAAGCGCAACTACCGGGCCCTTTAGCCCCAATTCTACCTAGCTTGAATAGCCTGGTGCCTGACTACCAGTCCACAAAAAAGCACTTGCAATTAACAGCAGAGAAAAAGACATGCTGGAAAAAGGAGCCTGCTCGAAAACCTATCCTCTGTTTGGCTCGAGGATGAAAAGTCTGTCCTTAAGATCATCAAAGCAGCTTCCTCACTCTAACGGTCATGAATCACTCTCTTTTTTAAAGAAATTATCACTTCCACCCAAAAGTAAAAAACCGAAAGAGAAAACTAAAACCAAAAATAGTATGAAAGCGTTCGTTCAAAATCCTTCTGAACTACCTCAAAATGGTTCTTCGGACTCTCAAAAAGACAAAGACAACCCTCTTCTTGACCTTTCAGTTTATTCAATTGAATCAAATGAGAGCGCCATTAAGCAGTTACCTGCGGATAACGCAGGACAGCTGGCCCCAAGATTCAAAGGCCTAAGGGACACCGATCCTAAAATTGTGGAAGACCTAACTGATGAAATGATGTGCTCAGAGGACGAGGAGGATCAGCACTTCATAACTCTAGCAGACAAAAGAGATCGGCTGATTGAGCAAATGAACGCCCAAACAGAAAAAAATAGATTTCAACCTCTGTCCACAAAATACTGTATACCGTCAAGAAGTGTAGGAAGAAAGAGGGACCTAAAGTAACAGAGTTACCCTCGAGGCAACTGTAAGGTGAGCACTTGTAGCCCCCTCTAGACAATTACAGAAACAGGGTACCAACTTAGAAGTCAGGAGGGGCTTCTGTCAAAATCAAGGGAAAGTAAAAGGTCTAACATCTCTACTAACGCAACCAAGGACTATTCTCGTTCAGTCAGATTGGAAAGAATAAGTAGAGATAAAGAAAGGATAGCCCTGAACCGTCATAACGTGGTCAAGTTGTGCCACTTCATCCCGCTACTAAGCCAAATTACTGGTGATGACTTTTCAGTGATGGAATTTTGGCGAGAAGCAAGAGTAGACCTGGTATACTTACATCTGACATCTCTAATTGTCAAAAACCTATTAACTGCCATACCAAGTTTCTTAGCCATGGGCTTTGAACATACAGATTTGGCATATTTGCAGGCTCAACCTACTATTTACCAGGAAAGATCAGTGGTAAATACAGGACAGGAAACAAGGTCAAGAGATACCATGAAGTCAACTACAATGCTCTCTCCTAAACAACCTAGCAAAGAGCCATCACAACCGACATATCACCGAGCATCTCGAGGAATGTCAATACCAAAACTAATGATCCAAGTAACATCTGCTAAGTCTGCTGACGACAGTGAAGTGGTGAAGTCCAAAAGAACCGTTCAGCAGATCCAACGAGCTAAAAGAGTCATGGAGGAGTCAACGTGGGCCTGGCTACCAGCACTATTGTCTCTGAACCAAAAACTATAACCATGACTCCCAGAAAAATCCCAGATCAAGAGGGTAGCCCTGCTGTCCTGAACACCCGAGGGTTCTATCATCTATTGGATGCTGGTGCACTCTGTTGGGATGACTCTGACTTCTTATGCCTCCAGGAAACTTGGCTACTTTTCAAACCTTCCCTAGATGGCTTTTTGGTTTTTCTAAACTATGCAATCCGAGGGCTTGCAGGTAGACCCTGCACTGGTCTGTTTATTCTGGTCAATAAGACATCACAATATGAGACAGTCAAGCACACAAAGATGGGCCCATTTCTCCATTATGTAATACTGAGAAAAATCCAGAGTCAGAAAAAGGAGAAGATTCTGCCAGTACACCTCATAATTAATATCTATTGGAGTGTGAAAGGAATTACTCCTTTAGAGATGAGGGATAATCTGGCTAAAGCTATTGACGAGGTTTACACTTGGCCAAATTCGTCCATCATTCTCTGTGGAGATTTCAACGCGACCTATCCATCTAAGAAACAACTTCAAGATTGGGACACTGAAGAGCTGTGTGCTAGCAATTCTGAAAAAAAACATCTTATGGACCGAATTGATGCTGGGATCTCCACATACTAAACGGAATTCATGAAACAGACCTAATAAGATGCCCAACGTGGAAAAGAGGGCTATCGACATCAATAATTGATTACATCTTTGCCTCTGAAACTCTATATCTGGAGGTTGTAAATTCAGAGAAAAGTGACCATAATTTGTTAAAACTATTGTGGCAAGAGGATTTTATAGGATCAAGGTCAGTATCGAATGTGCAAGTGGAAGTTACAAACAGTGGCCACCATCTCAAACTTAACTCATATGCAGTGAACCAAATTCTAGTCTCTCTTTTGACTAAGATAAATGATGGTCTCTTGAGCAAGGCCACGATTCCGATAGATTATACAGCTATCCTTGAGACCTACCGTACATCGAGAAAAGGCCATGCCATGGAAAAACTGCACCCCCATACCTGTTATAAGGCACTAGTTGCAAGAGATGAGACAGCTTTTGCGGGAACAGACCAAGATCCCACCATCTAATGTAAGGGATATGGAAATTTGGAAACTGAAGGCTAATTATAGATAATGCTGTATTAGCCACAGAGTAATACTATAGCAAAACGACACGGAACACATGTTGAGATCCCTGAATAATAAATCTTTGGCCGAAATCTGGTCTCTTATTAGGTCTCTCAACCAGAAGCAAACTGCCTTACAGACCAACACTGTCTCGGGGGCAGTATGGTCATCCTTTTTTGAAGCTCTATATGCACCACCAGGAGGGGAACACAAACACGTGCCAAAACATCGGTGGCGTGGGGCTTATTTTTCCATTTGGATGACCTTTTTGTATCACTTATTAAGAGCCTGAATACCTTAACGGCCCCCGGTCCGAACAGTCTATCTAACATCGCCTTAAAAGAAAATCCAGAACTATGGGCCCAGATCCTAAACTTGGTGCTTAAAAATGTGCTCAGGTCGAAATCCATTCCTCCATCCTGGAAAACAGTGAAAATTATCCCCATCTTCAAAAACGGCAGCCACTCCGATCCAGAAAACTATTGACCTATAGCCCTCTTAGATGTCTTGGGTAAGCTATATGCCACCTTGCTACTCAAAAGGCTCTCGGACTGGTTACAAGAAAAAGGGCTAAATGCCCGGTTTCAAGCAGGCTTGGTTAAAGGCCTTGGTACAGGGCCGCCAGGTTTGCTGTTAAACCTACTAAAACATAAAGCCATGGAGACCAAGACTAAAATCTACTTAGCCTTTGTAGATTTCACAAAGGCCTTTGACAGTCTGAACCGTGAATATCTATGGATCAAGTTGGAAGCCAAACAATTTCCGCCGGATCTTCTAGACCAAATCAAAAGTCTGTACACAGGCACCTCTGTTTACATCCGCCTGTCTATGAAAGGCGACCTGACGGATGAAATCCCTATGTTCAGAGGTGTAAAACAGGGTTGTGCCCTGGCACCGGCATTATCTGGATCAATGATCACATGCAGAGGTTTTAAACTGAAGATAGGGACCGTGAGAATAACGCACCTCCTGTATGCGGATGACCTGGTGCTGATGGACTATATGCCACTGGGGCCCCAAAGGCAATTAGATCAACTGCATGCATATGCCAAACTGAACGACCTGGAGATTAACAGTAAAAAATAAAAAATAAAAAATCATGGTACTAGGACAAGAAAGGTTGTGTAAACCGAAACCCTAATATTGATGGCTGCTGAATAATATGGAAATAGAACAGGTGAGCTGTTGTAAGTACCTGGGTATATGGATTGCCAACCACAACAAATCCGCTGATTTGTTTGGGCCGCACCTTAAAAAGGCGGATATGCTGGCTTTGTAGGCATCTATTTTGAAGAGAAAGTATTGTAAATTCTCTCTGAAGCCCCTTATTTTTTTTAATTGTGTATGGTTTACATATGAAACCTCCACAATCATAGTATGCAGAATTAATCAAACAACAGAAGTACATAATACATCAATATAACAGATAAAATAGTTATTTCATTTATCAATTGTAAAAGAAAACACACTGCCTCAAGATTCAAATTCAAAACAGATACCGTCTATACCTTAACCAGGGTTAAATGTTCCAAACTGTATTATTATGGGCTACTTGGGTAGCTTAAAGCCAAGAACCTGGATAAAAAGTAGGGATCGATTTAAAGACAGCCGAGAGAAGGAAACCATGAGGAAGGAACTGCAGAGAAAGAGAGAGTAGTGGATTCACCCGAACTCCACAATAGCAGTAATAGATCAAATTAGGAGTTCCCCAGACCAGTAGGGCTATCTAAATATAACTGCAGAGATTTAATGAAGCCAGCCACTGCCAATCTGTCCGCAGTGTTATAAATGGACAGGCATCTAACCCATATACAGTTATCATCTCCCACAATTCCATATTTGGCAAATTTCTCTAAAAAAATAGTTCTTTTTGCTTTTAACTCAGTACATTCAAGGAGGAGATGATAGCTAATTTCCACTAAACCTTTCTTTTGGCAAAATATATGCAAAGTATTCATATCCTCTATCGGTTTCCTTCTATTCATTACCTCTTTAGTTTGGAGAATATTCCACCTAAGTTTAAGGAGTAAGGAACGATAGTAGCGGTTCGGGAATTGTTTCATCATAAGCGAGAGAGAACCCCTTTTATTATGCTCATATTTTAAATGGGAGAGGGATGGATAGCTATGAAACCTCTCAGTTGTAACTATCCAGTCATATTCATATATGAGCCTTTTAACCTTCTCCGGGTTTCTTATGAGTGTGCCCTTATCAGTGGAAAATCTCAGAGAGTTTGTTGGCAGAAATCCCTAAACGTACATAAGTATTTGTTCCCTGAAAGGCCTCCCTGGGTAAAAACCATTTTCCCTAGGGCCTCATAGAGGGTTTCACTCACGGGGGCTAAACGGTTGTGAAAAAGAGCCATCATTTGCCACAATGATCTTGCTTTCATAGACACTAAGCCCAATTCAAAACGAATAGCTGACATTGGAATATTATTTATTGATTTAAAAACATTTCTCCAAAACAGCCCTTCGATAGTGTCCCAAAAATTCTGCAGTTCCAAAAAGTGGAGTTTAATCCCATAGATCATTTTTGGGACTATTTTCCCTTCGTAAAACTCGACAGCTGGTATTAAAGAGAACCATTCAAATTATCAATCGAAATTGACTATTTGAACTAACAAAGGGAGATGTCATGATGCCTACCTCCAAGGAGCCAAGTCCGACCCAGCAACCCCATAAGGCAGGCATCATTTCCCCCAGCGGAGTGCCAGCGGGCCCAAGCTGGGGCCCTTTGGACGCAGTCCTGGCGCCTTAGGCGCCAGGCTCATTTTGGACCCCTGTCCTGGCGCCTTAGGCGCCAGGCTCATAAAGCTAGACATGTGTTCAAGTGTTTTAATGTGCACTTACCTGATGCAGACCATGCTGCTACATCCAGGCCCTCTTGAGGCCTGAATGGAACTACTTTACCTGTGGGACTACTTTCCACCCCGTGTGGTCGGGGAAGGATACATACCTGATCGGTGGAAGGATACACACTGGGAACTTCTTCCAAAGCTATTTAAACCACACCCGATCAGCAACTCACGCTTCGCGTTGTTCTGCTCCTCGCAGCTGGACGCTCACCGTGTCAGCTCCTGCATCTGGACCTCAGCCACGCCTGTCAGTATCCTGGGTCACCTGCAAAGGGAGACAAAAGACCTTACCTGCTAAATCAGCACCACGGAGACATCACACCGACGATCCTGAAAAGGAAGACATCATTTTAAAAGCATTTCGCTACGATTGCTGCAGCGCTGCATTTCACTCACCTATCCTGGACTCCTCCATCTTCAGCAGCGATCATCCGGATCCACAGCCACTTCCCAGAGCCTAGAGAGAAAAAGACAAGAACAAGGTGAGAGAAGGAAAGGAATAGGAAAAGCTCAGTTTCCTTCTAAGACTTACCTGTTGGGTCATTCCCATTTCATTTCGGGTCTTGGCGCTTCCAGGCATTTTCCGGACTCCGGCCCCTATGGGGAAAAAAGACAAAGACATTGAATGAGCGAATGCAAAGACATTACCCGAGCGCTCATCCGGAACTTACCTGTCATTTACTGGAACTGCACGTTTCACTTCGGGTCGGCGCCATATCTCCGGCATTCTGCAACAAGACAATGAACATTATTTTTAAGCTTGGACTTTAGAACTTGCAGCAGAACTATTACAGCGCCTTACCTGAATAGTCAAGTTTACCTGAACTCCCATCAATCCTCAATCCAGTGAAGTAACTGGGTTTCAACGCGCCCCTGCATTAGAAGCAGGATGGAGAGCTCATCCTTCTTGACCCTAAGGTGAGACTTCACAGGGAATCGTGGAAGGGTATCATGGAGGGCTGGAGGAGAGTGGGAGGCTTGAGCATAACTCAGTCAGTAGGTAATACTCCCTTTTCACGCACAGGGGAATATTCCTGCAAGCCAGAGAAGCCAGAGTAGAGGGGCCCTTCCTGTCCATCTTCAGGGTCCTGCGCTTCACCATTGAAGAAGCACCAGCACTCGAAGCCAGACCTGCGCCTCCGTGGGAATCAGGAGAGCGTTACAGAACGCGAAGCCTACCCACAATTTCCCACCCGGGCGCTATGGAGACTTCCGAGTCTGACCAGCTGGCCCAGCTTTTGGGGGAATTGCGGGCAGAGGTGCACTCAGCCCGCCAGGAGACTAACGCTCTCAAAAGAGAACTGATCCTATCCAAGGAAAGAACAGATGACCTAGCCAAAAGGTTATTACAGGCCCAGGCAGGGCACACTCCTTTACCTAATTCCGGAGACATTTCCACATCAATGGGTTTGAATAACCCGGTACAAATCAATCTACCTGGACACATGCCTTTGGCCCCGCCTGAACGTTTTGCGGGGGATCCCAAGAAATATGCCGTCTTTATGAACCAATGTCGTTTACACTTTCTATGCAGACCCGGAGCCTTCCCTAACGACCAGACCAAGGTAGCCTTTATACTATCTTACCTCAGTGGCAGTGCTGCCGATTGGTCTATTCCATTGGTAAATCAGGATGATCCCATTCTCCAGAATTTTCAGGGCTTCCAGGCCAGCATGGAAAGATTGTTCGCTCGACACTCTCAAGGACAAGCCCTTGATAACGAACTGCTATCCTTACGACAAGGTAATCAGGATATTCTGCCCTACATTGCCACTTTTAACAGACTAGTTGTGGAAACTGGATGGCCAGAAAACAAAAGGATCACATTGTTTCATCGAGGCCTGCGCGGAGAGCTTAAGGATGTTCTAGCTCAGATAGTAAACCCACCCCAGGTCTGCGCAGACAACATTGACTTGGTGGTTCAACTTGATCACAGACTTCAAAACAGAAAAGCAGATCGGTTCAAGCACGAAACCCGAATACCGATCAAAACCCACGCTAACTCCAAGATTACCGACGTATCCGAACCTATGCAAATCGGTGGTGTTAAAGGACCATTAACGCAGAAAGAACGAGAGAGAAGGCGGCAAATGCAACTTTGTCTGTATTGCGGGACTTCCGGTCACTTTCTTCGAAATTGTCCAGTTAAACCACCTAAGAAGGTGGTTGGAGCTACTGATAATGAACTATTGACACCTGATTCGGGAAACGACCTAGCCCGACAAGCGTAGGGGTCCGCTTGCCGAGCTTGAAAACGAACTCTTTGACCTCGCATTTTGTCATGCCAATGGTGCTCGTGGACCCAAAACAGCCTCAGCAGTTGCATGCTATAAAAGCATACATCGACAGTGGAGCTATTGGAAATTACATAGACCGTGAATTGGCTTCCAGGATTAAGCTTCCTCTCCGCCCGAAAGTAACCCAAGATGTCATTACTACAGTAGATGGAACCGAAATAGCCTCAGGGCCTGTAACGCATTCCACTGTTGAAGTGACACTGGTGGGTCAGGACGGTCATCGGGAAGCAATCGTGTTTGATGTGATCAAGGCCCCACAATTTCAAGTAATTCTTGGAATTCCTTGGTTAGAAACACATAATCCCAGAATTGACTGGCGAGCAAAGAAGATAAGTTTTCTTGATTGTGAACCAACTTGTTATCCAAGAAATCCAGCTATGGGTCTAGCCTCAGCAACTTCCACCCCTGTACAGTTACCGTCAGAATACCAAGAATTCCAAGACGTTTTTCAGAAAGAACAGGCTAACACGTTACCTCCCCATCGGTCTTATGATTGCCAAATCGATCTGGTACCCAATGCTCAACTACCTTGTAGTAGGATTTATGCTCTTACGGAACCTGAGAACCTGCATTTGCGTCAGTATTTAGATCAGTACCTAGCCAATGGTTTTATTCGCCCGTCCAAGTCTCCTGTCTCTTCAGCTCTGTTCTTCGTGCCGAAAAAAGAGGGCGACCTTAGAACGTGTATAGACCATCGCGCCCTAAATCTAATAACGGTTAAGAATCGTTATCCTCTGCCCTTGATCCATGAGTTTATCGACCAGGTGAAAGACGCTTGTGTGTACACCAAGTTAGATCTCCGAGGAGCTTATCACCTGGTGCGTATAAAAGAAGGCGACGAATGGAAGACTGCATTCCGCACCAAGTTTGGGCTCTTCAAATATCAGGTGATGCCCTTCGGTTTGTGCAATGCACCTGCCGCCTTTCAGTACTTTATGAATGATGTTCTTCGGGAACTTATCGATGTCTGTGTCATTGTTTACATTGACGACATCCTGGTGTACTCTTCTTCAGAATCGGATCACAGAAAACATGTTAGGGCAGTTCTTGAGAAATTGCGCCAGCACAGACTATTTGCAAAACTCGAAAAATGCATTTTTCATACCACTGAAGTTGAGTTTCTCGGATTCATCCTGACACCTCAAGGAGTCCGAATGGACTCGCGAAAGGTGGACGCCATCCTTAAATGGCCATCTCCTAGTTCGGTGAAGGGAGTTCAGAGCATACTCGGCTTTGCCAATTTCTATCGAAGATTCATCCCGGAATTTTCCCGAACAGTCCAACCCATCACAGCCCTCCTAAAGAAAAACAAACGCTTCGAATGGACTCTTGAGGCCGAACAAGCCTTTCAGGACCTGAAAACCAAATTCACCTCTGCACCTGTATTGAAGCACCCGCACCCAGATCTCCCGTACATTGTGGAAACCGACGCATCCAGTTCGGCCATGGGAGCTGTTCTGTCGCAAAGAGACCCAAAAACTAACCAACTACACCCAGTGGCCTTTTGGTCCAGAAAATTTTCTCCTCCTGAAATCAACTACGCAATTACCGATAAAGAGTTACTGGCCATCAAATCTGCTTTCAAGGCTTGGCGTCACTACCTTCTCGTGGCAAGACACACCATCACCGTAATTACGGACCACAGAAACTTACAGTATTTAAAGACGGCCAAAGCTCAATCTTCACGACAACTCCGATGGGCTCTATTCTTCGCGGAATTTGATTTTGTAATTACCTATCGCCCTGGCTGCAAGAATGGAAAAGCGGACGCCTTATCCCGGATTGGCATGGAAGAACCTAATTCGAGCTTAGAACCTGTGCCCATCATACCTGAGCAAAGAATCTTAGGCTTAACTTCATTGCAAACTATTAAGGACATCCAAACACAAGTGAAACAACTTCTAGACTCTTCAACCTTACTGGAATGGAGTCAAAAGGGTCCTCATTACACCGTTGAGGATGACTTACCCTACTTCCAGGAGCGGTTGTTTCTGCCAAGTAAAGAATTGCAAGAACTTGTTATTGCCCATCATCATGAATCTTTAATGGAAGGACACCCTGGTATCGCTAAAACGGAGGAAAAAATCAAACGCCACTTCTGGTGGCCTTCTTGGAGAAAAGACATAAAGTCTTTTGTTCTGTCTTGCGGAATTTGCGCCCAAAACAAAGCTCAAAAGAAAAGGCCAGCCGGCCTACTTCAACCCTTGGATATTCCACCGGCACCATGGCACACCCTGTCAATGGACTTTATAACCGACCTGCCTCCTTGTGCTGGTTACAACACAATCCTTGTAATTGTGGACCTATTCTCCAAAATGGCCCACTTTATCCCTTTAAAAGGTTTGCCTTCAGCTTCCACCTTGGCCAAGGAATTCCTGGAGAATATAGTTCGCATACATGGTTTCCCTTCCGTATTAGTCTCGGATCGTGGAAGTCAATTTATCTCCCATTTTTGGAAGAAGTGTTTCCGATTAGCACAAATAGATGTGCGGTTATCCACCAGCCACCACCCCCAGACCGACGGACAAACCGAGAGAACCAATCAGACTCTCGAGCAATATGTTCGTTGCATGTTACACCAATCTGAGTTGAATTGGAAAGACATTCTTTGGATCGCAGAATATGCAAACAACAACTCAGTGCATTCTGGAACCGGACAAACCCCTTTTTATACTTTGTATGGTCACCATCCTCGGACCTCTGACCTAGATCCACCTCTGACCCTGGAAATGCCTGCAGTAAATCATCTGCATTCCACAATAACCCGAGCCTTCAAAGAAGCTGCAAGTCATTTACAGCAAGCCAAGAAAAAGTATAAAGAAAACGCTGATTTGCACCGAAGTAAAACTCCTCCTTACCAAGTAGGAGACCAGGTATGGCTAGCAACTAAACATTTACCCCTCAAGAGCCCGCGAACCTTCAATCCCAGATTCTTAGGACCTTACCCCATCAAGGCTATAATCAACCCAGTGGCCTTTAAACTGGATCTACCGTCCAACATGCATATTCATCCAGTTTTTCATGCGTCACTTTTGAAGCCAGTACAACCAGGAACCCGATGGTCCAAGCCTCCAGATCCAGTTCAAATTGAAGGGGAATTAGAATTCGAAGTTAAAGACATTTTAGACTCCAAGGTGGTAAAGTCAAAACTCTTCTATCTTGTTGACTGGAAGGGATATGGACCTCAGGAGAGATCGTGGGAGCCTGGACCTCAGGAGAGATCGTGGGAGCCTAGTAACCATGTCCACGCACCTCGATTAGTACAAAGGTGTCACCGGAAATTTCCGAACAAGCCAAAACCCCCCGGAGGAAAGAACCTTGGGAGGGGCCTTGAGGGGGGGGTACTGTTAGGATGCCTACCTCCAAGGAGCCAAGTCCGACCCAGCAACCCCATAAGGCAGGCATCATTTCCCCCAGGGGAGTGCCAGCGGGCCCAAGCTGGGGCCCTTTGGACGCAGTCCTGGCGCCTTAGGCACCAGGCTCATTTTGGACCCCTGTCCTGGCGCCTTAGGCGCCAGGCTCATAAAGCTAGACATGTGTTCAAGTGTTTTAATGTGCACTTACCTGATGCAGACCATGCTGCTACATCCAGGCCCTCTTGAGGCCTGAATGGAACTACTTTACCTGTGGGACTACTTTCCACCCGGGTGTGGTCGGGGAAGGATACATACCTGATCGGTGGAAGGATACACACTGGGAACTTCTTCCAAAGCTATTTAAACCACACCCGATCAGCAACTCACGCTTCGTGTTGTTCTGCTCCTCGCAGCTGGACGCTCACCGTGTCAGCTCCTGCATCTGGACCTCAGCCACGCCTGTCAGTATCCTGGGTCACCTGCAAAGGGAGACAAAAGACCTTACCTGCTAAATCAGCACCACGGAGACATCACACCGACGATCCTGAAAAGGAAGACATCATTTTAAAAGCATTTCGCTACGATTGCTGCAGCGCTGTATTTCACTCACCTATCCTGGACTCCTCCATCTTCAGCAGCGATCATCCGGATCCACAGCCACTTCCCAGAGCCTAGAGAGAAAAAGACAAGAACAAGGTGAGAGAAGGAAAGGAATAGGAAAAGCTCAGTTTCCTTCTAAGACTTACCTGTTGGGTCATTCCCATTTCATTTCGGGTCTTGGCGCTTCCAGGCATTTTCCGGACTCCGGCCCCTATGGGGAAAAAAGACAAAGACATTGAATGAGCGAATGCAAAGACATTACCCGAGCGCTCATCCGGAATTTACCTGTCATTTACTGGAACTGCACGTTTCACTTCGGGTCGGCGCCATATCTCCGGCATTCTGCAACAAGACAATGAACATTATTTTTAAGCTTGGACTTTAGAACTTGCAGCAGAACTATTACAGCGCCTTACCTGAATAGTCAAGTTTACCTGAACTCCCATCAATCCTCAATCCAGTGAAGTAACTGGGTTTCAACGCGCCCCTGCATTAGAAGCAGGATGGAGAGCTCATCCTTCTTGACCCTAAGGTGAGACTTCACGGGGAATCGTGGAAGGGTATCGTGGAGGGCTGGAGGAGAGTGGGAGGCTTGAGCATAACTCAGTCAGTAGGTAATACTCCCTTTTCACGCACAGGGGAATATTCCTGCAAGCCAGAGAAGCCAGAGTAGAGGGGCCCTTCCTGTCCATCTTCAGGGTCCTGCGCTTCACCATTGAAGAAGCACCAGCACTCGAAGCCAGACCTGTGCCTCCGTGGGAATCAGGAGAGCGTTACAGAACGCAAAGCCTACCCACAATTTCCCACCCGGGCGCTATGGAGACTTCCGAGTCTGACCAGCTGGCCCAGCTTTTGGGGGAATTGCGGGCAGAGGTGCACTCAGCCCGCCAGGAGACTAACGCTCTCAAAAGAGAACTGATCCTATCCAAGGAAAGAACAGATGACCTAGCCAAAAGGTTATTACAGGCCCAGGCAGGGCACACTCCTTTACCTAATTCCGGAGACATTTCCACATCAATGGTTTTGAATAACCCGGTACAAATCAATCTACCTGGACACATGCCTTTGGCCCCGCCTGAACGTTTTGCGGGGGATCCCAAGAAATATGCCGTCTTTATGAACCAATGTCGTTTACACTTTCTATGCAGACCCGGAGCCTTCCCTAACGACCAGACCAAGGTAGCCTTTATACTATCTTACCTCAGTGGCAGTGCTGCCGATTGGCCTATTCCATTGGTAAATCAGGATGATCCCATTCTCCAGAATTTTCAGGGCTTCCAGGCCAGCATGGAAAGATTGTTCGCTCGACACTCTCAAGGACAGGCCCTTGATAACGAACTGCTATCCTTACGACAAGGTAATCAGGATCTTCTGCCCTACATTGCCACCTTTAACAGACTAGTTGTGGAAACTGGATGGCCAGAAAACAAAAGGATCACATTGTTTCATCGAGGCCTGCGCGGAGAGCTTAAGGATGTTCTAGCTCAGATAGTAAACCCACCCCAGGTCTGCGCAGACAACATTGACTTGGTGGTTCAACTTGATCACAGACTTCAAAACAGAAAAGCAGATCGGTTCAAGCACGAAACCCGAATACCGATCAAAACCCACGCTAACTCCAAGATTACCGACGTATCCGAACCTATGCAAATCGGTGGTGTTAAAGGACCATTAACGCAGAAAGAACGAGAGAGAAGGCGGCAAATGCAACTTTGTCTGTATTGCGGGACTTCCGGTCACTTTCTTCGAAATTGTCCAGTTAAACCACCTAAGAAGGTGGTTGGAGCTACTGATAATGAACTATTGACACCTGATTCGGGAAACGACCTAGCCCGACAAGCGTAGGGGTCCGCTTGCCGAGCTTGAAAACGAACTCTTTGACCTCGCATTTTGTCATGCCAATGGTGCTCGTGGACCCAAAACAGCCTCAGCAGTTGCATGCTATAAAAGCATACATCGACAGTGGAGCTATTGGAAATTACATAGACCGTGAATTGGCTTCCAGGATTAAGCTTCCTCTCCGCCCGAAAGTAACCCAAGATGTCATTACTACAGTAGATGGAACCGAAATAGCCTCAGGGCCTGTAACGCATTCCACTGTTGAAGTGACACTGGTGGGTCAGGACGGTCATCGGGAAGCAATTTTGTTGGATGTGATCAAGGCCCCACAATTTCAAGTAATTCTTGGAATTCCTTGGTTAGAAACACATAATCCCAGAATTGACTGGCGAGCAAAGAAGATAAGTTTTCTTGATTGTGAACCAACTTGTTATCCAAGAAATCCAGCTATGGGTCTAGCCTCAGCAACTTCCACCCCTGTACAGTTATCGTCAGAATACCAAGAATTCCAAGACGTTTTTCAGAAAGAACAGGCTAACACGTTACCTCCCCATCGGTTTTATGATTGCCAAATCGATCTGGTACCCAATGCTCAACTACCTTGTAGTAGGATTTATGCTCTTACGGAACCTGAGAACCTGCATTTGCGTCAGTATTTAGATCAGTACCTAGCCAATGGTTTTATTCGCCCGTCCAAGTCTCCTGTCTCTTCAGCTCTGTTCTTCGTGCCGAAAAAAGAGGGCGACCTTAGAACGTGTATAGAGTATCGCGCCCTAAATCTAATAACGGTTAAGAATCGTTATCCTCTGCCCTTGATCCCTGAGTTTATCGACCAGGTGAAAGACGCTTGTGTGTACACCAAGTTAGATCTCCGAGGAGCTTATCACCTGGTGCGTATAAAAGAAGGCGACGAATGGAAGACTGCATTCCGCACCAAGTTTGGGCTCTTCGAATATCAGGTGATGTCCTTCGGTTTGTGCAATGCACCTGCCGCCTTTCAGTACTTTATGAATGATGTTCTTCGGGAACTTATCGATGTCTGTGTCATTGTTTACATTGACGACATCCTGGTGTACTCTTCTTCAGAATCGGATCACAGAAAACATGTTAGGGCAGTTCTTGAGAAATTGCGCCAGCACAGACTATTTGCAAAACTCGAAAAATGCATTTTTCATACCACTGAAGTTGAGTTTCTCGGATTCATCCTGACACCTCAAGGAGTCCGAATGGACTCGCGAAAGGTGGACGCCATCCTCAAATGGCCATCTCCTAGTTCGGTGAAGGGAGTTCAGAGCATACTCGGCTTTGCCAATTTCTATCGAAGATTCATCCCGGAATTTTCCCGAACAGTCCAACCCATCACAGCTCTCCTAAAGAAAAACAAACGCTTCGAATGGACTCTTGAGGCCGAACAAGCCTTTCAGGACCTGAAAACCAAATTCACCTCTGCACCTGTATTGAAGCACCCGCACCCAGATCTCCCGTACATTGTGGAAACCGACGCATCCAGTTCGGCCATGGGAGCTGTTCTGTCGCAAAGAGACCCAAAAACTAACCAACTACACCCAGTGGCCTTTTGGTCCAGAAAATTTTCTCCTCCTGAAATCAACTACGCAATTACCGATAAAGAGTTACTGGCCATCAAATCTGCTTTCAAGGCTTGGCGTCACTACCTTCTCGTGGCAAGACACACCATCACCGTAATTACGGACCACAGAAACTTACAGTATTTAAAGACGGCCAAAGCTCAATCTTCACGACAACTCCGATGGGCTCTATTCTTCGCGGAATTTGATTTTGTAATTACCTATCGCCCTGGCTGCAAGAATGGAAAAGCGGACGCCTTATCCCGGATTGGCATGGAAGAACCTAATTCGAGCTTAGAACCTGTGCCCATCATACCTGAGCAAAGAATCTTAGGCTTAACTTCATTGCAAACTATTGAGGACATCCAAACGCAAGTGAAACAACTTCTAGACTCTTCAACCTTACTGGAATGGAGTCAAAAGGGTCCTCATTACACCGTTAAGGATGACTTACCCTACTTCCAGGAGCGGTTGTTTCTGCCAAGTAAAGAATTGCAAGAACTTGTTATTGCCCATCATCATGAATCTTTAATGGAAGGACACCCTGGTATCGCTAAAACGGAGGAAAAAATCAAACGCCACTTCTGGTGGCCTTCTTGGAGAAAAGACATAAAGTCTTTTGTTCTGTCTTGCGGAATTTGCGCCCAAAACAAAGCTCAAAAGAAAAGGCCAGCCGGCCTACTTCAACCCTTGGATATTCCACCGGCACCATGGCACACCCTGTCAATGGACTTTATAACCGACCTGCCTCCTTGTGCTGGTTACAACACAATCCTTGTAATTGTGGACCTATTCTCCAAAATGGCCCACTTTATCCCTTTAAAAGGTTTGCCTTCAGCTTCCACCTTGGCCAAGGAATTCCTGGAGAATATAGTTCGCATACATGGTTTCCCTTCCGTGTTAGTCTCGGATCGTGGAAGTCAATTTATCTCCCATTTTTGGAAGAAGTGTTGCCGATTAGCACAAATAGATGTGCGGTTATCCACCAGCCACCACCCCCAGACCGACGGACAAACCGAGAGAACCAATCAGACTCTGGAGCAATATCTTCGTTGCATGTTACACCAATCTGAGTTGAATTGGAAAGACATTCTTTGGATCGCAGAATATGCATACAACAACTCAGTGCATTCTGGAACCGGACAAACCCCTTTTTATACTTTGTATGGTCACCATCCTCGGACCTCTGACCTAGATCCACCTCTGACCCTGGAAATGCCTGCAGTAAATCATCTGCATTCCACAATAACCCGAGCCTTCAAAGAAGCTGCAAGTCATTTACAGCAAGCCAAGAAAAAGTATAAAGAAAACGCTGATTTGCACCAAAGTAAAACTCCTCCTTACCAAGTAGGAGACCAGGTATGGCTAGCAACTAAACATTTACCCCTCAAGAGCCCGCGAACCTTCAATCCCAGATTCTTAGGACCTTACCCCATCAAGGCTATAAGCAACCCAGTGGCCTTTAAACTGGATCTACCGTCCAACATGCGTATTCATCCAGTTTTTCATGCGTCACTTTTGAAGCCAGTACAACCAGGAACCCGATGGTCCAAGCCTCCAGATCCAGTTCAAATTGAAGGGGAATTAGAATTCGAAGTTTAAGACATTTTAGACTCCAAGGTGGTAAAGTCAAAACTCTTCTATCTTGTTGACTGGAAGGGATATGGACCTCAGGAGAGATCGTGGGAGCCTAGTAACCATGTCCACGCACCTCGATTAGTACAAAGGTTTCACCGGAGATTTCCGAACAAGCCAAAACCCCCCGGAGGAAAGAACCTTGGGAGGGGCCTTGAGGGGGGGTACTGTTAGGATGCCTACCTCCAAGGAGCCAAGTCCGACCCAGCAACCCCATAAGGCAGGCATCATTTCCCCCAGGGGAGTGCCAGCGGGCCCAAGCTGGGGCCCTTTGGACGCAGTCCTGGCGCCTTAGGCGCCAGGCTCATTTTGGACCCCTGTCCTGGCACCTTAGGCGCCAGGCTCATAAAGCTAGACATGTGTTCAAGTGTTTTAATGTGCACTTACCTGATGCAGACCATGCTGCTACATCCAGGCCCTCTTGAGGCCTGAATGGAACTACTTTACCTGTGGGACTACTTTCCACCCAGGTGTGGTCGGGGAAGGATACATACCTGATCGGTGGAAGGATACACACTGGGAACTTCTTCCGAAGCTATTTAAACCACACCCGATCAGCAAATCACGCTTCGCGTTGTTCTGATCCTCGCAGCTGGACGCTCACCGTGTCAGCTCCTGCATCTGGACCTCAGCCACGCCTGTCAGTATCCTGGGTCAGGTGCAAAGGGAGACAAAAGACCTTACCTGCTAAATCAGCACCACGGAGACATCACACCGACGATCCTTAAAAGGAAGACATCATTTTAAAAGCATTTCGCTACGATTGCTGCAGCGCTGCATTTCACTCACCTATCCTGGACTCCTCCATCTTCAGCAGCGATCATCCGGATCCACAGCCACTTCCCAGAGCCTAGAGAGAAAAAGACAAGAACAAGGTGAGAGAAGGAAAGGAATAGGAAAAGCTCAGTTTCCTTCTAAGACTTACCTGTTGGGTCATTCCAATTTCATTTCGGGTCTTGGCGCTTCCAGGCATTTTCCGGACCCCGGCCCCTATGGGGAAAAAAGACAAAGACATTGAATGAGCGAATGCAAAGACATTACCCGAGCGCTCATCCGGAACTTACCTGTCATTTACTGGAACTGCACGTTTCACTTCGGGTCGGCGCCATATCTCCGGCATTCTGCAACAAGACAATGAACATTATTTTTAAGCTTGGACTTTAGAACTTGCAGCAGAACTTTTACAGCGCCTTACCTGAATAGTGAAGCTTACCTGAGCTCCCATCAATCCTCAATCCAGTGAAGTAACTGGGTTTCAACGCGCCCCTGCATCAGAAGCAGGATGGAGAGCTCATCCTTCTTGACCCTAAGGTGAGACTTCACAGGGAATCGTGGAAGGGTATCGTGGAGGGCTGGAGGAGAGTGGGAGGCTTGAGCATAACTCAGTCAGTAGGTAATACTCCCTTTTCACGCACAGGGGAATATTCCTGCAAGCCAGAGAAGCCAGAGTAGAGGGGCCCTTCCTGTCCATCTTCAGGGTCCTGCGCTTCACCATTGAAGAAGCACCAGCACTTGAAGCCAGACCTGCGCCTCCGTGGGAATCAGGTGAGCGTTACAGGAGAGCCTTCAAGTTTAGGAAGGCTTGCAGCCCTGAGTTAGATGGTTGTGCAAATATTGGCAAGCCTAAGTAGAGAATTTTATGTGCCCTTTCGATAGATTGCGCTTCTATATTCCAGCCCAATTTTATTTCCTTCTTAGCTTTTGAGATAGGCAGAATACGGGTCTTATTAGGATTTATTTTTAACCCATTGACTTTGTCAAATTCCGCAAATGTATTAATCAATTGCTGCAGTCCGTTCCTGGTCTGATCAAAAAGGAGGAAATCGTCAGCATAGGTTAACCAGGCTATCCTTATATCCCCTAGCTTTCCACTTACGAGACCCGCCTCTTTTAAGTATACTCCTGCATCGGCTACATAGAGGTTGAAGAGGCAGGGTGCCAAAAGGCAACCCTGCCTTACTCCTACAAAAGTGTTAATCCGTCAAAACAGATTTCCCTCCAAATTCAAGCAGACGTGTATCCCTGAGTTTTCATACATGGCCATTATTAATTTTAACAGGCCCTCAGGGATAACCCAATGGGCAAGTTTGGCACAGAGTCGTGATCGAATAACAGAATTGTTAGCAGTAGATAAATCGATGGAAGCAACAGAGATTTCCACCAAACTTTCCCCATGCTGAATTATGGAGGACTCTCATAACCAGTCCATTAAGATTTGTAGAGTGCCCTACTCTAAACCCAGTCTGATATTGTTTTAGGATTTGGGACTTTACCATCCATTCTTTAACATATGATAGCAGGTACGACGCACATAATTTACAATCTGCGTCTATCAAGGCTACTGGCCTATAATTCTTTGGTGCATTACAATTGCCCCGTTTAAAAATAGGTATAATGTGGGCCATTTGCCAACTAGATGGTTAATACTACTTTCTATAATGCTTTTGAAAAGCATGGTAAGTATTTGGGCCCAAGCTATCAGCATAGCTTTCATTGTATTGTTGGTCAACCCATTGGGACCTGCAGCGCGCGATTTCTTTAACATCTTAATTAGTTTAAATATTTCACTATATTCTATAGAGGATTGTGGCCTTACCATGGACTCCTTCCTGTCATTACTTGGCAGGCATCCTGTCGATTCCCATAGAGCTCAGAGAAAAAGAGCACCCAGTTCAGTTGATCTATGGTGCATGGGATGTCTTTGTGATTAATAAGTTCCCAGAAGGACCTTACATCTTTATTCACCAAAACACCCAGCATCATTTGCGCATCTTTTTGCAAAATCAAGGCTTTTTTAGAGATGCAGGCATTTTTATATAACTGCTTCATTATTTTAGACATAGCAGACTTCTCTAATTCGCATCTATTAGAATTGTGTATTTGCCTGAGCATCTGGAGCATAGAAGATTTTTCTTTGGCAACGCACTCATCATAAGTGTGCAAGTGTTTTTATTTATAGACCCCCTTTTTTAGCTTGACTTGGGCCCTTTCAAACAGATCGCTCAGAAAGTTATCGAATTCCAGTGCATTAAATACTTGTTGTTTACAGAGGTAAGAGGTACTGTCCATGGTATCAACTAATTCACTATTAAGTTTTTCTATATTGGCCGAAGACCGTCTAATACCTCTGCCTTGTCCTAAGGTTTTTAAATTTGTTCCACCACTTTGAAGTGTCGTTTTGATAGGGAGAAAACAGTACGCTGTAAGGGTACTATGGTCACTCCATGTGTTGGGGTTAATCAAAATACCAAGCGTCAATTTGGCAAGGCCTTCATCAACAAAGATGTAATCAATCGCACCCCTCTGCCATGTTGGTGGAGTAGGTAGAGTCATATCTAGTATTTCATTAAGGCAAATCAGCCCCACGGATTCCAGAGATAACCTCCACAATCTACCCCAGTGGGTTTTCTGTGTCAGATAAAATGTATCTAGCATTTCTTTCTCCGTGGTCTTCACCTGGCCAAATAGAGCAATCTGAATTTAGGCCTCCTGCAAGGATCACTTTACCATATTTAGTCGTGGATCTCCAATCTGAGATTATTTCTTCTATCTTTTCTAGGAATTCCTCGAGTGGTGCAAGGCCTAAATGCCAGTATACATTGATCAGTAGAATTTCTAGCCAGCCGTCCCCAGATGTCCCTTCAACCGCCAGTATCCCAACTGGAAGACCACTAATCACCTCTGTTGATAGTCCCAAAGTTGTCTTAAGGGCAATGACGAGGCCTGTCGATGGTCTACCTCCCTTACAGGGCTTTGCCAGCTGTGAAACTATTTCACAACCATCTACAAATGGTTCAACTAGGAGCCATGTTTATTGTAAGAGAATACAGATATTATCTTTAAGCATCTTTGCTACTTCGATATTTGTAAATCGATGCCGATTGCCCCTGGTGTTCCAAGAAATACATTTCAAATAAACAGTTTGCAGTTGTTCAATATCATAGAGAATATTTCTTGTGCTTTCCTCAATTCCACAGGGCAGAAGTGATTTGGCCCCATTCTTGCATTTCTCTAAATTGTCCTCTAGGAGGATACCTCTGTTGTGCCTGCATATTTTTTGTGGTCGAAAGACCATTGTCAAATTACACTGTACTCAGCTTCTTTGTTACCCTTATTTACAGTTTGTTCGAGCTTCGGGGTCTTTATTTCAAAACCCAACTCTCAACCCCTCACTTTCTCCCATTACCAAATTTAAAACTACCTGTGATTTAAAAATGATATTACTCATGTCAAAACAGGTTTTATCTGGGAAACAAATCCGTTCTAGGTCACATGTAGAGAGCAACGATAGAGGGGGTAATTGTGAGAAAATGTTCAGGATGTTGCCTCGGTTCAGCCAGAAGGGGAAGTTCTGTCCCCAGAGGCTCGTTATCTGAATAGCATCTAGATGTCCAACTTTTGTTTGTGATTTCACACAATACCCTTCATCATCCCCCTTTGGTTCATGCATTTCCCGGTCTTGGTATTCCGGGCCTCTAGCCCCTCTAAGTATAGTGCCTCTCCCTACATTTTTTGGCCCCAGTGGTTTTCTATCTTGGGTCCCAAAGGGATTAGAGGTAATATCTCCCTCCCTAGTCTAACTAGCGAGTTGGGTACATATAATTCCCCCAAGAAATGTGGCTCAAATCTATCTTCCCCCCTAGATGGAAGATTATCTCTCAACTGTGCTTCTGTAGTAGTTCTCATCCGAGCATATGTCAGGGATTTGGGGTTAGGAACATATGTCCATGGGTTCAGCACTATATCTTTAGTGGATCCTGCAGAAGTATGGGTATCCTGGATATAGAGCTCTTGTAATAAGTGTCTCACTGTCACAATATTAACTAATGTAGGGCTATTAATCTCAGGAACCAAAGGTTTTGTCGGCACAATTATTTCCAGCACCTGAGTTTAGGTGTTCTGTAAATTAGTCGCACCAGAATTGATTTTATTCTCATTTTTATTAATAAGGTATTATGGTGCTTCCTACACTATTAAGTGTTTGAGTTTTTAGTTCATCCACTAGATCTAAGTGGAGTACCAGCACTAGGCCTGGAGCCAGCCCCTCAGCTACTGTGACTTGATCTGTTTGGTTTCCTGAATCAACCCTTAAAGGGCGTATATCTATATATTTCTCAGTATTCACTGGGCATGAGATAGTATCTGGAGCTAAGAGGTTTTCAGTGCCCAAGGATTTGTCATAACCCCTCACGAGAGCCCCTGCTGCAGTGTTAATTACTTCATGGATCTTAGAGGGGATTTCCCCACCATTGTGAGTATTCCTCCCTTTGCATTGCAAAGTTTCTGGTATAGTCAAATTTCTTAAAAATGTTCATGTAATGAATTTCGTTTTTGGCATCTTTTTCATTTTTTGTTTTCTTAGTCTGCCGCAACTTTCTTTCGCATACCAAAATCTTTCTTTTACAAGGCAAGTCATCCTTTGTTAGGTCAATAATTGAGTTATCTTTGTTTGTTGTAGGAATAACCGTCTGAGAAGGAACCCTCTCATCCTTTACCAGTGCCCCATGTTGTATCCCAGTATTGACTTCACAGTCTGGATGGCGGGTTCTGAGTAAGGAAACTTTTGTCCCTTCTCCTCTCCTCCCTTACTGTGTTCAGATAGTGTGCACCTGTCTACAAATCTTAATTGGCATTGCTGGATTGGTAGAGCTGATGGAACTGATGTTAATATTAGGAGATAGTTCAACCTGCCTCAGCCATTTCACTAAGTCCTCAAGGCCTTCAAGGCCCTCTAGTCTACTATATATTTCTGTAAGCAGTTCAGTATGAGTTTTAACCTTTACCCATATGTTGTCATACAAATTAACAAATTAACTTAAAACCATATTTAGTGCAGAGAACATGGGTTGGGTAAGTCGAATCCTTTCGTCGGCTTCCCTTAATGTATGATGCAAAGGAGCATCCTCAGGTTTGTCTTTTGATAATTCCAAGAGGCGGCCTCTCTCTCTCAACCAATTTTGTTTATCGGTATACTCATCAATAAAATTGGTGAGTTTGGAGGAAGAACCTATATATGAAGTATCACATGTCTGTTGAATCACATTGTTGGGTTGGTTATGTATACAGGCCAGATTACTATCTGCAATTGCCTGATCAGCACATTCAATGATACTCAGGTCATCGATATCATTTTGTGTTATATCGTTTACCTGCAACTTTTTGGCCACATCAATCAGAGAATAATCTAATGTGGCTGTAGTAATAGCCAAAGTGGCTGATTTTATCTCAGTACTAGTGGCAGTTCTTTTGCCAAAAGAATTTGAGATCTTTTTGTCTGCAATCGGACTTCCTAACCTATTCTTTGCTAGATGTTTATATGGAGTTTTACACAATTGTCCGGCCATTGGTGTTTTAAACAATTTTTCCCTAAATCTAGAGATCTCTTGGTTCAATTCTGACTCGGGGTCTTTCTTATCGAATAGTGGATTCAACTTTTTGACGGATAGAGAGAGTTTTAGTGGAGGTTTACTAAAAAAGGCCCCAGTATTAGAATTATAGCAAAAAATATTAGTGTTTCCCATAATACTATGAGTATCTTCTGAGGTATATTTCTCTATAACCTCAGAATCCTTTCCCTCAATAGTTTCCTGAGTAGGCCCCATTATACTATCCCTATATACTTGGGTTCTTCAGAGTATGTTTAATAGAGACTATATCCTTTTCACTTTCACAGACCGAGGAATTGGCTAAGAATGAAGGAACTACTTCTCCCAAAGTTTGAGCCTAAGCAGCTGCCAATCTATCCTCCTAGTCATTAATAGAAGTGTCATTGCTTCCTTTGGAGATAGAGCTATTGTCCATGGCCCCTTCCTGTGGTTTAAGTAGATCTTGTCCCAAAGTCAGTCGGGGTTGACCATCTGCCTGGTTATGCAGTTGGGCTATAATTAGCCCAATGGTGGGGCCTGGTGCCCCAATAGCACTGCTAGGTACCGCCAAGCCTTCCTCTATTAATAACTTCTGCTCGGTTAGAAGTTTCTTTTTTTTGTGCTGGTGCAAGATTATATCATTGGTGGTCATTTCCATTGAGGTATTTATCAGGCTACTATTGCCCTTTTCCTCATCTACCACCAATTGACTCCTAAGGCCTGTACGTACCATGCTAAGAGGGGGGGAAAATTCCCTTTTCTATTTAAATTTAGGGGTAAAGTCAACCAGCCCCACCGTACTGAACCCAGCAAAAAAGAAAGAGGTGCAGTTATCAGGGCAATCTATAGCTTAGTCGTCAATTGAACTACCAAGGTTACTACTGGTCCGGACAGGCAGTGGGTTGACTGGATAAATATAACCTTGGTAGGAGGGAGAAAAAGAAAGAGCACCAAGAGAGGAACTACTCCAATAGATAGTTTCCAGTGTTCATTTCAGGAACAAGGAAAACAGGTTGGAATTTAAAGTGCAATGTACAAGTCATAAATGGTAGCAATATCTAGCATACCTTTAAAATAGATAAGAGGAGGAAGTGTTCATATAAAAAAAAATATAAAAACTACAATAGAAAAAACATCTGAGTCAGTAATGATAAACCTTTCCGTGCGTAGATCCGTTGTAGATAATTACATGTATATAAATAAGCAAAAGTTTTCCGTGTGTACCTCAACAAAGAATACAACCGATATAGCCAATGGGAGAAGCAATAAATACTAATAGCATATAGGTAAAACTCCTAAAAAAAGAGTTGGGTGCAATGGAAGGGTAAATTCACAAAAAGCATAATGAAGTAATAATAAGAAAACTGTAGAGCATCTGGAGCTGACCAAACAGGATGACTGGGGAGGGAACTGTATTTTGCAACTCCCGTAGAGAACAAATGTATAGGACTGCCCACCAACCACGAATTATAGTGCCATACAAATCCAACGGGGAGAGGGAACATTGCAACCCTTTTGACGAAGGTGTGGTACCAGACGTGCTAAAATCAGCTTGGATAACACTCTTGCTGAAAAAAGAAAATTTAGACCCCACCAACAAGGATAATTATAGGCCAATAACCAACGTACCTTTTATACTGAAGATACTGGACAAACTGGCCTACAAACAACTCCAGGCTCATGTTGAAGAACACAAGATCCTCGGCACTCGACAGTCAGGTTATAGGGCTCGACATGGTACTGAAACAGCCATGCTCGACCTTAAGTCCACACTGGCGAGCATTGCTGACAAGAATCAAGCCGCACTACTGATGCTTCTTGACCTCTCCGAAGTCTTTGATCTGGTAGATCACAGCTTACTAGTGACAAGGCTCGGAGAGGTCGCAAATTGTTGCTCGATGGCATCTAACTGGATCGCCTCCTTTCTGGGCCCTCGCATGGTTTGGGTTGGTGAAGGGAGTCACCACTCCACTCCTATCTCTCAAACCTGTGGTGTCCCACAAGGCTCCTGCCTGTCGCCACTGCTTTTTAAGTTGTACATTCGCCATCTCCTGGACATCTTAAACAAACTTGGTGTTCAGTATACCAACTACGCAGATCACACACAGGTGGTCATACAGCTTAGTGGTCAGTACAGAAATGATGTTGAGGCGATCAATGACATCTCTTGTAACTCTCTAGCCTTAAACAACAATAAAAACAAACTAATGATAGTATCCTCCAAGAACACCCGGAGCAAACTAGATACTGATTACTCCAACTTCCGTATTGCAGGCAACATCATCACAGTCCAGAGGAAGGGAAAAACTCTGGGAGTTGTCTTAGATGACGAATTACCCATGAAGATGCATGTCTCTTACATCAGGTCTAGCTGCGGACTGATCAATAAGCGAATCAATTACATCCGTCCATTTCTAACAGCTGAAAACTGTGCTCTTCTATCCACAGCGTTGATAAACTCCAGACTGGACTATTGCAATAACCTATTGTCTGGTACTACTGCCGCAAATATCCATTCCTTACAAGTGGCCCAGAACAATGGCGTGCTGACCATCTTCACTCAATCTCGTCGCTCCCATATCTCCATCTTCAGGAAGAAGCTTCATTGGCTACCAGTCAAACATCGCATTACACAGAAAATGCTCACTACGACACATAAAGGCCTCTCTTTCAGCAGTCCCATCTACTTGTCTGAACGCATTAACATCAAGAGCAATGGAAGAAATCTTCGTTCATCCTTTGCCACAGTCCTTGCTTCCCCCAGATTTAAGACTGCAAAATTTGGAGCCACCATGCTTGACGTTCAGGGCCTTGGAATGCTCTGCCAGCAGGGCTACGACAAATCAAATACGACCTCCTATTTAAACAAGCCATAAAAACCTACCTTTACAACATGGAGTAATCCTTATGACCCCTTTCTGATCCTGCTTGCTCTCTCTTGTTGTCCTGTCTATGTCTGTGTTTTATTGTGCGCCCTGAGGCCTACGGGCATGCGGTGCGTTATAAGAATTAAAATAAATAAATAAAATAAAACCCCTACATTTTATGTGACAGAAAACAATGTAAAATGGATGTTGCAGGAAAAAACAAAAAAAAGGAAAATCCTGCGCAGCACCTACATTTGATAGTCTAGTTCACAGCAAATTTAGTATCCAAGGGGAGAGGCAACCTCACAGCCCCTGATTTATTAAGTTGCCGTACTGTGAAATAAATCACTGTATCGAAGTGCAAATCCTACTGCATTAGAAACAAGGCCTTATGCCTCTTCAACCATGATCATATACAGGGCGAAGAACGCCCAACAGCTCAGGGAGCAGCCAGAGTCAGTCTCTCCCCCTCGTCCTGTAACAAACCGCACAGGCGCTGTCTTAGATGCTTAGAAGGGATTTCAAAATAAATGTAGTTGGTTAATCACTCACATGATCAGATGACTCCGAAGGTCTGAGAATCCTTCACATAGAACTGGCGTAACCCAACTTAAACAATATAAGGACTCAAGCAAAGTTGAAAAGGGTTTAAGTGTAGTGGTCACCGTCTCGTGTCCTGCCTCCTGCCAAACAGCCTAACAGCAAACACGCGCTTGACTCCACCACAGGTTTGCAGGCCGATTCATGGAATCAACGTGCGCCGAAAAAACGGCGCACGCGTGCGAAAACGTGCGATTCGCAGTGAAATAGCGAAAATCGCAGTGCAAGTGCGATTATCCCAGTGCAAGTGCGATTATCACACAGAAAACATCGCACATCTATTCATGGAAGTCCGTGCATGCGCAAAATGTGGGATGTGTGCTGAAAAAGTGCGCAGCGCACTCTGGCGCAGGCTGGCACACGCTGGCGCACAGGTCATCGAACGCCGTGCGATAAGGCCACAGCGAATTCGCACATAGCGCGTTGCACATAACAAAAGTAGGCGTAACATGGGGCGTCACACGCAGAATGGGGAACAACTCGCGAAAATGCGGGCGTCACGGGGGAAGTACAGGAGGCAAGTGCGCAGAACGCCCACACGCTCGCCTACAACACGTATTCATGGAATCGAATGGGAAAAAACAGCGCACGGCCAAAGACGCGCACAGGCCCATACATGTCCGCCACATGAAAGCAGGCGGTAGCGTCCCTGCTCAGGAAAAAAATGTGCGCCAAAGTCCTACATGCGCGAGAAGGCCCACACGCGATCGGGCCTGGGGGAGCGTGTGCATGTATTTCAGAGGTGCGCGAGAAGTTTCACACGTGATCGGGCCTGTGGGAGCGTGTGCGTGTATTCCAGAGGTGCGCGAGAAGTTCCACACGCGATTGGCCTGGGCGCGTGTATTTCAGAGGTGCGCGAGAAGTTCCACACGCGATTGGACTGTGCGCGTGTATTTCAGGGGTGCGCGAGAAGTTCCACACGCGATCGGGCCTGGGGGAGCGTGTGCGTGTATTTCAGAGGTGCGCGAGAAGTTCCACACGCGATTGGCCTGGGCGTGTGTATTTCAGAGGTGCGCGAGAAGTTCCACACGCGATTGGCCTGGGCGCCTGTATTTCAGAGGTGCGCGAGAAGTTCCACACGCGATTGGCCTGGGCGCGTGTATTTCAGAGGTGCGTGAGAAGTTCCACACGCGATTGGCCTGTGCGCGTGTATTTCAGGGGTGCGCGAGAAGTTCCACGCGCGATCGGGCCTGGGGGAGCGGGGTACGTGTATTTCAGGGGCTCGTGGGTGGTTTTACACGCGATCGGGCCTGGGGGAGTGGGGTACGTGTATTTCAGGGGCTCGCGGGTGTTTTCACACGCGATCGGGCCTGGGAGAGCGGGGTACGTGTATTTCAGGGGCTCGCGGGTGTTTTCACACGCGATCGGGCCTGGGGGAGCGGGGTACGTGTATTTCAGGGGCTCGCGGGTGGTTTTACATGCGATCGGGCCTGGGGGAGCAGGGTACCACTCACCGTCTGCCTTGCGTGTAGAAGAACGCGTAGCCAACACCCACCCGCTGTGAAGTAATAGCGTGTGAACCCCAACGCCTGCAAGACACACGCACCACACCCCCCATACGCGCTAAGGGCCTTTGGTCCAATGGAATCGCGTATGCGTGCTGACGCGCTTACGCGCTAAGGGCCTTTCCTCGATTCACACGCTGACGTGCAGAATTTTCACGTGCCAAATCACTCCGTATCAAGCTGGCCACGCGTAAGCACACGGAAGACCACGCTCCTGCCCAGAAGGCCGAACTACTGCCCCCCAGAGCCCCGAGCACGCTCCCACCTGCCATCTGCTGCTGCCTGACTGCCTGCTGCCCACGTGCCCTGCCATTTGCTGCCTGCACATCAGCCGGGGTGCTGTTGCTGTGACCACCCCTGCTGGAACCGAAGACTCCCGACTGGGATTCCATCGCTCCACAGCCCAGCCCCAGGATCCAGTTGCCCACCCACTCCTGCCTCTGGGGTTGTCATGTCGGGGCAAACACCATCTGAGACCACTGACAACCCCCGGCCAGAAAGGCAGAGGGGCACCAGCTTCAGTGCCACCGAAGTTGGTGTCCTGGTGGAGCAAGTCCTGGGGCAGTATGATGCCCTCTTCGGAAGTTCCCGCGCCGACAAGGAAGGACGGACTTGGATCTGGACTGACATCGTGACTGCCATCAACGCGGAGGGGGTGGCAGTCTGCGACTTACAACATGTCAAGAAGCGCTGGGAGGACTTCAGGTCCAGGACCCTGAACAAGGCCCGGGGCCTCTTGAAGGCAGCGGATGCCAAGGGGCGCCGGGGCCACTTGTCGGAAGAACAGATGAGGGTCCTGGAACGCATATCCCCAGCGCTCCACTTCCAGGTCCTTGAGAGGCAGACCCGTCTGGAGTCAAGCGGTAAGTGTACATGCATCCTGATTGTGAGCTGTGCGTGTGGTGATTTTTCAGTAGTGTGCAGGTTGCACATCTGTTTGTATGGGGTCGAGTATGGGTGGGGGTGTACAGGGCCGTGGGGCTAACACATGCAAGGGCTGGAATGTGTGAGACATGGATGGTGCTTGTGTGTGTAGGCTTGCATGCCAAATGCAGTTGTGTGGGCACACATGTTTGGATGAATGTGTATGTAAGTAGACATGTCCGTGATGTCACGCATGTATGTTGTTTTCAGCTGCATGTATCAGCACTGTGTACATGTGCATGTGTGTGTATTTGACAAGGGTGCAACAGTGATGCAACATGGATGCATGTGACAGCGGTATGTGGAAGCCTGATCCGCAGATGTGACATGGATGCCCATCTGAACACTGCGACACTTGGCAGAGGTGTACACATGCATGCAAGTGTGGTGGTGTGTGTACATGTGTGGTGCACTTCCTGTGTTGCATGTGATGTCTGGCTCACCTTTGCCTGCTCATGCTGTTGTATGTGTATGGATGGTGATGGCAGTTGCGATATGGCTGTGGTATGGCTCATGTGTGCAAGTTGAAATGACATGTGTGTTGGGGATTGTGATGACATGTCTGAGGTTTGCCAATGCCACTCATCTACAACTGTCATGTGTGTATGTGTCCATTGTACAGTGCCCTGATGCCTGTGTTTTATTTCTCCCTGTCTGCAGCGTCAACTGATGAAGAGGGCAGAGAAGGTGCTGTGGAGCACAGCGGCGGGGATCCCACCGCCAGCCGGAGACGCAAGGCCCGGCTCCCCTCCCATGTTGTCATCTCGTCGGGGAGTGAGGAGTCCGGTGCCGCGTCCCAGGCCACAGCTGCCGGGGGGGAGGTCCAAGAGGCAGAGGTTGGAGTTGGACTCCTCGGCAGCAGAAGGGGCAGCTGGGACCCCACCGGGCCCAACGGGGGAAGATGGCACAGAGTCATCCAGGTTGGTGGGGGGTTTGGTGGAGGAGGAGGCCGTGCAAGCAACAGAGACGAGGTCTGGAGGTAGGGATCCCACTGGTGCTAGTGGTGCAGTGCAGGACCATGGACAGGAGGCAGCACAGACCGCCGCGGAGGTGCCTGTGTGCAATCCTGTCCCTGATCCTGTCCCTGCATCATCTTGCACCAGCAGGGATGCCTACGTCCAGACCCGTTTTCAGGCAGGGGGTGAGCTCACGACAACTGGCCTTCCTCTGCCTGCAGACGTGGCTATCCGGGTCCGGGTTGAGCCTGTCCTGACTGGTGTGGTGTTGCGTCAACAGGCCATGCGAGGTGACCTGCAGTCTTTTCATGAGGAGACTGCACGTCATCTCGAATGGCTCGTTGACCACGTCAGCCTGCTGGGACAGGTCACCCAGGCCGGATTCCTCCGTATGAAGGGGCTTGCTACGACCCCCTCCTCAACAGAACCCCCTACGCGCCAGTCGTCCTCCGTGCCATCTTCCCACCCATCAGTCACCTGGGTGCCCTGTGGAGCTGCCTCTGACGGTGCGGCCAGGCTGGTGGAGGAGGCATCCCTGCCACAGTCGGGAGTCGGACGTCCAGCAGGGGTGGCCACATCAACGACTGCACCCCAGCCGGCGGAGGATGTGCAGGCAGCAGGAGGCAGTGCACGGGCAGAGGCACAGCAGCAGCAGCAACGTGGTGGGAGCCATGAAGGCTCGGGGCCTTCAACGTCGGAGGGGCAGGCATCGACCGGAGGGCAGGAGGACCCAGGACAGAGAGGGTCTTCCGTGTGGCAGCGGTTGGGCCACGCCATAGATGCGGAGCGGCAGCGGGCGGAAGAGGCACGGCTCACAATGGTCAGGGCGGAGAACTCCATGCGGAGGGCCCTCAGGCGGGCCGAGTGCCTCGAGGCAATCCACAGGGGTTTGGAGGTGGACACGTCGACGGCCCTGCGGACCCTCGGGGCCATGGAGGAGGACCGCCTCCGGGACATTGAGCAGGAGTTTGATGATGCCCTGGCCCGGGACATCCAAAAGTGAGCCGTCAAACTAGCCCGCTGCCCTTGTACATAGTTATGTAGGTAGTGTTAGGTTTCCTTTTTTTTTGGATTTATTTTGGACCTTTTGGACATTGGCCACATTTTTGTATATAGTTTATTTTATTAGTTAGTGTAGTTAGATAGGTTTCATTTCTTTGGTTGGGATAATGGACCCTGGCTTGTTCGTATGTACATAGTTCACTGTTGGATTGTATTTTTCTTTCACATTTTAACCATGGAGCAATGGCTTTCAATTTTATTTCCCATTGGATTTTGTTTTCTGGACAGTGACTTTGGACACCATTAGTTTGGATTATGATTTTTGCTTTTGCTTTTCATTTTTGTACATTCCCATTTCTGTTTCTTTATTTTTTATTCTATTTATGTTTCCTTTAATACATTTTTTTTAGTGAACTTCAATGTGTAGTATCTCATTGGTTTCATGCATATCATGATATGGGTTTTGAGATTCACTGACACCCATTGGGTGTATGTGAGGGAAATGTGTTTGTTTCGGAACTTGCAATTGGTGTTCTGTCATGTAATTGCCAATTATGAGTGGGTGGATGCAATACTCGGGTGGATGTTTTGCATTTGGAGGCAGACCATAGGGACCAGGGATCTAGATTGTGATGACATGTTGGCTGGGGAACATGAGTTGGACATGGGTGGGGGCCTGCTGGCAGGTGCCCCACAGTGCTGGGGGGTGGGGGAGTGGGAGACATGGGTGTGGGCCTGGTGGAGGGCGCCCCTGGGGGCTGGGGGTGCAGGGGGACATGCGTTGGTGGGCAGTAGTGCAAGTTGACATGTGGGTTGGCTGGGGGGCATGGCCATGGTGGATGGGGTGCCTGCAGGACATGTGCAGGGTAGGCCCCTGTGGTGTGAGCCACCTGCAGGGGCCGTGGAGGGTGTAGAGGGAACACCTGGGAGGACCCACACGTGCAATTCACGTGTGGTGCTCCCCGCGCACCCCTGTAATACATGTACCCTGATGGAATCGCGTGTGGAACTTCCCGCGCACCCCTGGAATACACGCGCCCAGGGCAATCGCGTGTGAAACTTCCCGCGCACCCCTGAAATACCCGCACGCACCCCAATCGCGTGTGAAACTTCCCGCGCACCCCTGAAATACCCGCACTCAGCCCAATCGCGTGTGAAACTTCCCGCGCACCCCTGAAATACCCGCACGCAGCCCAATTGCGTGTGAAACTTCCCGCGCACCCCTGAAATACCCGCACGCAGCCCAATCGCGTGTGAAACTTCCCGCGCACCCCTGAAATACACGCGCCCAGGGCAATCGCGTGTGAAACTTCCCGCGCACCCCTGAAATACACGCGCCCAGGGCAATCGCGTGTGGAACTTCCCGCGCACCCCTGAAATACACGCGCCCAGGCCAATCGCGTGTGGAACTTCTCGCGCACCCCTGAGATACACGCGCCCAGGCAAATCGCGTGTGGAACTTCCCGCGCACCCCTGAAATACACGCGCCCAGGGCAATTGCGTGTGGGACTTCCCGCGCACCCCTGAAATACACGCGCCCAGGCCAATCGCGTGTGGAACTTCTCGCGCACCCTTGAGATACACGCGCCCAGGCAAATCGCGTGTGGAACTTCTCGCGCACCCCTGAGATACACGCGCCCAGGCCATTCGCGAGTGAAACTTCTCGCTCACCTCTGATATACACGCACACGCTCCCCCAGGCAAATCGCGTGTGGAACTTCTCGCGCACCCCTGAAATACACGCACCCAGGCCATTCGCGTGTAATACTTCTCGCGCACCCCTGAAATACACGCACACGCTCCCCCAGGCCAGATCGCGTGTGAAACTTCTTGCGCACGCATGTTCCCGACACCCGTAATATGCGTTCCCCGCTTTGCGTTTGCTGTTTGCCAGTCCGGTAAACTGGTACAGGGTTGGTGCAGCCCTTTGCAATGGTTTTGCGATCTTGATGGCTTTTCCTTGCGCAAGAGCGTTCTTGGGGGCGTAACTGGCGCTGCTGCAGGGTCGCTGCGCCACTCTGCGCCACGTCTTCTTTTGGAGGTGAGAATCCATGAATACGCTGTGCGCGGAAATTGATTTTATCGCACGCAGCTGGTGCAGACATTCGGACGGGCACGCTGTGCGCCAGCCGCGTGCGACACTTTTGAGTGGAATTACATGAATCGGTCTGTTGATGCTGCAAGGGTGCCAGTGTGCTCAATTTGACTGCAGCTTCGTGAAAGGGTGTGTTCCTAGCCCTTAAGGTGACAGGCACTGCCGTATTTCCATGTGCGCTTTTAGCAAAACGTTCTCCTTGCTTAACATTTTTCCAAAGTCCCTTATTGACTTTTACATGGCGAAAGTCATTCCAGTCTTAACCTACAGCACAGAATGTTTTGCGGAACTTCCGGCCCTAGTTTGGTCCCGATTGGAGGGGGCCTTTTGGAAAAAAGTGTTGGGGCTGCCACGTTCAATCCCTATTCGGGTGCTACAGACAGAGCTTGGTCTACGCTCACTCAAATCAGAAGCAGACTGGAAAGTGCTGAGTCTGTTTTGTAAATGTAGCTGCCCTAACCCCCATACATGATGGGATTAGTAAGGCGCTTGGGTTTAACTCTATTAAATATCTAAACACCTGGAGAACCTATGCCACCAAACTCCTGGAAGCCTCAACCTGTACGATCGAGGCTTTGATGACTAACCTAAGTAGGGTGAAAACAAAACTAATTGAGGCTGACTGGACTCAAACCTTGGAGGAGGTAGGAAAGTTAAAACTCCATACACAGCTGGCCATGGAGGTACGAAAAACAAGGCACAACCCAGCCATACCTACAGAAAGGCCTGAATCCCAAAATTAGGTCAACTTTCATGTTCATGAGGTTGCGACTCAATCTGTGTCGCATCAATGAAATTACCATGGCTCAATCTAAAATCAACA
The DNA here is from genome assembly GCF_040938575.1 of Ambystoma mexicanum. Taxonomy (NCBI): domain Eukaryota; kingdom Metazoa; phylum Chordata; class Amphibia; order Caudata; family Ambystomatidae; genus Ambystoma; species Ambystoma mexicanum. Next base: position 394,064,889 of record NC_090921.1, on the reverse strand, counting down.
AAGGAATGGCATACTGTAGATTCTGCAATGATCCTGAAAACCTTTACCACCTATTTATGGTCTGCCCATATTTCACTGAGGAAATTCAAGACGCTGTGGGTAGAAGGCTGGTGCCAACAAATAATTTGTGGTCCACAAACGTCGCTGCTGATAGCAGTGGTTCAATTCTACTGGAAGGTGCTGGAACCGAAGTTGGTGAAGCCTTAAGAACCAAAGGACCGTGTACCACGGATAATGACATAAAGAACCTATCACTAATGCAAGCAGTACGAAGGGCGTAAGGCACTCCTCTGACTTATTAACTCAGTAGGAAATATGAAGGAGAGTGGACATGGAATGAACTAAAGATGGATGACCGTTGTCTGTTTGCTAAACTGTTTAATTGTAACATAAAATGCAAATAAATAAATGAATAAAAAAATAGGCACTATATAAATAAACTATCATATCATACCATGGAGGTGGTGATAAGGGGAATGAGATTATGTCAGTATTGTGCTCAGGAGGACGAGACCTTAACACATCTTTGTATAACCTGCCCTGCTCTGCGTTCTCTATGGAGGAAAAACAGAATTTTGGTTTAATTCCTCAGATGAGTCCTTATGGATCAGGATTTTAAAGACCAATGACATTTCTGCATCACTAAGGCTTTTGACATTTTTGGATACGGTTTTAGATTTTTAACAAATGTTTTTAACAAATGTTTTACTGGGATTGTTATGAATTAATGTGTAATGATGAAATGTGTGAAAGGTCTATTTTATGTACTAAAAATCACAATAAATAAATAAAATCATGGACCCTAACAGGAAGTCCCACTTCCAGCTCCACTTTCTCATGGGCAATCTTCCTTTTCTCACCTTCCCCCAGAAGCTCAATGTCTCCGGAGGTATGGTCCTCTCCAGGCTGGACTACTGCAACAGCCTCTTTCTCAATCTCCCTCTTTCCGACCTACGCCCCCTCAAGCTAATCCAGAATAGGGCTGCAAGACTTATCCTTGCCCTGAAGCCCAGGTACCGCTTCTGTCCTGCCCTAAATCTCTGCACTGCGTCCCGGTGCCTGCAAGGATCAAATTCAAGAACCTCTTCATCATCCACAAGGCCCTCTTTCGCTGTCACATATTTCCTCTTCGCTTCACTGCTAATCATCCTGTTGCCGCTGTAACCGGTGGCCTGATCATCATGAATCTTACAGGATCCCAGGACCATGCTCCCAGTCAATACCAGCACCCCTCAACCCCACTTCACTGCCCTGCAGTCCCCTGCTTGATGGCTCGCATACCACCCTTAGATCTGCCCGTACTAGCACTAAGCCCAAGGTTCTCTTCCTTGGCTCGCCTTAACACTTCCCTCCTGAGACCTCCTCACACACTTGTCCACCCCTCTGCTCCTCCTTAAATCCCCTTCACCAGCACCTCCCCACAATGCACTTGCACAGGCAAATGCCACAAGGCCTAGTAGGACAAAGACAGTATATCACCGTTTTTCCATTGTTATTATGTCCCATGTTCGGTTCCCATCGAGCATTGTGGTGCTTTGAAACACAATTCTGTTGTGTTAAGCGCCTTACAAATCTATATAAATAAAAATGTAAATGTTTGTTCAAAATGTTGACTCTCCGAAAGTTCTTCACTGATTGCTTTGAAATTTTGACACAACGTTGCATTTGAATAGGTGCGTGTTTTGATATACCTACTATACATAGATGTCACACCTGTGACAGGTAAAAACATGCATTTTTGGAAAAATAGCGCCATCTGTTGGACGTAAAAGCAACATACGCTATTTTATGATTTCATTTCAATGCTCAAATACATGCCGAGGAAGCAGCAGAGCAACGTGCAGTCAGACTTTAGGATGCACGGTTGCGAGCACGGCTATCGTGTTCTGCAGCTTCAGATCTGCTTAGTTCTCAACAAAATTAACGCGACAGGCTGAGAGTGGCTGAAAGAAGTCAACGCGAAACTGCAGATCAGCATCAAACACAACTACATGCTCAGCAATCACGCAATTACAATCGCCTTGCATTCCGGTACAACTCAGCTGATGATTATAGTTTGAGCCGGTATGTTTTCATCGGCACACTGACTGAAGTGTGTCCTTATTGCAGGGCTATGAAATTTAATGGAGAAATGAAATGAATGTGTTGCGCCGCCGGGAAAATTAAACTGCCTCAACTTGGAGAACCGCCAGAGCCATTAAAAACTACCGCCAAGCATTGTCAAATGAAACACATTAGAAAGGTGCACTTTCTCTTTTCTTTCTTTTCCATTTAACCAGACTGAGCCACAGCAACGCTAGGATAGCTAGTGCGCAATAAAATAAAAACTAGACAAATACAGTACATTGAATTCCCGGATAGCAGAAATGGTCCCTTCAAGTGCGCCAAAAGGCTAGAGACACAATGGGGATGAGTACACAGTGTTTTAAATCCTAACCTCGTGGTGCGTGTGCCTACTTGACATGAGAATCAACACACGGCAGAGATATGTAGTGTGTGCACGCAATCTCATACAGTATCCCCTGATGGTATACAGGGCTGCTTCAGATGCGCAAGTGAGCATGAACGGACATGCAGGAATTATAGTAAGAGGCGTACAATATATGCCAGAAATGTAGATGGCGAACAAACGAATCAAGGGTGGAACAGGGACTTAGTAATGAAGGTCGGTAGGTTTGTAGGAGACTAGGCGCAGGAGTATGCTTTGGGCCATGAAAGAGTGCAGGACGAGCGAGAAGGGGGTATGGATCTCCTATCCTTACAGTGCAGAGATAGCCCCAGAGGTAACAGCAAAACATAATTTTCTGGTGTGTTATTGCTCTCCTGTTTAGGCACATATTGTAAATCGCTGTTTTTAAAGGAATGGTTCGGTCAACATTTTTTATTGTCCATACGGGTCGGCCATGTGTTTTTAAGCCTAAATCGCACAATTTTAGAAAAATGTCCTATGGACCTTACCCGAGTTTTCGTCCATTAAACGCACGCGAAAACAGGCACTAGGGTGCTGCCATTTTGTGATAATCCTATCACTTGCCCCATCGCCCTGGCTGACCTGCTTTTGCGGCACTAAATCATATCCCCCGCCCCTGAGCCTGTCATCAGCAGACGCGTACCTCCCATTTCACAACGCCAAAGCACGTCTCGTGTCAACAATCGCTGCGCTTGAGCTAATGACGTGTCGCCATGGAAACGGCAGGAAGCCTCTTTACTCAATAAGTATAAACAGACCGTTTCACAACACAGAGCAGCAGATTTTCGATTCCATTCCTCTCTCTGTGTTACTTTGAGTATTCTGTGACTCGTTTCTGTGCTCTGGTCAGCTACCTTTGCCGCTTGTAGCCCGTGTGAACACCTGTACCATCGCTATAAATTATTTTAGTTTGTTTACCACACAATGGCTACAATAATGCCCTATACATGTACGAGCCCGAGTATACCGAGGAGGAACTACTGGAAAGGGAAACACGCGAAAACGATGGGGCTTCAGATGGCAGTTGGCAGGACGAATCAACGGATGAAGACACTGGACCTAGTCGCATGGACGGTGTTTCCACCTGGTGCACATGCAATCGGTGCGAGCTAATGCCAACCGAGGAGGAGAACTGCTGCTGCTGTGAAAACTCGGGATGCGTGGCCTACATCTCGGAAGGCGAGCCACGACCACAATGCATCACCGAGCTGCCAGACTTCAGGGCAGCCTGCCTCACACGGTCCGTGTTGAGGATAATGATGGTGCTTATGCACGAACTTCGCGCAACTGTTCGTCCTCGTAATCCGAGTAACGAGTAAGTATATTCTGCTTGTGATGCCACTCCTATTTCATGGTCTTCTCTATAGCCAAAATCACATATGCATATCATGTTAACGCATGAAAGTCGTTCAATAGTGTGCAGTCTCTAGATAGCATTTGTCCACGCAGAATGCCATTAGTTACAAGAATTGTCATTGACAACAAACGTTTAATAAACTTATCTTGTTCATTTAAAAACAGTTTGTATCATTCTTTTTCACAGGTGGTACCGGCTGGTGGCATATCGTTCCTTTACATGGTGGCTTCACGGGAGGCTTGGACACCGCGTTCGAAGAGTAATACCCGCCTGTGCCGTTCGTGCCATAAGAGAAACTTTCCCGAGTGACAGCGGTCAGTACAGGGGATTTTCCCTCGCTGTGCTGCAACCTGACCTGTACAATGTGTAAAGTCTTGTATTTTTGTGCCATCAAAATAAGATACAAAATAAAACACCACATATATTTCAACAACGGTTGTTTTGATTTTTTAAATGAATGAAGTGTGTCTCCATTCAAGGATGGACGTCAGACATCTGTGCTCCGAATGGGTGAAGGTCAGGTCGCTGTGAAGCGGGGTGGTCACTATCTAAGCTAACATAATATATTCTCAATAATGCATGCACTAAATAACACTTGTTCAAAGTCTTTCAGTAGGTTATGTCTCTATAAAAGTGTCACATATATCTATGCTATCAATTAACACACTGGTTGAAGTGTGGGTCTGTGCTCACAAGAATCTCTGGTATGTGTCATTTGTTATTGATAGGCAACGATATACTGTGGTAGGGGTCTAATGTTAGTTGGGGATCTGCTAGGTGGGCATCATGGCGTGGTCAGTGGTCTGGCACATGAAGAGAATGCCTTGCAAGGACACAGGGTCAGAATGGCAGTAAGTTTCCACTGGCGAGGGTGCGTGGGCAAGGACACGTTTGTGGAGATGAAAGAGCTATGTGCTTAGTTCAGGCTGGTTCACATGCAGGACAGTGATCTCAGAGGAAGATTGATGTGTTACATTTATTAGCTGTTGTAAATACCTCCGGAGTTTTCCAGTCAGAGTGGGAACGAGGGTGGGGGCCATGTGCTCTGCGCGCTGTCCTATCGCAGTGAGGCCTGGTCATCAAGGTGGAGTCGAAAGGGGGTGCAAAAATGGATGCTCAGTGGTCCCATCTACGCGAATGTCAACCAAAGTTAACATCACATAAGGGCAAGGGGCGAACCCACTACTGGAGGCACTTGGTCCGAGTTTCTACTGAGAAGTAAAGGATGAGAGGGGCCTGATGGCCCCTCGCTCCCACACACTTGCCTGCACGCCCACCGGCCCATCCATCCACCCCCACCTCTCCTATCAAAGGCATTTTGCACCCGTGGATGAACGCTGCCATGGTGTGCTGTCAGGGGCGATAACGGCCAAGGTGCCAAACACCATGTACACTTCAAAAGGTATCCCACGCCAAAGGGGCAATCGCTCACATGGCCTCCTCAGACCCCGTGTCTCCAGGCAGGCCTCCCCTGAGGCAGGCCGCCCCCCTGCAATCCACATAAGTGCGTCTCCATTCAGCAGTCTTCCTGTGCCTTGTCTGCATGCCCACCGGCCCATCCATCCACCACCCCTCCCCTATCAAAGGCATTTCGCACCCGTGGATGAACGCTGCCATGGTGTGCTGTCAGGGGCGATAACGGCCAATGTGCCAAACACCATGTACACTTCAAAAGGTATCCCACGCCAAAGGGGCAATCGCTCACATGGCCTCCTCAGACCCCGTGTCTCCAGGCAGGCCTTCCCTGACGCTGGCCACCCCCCTGCAAACCACATAATACCACGACATACACACGTCATTCATTCACAAACACACCCCTGTTTCTAATACTTTATAAACCACTTGATATGTCTCATGAGAACATCTTTGTGCTTTGCAAGTCAACTCCTGATTGTTCTACCTGAGAAGCACTGAGATCTATGCTAATCTGCTCGTCGTCGTGCCATCTGTGACCGCTTCGAGCAAACACGTCAGTGTGCTACCTGTGGCCATCTACCTGTTCTCCTGCAACATACTGCTCGGCCTGCTGAATCCAACTGTTTGTTGATCAAGGTAAGGCCATGTATCCTAGTCATATTTCGGTCATTTTTAAATTTCTATCTATTTGCGATTAGAGTACCCAATAGTGGTATGTTCATTTGGCTCATTGCTATTGACTTGAGTTTCAATGTTTATGCTATCAATAGATCTATTTATTTTCATCTGTGTCAATTGTCATCGAATTGCATCCTTCGGGGGTCCAGTCTATAATGTAAGCATGTTTCCTTCTCGTGCAAGACAGAACATCCAAGGGACGATTCACATGTTCAGAGTTTAGTCACATCATTTACAAATTTCTGCAACTTATGCAAACACTAAGCCGCACATGATGAACTGGTATAGTTCCGGCGAGTAAAACAAACTTTGCATTGAACATTGTATGGTTCATTTACTTTTGTATCACATTTTTATTCATCAAGATTGTTTAATAATGTCGATATTTACTTTTCAGAATTTTCAACAATGCCTGCCTGTTCGATTAGCGGTTGCCCTTCGAAGACCCATGCTAAATCTGAAGGCACTACAATGCATGTATTCCCGAAAACTGTTGATCGAATAAGAGAATCGGTCAGACATTGCGGATATCCACTGCATGAGCTTGAAAGTAGACTTCAACAAGTCTTTGAGGACAAGAGGGGTGATCGATACCGCATCTGCAGCCGGCACTTTCCCTCGAACATGTACGGCACATCTTGGGTAACAAAGAAGAATAAACTGCGAACGACACGAAAATTGCTCGCAAAAGCTATTCCCACTCTATTTGTCCACATTCTGCCACTGGTGAGTCAAGTGTCCGTTTTTAGCTTTAGGCCTTGCGGTAGTGTGTAAGTAGCCGAATGGATTCATTGATATTGTAGGTGTTGTTTCCAATTTGTAATACTTTCGACATTGATATGAGTGTATAGCTTTTCGAATAATGACATTTATCAATATATTATTTTTAGATTTCATAACCCACAAACAAAATCTATATATGGGCACAGGGAACTGTGCTATATTGCGCATTTTCAAATGCATTACTCAAGTATTCTGTCTCCTTACATGGCAATTTTAAATCAATTTTTATCAAACAATAATTTACCTTTACAACTGCTTGACTATCCCTTGAATCTGAAGCAAGAACATTCTACTTCCGTGACGTGCTCGCAGTTATCAACCACTTCTAGCGCGTATCAAGTAATCTTACTTGGCTATTCCGCTACAGACTTGTTTTATGCATGTCAAGTAATAGTTGTTATGTATCGTGCGATTAGTTTACCAATTGTTTGGTTAGTGCTTTCCAATTGATATACACCTTGGTTGTCATCCCCTGGTGTTTGATTTCAGTTATAATTAGTGTTATCCATGCTAATGCAAGTACTGTCTTTCAGGGAGATGCTGAAGCGTCCACCACGTTGACAACAGCCCTAGATGTTCTTCAGCAGCACGAGGTATGGATACTGACAGCTCCATCGACCGTGATCATCAGGACTGGAACACTTGTCGTTTGTTCTACACCATGTTTCATTCGTGGTTAGCCATTGATATGTACCAGTGCGGTCGACCCCAAGTGTGTGTTATGTTTTCAATATTGTAAGCCTTACTAATGCAAATACTATGTTTCAGGCAGTTGTTGAAGTGTCAACCCCCGCACTTGATGCAGAGCCTGACATTCAAGTAATTCCAGGGGAAGTGGAAGCGGGACCATGCGGATACGAATCGGCGCAACAGCTTTCGGAAGTGCGCACTTCATTTACAACATCCCTAGATATTCTTCAGCAGCACGAGGTATGGATACTGACAGCTCCATCGAGCGTGATCATATAACGTGATTCCATTTGCTATACTTTCTTCCCTATTAACGCAAGTACTGTGTTTCAGGGAGACGATGGAGCTTCCACTATAATCACAACATCCCATTTAGATGATGCAGATGTAAAGAAATTGGAGAAATAAGTCGATAAAATCGGATCATATTTAAATATTCCTTGATTCTTTTAGACAAAGCATCATTTGTGGTTATCTCTTTATATGTACCTGTGCCGTCGACCCCAAGTGTGTGTATGTTTACAATATTGAAAACCATACTAACGCAAGTACTGTGTTTCAGGGAGTTGCTGATGCATCCTCCCCAATACAATCATTCATGGCAGTCCATGCAGAGCCAGAGGTATGGATACCGACAGTTCCATCGAACTAGGTCATCAGAGCTCGAATACTTGTCGTTTGATTGTTCTACACAATGTTTAAATCGTGTTTAGCTATTGAGATGTACCTGTGTGTTCGTCCTCATGTGTGTTTTATGCTAACAATATTGTGATACATAGTAATGAAAGTACTGTGTTTCAGGGAGTCGATGGAGCCTCAATCCGTGTTGTCTATGCGGATACAGAAAATATAGTCGTTGCAGCGCAACAGGAAGGGAAGGGATGCGGAAACGAATCGGAGCTACAGCGTGCGGATGTTGAAGGTCGAGTCAAAAAAGTGGCAAAGAAAAGAAACAAAGATAAGGTTAGTTACAATCAGTTCATAACTTTAGAAATTCTTTTGTGCTGGGGACTATTTTATGTTTTTTTTCCAGTCAATTGTACTATACTTTATCTTGTGTTTAAACTGAACATCCCTTTTCCAATCCGTCCTCTAGTTACCCGTGGGTGTACGAGCTATACATACACAGACAGTGAAGCGAATGAGAGATGTTGCTTGCCAGACCATTTACACTATGGAGGAACTATTAATTCAGACGCAGCGTGTTGAGACTAGAGATGCTCATGTCCAATGGCCAGAACATGAAATGAATGTGTCGGGAGAATCCAGTAAAGTTGTAATGGACCATTGCTACAGTGCGACTGCAACACCACAAGAAGATGATACTGAATGTATTGAAGATGGCTCTGAAGTAGTCACAGATCAATTCACACAATCTACAACCGCCAAAAAATTGCCACCAAAAAAGCTGTCGACATTGTTGTGTTCTCCCATCAATGTTGAAGTAACAGATGTTGAAATGACAGAGAATGAACCAGCAACAGCATTCACTGACGCATCAGAACCTGATATCAGCGATATTTCTTTCAATGCTGCAGATAAATGCAGTCCGAAACAAGTGTGATGCCGGATGACAGTCTAATGAAAGAGGGCAAATACATAGTATTCGACAGTTGTTTGATGGATATTATAAGTATGCTGCAATGTGGGCATTCCGTCAGAGGGAAAGTAATGTGGAAGCCATTGATTCATGTGACTCGTCAAAAACAAGGCATTAACGTCACAATACATGCCGCCTGTAGATTAAATCATACGTTCTCATGGTCTGCACAACCGATGCTGGGGAAACTGCCAGCAGGCAATATACTGTGTGCAGCTGCATCACTTTTTAGTGGCTCCGGTTTTAGAAAGTTAAAGTCTTTCTTTCAGTTTGTGGGACTCCATTTCATTTCTAAAACGCAGTACTACAGATACCAACGTGATTATCTATTTCTGGCCATTAGTGATGCTTGGAAAATTGAACAATTGTCTCTAGCAAGTACATTCGAAGGCAAACGATTCAGGCTAGCCGGCGATGGACAGTGCGACAGCCCTGGATTTTCTGCCAAGTACTGCACCTACCACTTTCAGGACATGGATAGTAAGAAAATTGTGAGTTTGGTGGTCGTGCAGGTAACACAATGTAAATCCTCAGTGGCCATTGAGAAACTAGGATTTATAAAATCAGTGGAATATCTACAATCGAGGGGAATGCACATCGACCTCATAGCCACGGACAGACACGTTTCAATTGCCAAGACAATGAGAGAGCAGTTCCCACATATTAAACATCAATTTGATGTATGGCATCTTGCTAAATCAATCAATAAGAAAATCTCGGCTGCAGAGGAAAAAAAAGGTTTGGAAAGTATTTCACAGTGGTCCCAGTCTATCAGCAACCATCTTTGGTGGAGCTCCAAAACTTGTGAGGGTCAGTGGAAATCCTACTTGAAAAATGGTGGTCACTGATGCACCACTGTACCAACGTTCACCGCTGGACAGAAAACCTACATTTCCACCAATGTGAACATGGCCCTTTGTCCCCAGAGGAGGCACGGAAGAAGAGGTGGTTGGTTCCATCTTCACCCACACACAAAGCCATTGAGAAGATTGTTTTCGATAAAACTCTATCAAGAGATTTGGGGGGGCTAACAGAATTCTGTCACACAGGAGGTTTGGAAGTGTTCCACAATATGTGCCTAAAGTACAGGCCAAAGCGCTTGCATTTCAGCATGCAGGGCATGAAATATAGGACTCTACTTGCGGTCTTGGCCCATAACGAGAATGTGTGCCGTGAACAATCTAGAACTACAGGTAATGTAGGGATGCTTCGCTACACTACGGCCTTTGTAAAAAAAAGTAAGCAATGGGTGATCAAACCAGTCTATGAGGAAATGGAGTTCGACTTTGTTAAAGGCCTTATTGTTGCTGTACTCGAGAAGCACAGATATGGAATTTTGAGCGTTTCTGTGCAGAGCACGGATGCATTGCCACCAAACATTGCCACTGTGCCATGTCCACCCAAAGAAGAACTCGTTGAGAAGTACAAATCCCAGTTTAAATCATTATAATCTGATTGTCTTTTTGTAAAAAAATGTTATTGTACAGTGTACATACAAAGTATGCAAACCCTAACCCCTACCTTCACCATCCTGGGTGGCGAACAACCTTGGTGTCATCTTTGACTTCTCTCTCTATTCACCTCATATTGCTGACCTTGTCAATATGTGTATGTATTTATTTTTTTAATGTAACTAAGTTTCGCAATCTCATGTAAATGCTGCGCACTGTTAACCGAGGGGAGGCTTGCGTATTGCAAATAATAAAACAAACAAACAATAAATCTCACTTTCAACTCAACTCCTCGGGTACTTTATACTTTCCCTGACCTTGCCCCAAAAAGTCAATATCCCCATAGTTATGGTTCTGTAGGGCTGTAAAGCTCGCGGACAACGAGGACAAAATTGGGGGCCTTAGAACGCGCCAAGCGAGCCGTTGCAGATGGGAGAGAAGCCAGATCGCATTTGCACATTGAGGCCCAGTACATAGATGGATTTGAAAATTCAAGTTCTCACAGATGGCTTTACTACGGGATGTTGCAAAGTAAGAATGTATGCTCATTCCGAGTGAAGGTCAGCGGCTTTGATTTTCAGCTCGCGGCCTGAAGAGGCCCACAACTCGCACTGGCAGTATAAGGTTCTATTGTTTTTGACCTTGAGAGACAGGGACCATGCCGAAAGGACTTCATTTGAAGGAGGTGGGCAATAATGTAAGAGACGATAAGGCAGAAAATTTCGTAAACTAGACCGAGTTTCATGTTAGTTCAGTATACGAAAAATCGTTGTCACGAGCACAGTGGGATTTACGGACTGCATTACGCAGAGACACAATGGATATTGCAAATATAATGTAAGTAACTCTTTAGACGCTATTATACTGGAATGAAGAATTAATGAATGGATGAATGAATGAAGAGCAAGTAAAACGTTTGTGGGATCGTCTTTGTACCGGGCACATGGGCATGCAGGTCCACATTCCACACGCATGTAGACAAACAGTATTTTCTCATTGTGTGTTAACCTAGATTTATTTCGTTAGTTTTCGCATTGATTTTACAGCCGAACATTCTCCATTGCACTATCCTTGCATGCAAATAGTTTCTGATCGGCCGTAATAAATAAAATGAATAATAGTAATAAAGATCGGCTGGCGAGACTATTTATAATTTTTATGTTTTCAAAACAGGTATAACCTACCCTACTGCAACTGCCACCAGTTTCAGACCCCGGCAGGTGGTTTTTTCAACCGCCAGCTGAAGCTTCTCGTAAACAACTGCACCACTTTGACGATCTTATGGGACGATCGCCAAGGGCCCATATGCCCTTACGCGGTACTAGCGGCTAGAAGCAACATATCAACCTTTACGCTGGCCTAGTGCCTAGTTGATGGAACAGCCTTGCGGTTCGCCGTTCGACCAAAGTGCTTCTTTTAAAGAAAACCAACTCCCTGTGTACCATAAAAGAACAGCGCGTGAATCACGATAAAACGGAACAGCATTTGCGGATAGAGAGAAAAGAAAAAAAATCACATTCCGATTTAATATGCCAATTGATGAATATTCTATAACCATTTAATGTCAAATAAATGTACTTTACCAAATGTACCGGGTTGATGTTTGATTTTAAAGAACAGTTTCATATTCCGAATTGTGGCGCACTGTGTTGTGAGTTGATCTGTGTTGGTTTCCGGGTTCTGTGTGAAGTCGCGTAGAAGACGACTGGGCGCGTTTGCCTACGCAGCACAGTAACGACACAGAGAGAGGCGGGGAATATGAATGTTTTGATAATGTCATGCTCAGGGGCGGGGGATATGGTTTAGTGCCGCAAAAGCAGGTCAGCCAGGGCGATGGGGCAAGTGATAGGATTATCACAAACTGGCAGCGCCCTGGTGCCTGTTTTCGCATGCGTTTAATGGACGAAAACTCGGGTAAGGTCCATAGGAAATTTTTCTAAAATCGTGCAACTTAGGCTTAAAAACACATGGCCGACCTGTAGGGACAATAAACATTTTTGATCGAACCATTCCTTTAACTGTCATTTGTTTTCTAAACCACGTGTCAGAAGCAAGGTCTTATGCTGTACCTATTTTTATGGCATTCTTTCTCCAAAACGTAACCTATCCCTCTCTTGCTTAGATCACTGAATAAAAGCTGGTATTGTTATTTGTCCTTGAATGAAATACACTAACAGTACGAAGCACACAATGGGCCTCATTACATGTTTGCCGGCCCGGTAACTACGGTGCCTGTAATCTTGCCGGTACCGTAGTTACCGGAACGACAAACTACGAGTTCTGCTCGCGGGTGCCTTTTCACCCACCCGGTCGGACCTGGAGGGCAGACCGGCACCCGCGAACAGAGCATGTTGGATGCACCCGCACCATTCCCATTGAGCCCAACAGAATGGGGAGTAAACATTTCCGGCCCCTTGCAATGGGGAAATACAGGGTCCGCCAGGGTTGTAATGGCCCTGTATTTCCCAGGGGCTGGAAAAAATCGGTTTTACCAGCAAGGCTACCGCCAAACTTGTAATGAGGCCCAATGTGTCGAATAGCCACAAAGAATTGGTAACATTGACTATATTGAAAGTGGACATACGAAACCTCAGTTTCTATTTCTGTGGTCTCTTGTTCGGAGCGGTTGTTCTGATTGACATCGAGAGAATGGAACACCTGGAATTATGTAAGCGTAACTTAACATAATATTTGTCCGATTGAAAATGGCATGTATGCTGTGCGCTTGATGACTAACTATGTGACGGACTAATGTACTTTTTGACGTAAAGAATGCACGTCGTATGTTATGTTGAAGAATATTTATGCTGCGCGCTATAATCACCTGAGTGTTGCACTTTCGGTTTGTTGTGCCTTTCGCAATCATATATTCTGTGAAGAGTTGTGGGTTGTTAGGCAGCCTATATTGTGGTGATGGACTCCTCCAATACCTGCACCCAAAACCTGAGTTCAGGCCAATGATGTCTACACAGGTTAATCTCTGTGTTCATTCTCTGTGGTGTGGGTGTTGCTCATTTGTTTTCGTCTGGTACTGAATTATATCGTAACTTGTTAGCTAACATATTTTAATGTGTATATTCGGCTACTGAAATATATTCATTTATTCTGTCCTTTACATAGCTATATTCTACCGTTCTGCGCATGCCATTGTTTCCAGCTCCTGTCTGATGGATTCTTCAATCAATATTGGATGATAATAATCAACTGCGCTTCTGTGACTAACATTTTGTGGGACAATCTCCAGGGACCAATTGGTCTTTAGCAGTCGCAGCAACAAGGAGCAACCTGTCAGCGATTATGATGTGAAAACGAGCTGATGTAAAGGCGCTGCGTTTGAAAGTGAAACGACTCCTTATCTTCTGACTAATGGAACACCATGTGCATTCAATGGAACCGTAGGACAAAAGGAAGCTAAAAGAAATGAAACACAGGGATTAATTGATTGCTGAATGCAATCAGTGTTTCATGAGGTACTTATATAAAACATTTGAAGCATGCGATGTTCGCTAGCTATAACTTCTATTGGCTAAATATATAAATATCTTCGTGGACATAATCTTCTATTTTTTGTGTTATGTGAAAAATAAATGTACTTGTAACATTGCAGACTATTCTTGTTTTCTTCAAAATAAATCTTTTCTTCTCCTATTTGTGAAAAGAAAGAAAACTTTTGCGCTTTGAGAGGATGTGTGTGTTTATCTTCCTGGTTCTACGTTGGGTAACGTTATGGCATGGGTGATGACAGGTACGTTTGGCTATGCTGGCCACGAGCATCATGAAAATAGGTGGAGCATATCATTTGGACACATGATGTCAGTTTGAGGGGCGGGTGATCTATATTCTTGCCGCGAGGTAACTTGAACTTAGGGCGATATATCAAGGGATAAGATTAGCACAAGATGGCAGCGCCCAAACCGTTGTTTTTGCTTGTGTAAATGTGAGGAAAACTAAGGTAAAATGCATAGGATTTTTTTTTAAGATCAATTACAGTATGCTTGAGGGCCGATTGAGAGCCACGCCAAGGTGGCTGCTCTTATGTGAGCTCCTGAATCACCCACCGACTATCCTGCCTTTATCCTGCCCATTGTTACAAGGTTTACCCTGCAAAGCTTGTGCAGGCAACCCTGGTATTAAGGGAGCCAGTTTGCGAAGTATCTCTCTGCCCTGTGTCCTTGAAGACGCAGTAGCGATAGCCTGGCCTCCTGTAGAGCCCGGAGCGGGATATCCTGCGGAGGGCGGCGGCAACGGGGTCGATGGGATTGTGAAAAGTGGTGTTCAGGGAGTTTAACCCCAAAGGTCTTGGTCATCCGGCCCCTACAGTGGAAGCACCTGAGACAAGCAGGCTTTCGGAGTTCCCTCCCACGCCCGCTATAACAGCTGTGGATGATCCTCTTTGCCGGTATCAGCTGCAGAACGTGGCAGAGGGACACCTGATGGGGTCCAGTTGTGCTGGCCTGGCACCAGCACCCTCTGACAGGCAGTGGGAGGTCTGGGAGCCCACGCTCAAGGAAAAAGTGAGCTCCGGTTGGAGAAGAAGCGGTGCGCTGCCGCCGCTGGGTAAAGAAAACCCTATTTGAGGAACGAGCAGTGAATGCAGTGGCAAGCTGCAGCAGCCACCCTCTGCCCGCCTTTAGTGAGGCGTGTGATCACACCTGCCCTGAGGCGTGGCCTCGTCGGCGCTGTCGGGAAGTCCAACTTGACAATCATTACTCTGCCTGCAGTGGGGAGAGAGAACATCGCTCTGGTGTTGCTGTGGCGCACTGGGATCTGCTGGCGTCCTGCCGGCCATTGGGCTGCAGACGTCTGGAGGAATAATACTGCTGGGGCACACGACTGAGGAGGAGTAGGAGGTCGGTGTGCCCCCCTCACACCTCCCTTGGAGTGGACACAACTTTGGCTCACCTGGTAAGGGGACAGATGGGGCTGAGATAACAGGGCCCCTAAGTGGAACACAAAGGGCCAAGGCCATCAAAGTCCTCATATATATGAACATGGGTGGAGGCAGCTGGATTGATGCCTCAAGGAAGTTGGCTCCCATGTGGAGCGGGACTCGTAGAGGCACTGTGTAGTCAGAGTCTGTGGGGGAGGAGTAACCACCATCCAAGCAGGACATATACCGATCTGCCACCCCTAACGACTGGACGCGGCTACAGGACGCTGGGAGCACTTCCGGATGGGGCACACGACCATACGAGCACTGATCAAGTTGAAAGCTGGAACACCGCTGGGATTAATGGGGCATCCTGTTGGTGACGGCGTGGTTCAAGCAGCGGCACTCAGGCCCAGACCACTGGAGGCACCTATCTGGCTCTTATGTGAGACGACAGGCCCAAGGAACATCACTGAGCCCCGGACTAGTGATAACTCTAGTGCCTGGGTGGAACCCCTGTCACGGCCACAGTGGTGAGGGGTGTATGCCAGACAGGGGACATTGGCATAAGTAGAGGAGGAGATGGATCCACGAACTGAGCCATCCTCAGACACCTTGAGAGATATAAAAGGGATACTAACACAGTTACAATCGAGGATCAGCTCTCTGGACAGCAAGCTTGACACGCTCGCCTGCAAAGTTGACCACATGGAGGGTCAGGTTGAACAGCCATGGTGACTGGCTGGATGAGGCAGAACAGCATCTATCCACGGTTGAAGATGGATCTGCATCATCTGTGCGGGAACTAGTGCAACTTTAGAAATTTGTCATAGAACTGAAGGAGAAACATGACGGCCTGGAATCCGGATCCCGAAGAAACAATCTCACGATCATTGAGGCCTATGGAACAATGGGTGGAAACAATGCTCTGCGAGGTGCTGGGACAACAGATTTCTCGTCCTTAGTGGGGGAAAGGGCGCACCGTATACCAAGCGGCCGCCCACCAATACTGGAAGCGTTATCCAGGCTGATTATTGCCAGACTGCTTAATTACCATGATCGGCCTGCAGCACTCCAGAGAACTAGGTACCCTCAGTTATGGAGATGATCAGATCCAGATCTTCCTGGATTTTCCAACAAAATACAAGCAGAAAGAAAGAACTTTATAGCAGTGAAAAAAGGCCACATGCAAAAGGATGCAAATACACGATGCTGTTGCTGGCATGTCTACGAGTGGAGCACAAGGGCAAGGCCATGTTCTTCCAATCACCTGGAGGGACGAGTGAATTTTTGGACAGTATGGACAGTGGTGCTGGTCCGGTGAAAGAGAGAAAAGACCTGGCCGGGCCCTTGTCCAGGGACTTGGGCTACAACTCAGTGGAGAAACAGAGCCGTATCTGAGGGTGCTTTTGCTGTGGGAAGGGATAACATTCTGCTGGGATTAGAAGCTATAATTAAGGTGGGTGAAGGGTGGCTGAGCCCTGAGTGACCCCCATGCATCTGCTCAGTAAGAATATGTTGGGGAAGGGGTGGGTTCTTAACTGGCACATTGGGGTTGTCGGTGGGGGTTGGGGAATCAGGGTGAGTTGAAGTTACTGTTTGGTTGCAGTTCGAAAGTTGGATGAGAATGGTTGGTTTTTCTCAGCACACAATATTACTTCCCCCAGCAACATGGCGGGTGAGGCTGAGTCTCATGAGGGATGGCTGATAGTGGGATCCCCTGTATGTTCTGGAATGTAAGTGGAATGCACTGCCCCTCAAAGGCCAGGAGGGTTATACTGTACATGTGGCTGCATAATGTAGACCTAGCTTTCCTTCAGGATACCCACCTCTACCCAACAGTGAATCGGCCTTTACCAAAGCGTGGGGATGCAACAGATATTTGTCATCATACTCTAGTTATTCCCGGCTGGTCTGTACACAGGTCAGAGGCGCTGTGGGTTTCGGGGCACAGAGGCATGGAAGTATGACGAGGAGAGAGCCCTGATACTTACTGGAATCATTCCGGGGCAGGGGTTCACCCTTGTGTATTATTACGGGCCAAACACGGATTCCATAAGGACATTAAAACTCGTAGAGGGTCAGATAGGAGGCACCCTGAACACATGGTACTCTGGGCAGGGGACATTAATGAAGTCATGAATAATCTACTGGATAGGTCCGGGGGGCTCAGTAGAGGATTTACCAGGGCAACAGGGAAATTGCAGCAGTTATGTGCTAATTTGGGTTTGGTAGATGTGTGGAGGGCCAGGAACGGTACAGAAAAAGGGAACACATTTCGGTCATCGATGCATGGTTGCGCATCCCGGCTGGATTATTTTCTTGCATCCGATAGTGGGTCCGGATTGTTTTCGGACCGCAAGATCCTGGCACACACCTTATCTGATCATGCCCCGCTGGTTGCCATTCCCGTAGTGCCTGGCAAGGGCTTTGGAGGTAGGAGCTAGCATTTTAAAAATGAATAGCTTATGAGACTCGGTCTTTCGAGGGGGGGGTGCGGGACGGGATTGTGCGATTCTTTTCAAGGAAAATGTGGTTTTGGGGGCCTCATGCACTACACTTTGAGAGGCATTTAAAGGTGTAATACGAGGCCTTTGTATGGCTAAAGAGGGGGGAATATTGCAAACTATCAGAGCTGAGTTGACCTCATGTGAAACTCGTTTACGTGACTTGGAAACAGCCCCAGGGTTCTTGACTAACGAAGAGAAACAGCCCCGATTCCGTGAGGAACTAAACACATTGAGGGGCAACGCCGACGGGAGGTCAAATTCCTTAATAGATCGACCACTGTGCAGAGAGAACCCGTGGCTTTACTCTTGCGATTAATTGAAGACGAAAATAATAAGTTTCATATTAGTGGGATCATTGACCACACAGGGACACTCAGGAAAACAGATGAAAGCATTATGGGGGAATTAGTCCACTTTTACTCAGGGCTGTACTTGTCCAGGAATGATGGGAACCAAGCTAGGTTACAGGATTATCTAAACCAGATCACACTGTACTGGCTGGCTCAGGGAGAAAGGGAATGGCTGGGGAGGCTATTAGTGGAACATGAGATTCACGAGGCAATTAAATCTGTACCTGCCGCGAAGGCAGCCGGCCCTGACGGTCTTTCCAATGACTTCTACAAGGCCTTCACAGATGTACTGGTCCCTCATATGCTTAACATGTACCAACAAGCGACGCGGGGTGGGGAACTGCCAGGGCCGATGCAGTAGGCAGTGGTCACGCTCCTCTTGAAGACGGGAAAGGAGGTGGGCAGCTGCGCGTCCTACCACCCGATATCACTCATAAACTTAGACAATACGATACTGGCAAGAGCACTGGCTAATAGACTCACCCCGCTGATGCTGAAGTGTGTCCTGGATGATTAGGCCAGGTTTATACCCGGGCGATCCACTTCCTATGGGCTCCATAGATTATTTGGCCTCATGTTGGCGCAGGAGCAACAGACTAACCACCTGGTAGCAGCCCTCCTCGACGCTGAGAAGGCATTCGATTCAATTGAGTGGCTGTTTCTCTTTACCCTGCTCAGGCGGATGGGAATGGGGGAAGACTTTATATATATGGTCTCACTTCTGTATAGGGGCCCGGTGGCCTGAATTCAAGTGAATGGTAAGCTCTCTGCACCCGTGAAGATGGGAAGGGGAACCAGGCAGGGGTGTCCCTTACATCCCCTTCTTTTCACCCTTGCAGTGGAACCCTTGGCGGAGATGGTTAGGGCCTGACACATTGACAGGCATTGCAACTTTGTACGCATAAATTAATCATCTTGCTCTATGCAGATGATTTGATACTCTTTATAGGGATCCGGAGGAGAATCTCGTGCCTGTCATGAGGGATGTTTTGGCTTTCGGACGACTTTCCGGACTCAACCTTAATCCCTCCAAATCGGTTGTTTCCCCTGACCAATGGGACCGTGAGGTTGCGGGATGAATTTGATTTTCTGTGGCACCTCGAGCAGACCCGTTATCTGGGGGTGATGGTGGCCAGATCTCCAGACTTGCTTTATCGGGAGAATTATGAGGCGAAGCTGGAGAGTACTGACTCATTGCTGGGGCGGTGGAGGAATCTACCCTTGTCCATACTTGACTGCACTGCATTAATTAAAATGGTCATTTTGCCGAGATTTCTGTACATCTTCCTTAATGTCCCTATGCTGGTTCCCTTAAAATTCTTTAAGTCTCAGAAATCCGCTCTAACAACCTTCATATGGTGGGGGAAAACAGGCCAGAATGGGGTGGGAGAAGTTGACTGCTTCCCTAGAGAAGGGGGGGATTAGCCCTGCCGGACCTGAAAGCCTACTGGATGGCGGCACAGGCGTCTTATTTGTAACACTGGTTTGAGACGAGGCCGGATCGGGCTCACGTGCAGGTGGCGAGGGCACTGGTGTCGCCGTCAATACTGAGGGCGGTGGTTCTCACCTCCCCACGGTTGGTCACAAAACACCTAAATATGGTGGAACTGAGTTGGAAGCGCATCGAGGGCAAACCCAGGGCCGAGATGCTATACTCCCCACTGCTCCCGATCAAGTATGTACAAGGAATACCCCTTACAGGCGAGAACATTTATACCCAGTGCATGGATAGGATGGGGTTAACCAGCTGGGGTGATCTATTCCCGGACTGACAATTCCTGTCGTTGGACGGATTTAAAGCTAAAGGGGAAGCAACGGCATTAGATATTTTCACTTATTTCAGACTGTGGGTAGGGTTGAGAGACTGGTTTACAGACTTCCCAAAAGAGCCCCCGGAAGCCCTGCTGAGGAATGAGATGGTTAGTGCAGGGTGCAGGACCAGGTTAGTCTGCAAAATATACTCTACTATAACTGGTAGGTCCACTGGGTGGGCTGCAGATTCTCCCACCAAAGGGGACAACGCACTGGGTGTACCACTAAGTGAGAAGGTTTGGAAGTATTGCTGTCTGCAGACTCGAAAAATGGTGATTAACTTTAAATTGATTCATTTTAAGTACCTGCATCAGTACTACCTGACCACGAAGGATGTTCGTAGGTTTTTCACGGAATCGCCTGCATCATGCCAGAAGTGCGGTGCTTCTCCTGCAAGTTTCTTACATTTGGCCTGGGTATGTGCCCTGGTTCAATCCTTTTGGATCAAGGTGTTTGACATGGTTGAAGGAGTTGCCGGAGAGCATGTGCCGCCCTCTGAAATATGGTCAATGGAGGAAGGACATTACACAATGCCACGAGTTGGAAACTGACTAATGGGGCTCTGGTAAACCCAGCATCCAAGTCAAAGGACATATGGGGCCCGTACATTGCTTAATTGTTTTCAATCAGCAGTGGGGATTCAGTAGGCTTGTCTTTGCAGAAAGTGTGGGAAAATGCATTAATGTAGGGGAGGCCAGGGTGCGCTGAAAGAGTGTTTCCTTTTTTGTGTTTCTTTGTATTGAATGGAAAATCAGAAACTAATATAAACAGTTAAAAAAGAAAAAAAAAGTATGCAAAAAAAAAAGCCCGATCGATTGGCACAATAACATTTCTGAGCGAACTTCCCCTTTAACAACATCAAGATCAGACATGCAAACATTTCTGCAGCATGTGCTCAAGACACCCAGTTATCTTGAAGGCAAGCAAGATGTTGCACCGAGTTTGACCTCAGGCGAGTTGGACCTACTGTGATGGGCCACTACGAATTCGAACCAGCCATATCTGGGAATTGGGCACAGGATTGCTGCTGAAATAGTGGCCCCAATCAGCTTCCCTGCTAGAGCTATGAAAGAAAACTAAGGTGCCCAGTGAAGCAGGGGTGGGGTATAATAACCCCTGGCTTCTCTGACGCCTCGGATATCTACTAACACACCCAGGCAGCTGCTTATGTGCCTGGATAGATCAGAGAAACACAAATGTCACAGTAAATATTTACGTAGAGGGTGGAACACATCTGGGTCTCTCATAACGTTTAAGTTCATCAATTTTAGGGTTGCGAAGTCAATTTAAAAAAAGTAAAGGCGCTCCTGCAGTGCCAAGCTATACTGTACTAGAGGCAATTGGCAGTAAGTGGTGTGATAAGGCAGTGGGCATTTAAAATAGTTCTAACTTGGAAGGGGGTTGAAATCCGTCCATGGAGTTGCCTGCGCTGTTCTAATGCTAGCCACGTTGCATGCCAGACCAACAGTTCTGAGCTAAAATTGGCGCTCGGCTGCCCTGTGCGGTTAATCCTTCATTGTGCGGCCTGTGCTGGCCACTTCCAGTGCTTTGTAGTTCTCAATTTGCCTACTAAAAATCGAGGGCTACTAGTGCCTGAATGCAGATTAAAACGTCAGGAATCTCAGAAAACGGGCACAGTAGCTTACATTTCACCCAAATAAAAGGTTTTCTGTCTGTAAGCACTCTGCTGTGCTCAATTAGGTGCTTATAGCTTCAATTGGCTCCTTTTATTTTAATGCCACCAAGCACTAAAGGTAAAGCTGTGCCATAGCAGAGTCAGCAGCATGTTTGGAGAGGCAAAATAATCTGCCCTTGCACCATATCAGGGCCCTGTCCAAGGTCACCTTTAAAACCATGCCCAGGCCTGGCTGTAGGGGTGTGTGTGGTTCACAGAAAGTCATGAAATCAATTCTCATCCTGCCCTACCAACACTGGTGGTGACGGTTGGCTTTTTGCATGGTCTTTACAAACATCTGCCAATGTGCACGTGCTTAGGGTAGTTGAAGTACATTGAGACTTTTACAGGGGCGTAGGAAACCCATAAAATCTGGGGGTAGGGGAGCAGGGGACACCTTGGGGACTTTGCTTGTTTAATTTATTTATTGTGTTTTAATCAAAGAACACGACTTTCACATTAAAATAGCAGTACGTATTAAATTACATATATCATCACTGTATAAAACAAGAGAAAAGAAGAAAATAAAACAGAAGAAAATTAAGAAAAAGAAAAGCAGCTCAGAGTATAAAATCCTCCCAGCAATGGACATTTAGAGAAATCTTTTATAATACTCCCACCTGCGCTTTAAGTGCAAATGCTTTATGGAGTTTGGCCAGCCCATCCTATCCTATTGCACTTGAACCCTCAATGATGGAACATGAGTGTGCCCCTTTAGAGCAGTGTATGGGCTGCAATCATACCTCCGCACCAGGGTATTCACTGGATTTACATGGATAGCGGAACAAGTGCTGTTGTGAATCTCGAGGCTCTGCTTTATTTTTTTCTGGGTCATCCAGATGGCTTAGGTGGCCTCTATTAAAAATTGTCTACAACTCATTATTTAGCTGGTGGTGGGTACCAAAAATGCAGTTGCATCCCTATTTTAAAACAAGTGTTGGCAACGCCAACCATTTGTGCTTTAATTTAATTAGGTACCCACTGATGGTGGCAGCTGCAAAATGGTGCAAGTACCTGGACATTTAATAGAAGTGCCTGGCAAATGCCAAATACGTATACACAAGCAAACACTTGCCATTGCTGGTTTTAAGCAGGACTTCAGTGAAGGAAATGCATAGTGCTAATAGAGTGGCTGAAGGCATCCCTGGATAAAACATTTGTATTATACCAGTAGTATGTTCCCAGCTCCAATTAAGTTCTTAACTACACAGGGCTTTGTAGTAAACATCCCTAAATCAGTGGCTTTATCTTAATCAGAACTGGCACTTTACGATCCTTCTAGTGTTTTTTTAAAGGAATAGGTTAAGGGGTAAAATTAGTCTATGGCCTGAGTGGCATCCATCCACCAAAAACCCATGAAGGATGCTAAGATAGCCCAAATAACATTATGATGTGTCGCAAGGCAAGATGCCACGCACCTTAGCACCAGCTCCCACTACAGGACAGGTCAGAGGTGAATATATACCTCATTTAAGGTTAGTCCTGACCTCAGACCTAGGCTGCAGGTAGGATTGAGTGAAAAGGGAGTTGATGCAGGAACAGCCTGCTGTGACTGTCTCTTCCTGGAGAGGAACCAGACAGGAGTGCAGATGACACTGGGGCAGTGGGAGAGCGCTGAGCCTGAGCTCCCACGTTCCCTCTAATAAATCCTCCCCATGCCGGCCTGCACCTGGGAGAGGGGGGCCACTGTGTGTATTATCAGGCCCAATCAATGCGCAGACAGATATGGTGTAGTGTATATATCTGCAATTATTTCAACAAACAACTTCTAATCGTCCTCGTGCAGGCCTTGTGAGCATGGATTAAGTGTTAGAAGAAGACGTATTCGTGACTGCACCCTTTATCTGGGAAAATGAGGCAAGCCACCATTCTTCCTTGTACAAATCTCTCCTCTGTACCCTTCTATACTCGACATTCTTGTTTGCTGTACACCCTTTTCTCCAAAGTCCCTTCCCTGCACCCCACACCAAGTCACTCCTCTGACACACTGCCCTCTGCACTTTCTCACTTGTCTGCACTTCTCCCTTATTTGTGAAAACCGAAGCACCTCCTATGCCATTTCTGGCCTAAACCACTCTCCCTGTGTTCTGGTATTTCCTGCACCCCTCTCTCACCAGCACACACTGGTCACCCCGTGCTGCAAACCATCCCTATCTTTCATCTGCACTCTGTTCCCATCTCTCCCCTCCCTTGCTCCTCTCTTTTTCTGTCCCCTGCACCCTTTGTGCCCGTTTTCACTTTGCAGTCCCACACTCTACTGCACCCCAGTCCCTCGCTTCCCATTCCGCCATGGCCAGCACCCCACAGAACTCTCATCTGTACACTTACTCAGCACTTTCTCCTCAGTCTTCAGAGCACCCTCGATATCCTGGCTTACATTTCACAGGTTGTCTCTTGCACGCCTTGCATGACCAACCACTCCATATAGCTTCTCAGAATAATCTGGAACAGGCATGCCAGATCCATGACCTTAAAAGGGCCCATTGATACCTGCAAGCATTAACTCTTAACAAATAGTCAGGAGCATGGATATTTGGAAGGGGGGACAGACACAGAAGCCACTAAATCCACATACTGCCGAGGCTCTACCCTGAAAATCTGATCGTATTGCAACCACTCAAGTACGCTGACAGAAACAGCCAGGCTGAATAAAACAGGGTGAAGCTTAGCCAAGACCTACAGAAGATTAGCGCTCAATTTCATTTGAGAGATGCGCAGGATGGGCACCAACAAATGGTTTACTTTGGGCAGGGACAGAGTTCAGGTCTGGGCTGGTAATAGTTTGTTTTATGGAATATAATAACACTTTGGTCATAGCGCTTCATGCTAGATGCTTTCAGCTTATAGGCAATATAATAGCAGGTATTATTACCATTTGATCGGTACTGAATATATGAAAGGTTAAGTGGACCCGGCTGCTGCTGGGTTTGAACTAGCGAAATGCAGGTAGCACTCATGTCAGAGACCAAGCTTTAGGTGTGGTACCATCCAAGCCTCAAGCAGGTGTGAGTTGGTGGGAAGAGGTGGAGGGGTGTGCCTTAAGTCCTCCTGATATTAGAGTATACATCAAGTGTTTTCCCTTGCCTACCTTAGATATTACTATGTAAAGAGCACATATCCCACGTAGCGGCCCTTCTTGAGATTGGCACATCCTCATTTTACTTTATATGGTTTCATGAGGATTTGGTATACAATGTCAGGCTGATATCTCGGGCAGTGTCTGCACTTTGCAAGCCAGGCCTAGAGTACAGGGACATCTTGTAGAAAATCCAGTCTTTGCCAGATTGTGTAATCCTGGGTGAATCGTGTGACCCCCCACTGTGCATTATTTTCTCTCTAGGTTTACTTGGGATCACCTAGAAGTGACTTAGTTGGCAGAGGACACTATAACGAAATGCCTTAATCGTAAATGTTCTAACAGAGTTTCTTGTTGCTCCATGGATGCTAAGCATGTTGAGTGAGTGCGAAGAGGGACAATGTGTCACAGCAATAGATGTCACCTCCAGCTGGGGGACCGGGTCTCATTTTGGGAAGCAGTTATAGATAAATTCATAGAATTTGTAATGTTTTTACAGAGAAACAGGTCAGGTGCAGTCAGCGTGATCCAACGCTAAGGAAATAAACTAGAAACAATTTCAAAGTAACCTGACAGTTTAGGGGCACTAGTGTAAGCAGCAAAAAAATCGTCATGCCCTTCTCCTTAAAAAAGGCAATACATAATATATTAAACTGTGTTGTGCCTGGCATTTGTATAAAAACTGCATGTACATGTCAATATTGTTAGGAAAGATTTCCATTTATGTGTAATTTTCCCTCCAGTTGTGTACCCCCCACATTTTTGCTGCTGTTTAACACCAAAGTCTGACTTGTTACAACTTTTCTGCCACATGTAACAAGTGCACAATGTACCTTCCAGTACAGTGCACTTGGGTCTCTTAGTCATTTCCACAGGCCATAGATACTCTTGAAGGATTTTCTTTTAGGAGATGTGCAGATGTGTCACGGACAGGGCCAGTGGCAGCTTATCTTTTCATATAATTTTAACCCCTTCGTGCCAGGTAAACCGCGATTACCGCGTTTGGTACAAATAGGTGGCCTGGCTCCAAAATGGCCATGCCACGAGGTTCTTTGTCCTGTCCTTTGGCCATCTTGCCCCTTTGCCTTCCCCAGGTCGAGCCGACCCGGGTCAGTCCTTATTTGGGCATGCATTTTCCTGCGAAACGCCAAGCTTTTGCGGGCTTCTGCATGCCTTGTGGGTGTGCCTCCAGGATGTGTGCTGGGGTGTCTGTGCGTAATACACATCCTGGGTGACAGAGAGTCTGGAGTGTTGTGAATGCCTGGGACCACTGTTGTCCGTGATTGGTCCACGAATGGTATGCCTGAATGTGAACAGATCTCCCATTGGGTCCTCATTGTTTTGGCACGAGGGAGATTCTGGATAAGAGAAGCCCCCAAACAGCCATACCATGTCGATCTCTGGAGTTCTCACTGAACGAAGCATAGGATCCAAGTATCCTGAAGCTAACAAGCTGAGTCAAGGAACTGCTGGTGACCCGCTGGAACGTTTGACACCCAGAGCCTGCTCTCGTCCCGTGGGACTCCTCTGCATCTGGTCATCCTAGAAGGTCTGTGAAGACGCTTCGACCCATTGGAATAGTGGGACCAACTATTCTCGGCACCTTCACCAAAACCTGCAAGTAAGCCTTCTCGGAAGTGTCCCTGGGCCAACCAGTCGGCTGACCAGCTTATGCAGGATCTTTGCACTGTCTCTGGAAGGAAGATAGAGCGATTGTGAACGGGGGCAGTCAGCAATGCACCCCCCTTCCTTGCCACAGCCCTTAACCCAAGACTACAGCGACAAAGACACCAGATGAAAAGGTGTGCGTGCTCTGGCACTGTGTGTACTGGGCAGCAGGGAGAACACCCAACGTGCTCTGTCACTGCGGGCGAGGGGCGGGGGAGTTCTGGTCCTGGACCCAGTGAGGTGTTTTATGGCACCGCAGCACAGGGTCGGACTGGGACAAGTAATAGGCCCGGACACCCAAATAAAGTGGCCCACCCCTCGCCTCAAAAAAGTGTTGCACTCTTCGCCTCACGACCCTTGAGCTCTGATGACATCACCAGAAGTGATGTCATTTGACCCCACCCCAAAGTGACATCCCGGGAAGCAATGAAACACAACCTTTCACCCCTTGACACCCCTTGACAAAACAGGAAGTGGCATCATCCTATTTCCATTAAGTGTGAAGATCATTTGACAGTGTTGCTTGCATGGAATGAACTCAGTTATAGTTCTTTGTTTCATTGTAATATTAAGTAAGAGCTTTAGCATCACATCACATTTAATTTAATGCCATTGAAATTTCAATTTGTTTTTATACTCACTTGATTGAGGACAGTTAACTCCCAGTGCAGCAAACCTACATTCAGTAGCAGGAGACATGCACCAACCCCTCTCTCTCTCTCTGTGCAATTTGTGGCCGTATGACTTTCGTCATTAACCATGGATTGCATTAGGGGAATCTGGCGCACGCACAGATAATGATCGTTGTTTAAAATAATGGGGTGGCCAATCAGTTTCCAGTGGTAGCGCACGTGCCACCCGATGCCACTTGGACACACCTCTGCCTACCAAACCAGGCACAGGAAAGGGCAAATGAAATCAGGCGCATAGAGCCTGGGCTGTTAGAGTCTTGAATTGCAGTGATTTGTTTAAATATCCATACATTGGCGGCAATGTTTAATGTGAATAGTGTAGTCACTGCAATCCCGTGCCAACAATGCTCTATCCTTCTGCAATGCACACTGTGTTCTTTTGGTGCATGCACGCGTCTGCCGTGTACATTCATAGTGTCTGTGATGAGAGTGTTTTGATGGGCATGTGCCTCTTACTATATATGACCATGATTGAGTCTTTCTTCATTGTCCTTTGTAGCTCTGCCAGGATTCAAACGCAAACCATTGCCTTCTGGTTGAGTCCGGTCGAGATAGGCAGTGCCAAGCTTCACCCTTGATATCCGGGGTAGCGCTAAGATATTTCTACCTGTAGTGCCACTCCAACGCTTGGTTACTAACCTACAGGTGGGGCATGCGACGTCTACCTTTACATCTGTGGATGGTAAAATAGTTATCTGCAAATGTATACTTCGTTTTAACACAGGGGTTTTGTTGCTGAAAAATTGAAGCCATGAATTACTTTAATTCTAATATTAAATTTATTTTTGAACTAATTCACCAAATGGAAATCTAATTTATCTTGAAACCTCATGTCCTCATGGACCAGATAGAACTGCGTGTGCAGAGGTGACCATAACTGAAGGGCATTTGTATTCCGTATCTTAGTAGCCTTTTGCAGCATGCACACACTGCAAGCATATTCCCTAGGAATGCTTTCAGAAAGTGTTGGTAAGACTTGACGTGTGGAGCGGGGAGCCTATCTTTCTTCCCTTATGAGTTCTGTGCCGTGTGTATGAATGTGTGTAGTGAAGGCTCTGACATTAATAATAATGTGTCATACATGGTGTACCTGAGTGCTGCTGCAAAACGGAAGTTTGATGGATGGATAGGGCTGGCATTGGCGACATGGACAGTTCTAGGTCATGAATGGAGGCTTTCTAGGAGCTACCAACAGGGAGTGCTAGGTAGGCCCTGCAAGCAGCAATGGATTCAACCACGTCAACCCACCTGTAGTGGATCAGATCTTTGTATCCATCGCTTATGGTTGAGGTCAGCCAAGCCAAGGCCCCTTGAATTGGGGTAGTCCAGCCCTTTGTGCATAAAATGAACATGGTGTGGTGTTGCACAAATGAATCTCCCATTCTGATATTTTGTTTGTATTTTCAGACCTGCATCTTCTCGTGGGAGTCCCTTCCTTACGGTGTTCTCAGACTTCTGTAAACACTACCACCAATGAGCAGCTGACATCCAGCCTTATCTGTGACCACTGTGGGAGGTAAATTAACATGAAGCAACGTATTAAAAATGGATAGCATATGTTAATGTTCTGTTAGTCCATATCTATTTCTGCATTGCAGACTTGTCCTGGTTGTTCCAACACTAAGGATTGCTGTGTCCCTTCCAATGAATCAGGTTATGCCACAAACTGAATTTAAAACGGTGACACTAAAGACATGCTTCACTTCAGTCCATTTTCAGGACCCAGGGGGTTTCTTCTTTTATTATTATTATTCAAATCTTATTGTTTTTTGGTTAAAAACATTTCAACCTTTACAAACAGAGAACACAATTTGTTAAAAACATACACTTGAATAAAAACATTTGTCTCCCGCTCTATTTGAAAATCTAAAACACTTTTAAAATTTAATTATCACTAAATACACAAATGATTATCTACAGCCATGGTTCCCCCTTCAGAGTGAGTGACATTCATTTATCACAAATCCAATTTCTGGAGAAAACAAACAGTTGCTATGTTCATAGATATTCGTACATCATTTAATATTTTTCCCCACATTTCGTTTTGTGAAAGCATTCTGAATTCCTTAAAGAATGTATAGAAGCTGTCCTTCCTTAACTAATATTGATGCTCGGCTGCCCTGTGCGGTTAATCATTCCTCGTGCGGCCTGTGCTGGCCACTTCCAGTTCTTTGTAGTCCTGAATTTGCCCACTGAAAATCGAGGACTACTAGTCCCTGAATGCAGATTAAAACAGGATTGTGCTACCATCTCCCTAATGGGATGTGGAGCCATGAGACAGTCATTCCACCTAATTTCGGTGCAAAGGAGTGTGGAGCAATCAAGGCTAAGTTTATGTTGTGAATATAGAAATTAAATAGGGTGAAGGCCAACATGCAGCCCTGTTTTAAACCCCAGTCAACAACCCTTCTTTATTCAGTTTGACACTAATCGAGGTATTGCTGTCCTTCCTTAACTGTGACAATGCTGGGCATACTACAAACATATGTTCAACATATTCAACAGAGGATGTTTCATTACAAAATCGACACTGTCGAGACATTTCAGTATTTTTTGCTCCCAGTGCAATTACCAGTTTTGTGGTCATAAATAAATAAAAAAATCGCATTAAGGCACTCCTGTATTTTGAATCGGGAAATTTCAACAGCTATTTTGGGACTAGTTTTATCGCTTTAGGTCCGAACTTACAACAGACCTTCATGATTCAATATTTTTGACAGTTGTCCCACAACTTAATCCACTCAGATTGGTGCAGTTTATCTCTGGTGTGGTTAGGGTTCTCTAGCAAAAGATTCTCTGGCATAGCTGCCTTTTCCATAATGATCATACAATGATTTTTCCAGACTTTTAAGAAATGATCATGGTTGGTCGAGATGGAGGAAGCAATTATAGGAATTAATGTTGATTTATGTTCTTGATACATTAAGCATTTCCTATATAGCACCAGTGTTTGCCATTCTACGATTGTTTGGAGCAAAGATAACCCTAGTTCAAACCGAACTACCTGAGGTACACTTTCAGAGACCCCCAATATGGGTTTCCAATATAGTCCTTCCTAGTAATCCCATTTAGGTTGATTACTCAGTAATTTCGACTGCGCTCCATAGCTAATCACTGGAACAACTTTTTGCAAGTAGAATGTTAAAATCGGTTTACAGGTGAATTCCCATAATGGTTCTGTATTATTTTGGCTTGTGAGGTTAAATTAATCATCTTTGACTTGACTTCTTTCTTATACGGAATATCCCCCTTAAGCTTGTTGTTGTTGAAGGTGCCTTTCCCCGGCTTACTACGTGTAAGTAAAAATAAAATAACCAACACAACCCCTGTCGGGGAAAGAGGCACTGAGAACCGGCTGCAAGAGTTCAAAGGATTGTTTATTTCTCCAGCTAGGAAATAACCCAAAAAATGCCCACTCCCATTTACATCGTCACCCATATATATATCAATTGAAGTAACTCTAACAAAAAATACTAAATGGACCCGATTGGCCAGGCGGTGTGGTGCTGTAGGTATGGGTGGCATCTCTTCCTTCTGATTGGCTGAGTGGCTGACGAGATGATGAACGTCAAATATCTTGTGCTCCACGCAGGTCAGGGTCCGGTCACTGGTCACTACCTAAGCTAATATGTTGCATTCGTAAACACTAAAAAACAAATTATCTAAACATTTTATACTTTTTTTCATATTTCTACACAAATCACACATAGGGCCTCATTACGACCCTGGCGGAAATCGAAAAACGATGGCGGAAATGCAATACCGCCATCGAATAGCGCTCGGTGCGACTATGACACGTCACCGCAAAGTACGATGCCATTAGCGACACCGTAGTGAACGCCAACGCTAACTGCACCAAGTACGCGCGCGCGCGCCATGCCAAACCGTAATTACCACCATGGCGCAACGGTACGCGAATTCTGACCCTAGCGGACATGCACCTAACGCCATCAAGCACGGCGGAAAGTACCATTCCGCCATGGTGAGAAGTACGGCATCGCGAATCAACCGTAAACGGCCCCACTGAGTGCCTGTACACCGCTCCCTGGCCACATTGCACAACTCCCCGTAGGTGCAATGAAGTCACACAATGCAACCAGTGAAATGTACTAGTCATCCATGCCTGCCAACGAACAAATGAATCTCAAGAGGGGCCAATGGGAGCTGCAGGGCACAGATGGCACGAATACAGAAGCCATCCCAATGGACATGACCTCAGTCCCCCACCAAGAAACGCACGCAAACACAGGCACCTGTGACCAGCAATATTCCGAAAATCACATCATTCCACCAATCCACCTGGCTGACCGGCATCTGTTACACAAAAGCAAATCCCCCGCCCATGAGCAGGACATCATTAAAACAGTCATATTGGCAGCCCTCATCCCTGACCTCACTGGGCTACGTAGGCAAACGTGCCCAGCACAGTACCACGCAACTATACTCCGAAGCTGGAACCCAATGCAGATCTCCTCACAATACATCGCTCCCCAAATAGGAATATGCCACATCACTTGCAAAGAAGAACGCTACACGGTCCATATCAGAATAGAAATTTAATGCACAACAAATTCACCAAGCCCATACAGCCATTAGGCCATGAACTCCAAAACACATTTCACCATTGTGGGCTGCATCCGCAATAAATGACCAGCTACTTCTTGTGTGACGCCCTGTTCCTTCATGGTACACAGGGGCTACATTCTCGTACGAAAAGGCAACATGGAAGCGCCTAGAACCGCAGGGCCGTCCCAATAGGGAGGCACTAGTCCAGCTGAAAGGCCGAAATGTTGCTCCTAGCCACTAGTACTGCGTAAGGGCATGTGGCCCATTGGCGATCGTCCCATAAGATCGTAATGCTGCTCCACTGATGAACACGAAGCAGCAGGTGTCGGGAGTAAAATCCATCTGCAGGAGTGGCATACAGATGGCAGTGGCAAAAGGGGAGGAGATACCTGTCAACCAAATGAAATGAAAAAGAACAGTATGGCCATCAGAACTTCATTAGTATTACTCACTTCAATGATCACACCAAATCCACAGCCATATGCATGCTAGCCCACTCCAAAGGATCATCACCACCCAAAAACCACTTGCGAATCATAACTATCTATATCGAGGTGAAAACACCATCACAAACGAGTGTACCTGTGCATGCGTCTGTTAAAACAGAATCCATCAGATGGGATTGGTAACGTGCACAGACACAAGTGTCTGAAGGCGCGTCGAGACAGGGAGGGCTCAACAAGGCCAGATAGACGATGGTCCCACTATGGCAGCCCTGCATCACATAGCGCAGGGGAGGCGGACAGATTCCAAGAAGCCCTGTACATGGCAAACTCTGTATCAATTCATCTGTCCATGCATCCATTCATCATTCCCTCATCCCGTAATGAGAACGCCTGTTTCCATACTCACATAACATGTGAAATTTCCATTGAGTCTGTGCGTTATGCAGCCTGCAAAATCCACTGTGCCCCAGCCCGTAATTCCAGTGTTGTGAAGTAACATGTATTTGGGAACGTCCGGCCTCATCGTCCACTTCGCCATTGCGCATCCCAAACTATTCATATCAATCATTGCATCCTCGCCATGGCCCCTGTCCCAAGGACATTGAACAATAGAACGTTATATTTGCAGTCAGACCTGTGGGCATCTCCTCGCCGCTAGCTGAAAACCGAAAGCGCCGCCCTTCGAATTCCTCATTTGCAACATCACGTCGAAAAGGCATCTGTGGCCGCTTGAAATCACAAATTAATCCATCTAGTGTGGCTGTGTGTGAAAATGGCAACTGCCTTCACTCACAAATGGGACGCCCCGCCCGTCGTTGAACCTCGGTGCAGTGATGCATGAGGCTCCACTGTTACTCGAGTACTACGTTCCACTGACCCTTCACAAGTCTGTTCGCGACTGCAAAGATAGTATGTGAAACAATGGGACCATAGCCGAATGAACATATCAAGCAATGTTACACTGCCATCGGGTACAAATACATGATTGTAATAGCAAGATGCCATTCGTCGAATTGCAGCGTTGCGTGCGGGACGTGCTCGCCCAAAGGGGAGAGCAGCTTGCACAGGTGGAATGAATCACCACAGGTGGAGGCCATACAGCCTGAAAACACATAAATTGCACGTCCAGTCTCCTCCCACAACCACTCCGAAATGCTACCGGCAGGACTAGCTATGTCGGCCCTGGGGGACCTGATAGCACTGCAAGTACTCCAACTTCAAGAAGAAGACGAACACCAACTACAACCGGCCGCACGGAGGAGACGCAGGAGGAGGAGGAGGGCAAGGCAGGGCCAGCAAGGGCCGCCAGCACAGCCACTACCACCACGCAGGCAGCCCGCAATCCCACGCCTCCGAGCACATCCGTTCAACCTCACTGATGAGCAGATCCACACCCTCTACCGTTTGGACCGGGACACCATAACCGCCATTGTGGACATGACACAGGCTGACCTTGTCAGCATGATAGATAGCCCAACCGCCATCCCACCCCTACTGAAGGTGGTGTCTGTACTCCACTTCCTGGCCACAGGCACCTACCAGCACACAGTCGGACAGTTGCATGGCATTTCACAGCCACTGTTCTCACGGACACTATTGCAAGTGCTCGATGCCCTCCTGCAGCACGCAGACGACTACATCTCTCTACCACGCTCGGAGCAGGAAATTACGAACACAAAAGTGGGATTCCATGCACTTGCCGGCATACCGGGTTGCATTGGTGCCATCGACTGCACCCATGTGGAATTGGTCGTCCCACATGCCATGGAGGCCCAGTACCGCAACCGGAAACAATTTCATTCTCTGAATGTACAAATGGTGTGTGACTCCAACAGGATCATTACACATTGTTGTGCCCGATTCCCTGGATCAACCCATGATTCTATGATCTTGAGGAACTCTACAATACCACGCTACATGGAGCGACACGCAGGGAACAGATCCTGGCTACTCGGTGAGTCTCATTTCATGCATGATGATGTGGGGTATGTGATGCGGCAATGACCTGGCAGGAAGGGGGGGGGGTGCGTACGTAGCAATGGCATTCCACATGATTCGTTTATCGTCCACATACAGGTGATGCCGGATATCCACTGAAGAGATGGCTCCTCACACCAGTCCGGAACCCACGGGACCAGCATGAGGAGGACTACAACCATGCCCACTCACGTACCCGTGTAGTCATAGAACAGGCATTCGGCCTACTGAAGACTCGTTTCCGGTGCCTCAGCAGGTCTGGCGGGGCACTCCTGTACCGCCATGTGAAGGTTGCGAAGATGGTGATGGCATGTGTCATGCTACACAACATGTGCGTACGTAGAAATGTGCCCATGCCCCCTGACGCAGAACTGCAAGCACCTGAAGATGGTCATGATGAGGGTGGGGATGTGGCAGCACCTCAAGGAGTCTGCGAGGCACAGGAGGGCCGTGACATTCGTCAGCATCTCATAGATGCATGCTTCTAGCACTCACGCCTGGTGGCTGATACATGGACACGGGACTCGTGGCACTGTGTGTGTATGGTACATGCACAATATGGACTGTACGCCTATAATGGCCTCGTACACAAAGATCAATGTCCACACATCTCTTTGGTTGATCGTGCATTGTTTATGGCATATGTGATATCATGTTAAACACCCTATCGACCCGCCACCCAAGTGAGCCCAACACCCCCCCTCCACCCTCCTACCTCCCCCCCGAACACCAGTGTCCAGAGATGCTCATTGTCAGTGGGCAGTCGCTATTGCAAGCCCCCTCTGCGGGTATCAGGGGCACCCCTGCCTGTGGAGCGCAGGTTCCTCCCAGATCTACGTTGGGGGCTGCCCTGGACGGAACTTGCAACGGATGATGTCTCTGCCTGCTCACGTCCATGCATGTCCCTAAGGGTTTGTGAGAGCTCAGTGAGCACACGGCGCACTGCGGCAAGTTCGGCACATACGTCTTTGGACGTCGCATGCAGTTCCCCCCTCAGGCTCTCGGTGCTTCTCTCCATTTGGACTCTCATGCTCTCGGTGCTACTCTCCATTTGGACTCTCAGGCACTCGGTGCTACTCTCCATTTGTGCCCTTAGTGTCTCTGTACTTCTCTCCATTTGTGCCCTTAGTGTCTCTGTACTTCTCTCCATTTCTGCCCTAAGTGTCTCAGTTGATGTTTCTATGTCTGCCTTAGTGCCCCCACATTCATCGGCATGGTACTTGAGGAGCGTGGCCAGTTGCTGCTGTTGCACGATTAACTGGTCGAGGGACTGTTGCCTCTGCTGGGCCATGGCCATTTGCGGTGGTGTCACAGAGTGGCTGTTCGCCTCATGTTGCCCTGCCACAGGGCTTGTGGGGGATGGCCAGTCGTCGTCTTGTGGGTGCCCCTGCGTGGTATCCTCATGGTGTACGGGATGGAACAGACAGGGGGATTGGGACAGGTCATGGATGGATCTGACTTCGACATCCCCGTTTTCTGTGTCGGAGCATGCTGCCATTAATGCAGTGTCACCTATGGTGCTGCTGCCACCAGAAGCAGTGCCTATTGTGGCATCCATTGGGGGGACCTGTGGTGGTGGTGGTGTGGGCATGCTGGCTGCTGGGGTGCCTGTTGGAGTTCCCTCCTCTGTGCTGCCACTTGATTTGTGCTGCTGCTGTGTCTTGATGCGTGCAGCTGAGGTGGAGGGTCTTTGGCCGTTGGTCTTGGCCCTCTTTGCAGGTGTGCTGGTAGGGGTGTCCTGGAGCTCGTCGTTTGGATCGGACCCTGTGGTGGAGTAAAGGAGGGCGAGCGTTATTGATGGGTCTGTGGGAATTGGAATGGCAATGTATCACATGCATTGGGGTGGTGCCTGAGGGTGATTTGGGTCGGGGCCTTGGAGGTGGTTTCATTTGTGTGTGGTGTGAGGGTGCAGTTGTTTGGCAGCCTGCAGTTAGGGTGTGCCTGCTGCACGTGTAGAGGGTGTTTTTAGGATTTTTTATTATTTATGTATTTGATGTGAGTTTTGAAGTGTGCTATCAGGCCTATGTATGTGGCCGTTCTCCTGGACATGTGTTACTGTTGCACTATGTGGGCACGTGGTACTTCACATGATTGGACATTGTGGTTTTGGCATTGTTTTATTTGGGCCACCTACCTGATTCTTCGGATGTCTGCACTCCTTTCTCCATCCCTCCGACTCCCTCTATGCTCTCCATTCCTATGGTGGAGGCACAGATTTCTTCCCAGGGGGTCAACTTGATGGGTGATTCCGATCCTCCCCCGGTGGCTGTGGCAATGTTGCGGTTGGCAGACAGTATGCTACGGACGCGTATCCGCAGGTCGTCCCATCGCTTTCTGCATTGCTGTGGGTTGCGGGGTGCGGTCCCCACCGCACTTACCCGCTGTGCCACCAGGGCCCATATGGCCTTCTTGTTCGCAAGTGCCGTCCTGGTCATTTGCGTGGAGAAGACGGCGGCTGCATTCTCCTGGAGGGTCTCTGTGAGTACGGTGAGTTCCTCACGGGAGAAGTGGACCTGCCGCTTGCGGTCGCACGCTTTCTTCGCTACTTTTCCCATTTTTCTTGGTTTCACTAGGGTGGATGACGGGTTGGGATGTGTCTCAGGGTAGTATTTTTAATGGTTGTGTGGATTTAGTGGTTTTATAGGTGTACGGCGTGATGTTTCCCGTTCCGGGACCATGTTTTTACTTCCGTTTCCGTATATTTACGGTCACCGTACTTTCCGGTTGGCGCTCACTGCGGTGTCCGCTGAGATGGGTGGCGGTATTGCACCTAGGGCGCCGTACGGCGGCGGTGTGGGCCATTTTGGGGTCATTTCCGCCATCGCGGACTTTGCACTTCCGCCATGGCGTGGTGCTCGTGCCCGATGGGTCGGAATGAGCCGCACTTTGCTCCATCGTGCAATGGCGGAAACGCTATTTACGCTGTGGCGGTCCGGTCAGTCACTTTCCGCCAGGGTCGTAATGAGGGCCATAGTATTTATTGTCAGTACAATTGGGTCATTCGTGGCTTTAATTGGAGGCCTTGACCTTTATTGTGCATGTAAAAAGAGTCAAGCTGTGTTTCACATATCTCCTAAACTTTAGACCTATTAGTATAAGTAAAAACATATATTGTGGCAAAGTGCTTAGGGTTAGTAGTGGGTGTGTTGGTGGGTTTCGCAGCTCAGGCGAGGGTCTGGCACTTGAAAGAAATACCTTACAGGGAGCGCAGGGTCAGGATGGCAATAAATTACTCTAAATGGGGGTGGGTGGCTTGCACGTTTATGGGGACGAACGAGCAAAAAGTGCTTAGCTCATCCTGGTTCACATGCTGGTTCTCATGCTAGCAGTGATCTCAGAGGAAGAAAACTGTATCATATTGGTTGTTGCAACTTTCTCTAGCTTCAGCGTGAGAATGGGAGCGCGGAACTTTCCTTCGCAGGGGGAGTGCAAGGGTGGGGGCCAGCTGCGTGTCTCTGTCCTTGGCTGTTGTGGTGGAAGGGGAGCTGAGCCTTGCTGTACTATCGCAGTGAGGCCTGTTTACCCAAGATGGAGTCGAAAGGGGGCACAAAAGATGGATGCCCCGTGTCCTGCTCAGTAGTCCCATCTATGTAGCGGTCAACCGTGGTTAACTTTACATAAGGGCAAGGGGCAACCCCACTACTGGAGGCACGTGGTCCAAGTCCCGTACTGAGGAGTGTACGCCGCGAGGGAACCTGAGGGCCCCTCGCTCCCATACATTCCCCCCTTTCGTTACATCTAAAGTAACAAACTACTTATCTCGTTCTTTCCGTTCTCCCTTCGGTAGCGCTCAGCTTCAGCCACAGCCTCATCCCAAGCATGTGTACCCTTTATTGGCATCCAGGCTTTGCACACACTTCTTAAGCTGTTACCCCTTCTTGCGTATTCTTCTGGGGTGACCATTAAGTATATCCCACCATCCCCATCCAAATCTATCCAAACCTCGTTATACCACAGCAAATCCTTTGGTTCTTTAATGGTAGTGTAATGTAGATTATCGACCACGTCCCCATACTGCCTATAGATGGCAGTCATTCTATACTGCGGTGTGATGTATTCTCCAGTTTGTACTTGGGCATCTATCATGGTAGCCACCGTTGTCTGTCGGCCCACTGTTACCATCATCATCGCTGAATTAGGCATATTATTTACACAGCATCTTAGTCCCAGTTGGCACACACAGAATATTAGGAGAAGAAAGACAATAATGGGAATGAGTATCTTTGCTGCTATGTTCACCCATGATGGTATCCAGCTGAACAGATTGTCGAACCACGTGCTCTTGTCTGCTCCACCTTCCGTTCTCATTCTTTCTCCTAAATTATGCACGGCTGTTATCACGTGTGACAGTGTCCCGTTATCAGCATCTGAAGTTGGTACGAACGTGCAGCACGCCCCCCCAATTTTTTTTTGCAAACACCGCCGTCCATCGCCGTGATAAGATCTAAGACATATCTGTCGTTAGCCAGCTGGATGAGCTCCCAGCGTGTTATCTGCAGCCATTTTGCGTTTGTGCTGGCTTGAACGCCTGGTGCTAGAAATGATGCAAAAAATGTCTATGCAGATGGGAAAAGCTTGTACTGCTGCAGGATTTCAGCAAGGAGTTCTGACAATTTGGACGAAATATAATTGGATCTTTTGCTGCGCGACAACTTGGTTCTCAATGTTTCTTCTGACAATAGTTTGTATGCTGGGGGCTCTGTGATTGTCTCATTGGGCGCTGTCGATGGTTCAGCCGATTGCCCTGCTGCCGATATGTCAGCCGATTGCCCTGCTGCCGATATGTCAGCCGATTGGCCTTGCTGTAAACTGAACGTGGCTCTCTGGTATCACCATTAGTGCTGAGTGAAGTGTGGCTAGGGCACAAGTGCCCTTCCAGGATGCTGGGAAATGCAGGTAAGCTTGTTTGCCACAGATCCAGTATATGTCCATTAATGCGGCAGTGCCTTTTTTCATATCTGGTATTATTAAAGTCTTATTGCACTGCTGTGCATTTCCCATATTCACCTTCCCTTCTCCATGGAAGCAAAGTTTGTGCGGTATTTCCTTTTGAATCTTTATGGGTCTCTCCAGTGGTGTGACCCATGTCAGCTTGGTGATATGCTGTGACCAGATGGGGATGCACGTTTCTTTTGCCCACTCGTATGTTTCGTCTGGCCGCCCTCGAAGCCCCTCAGCTTTGCATTCAATCGTTTCATCATGCCACTTGTTGTCTGCATACCTTGTCCCTTTTATGATGAAAAATGGCTCTTGGAGGCAGATTACTCCTTGTCGTCTGCTGGTGCATGTTTGTTCGTTTTCCAATTTTTCCATGGTGACTGTGTGTGCCTGAAATGTCTTTTATTCTACACAGCATCAGATGAATCTAACATTGGGCCTCAGACAAGGGTACTTTCTGTGGAATTAACATTTTTGGGGTTCCAGTTGCATGAGGAATAAGTGAGCACACATAGCAACTTTCATTACTTGCTTGCTTTGCTGCGGTGCTCATGTCTGAATACCATTTATTTGATTGGTCAGGGTGTCGGGGGTCCTCTATTTCATCTAACCCCAGGTTATGATAAATGTCATATCTGTTTTTTCCCGCCCCCCTTTTTCTGCTCCCTCTTTTGTTTTTTAATTGGGTACCAACTCGCTGATATTGCAGCAGGAATATTCTGGACCATGCATCATCAATGTTGTTCATGGTGACATGTGTGTATTCAGTAGTGGTTTCTGGTGCCGTGTGTGTGTGTGCATGCTTGTATTTCTGGGGTTAGTCAACCAATAGTAATCGTCATTTACATCCCATCCAGGCTCTATTTCCCTGGCCATAGTATTACTCAACAATGGGATAGCAGTTTTGTTTTCATGCAATGGTTCATAGGGTGGCGTTGTATTTATACTATTCGATTCAACGTTATAAGTGTCCTTTCAAATGGTTGTTACTCCAGTCCATATTAGTTTAGACCCTGGTTTTATCATGTTAGCCCCGCTCCCCCCTTTGTTCATTTCATTTGCCACAAATAAAACAACGTTATACCAAATAAAATAAAACATCATTATTGCAAATAGTATGGCAGCATATTTTATAACACATTCCACATTGCTCAATCTACTGGCCCTAGTGGCATCCCTATTTCTATCTAACATTTCAGCCTGCTCAGCCGTTTCATCGCATTGGCTCACGTTGAACCTATGTGGGCGAGACAAATTCGTTAAGTCATCATGAAAAGAAACATATTGCAGTTGTTCATTCTTTTTCATCTTTTGCTTAGTTAGGCATTTAACAATTTCTTTCCATTTATCATAAAAACAATGAGGAAAAATAGGAAAAATAACATAATTCATACGAGAGTAAGAGAGAAAAAAGAGAGGGAGAGAGAGAGACAGACAGAATATAAAAAAGACATTTTGCTTTTCTACTATACTTTTCCTCTCTTAGTTGCAGTTTTCATCATGTCAGACTGTGTTAGCGATGCCATCCACACAGTCTGTTTCATTTTGGGGGAGTGCGACACTGCGCGCCCTTCTCACATCCGAGAGGTGCACCCAGTATTTCAGTCCCTTTACTTTAACTGCAGTTGGGGTGCTATACACCACTGTGTATGGACCATGAAATCTTGGTGAATTCCACCTTCTTACAAATCTTCTAACATAGATGTGTTCTCCTGGCATTAATGGCCCCTCCGGGCTATCTGCTGCTGGCATGGAGGTGTCGGTTGCTACATCTTCAGTAAATGGCAGAGCAATTTGTTTTGCTATGCTGCGTACTGCGCGCGTTAGCTGTGCTAGGTATTCCTTAAACTCTTCCCCCAACACTGTGGCAGCCCTGTGTGCATCAGACGCCCTCCTAAAAGGAGAGAGCGGCGTGTGCATTCTTCTGCCCATCACGATTTCGTGGGGGCTCAAATGGTGATCCTTGCATGGTTGATTTCTGAGTTGGAACAGTGCTAGGGGCAGACAATATATCCAATTTCTTTTCAACGTGCTGCATAATTTCGATAAATTGCTTTTGAGTAGCCCGTTGATCCTCTCCACAACTCCATTGGCCATTGGATGATAAATTGAACATAGTTTATGTTTCACCCCCAGAAGTGAGGTTACTTCTTTGAAAAGATCTTTTACAAAGTGCGTGCCGTTGTCTGAACTGATCACGTCACAGATTCCCCACCTCGAGAATACTTCTCGCACAAGGAACTTGGCAGCACATTTTGCATCAGGATGGGGACAGGGGCCCGCTTCGACCCACCGTGAAAAAGGGCATACCACCACAATCAAGTATCTCGCTCCATTACATATTTCTCCCATATCGGCGTAGTCGATATGTAGTTCTCTGAATGGACCTGTAGGGTGTGGCAAAGTGCCACGCAGAGTTCGTAATGTCAATCCTGAATTGTAAGTTTGGCATATAGTACATTCAATCACAAATTTAGACAAGTATTTGTGCAGATTGGGAACAAACAAATCCTCCTAAATATCTGAGGCGGTGTTGTTTTGCAACGTGAGCTGGGAAGTGCAGTTGTTGGAACGCTACTTCTAATAATTCTACAGGCATCGCTACCTTGCCTGTCGTTTCCTGTCTCCAAATGAGATCTGTGGCTGATTGTTTACACCCTTGTTTGCCCCACAACTCCTGCTCTTCCGGTAGGGCCCTTCTCTGGAGTTCTATCAATTGTGCTACGGGCGTGTTACTGTATGCTTCTGCTGGTTGTTCTGCTGTGGCTGTTTTTACAACGTACTCTGATGTTGGTGTCTTATTGAAGTAAGAGGCCTCCTTCGCTGCTGTGTCGGCTGCCGCGTTCCCCAATGAGACAGCGTCTGTGTTATTGGTATGGGCTTGGCATTTAACCACTGCCACTACCGATGGCTCTGCTAAAGCTTCTATTAGCTCATTTAGCAACGTGGCATGTTGTACGGGGGACCCGTCTGCTCTTCTGAACCCTATCCTTCGCCAACGTGATAGCCCTGAGTGAACTGTGGTGGTGGCGTAAGCTGAGTCTGAATATATTGTTATTGCACAATCTTTGGCTGTGTGTAACGCACTGATTAGTGCAGTCAGTTTGGCTGCTTGTGCAGAGTAATGTGAGGGGAGGCGCTTTTGAACAATCACTTCGTATGTGTCTTTTTCCATGCGCACTACTGCCATCCCCACATGTTTCTCTCCTGTCTCTGGGTTTATGGATGCTGACCCGTCTATGAAATAGATTTCTCCTTCTGTAAGGGCATTTTCTCTTGATTTGGGAATGTCATCGCCCTCTCCCTCATACGTGCTACAATCGTGTTCCTGTAAATCTTCAGTTGTGCATGGCTCTCTAATGAATGTGGCTGGGTTCACTGTCTTGCATCTGACCACGTGTACATTTGGACTGGATATTATTATTTCATAAGCAGATGCTCTCTGTGTTGTGAGAGTAGATTGTGATCTTTCCAAGATAGCAAATAATGAGAGTTCTGCATATAGCGTCACTGAACATCCCATTACGATCGTGGCACTTTTCTCAATGGCGAAGGCCGCTGCAGCGACGGCCTGTCCGCAAGCGAAATGTCCCTGCATTACTGGGTCTAATATTCCGCTGTAGTATGCTAATGGTTTGTGGCCTAGCAATGTCTTTTGTGTCAATACTGCTGTCATCAATTTTCCATTGCTGTGTGAAAACAGGAAAAATTCCCTTTCATAATCTGGATTTGCAAGGACTGGGGCGTCTGCAATAAGGTCTTTTAATCGGGAGAATTGGGCAATTGTCTCATGTGTCCATTTTATTGGGGCCCTGTTCTTCTGTGCTTCCTTCAGTGCTTGTAGCATTGGCCGTGTGTATGCTGCATAATCGAGGATCCATGCTCGGCAATAGTTACATATGCCAAGAAATTTCTGCATGTCCTTCACTGTTTTTGGTATGATAATG
The DNA here is from genome assembly GCF_040938575.1 of Ambystoma mexicanum. NCBI lineage: Eukaryota > Metazoa > Chordata > Amphibia > Caudata > Ambystomatidae > Ambystoma > Ambystoma mexicanum. Next base: position 394,021,917 of record NC_090921.1, on the reverse strand, counting down.
TGTTGAATGGCAGCTGCTCTGTCTGGTAGTATTCTTTTTCCATCTTTAGATATTTGCTGGCCGAGATATACAACGTCTGCAAGGCAGTATTGTAACTTTCCTTTGTCCACCTTGTATCCCTTGGCAGCCAATACGTTAAGCAGTGTTATCGAGTCTTCTCTACACTCGTCTTCTGTTTTGCTGCAGACGAGTAAATCGTCTACGTACTGTATAATGGTGCTCCCTACATCTATGTTGCCGATGTCTTCTCGTAGTACTCTGTTAAAAATGTTTGGGCTCTCGCAATACCCCTGTGGGAGTCTGCAGTGTTCATATCTGCTGTTTCCTAATGTAAAGGCTGTGAGGTACTGCGATTCTGGTGCAAGTGGCACAGAGAAAAAAGCATTTTATCAAATCAATGACAGTGAAGCAAGTTGCCTCTTTTGGTATACTGCACAATATTGATGCCGGGTTAGGCACTAATGGGAACTCTTTTTGGATGACGTCATTGAGTGGGCGGAGATCCTGGACCATACTCCACGCCCCTCCTTTTGCTTTTTTAATCGGAAAAATCGCTGTGTTGCATGGGGAAGTTGATGGCACTAAGATACCTTGGCTTAGGAGTGCATTCACTGTTTCTCTAATACCTTCCTCTGCTTCTTTGGATATTGGGTATTCACTCTGGGTGGGAGGGCACCCGGTTTCAGTTTTATCTGTATGGGAGTCACCTCATGCAACAATCCCACATCGTGTGGCCCTGTAGTCCAAATTTCATGTGCTACCCTGGCCATGTCTTCCTCAAATATTGTCAGTGGGGCCTTTATGTTAGCCATGAGTGGGTTGTGTATTTCTCTGTATTGGATCATAATGTCACATGGTATGCTTATTTCCATTATTATTTCTCCATCCCCCTCGTAATGGGTAAACAATTCTTCATCAGTTATATCTTTTAGCATTATGTTCGGCTCTATGCATAGCACACTTCTCCACTCGCATCCCTGCGTGTCCAGGCCTATGACCACAATGCGTCTGTTGGAAACTTGAACTGCCTCAATGTCTATAGATATAATTGTGCCTGGCACTACATCTGTTGGTGTGATTGGGCGGAATATGAAGTCTGATGGTATTCTCCACACTACTCGGGCTAATACCTGTATTCCATAGACGAACATGTCCATCTCAATGGGGATCCCTCTTACTGCAACTTCCTTTGTAATCGTGCTTATTATCAGGAGTGCTCGTACTGGGCATACCCCTGGCGTCGAGCACACTATCCCTCTTTCAGTAAAAGCTATGGTCATGTTTAACTTACTGAGCAAGTCTCGTCCCATCAAATTGATTGGCGCGTCTTCGTAATACAATAAGGGTGCGCGCACTGTTTTTCCCCCTACTGTTACATCAAGATCTTTTGTGTAAGGAACTTTTAAAATAGCCCCAGAGAACCCCTGCATTTCCAAATTTCTTCCGAGAGCTGAAACCGCCCTACTGTGAGACATGATCTTTCTGCTCCAGAGTCTACCATAAAGATAAACTGCTTGTTTCCTATCTCTCCCGCCACTTGTGGTTCCTCATTTGCACTTTGTGTGGTGGATAGGACTGGACACACAAGTACTCCCTGTGGGCTGTCCTAGTCTTGGTATCTTTGCTGACCTGGCACTGGAAAAACGTTGTCACCTACGACCGTTACGCCACGGAATGGTGCAAGGGCACCATTTGCAGCCGTTGCAAAAGGGTTATTGTTTATGTTCCCTACTGAGTTTTGTCTTGCCATGGGCTTTAGTGCGTTTTGCTGTTATGGCTGCTGCTGTTGCTGCTGTTGTGGGGCTGGCTGTCTTTGTTGCATTTGGGGGTCATAGCAGTACTGATCTTGTTGTCTCCCCATTGGAGCTCCACAAGGGCTACCTGGGTGTGGGCAGCCCCACCCCTGTTCATTGTTTATGGGCTGCTGCTGCCCTTGAAAATACCCTGATTGTCGCATTCTACAATCTTGTGAATAATGTCCCCACCTTCCACAATTCCAACATGACCCCTGTTGTCCTCCTCTTGGTCCTTGCCCACCATACCCTCTGTTTCCCATTCCTCCGTATCCTCCCCTCTGTCCACGGTACCCACCTCTTCCTTGGGCCGGCCTGTTCTGCCACTGTGATCCTTGGCATGGCTGTTCCTCTCTGTTCCACTGTCCTTGGCCCTCTCCAACCCACTGCACTGCTATCCCAATGGGCCTTCCTCCCGCGTTTCCCTCTCCTTCGTTTTCTCTATCTGCGGTTACACTGGCAGCAATGACGGCGACCTTCACTAATTTTGTCTGCACTAGTTTTGCTTCGTCGGCCAGCCTCTTTTGTGTGACCTCCTTTTCCTTCTCTTTGATCCTCCTCCAATGGTGTACAATTATGCTCTGATTTTCAGGCCACCCTTTGGCTTCGATCCCAGCTATTTTGTCCAAGGCCTTCTGCACCTCTTTCGGCAACCCCTTTTTAATGATAAAATAAAATAAGGCTGTTGATTGATTCCATGCCGTACCAGTTTCACTTCTCCATGAGTCTTGCACTCGCAAAATGAATTGCGCAGGATCCTCGCTCTCCTCCATCGTGCACTGCATCACTGCATGTAAGCCTGGAACGTCTGGAAATGCACGCTGCAATGCATCCCACACTTGTGCTCGAACATTGTCGAATGGTGATCCATCGTGGCGATCACAGCTCATTGTTACTCCCGGGAACCCTGCCCTTTCCCAGATTGTGTCTGCTTGTTTCCCGATTGCTGATACTAATAAGCTTTTCACATCACCTATAGCTAACGGCACGCCTGCCGTGTTCTTCTCAAATACATGTATCGACTTACCTGCTCTTCCCGTCAGCGGGGGGAGGAGTTTTAACAGGTTGTTTTTGTCCATTTGGGCCCACGGGATATAGTTTGGCCTACTAGCTCCTTTATGTATCAGTGGCATTTGTAGTTTCTGTTTCTTTCCTGTTTTGCTCGTTCTCCCTTTTTTCGTTTTACTTACCAGTATGTTCCCTGTCCTCCCTGTTCGTTGTCTTAATCTACCCTGCCATAATGGTGGTGATAGTGTGTCTGGGTAACGGCAGTTTGGCAGTGGGGAACCCTCTGCGGCAGCTGCCTCTTCGTATTCATCTAAATCATCCCATACTTCTTCTATTTCTGACTCTAGCTCGATATTGTCCTCCCAGTTTTCCTTGGGTTCACGTCCTTGTCTTTCACCCTGATCTCCACTTTGTTGACTCTCCGGTGTATCTGGGCGTATAATTCTCACTGGCTTGTTATTCAATTGGAACAGGAACTGTCCTGACTGCCACTCTTGTTCTTGTCTTTGCTGTGATGACATCCCTTTTGATGCTATAGATTGCTCTGATACTGAGACTGCTGGGGTTGCATTGCTTACTGCCCCTATCAGAGGTGTGAGATCTGCCAGTGACAGCGGGGGTACCTCCCCTCCCCCTGGCAGCATTTGCCCTTTGTCGCATAGAGCTCTTAACCGTGTTATTTCCATTTGTGCGTATGCTAGCTGGCGATTTAAATCGCCTGTTAAACGTGCTAAGTTCACAGGAGGCGCACTCGTGGGGCCGTGCAGGCCTCCTTTGTCATATGGTGGGGGTTCAGGGGCTGTTGCCCCGCACGGAGCAGTGGGGGTGGGTGGTATATACATGGGCTCACTAAACCCTACTGCTGGCCTGGTCATTAAGGGATAGATTTTTGTTACTTCGTTCTCGATTGTAGTTGTTGAGCACTCCCCTTTTGGTGTCCCGCTTACTTCTTCAGGTATTTTCTGCTTTTCTATCATTCTGCTTGTACCTACCTCTGCCGTGGGGGTAACTTCCTCGAACATTCGCCATAAATCTAATACTTCTCTCCAGTTCTGTAGCTGTTTCCCTTTGTATCGTGCTAGCACATGTGTTGATACTAGGTCCAACACTCTTTTGTCGAATGACCCTCCTTCTGGCCAAATTGGTATAACCCCATCTCCTTTTATCTCAGTGATCCACTGATCGTGATACTTCTGTATCCTGTCACTATATAGTGGAAGGTGCTGGCAAATATGTGCCAGTGGCATTACTCCCCACATGGCAATGATTCTTTTCCTTTCTTGTGTGATCTGGTACCCTTGAGTCCATTCCCACCTCTCACTTGGTATGTCAGTTACAATATGTGAAAATACGTTCTTTATCAATGCTCGCAATTATGGTATATCACATTAGCTGTTCTTTCTGAGAGGTGTTACCTGGTCACCTCTCACAATTTATTTCTTTGCCTATTATTCATTAATCAACAAGTTTCTTGTACTGAAATACTTTGGCATGTTCAACAGGACATATACACAAAGCAGACCAACAAACATATAATCATGCAACATACACATGCACTGCCTGCGCGCGTTTGTTCTTTTCCTATTCCCGTTACTGTCCGCGGTTTTTCTTCTTCCCTATTCTACCTACAATTTTACATTCACTCTCCACCTCTTTCACCTTATTATGTCTCAAGATTTCTTACCTCCACGGAAAAAGAATATTCTAAAACTACTCCGAGTCAACTCAATATACGAGACCCCTACTATTTTCTCTTTATCTCTATTCTGCACTTGGTCGGGACAAATGCTATGCCGCGCCGCCTTCTACCCCGTACGGGCTAGGATACCACTTCTCTTCTTCTCACTTCTTACAACACCTAATGGCCATATAAAGGATAGATCAGAAAAGCCTCACCGTCACTCACACAGACCCTATTCTTAACTACCTTCCCTTTGTTTGCTAATTCCCTTCTTCCCGTATTTCCCCTTACCTTCCTTTGGGGTCTTTGCAACCGGGACTCCACGTGTTCAGTCAGGTACTCCGAGGGTCACCGCTCACGGCCGGACCTCGCTCAGGTCCATCCCCCAACCAAGCTGTGGCCTGCCTTGGCGAGCAGCCTTTTCGATCGGGTATTCGTCAACCGGGAATCCTTGACCCTTTCTTCTTGATGTGCACAGTCTGGTCAACCGCGGAGGCGATGGTCTTGCTGGGGGCGTCCTGGATCTCGCTGCCGGGCGGTGCAGGCCTCGAGGCACCTCTCTAAATCACGTCGCGGGGGTCACCAAAAATGTAGGTGCCTTTCCCCGGCTTACTACGTGTAAGTAAAAAAACACAATCCCTGTCGGGGAAAGAGGCACTGAGAACCGGCTGCAAGAGTTCAAAGGATGGTTTATTTCTCCAGCTAGGAAATAACCCAAAAAATGCCCACTCCCATTTACATCATCACCCATATATATATATATCAATTAAAGTAACTCTAACAAAAAATACTAAATGGACCCGATTGGCCAGGCGGTGTGGTGCTGTAGGTGTGGGTGGCATCTCTTCCTTCTGATTGGCTGAGTGGCTGACGAGATGATGGACGTCAAATATCTTGTGCTCCACGCAGGTCAGGGTCCGGTCACTGGTCACTACCTAAGCTAATATGTTGCATTCGTAAAACACTAAATAACAAATTATCTAAACATTTTATACTTTTTTTCATATTTCTACACAAATCACACATAGTATTTATTGTCAGTACAATTGGGTCATTCGTGGCTTTAATTGGAGGCCTTGACCTTTATTGTGCATGTAAAAAGAGTCAAGCTGTGTTTCACATATCTCCTAAACTTTAGACCTATTAGTATAAGTAAAAACATATATTGTGGCAACGTGCTTAAGGTTAGTAGTGGGTGTGTTGGTGGGTTTCGCAGCTCAGGCGAGGGTCTAGCACTTGAAAGAAATACCTTACAGGGAGCGCAGGGTCAGGATGGCAATAAATTACTCTAAATGGGGGTGGGTGGCTTGCACGTTTATGGGGACGAACGAGCAAAAAGTGCTTAGCTCATCCTGGTTCACATGCTGGTTCTCATGCTAACAGTGATCTCAGAGGAAGAAAACTGTATCATGTTGGTTGTTGCAACTTTCTCCAGCTTCAGCGTGAGAATGGGAGCGCAGAACTTTCCTTCGCAGGGGGAGTGCAAGGGTGGGGGCCAGCCAGCTGCCTGCGCCTTGTGTGTGTCTCTGTCCTTGGCTGTTGCGGTGGAAGGGGAGCTGAGCCTTGCTGTACTATTGCAGTGAGGCCTGTTTACCCTATGGAGTCGAAAGGGGGCACAAAAGATGGATGCCCCGTGTCCTGCTCAGTAGTCCCATCTATGTAGCGGTCAACCGTGGTTATCTTTACATAAGGGCAAGGGGCAACCCCACTACTGGAGGCACATGGTCCAAGTCCCGTACTGAGGAGTGTACGGCGCGAGGGGGCCTGCGGGCCCCTCGCTCCCATACAATGTTAAGACCCAAGTAACATAACTCCTTAACTACTTCCAAGTGCTCACTAGGCATGTGCCATTTATAATTCAATGACTGTGTCTTATTGTTTGCCGAAAGGATTAAGTTGTTTTATTTGGCAATGTTTATTGTCAGGGAGTTCTTTGTGGAATATCCTTGTAATACATCCAGCTTCCTTTATAAATCAATTGGTGTTTGATCGATTATGACTAATTAAGTAAAGGCGCCCCTGCAGTGCCAAGTTATACTGTACTAGAGTCAATTGGCAATACGTGGTGTGATAAGGCAGTGGGCATTTAAAATAGTTCTAACTTGGAAGGGGGTTGAAATCCGTCCATGGAGTTGCCTGCGCTGTTCTAATGCTAGCCACGTTGCGTGCCAGACCAACAGCACAGTCACAGAAGCAGCACTTAGCTTGCCCCAACAACGCCTACCCAACCCCCCTTCCACGCCCCTCGCTCTGCCCTCCTCTGACAGTCACAGCAGACAGGTAAGCTTGGAGCTCAGTCAACGTTGGTGATCAGGGGGCAGTAACATGCAGACCTTTGGTGGTGCCGCAAGTTTCTGAGATAATATTGATGCTCGGCTGCCCTGTGCAGTTAATCATTCCTCGTGCGGCCTGTGCTGGCCACTTCCAGTTCTTTGTAGTCCTGAATTTGCCCACTGAAAATCGAGGACTACTAGTCCCTGAATGCAGATTAAAACAGGATTGTGCTACCATCTCCCTAATGGGATGTGGAGCCATGAGACAGTCATTCCACCTAATTTCGGTGCAAAGGAGTGTGGAGCAATCAAGGCTAAGTATATGTTGTGAATATAGAAATTAAATAGGGTGAAGGCCAAAATGCAGCCCTGTTTTAAACCCCAGTCAACAACCCTTCTTTATTCAGTTTGACACTAATCGAGGTACCGCTGTCCAGTTGTTGGATTAAATATAGGAGGTCAGCACAGGTATTTGCGGTTTTTAACTTCTCCCACAACAGTTCTCTCGAGATCGGATGCTAATTTTCATCCCTTATGAATTCTGTGCCAGGTGTATGAATGTGTGTTTTATTTGGCAATGTTTATTGTCAGGGAGTTCTTTGTGGAATATCCTTGTAATACATCCAGCTTCCTTCCAGAAGGCTCTGACATGAATAATAAGGTGTCATTCGCGGTGTACATGAGTGCTGCTGCAAAACAGAAGTTGATGGATGGCAAGGGCTGGCATTGGCGACATGTTTCATGAATGGGGGCTTGCTAGGACGCTACCAACAGGGAGTGCTAGGCAGGGCCTGCAAGCAGCAACGCACTCACCCAGGACAACCCACCTGTAGTGGATCAGATTCTTGTATTTATCGCTTATTGTTGATGCCAGCCAAGCCAAGGCCCCTTGAATTGGGGTATTTCAGCCATTTGTGCATTAAATGAATATGGTGTGGTGTTGCACAAATTAATCTCCCATTCTGATATTTTGTTTGTATTTTCAGACATGCCTCTTCTCGTGAGAGTTTCTTCCTTTCTGTGTTCTCAGACTTCTGTAAACACTACCATCATTGAGCAGCTGGCATCCAGCCTTATCTGTGACCACTGTGGGAGGTAAATGAACATGAAGCACCATATTGAAAATGGATAGCCTATGTTAATGTTATGTTAGTCCATGTCTATTTCTACATTGCAGACTTGGCCTGGTTGTTCCAACACTAAGGATTGCTGTGTCTCTTACAACGAATCAGGTTATGCCACAAAATGAACTTAAAACTGTATGACACTAAAGACATGCTTCACTTCAGTCCATTTTCAGGACCTAAGGGTTTTCTTCTTTTTAGGGGAAGAGTTAGAACAGGTTACAACGGTTCATCTCTGAAATCTAAACTATAACCCGACATATAGGACTGGCCTAAAAGTAAGCTACAAAAGAATAATACTTTAAATGACTGCTTAAGTATATACTGTTGAAACATAAATGTGTCCTTGTCTTTAAAGAGTGTTTCGTACATGCATGAAGCAAGGAGGTAAGCTAATGGCCAGTATGCAGACCCATCCAAAATACCCTTTTGCTTACCTTCTCTAACAAAACTCAGAACCCAGTTTTTTCAAAAGCAGTCTTATCTGTCAGATAATTGATACTTCCTGTTGACCTTCAGGCTTGTAAACTTCTGTTATCATTCACCAAAGCAAAACACAAGAGTTGATGGCTGAAAGGTTTAGAATTAATCTTAACCTCTGGCATTGTTCTCGGCAACCCTCCAGACCATAGTTCTTCGCCTGCCAGCCATAACCTCTTTGTCTTTGAGCTATCATACACCACCATTGTTCAGATGTGATCATTGCCATTGATAGATAGTAAAGCAAACACATTTGTGAAATGCATTCTCGCCCAATATATACATATTAATGTATGAATGTTGGTTTTAAGCCAAAACAATACATTTCAGATTTGTCTCTTCCTATTTGATATGCAGCAGAAGTGGTCTCCAAAAGAAGAGTGGAGAACAAAACAAGTGAGGAGGACACCCAGGAATCCAACATTTGTTTGAATAATAGCTTCTGATTTAGCAGTACTAAAAGTAAGAACATGTCTACACCTAAAGGAACACCCAAGGTTGATACTAGTTCCCATCCGAGAAACGGACCATCAGTTGTTAGGGCCATTTCTCAGATGGGAAATAGCTACTTCTGTGTGAGTGGGCTAGTTCCCATTAGAGAAATTGCCCTTTTTCGCCCCCTAGTGGCCAAGTCCTGCATAATAATGGGAACTAGCCCACTCACACAGAGAAGGCTAGTCCCCATTAGAGAAATGGCCCTTTTTGCTCCCCTAGTGGCCAAGTCCTGCATAATAATGGGAACTAGCCCACTCACACTGAAAAGGCTAGTTCCCATTAGACAAATGGCCCTTTTTGCTCCCCTAGTGGCCAAGTCCTGCATAATAATGGGAACTAGCCCACTCACACTGAGAAGGCCAGTTCCCATTAGACAAATGGCCTTTTTTGCTCCCCTAGTGGCCAAGTCCTGCATAATAATTGGAACTAGCCCACTCACACTGAGAAGGCTAGTTCCCATTAGACAAATGGCCCTTTTTGCTCCCCTAGTGGCCAAGTCCTGCATAATAATGGGAACTAGCCTGCTCACACTGAGAAGGCTAGTTCCCATTAGAGAAATGGCCTTTTTGCCCCTAGTGGCCAAGTCCTGCATAATAATGGGAACTAGCCCACTCACACTGAGAAGGCTAGTTCCCATTAGACAAATGGCCCTTTTTGCTCCCCTAGTGGCCAAGTCCTGCATAATAATGGGAACTAGCCCACTCACACTGAGAAGGCTAGTTCCCATTAGAGAAACGGCCCTCCGAACTGCAGAGGCTGAACGGTCTACTCGTCTAATGGGAACTAGCCCATTAACACTGAAGCAGCTATTTCCTATTAGAGAAACGGCCCTCCGACCTGCAGAGGCAGAAAGGTCTGCGCGTCTAATGGGAACTAGCCCACTCACACTGAAGCAGCTATTTCCCATTAGAGAAACGTCCCTCTGACCTGCAGAGGCAGAAAAGTCCTCTCGTCTAATGGGAACTAGCCCACTCACACTGAAGCAGCTATTTCCCATTAGAGAAACGGCCCTCCGACCTGCAGAGGGAGAAAGATCCTCTCGTCTAATGGGAACGAGCCCACTTACACTGAAGCTGCTATTTCCCATTAGAGAAACGGCCCTCTGACCTGCAGAGGCAGAAAGGTCTTCTCGTCTAATGGGAACGAGCCCACTCACACTGAAGCTGCTATTTCCCATTAGAGAAACTGCCCTCCGACCTGCAGAGGCAGTAGGTCCTCTCGTCTAATGGGGACTAGCCCACTTACACTGAAGCAGCTATTTCCCATTAGAGAAACGGCCCTTCGACCTGCAGAGGCAGAAAGGTCCTCTCGTCTAATGGGAACTAGCCCACTCACACTGAAGCAGCTATTTCCCATTAGAGAAACGGCCCTGCGACCTGCAGAGGCAGAAAGGTCCTCTCATCTAATGGGAACTAGCCAACTCACACTGAAGCAGCTATTTCCCATTAGAGAAACTGCCCTGCGACCTGCAGAGGCAGAAAGGTCCTCTGGTCCTCTCGTCTAAGGGGAACTAGCCCACACTCACTGAAGCAGCTATTTCCCATTAGAGAAACGTCCCTCCAAACTGCAGAAGCAGAAAGGTCCTCTCGTCTAATGGGAACTAACCCACTCACACTGAAGCAGCTATTTCCCATTAGAGAAACGGCCCTCCGACCTGCAGTGGCAGAAATGTCCTCTCGTCTAATGGGAACTAGCCCATTCACACTGAAGTAGCTATTTCCCATCAGAGAAACTGCCCTCTGACCTGCAGAGGCAGAAAGGTCCTCTCGTCTAATGGGAACTAGTCCACTCACACTGAAGCAGCTATTTCCCATTAGAGAAACGCCCCTCCGACCTGCAGAGGCAGAAAGGTCCTCTTGTCTAATGGGAACTAGCCCACTCACACTGAAGCAGCTATTTTCCATTAGAGAAACGGCCCTGCGACCTGCAGAGGCAGAAAGGTCCTCTCGTCTAATGGGAACTAGCCAACTCACACTGAAGCAGCTATTTCCCATTAGAGAAACTGCCCTCCGACCTGCAGAGGCAGAAAGGTCCTCTGGTCCTCTCGTCTAAGGGGAACTAGCCCACTCACACTGAAGTAGCTATTTCCCATTAGAGAAACGGCCCTCCGACCTGCAGAGGCAGAAAGGTCCTCTCATCTAATGGGAACTAACCCACTCAGACTAAAGCAGCTATTTCCCATTAGAGAAATGGCCCTCCGACCTGCAGAGGCAGAAATGTCCTCTCGTCTAATGGGAACTAGCCCAATCACACTGAAGCAGCTATTTCCCATTAGAGAATCGGCCCTCCGACCTAGAGGCAGAAAGGTCCTCTCGTCTAATGGGAGCAAGCCCACTCACACTGAAGCAGCTGTTTCCCATTATAGAAACGGCCCTCCGACCTGCAGAGGCAGAAAGGTCCTCTCGTCTAATGGGAACTAGCCCACTCACACTGAAGCAGCTATTTCCCATTAGAGAAACGGCCCTCTGACCTGCAGAGGCATAAAGGTCCTCTCGTCTAATTGAAACAAGCCCACTCACACTGAAGCAGCTATTTCCCATCAGAGAAACTGCCCTCTGACCTGCAGAGGCAGAAAGGTCCTCTCGTCTAATGGGAACTAGTCCACTCACACTGAAGCAGCTATTTCCCATTAGAGAAACGGCCCTCCGACCTGCAGAGGCAGAAAGGTCCTCTTGTCTAATGGGAACTAGCCCACTCACACTGAAGCAGCTATTTCCCATTAGAGAAACGGCCCTGCGACCTGCAGAGGCAGAAAGGTCCTCTCGTCTAATGGGAACTAGCAAACTCACACTGAAGCAGCTATTTCCCATTAGAGAAACTGCCCTTCGACCTGCAGAGGCAGAAAGGTCCTCTCGTCACACACACTGAAGCAGCTATTTCCCATTAGAGAAACGGCCCTCCGACCTGGAGAGGCAGAAAGGTCCTCTCGTCTAATGGGAACTCGCCCACTCACACTGAAGCAGCTATTTCCCATTAGAGAATCGGCCCTCTGACCTAGAGGCAGAAAGGTCCTCTCGTCTAATGGGAACAAGCCCACTCACACTGAAGCAGCTATTTCCCATTAGAGAAACGGCCCTCCAACCTGCAGAGGCAGAAAGGTCCTCTCTTCTAATTGAAACAAGCCCACCCACACTGAAGCAGCTATTTCCCATTAGAGAAACGGCCCTCCGACCTGCAGAGGCAGAAACGTCCTCTCGTCTAATGGGAACAAACCCACTCACACTGAAGCAGCTATTTCCCATTAGAGAAACGGCCCTCCGACCTGCAGAGGCAGAAACGTCCTCTCGTCTAATGGGAACTAGCCCACTCATACTGAAGCAGCTATTTTCCATTAGAGAAACGGCCCTCCGACCTGCAGAGGCAGAAAGGTCCTCTCGTCTAATGGGAACTAGCCCTCTCACACTGAAGCAGCTATTTCCCATTAGAGAAACGGCCCTCCGACCTGTAAAGGCAGAAAGGTCCTCTCGTCTAATGGGAACTAGCCCACTCACACTGAAGCAGCTATTTCCCATTAGAGAAACGGCCCTCCGACCTGTAAAGGCAGAAAGGTCCTCTCGTCTAATGGGAACTAGCCCACTCACACTGAAGCAGCTATTTCCCATTAGAGAAACGGCCCTCCGGCTTGCAGAGGCAGAAAGGTCCTCTTGTCTAATGGGAACTAGCCCACTCACACTGAAGCAGCTATTTCCCATTAGAGAAACTGCCCTCTGACCTGCAGAGGCAGAAAGGTCCTCTCGTCTAATGGGAACTAGCCCACATTCACTGAACCAGCTATTTCCCATTAGAGAAACGGCCCTCTGACCTGCAGAGGCAGAAAGGTCCTCTCGTCTAATGGGAACTAACCCACTCACACTGAAGCAGCTATTTCCCATTAGAGAAACGGCCCTCCGACCTGCAGAGGCAGAAATGTCCTCTCGTCTAATGGGAACTAGCCCACTCACACTGAAGCAGCTATTTCCCATTAGAGAAACGGCCCTCCGACCTGCAGAGGCAGAAAGGTCCTCTCGTCTAATGGGAACACGCCCACTCACACTGAAGCAGCTATTCCCCATTAGAGAAACGGCCCTCCGACCTGCAGAGGCAGACAGGTCCTCTCGTCTAATGGGAACACGCCCACTCACACTGAAGCAGCTATTTCCCATTAGAGAAACGGCCCTCTGACCTGCAGAGGCAGACAGGTCCTCTCGTCTAATGGGAACTAGCCCACTCACACTGAAGCAGCTATTTCCCAATAGAGAAACGGCCCTCCGACCTGCAGAGGCAGAAAGGTCCTCTCGTCTAATGGGAACTAACCCACTCACACTGAAGCAGCTATTTCCCATTAGAGAAACGGCCCTCCGACCTGCAGAGGCAGAAATGTCCTCTCGTCTAATGGGAACTAGCCCACTCACACTGAAGCAGCTATTTCCCATTAGAGAAACGGCCCTCCGACCTGCAGAGGCAGAAACGTCCTCTCGTCTAATGGGAACTAACCCACTCACACTGAAGCAGCTATTTCCCATTAGAGAAACGGCCCTCCGACCTGCAGAGGCAGAAACGTCCTCTCGTCTAATGGGAACTAGCCCACTCACACTGAAGCAGCTATTTCCCATTAGAGAAACGGCCTTCTGACCTGCAGAGGCAGAAAGGTCCTCTCATCTAATGGGAACTAGCCCTCTCACACTGAAGCAGCTATTTCCCATTAGAGAAACGGCCCTCCGACCTGTAAAGGCAGAAAGGTCCTCTCGTCTAATGGGAACTAGCCCACTCACACTGAAGCAGCTATTTCCCATTAGAGAAACGGCCCTCCGACCTGTAAAGGCAGAAAGGTCCTCTCGTCTAATGGGAACTAGCCCACTCACACTGAAGCAGCTATTTCCCATTAGAGAAACGGCCCTCCGACTTGCAGAGGCAGAAAGGTCCTCTCGTCTAATGGGAACTAGCCCACTCACACTGAAGCAGCTATTTCACATTAGAGAAACTGCCCTCTGACCTGCAGAGGCAGAAAGGTCCTCTCGTCTAATGGGAACTAGCCCACATTCACTGAACCAGCTATTTCCCATTAGAGAAACGGCCCTCTGACCTGCAGAGGCAGAAAGGCCCTCTCGTCTAATGGGAACTAACCCACTCACACTGAAGCAGCTATTTCCCATTAGAGAAACGGCCCTCCGACCTGCAGAGGCAGAAATGTCCTCTCGTCTAATGGGAACTAGCCCACTCACACTGAAGCAGCTATTTCCCATTAGAGAAACGGCCCTCCGACCTGCAGAGGCAGAAAGTTCCTCTCGTCTAATGGGAACACGCCCACTCACACGGAAGCAGCTATTTCCCATTAGAGAAACGGCCCTCCGACCTGCAGAGGCAGACAGGTCCTCTCGTCTAATGGGAACACGCCCACTCACACTGAAGCAGCTATTTCCCATTAGAGAAACGGCCCTCCGACCTGCAGAGGCAGACAGGTCCTCTCGTCTAATGGGAACTAGCCCACTCACACTGAAGCAGCTATTTCCCATTAGAGAAACGGCCCTCCGACCTGCAGAGGCAGAACGGTCCTCTCGTCTAATGGGAACTAGCCCACTCACACTGAAGCAGCTATTTCCCATTAGAGAAGCGGCCCTACGACTTGCAGAGGCAGAAATGTCCTCTCGTTGAATGGGAACTAGCCCACTCACACTGAAGCAGCTATTTCCCATTAGAGAAGCGGCCCTCTGACCTCCACAGGCGAAAGGTCCTCTCGTCTAATGGGAACTAGCCCACTCACACTGAAGCAGCTATTTCCCATTATAGAAACGGCCCTCCGACCTGGAAAGGCAGAAAGGTCCTCTCGTCTAATGGGAACAAGCCCACTCACACTGAAGCAGCTATTTCCCATTAGAGAAACGCCCTCCGACCTGCAGAGGCAGAAAGGTCCTCTCGTCTAATGGGAACTAGCCCACTCACACTGAAGCAGCTATTTCCCATTAGAGAATCGACCCTCCGACCTGCAGAGGCAGAAAGGTCCTCTCGTCTAATGGGAACTAGCCCTCTCAAACTGAAGCAGCTATTTCCCGTTAGAGAAACGGCCCTCCGACCTGGAAAGGCAGAAAGGTTGTCTCGTCTAATGGGAACTAGCCCACTCACACTGAAGCAGCTATTTCCCTCTTTGTTAGAGAAACGGCCCTCCGACCTGCAGAGGCAGAAAGGTCCTCTCGTCTAATGGGAACTAGCCCACTTACACTGAAACAGCTATTTCCCATTAGAGAAACGGCCCTCCGACCTGCAAAGGCAGAAAGGTCCTCTCGTCTAATGGGAACTAGCCCTCTCACACTGAAGCAGCTATTTCCCATTAGAGAAACGGCCCTCCGACCTGGAAAGGCAGAAAGGTTCTCTCGTCTAATGGGAACTAGCCCATTCACACTGAAGCAGCTATTTCCCATTAGAGAAACGACCCTCCAACCTGCAGAGGCAGAAAGGTTCTCTCGTCTAATGGGAACAAGCCCACTCATACTGAAGCAGCTATTTCCCATTAGAGAAACGGCCCTCCGACCTGCAGAGGCAGAAAGGTCCTCTCGTCTAATGGGAACTAGCCCACTCACACTGAAGCAGCTATTTCCCATTAGAGAAACGGCCCTCCGACCTGCAGAGGCAGAAAGGTCCTCTTGTCTAATGGGAACTAGCCCACTCACACTGAAGCAGCTATTTCCCATTAGAGAAACGGCATTCCGACCTGCAGAGGTAGAAAGGTCCTCTCGTCACACACACTGAAGCAGCTATTTCCCATTAGAGAAACGGCCCTCCGACCTGCAGAGGCAGAAAGGTCCTCTCGTCTAATGGTAACTAGCCCACTCACACTGAAACAGCTATTTCCCATTAGAGAATCGGCCCTCTGACCTAGAGGCAGAAAGGTCCTCTCGTCTAATGGGAACAAGCCCACTCACACTGAAGCAGCTATTTCCCATTAGAGAAACGGCCCTCCGACCTGCAGAGGCAGAATAGTCCTCTCGTCTAATTGAAACAAGCCCACCCACACTGAAGCAGCTATTTCCCATTAGAGAAACGGCCCTCCGACCTGCAGAGGCAGAAACGTCCTCTCGTCTAATGGGAACTAACCCACTCACACTGAAGCAGCTATTTCCCATTAGAGAAACGGCCCTCCGACCTGCAGAGGCAGAAACGTCCTCTCGTCTAATGGGAACTAGCCCACTCACACTGAAGCAGCTATTTTCCATTAGAGAAACGGCCCTCCGACCTGCAAAGGCAGAAAAAGGTCCTCTCGTCTAATGGGAACTAGCCCACTCACACTGAAGCAGCTATTTCCCATTAGAGAAACGGCCTTCTAACCTGCAGAGGCAGAAAGGTCCTCTCATCTAATGGGAACTAGCCCTCTCACACTGAAGCAGCTATTTCCCATTAGAGAAACGGCCCTCCGACCTGTAAAGGCAGAAAGGTCCTCTCGTCTAATGGGAACTAGCCCACTCACACTGAAGCAGCTATTTCCCATTAGAGAAACGGCCCTCCGACCTGTAAAGGCAGAAAGGTCCTCTCGTCTAATGGGAACTAGCCCACTCACACTGAAGCAGCTATTTCCCATTAGAGAAACGGCCCTCCGACTTGCAGAGGCAGAAAGGTCCTCTCGTCTAATGGGAACTAGCCCACTCACACTGAAGCAGCTATTTCCCATTATAGAAACTGCCCTCTGACCTGCAGAGGCAGAAAGGTCCTCTCGTCTAATGGGAACTAGCCCACATTCACTGAACCAGCTATTTCCCATTAGAGAAACGGCCCTCTGACCTGCAGAGGCAGAAAGGTCCTCTCGTCTAATGGGAACTAACCCACTCACACTGAAGCAGCTATTTCCCATTAGAGAAACGGCCCTCCGACCTGCAGAGGCAGAAATGTCCTCTCGTCTAATGGGAACTAGCCCACTCACACTGAAGCAGCTATTTCCCATTAGAGAAACGGCCCTCCGACCTGCAGAGGCAGAAAGGTCCTCTCGTCTAATGGGAACACGCCCACTCACACTGAAGCAGCTATTTCCCATTAGAGAAACGGCCCTCCGACCTGCAGAGGCAGACAGGTCCTCTCGTCTAATGGGAACACGCCCACTCACACTGAAGCAGCTATTTCCCATTAGAGAAACGGCCCTCCGACCTGCAGAGGCAGACAGGTCCTCTCGTCTAATGGGAACTAGCCCACTCACACTGAAGCAGCTATTTCCCATTAGAGAAACGGCCCTCCGACCTGCAGAGGCAGAAAGGTCCTCTCGTCTAATGGGAACTAGCCCACTCACACTGAAGCAGCTATTTCCCATTAGAGAAGCGGCCCTCTGACTTGCAGAGGCAGAAATGTCCTCTCGTCGAATGGGAACTAGCCCACTCACACTGAAGCAGCTATTTCCCATTAGAGAAGCGGCCCTCTGACCTCCACAGGCGAAAGGTCCTCTCGTCTAATGGGAACTAGGCCACTCACACTGAAGCAGCTATTTCCCATTATAGAAACGGCCCTGCGACCTGCAGAGGCAGAAAGGTCCTCTCATCTAATGGGAACTAGCCAACTCACACTGAAGCAGCTATTTCCCATTAGAGAAACTGCCCTGCGACCTGCAGAGGCAGAAAGGTCCTCTGGTCCTCTCGTCTAAGGGGAACTAGCCCACACTCACTGAAGCAGCTATTTCCCATTAGAGAAACGTCCCTCCAAACTGCAGAAGCAGAAAGGTCCTCTCGTCTAATGGGAACTAACCCACTCACACTGAAGCAGCTATTTCCCATTAGAGAAACGGCCCTCCGACCTGCAGTGGCAGAAATGTCCTCTCGTCTAATGGGAACTAGCCCATTCACACTGAAGTAGCTATTTCCCATCAGAGAAACTGCCCTCTGACCTGCAGAGGCAGAAAGGTCCTCTCGTCTAATGGGAACTAGTCCACTCACACTGAAGCAGCTATTTCCCATTAGAGAAACGCCCCTCCGACCTGCAGAGGCAGAAAGGTCCTCTTGTCTAATGGGAACTAGCCCACTCACACTGAAGCAGCTATTTTCCATTAGAGAAACGGCCCTGCGACCTGCAGAGGCAGAAAGGTCCTCTCGTCTAATGGGAACTAGCCAACTCACACTGAAGCAGCTATTTCCCATTAGAGAAACTGCCCTCCGACCTGCAGAGGCAGAAAGGTCCTCTGGTCCTCTCGTCTAAGGGGAACTAGCCCACTCACACTGAAGTAGCTATTTCCCATTAGAGAAACGGCCCTCCGACCTGCAGAGGCAGAAAGGTCCTCTCATCTAATGGGAACTAACCCACTCAGACTAAAGCAGCTATTTCCCATTAGAGAAATGGCCCTCCGACCTGCAGAGGCAGAAATGTCCTCTCGTCTAATGGGAACTAGCCCAATCACACTGAAGCAGCTATTTCCCATTAGAGAATCGGCCCTCCGACCTAGAGGCAGAAAGGTCCTCTCGTCTAATGGGAGCAAGCCCACTCACACTGAAGCAGCTGTTTCCCATTATAGAAACGGCCCTCCGACCTGCAGAGGCAGAAAGGTCCTCTCGTCTAATGGGAACTAGCCCACTCACACTGAAGCAGCTATTTCCCATTAGAGAAACGGCCCTCTGACCTGCAGAGGCATAAAGGTCCTCTCGTCTAATTGAAACAAGCCCACTCACACTGAAGCAGCTATTTCCCATCAGAGAAACTGCCCTCTGACCTGCAGAGGCAGAAAGGTCCTCTCGTCTAATGGGAACTAGTCCACTCACACTGAAGCAGCTATTTCCCATTAGAGAAACGGCCCTCCGACCTGCAGAGGCAGAAAGGTCCTCTTGTCTAATGGGAACTAGCCCACTCACACTGAAGCAGCTATTTCCCATTAGAGAAACGGCCCTGCGACCTGCAGAGGCAGAAAGGTCCTCTCGTCTAATGGGAACTAGCAAACTCACACTGAAGCAGCTATTTCCCATTAGAGAAACTGCCCTCCGACCTGCAGAGGCAGAAAGGTCCTCTCGTCACACACACTGAAGCAGCTATTTCCCATTAGAGAAACGGCTCTCCGACCTGGAGAGGCAGAATGGTCCTCTCGTCTAATGGGAACTCGCCCACTCACACTGAAGCAGCTATTTCCCATTAGAGAATCGGCCCTCTGACCTAGAGGCAGAAAGGTCCTCTCGTCTAATGGGAACAAGCCCACTCACACTGAAGCAGCTATTTCCCATTAGAGAAACGGCCCTCCAACCTGCAGAGGCAGAAAGGTCCTCTCTTCTAATTGAAACAAGCCCACCCACACTGAAGCAGCTATTTCCCATTAGAGAAACGGCCCTCCGACCTGCAGAGGCAGAAACGTCCTCTCGTCTAATGGGAACAAACCCACTCACACTGAAGCAGCTATTTCCCATTAGAGAAACGGCCCTCCGACCTGCAGAGGCAGAAACGTCCTCTCGTCTAATGGGAACTAGCCCACTCATACTGAAGCAGCTATTTTCCATTAGAGAAACGGCCCTCCGACCTGCAGAGGCAGAAAGGTCCTCTCGTCTAATGGGAACTAGCCCTCTCACACTGAAGCAGCTATTTCCCATTAGAGAAACGGCCCTCCGACCTGTAAAGGCAGAAAGGTCCTCTCGTCTAATGGGAACTAGCCCACTCACACTGAAGCAGCTATTTCCCATTAGAGAAACGGCCCTCCGACCTGTAAAGGCAGAAAGGTCCTCTCGTCTAATGGGAACTAGCCCACTCACACTGAAGCAGCTATTTCCCATTAGAGAAACGGCCCTCCGGCTTGCAGAGGCAGAAAGGTCCTCTTGTCTAATGGGAACTAGCCCACTCACACTGAAGCAGCTATTTCCCATTAGAGAAACTGCCCTCTGACCTGCAGAGGCAGAAAGGTCCTCTCGTCTAATGGGAACTAGCCCACATTCACTGAACCAGCTATTTCCCATTAGAGAAACGGCCCTCTGACCTGCAGAGGCAGAAAGGTCCTCTCGTCTAATGGGAACTAACCCACTCACACTGAAGCAGCTATTTCCCATTAGAGAAACGGCCCTCCGACCTGCAGAGGCAGAAATGTCCTCTCGTCTAATGGGAACTAGCCCACTCACACTGAAGCAGCTATTTCCCATTAGAGAAACGGCCCTCCGACCTGCAGAGGCAGAAAGGTCCTCTCGTCTAATGGGAACACGCCCACTCACACTGAAGCAGCTATTCCCCATTAGAGAAACGGCCCTCCGACCTGCAGAGGCAGACAGGTCCTCTCGTCTAATGGGAACACGCCCACTCACACTGAAGCAGCTATTTCCCATTAGAGAAACGGCCCTCTGACCTGCAGAGGCAGACAGGTCCTCTCGTCTAATGGGAACTAGCCCACTCACACTGAAGCAGCTATTTCCCAATAGAGAAACGGCCCTCCGACCTGCAGAGGCAGAAAGGTCCTCTCGTCTAATGGGAACTAACCCACTCACACTGAAGCAGCTATTTCCCATTAGAGAAACGGCCCTCCGACCTGCAGAGGCAGAAATGTCCTCTCGTCTAATGGGAACTAGCCCACTCACACTGAAGCAGCTATTTCCCATTAGAGAAACGGCCCTCCGACCTGCAGAGGCAGAAACGTCCTCTCGTCTAATGGGAACTAACCCACTCACACTGAAGCAGCTATTTCCCATTAGAGAAACGGCCCTCCGACCTGCAGAGGCAGAAACGTCCTCTCGTCTAATGGGAACTAGCCCACTCACACTGAAGCAGCTATTTCCCATTAGAGAAACGGCCTTCTGACCTGCAGAGGCAGAAAGGTCCTCTCATCTAATGGGAACTAGCCCTCTCACACTGAAGCAGCTATTTCCCATTAGAGAAACGGCCCTCCGACCTGTAAAGGCAGAAAGGTCCTCTCGTCTAATGGGAACTAGCCCACTCACACTGAAGCAGCTATTTCCCATTAGAGAAACGGCCCTCCGACCTGTAAAGGCAGAAAGGTCCTCTCGTCTAATGGGAACTAACCCACTCACACTGAAGCAGCTATTTCCCATTAGAGAAACGGCCCTCCGACTTGCAGAGGCAGAAATGTCCTCTCGTCTAATGGGAACTAGCCCACTCACACTGAAGCAGCTATTTCCCATTAGAGAAACGGCCCTCCGACCTGCAGAGGCAGAAACGTCCTCTCGTCTAATGGGAACTAACCCACTCACACTGAAGCAGCTATTTCCCATTAGAGAAACGGCCCTCCGACCTGCAGAGGCAGAAACGTCCTCTCGTCTAATGGGAACTAGCCCACTCACACTGAAGCAGCTATTTCCCATTAGAGAAACGGCCTTCTGACCTGCAGAGGCAGAAAGGTCCTCTCATCTAATGGGAACTAGCCCTCTCACACTGAAGCAGCTATTTCCCATTAGAGAAACGGCCCTCCGACCTGTAAAGGCAGAAAGGTCCTCTCGTCTAATGGGAACTAGCCCACTCACACTGAAGCAGCTATTTCCCATTAGAGAAACGGCCCTCCGACCTGTAAAGGCAGAAAGGTCCTCTCGTCTAATGGGAACTAGCCCACTCACACTGAAGCAGCTATTTCCCATTAGAGAAACGGCCCTCCGACTTGCAGAGGCAGAAAGGTCCTCTCGTCTAATGGGAACTAGCCCACTCACACTGAAGCAGCTATTTCACATTAGAGAAACTGCCCTCTGACCTGCAGAGGCAGAAAGGTCCTCTCGTCTAATGGGAACTAGCCCACATTCACTGAACCAGCTATTTCCCATTAGAGAAACGGCCCTCTGACCTGCAGAGGCAGAAAGGCCCTCTCGTCTAATGGGAACTAACCCACTCACACTGAAGCAGCTATTTCCCATTAGAGAAACGGCCCTCCGACCTGCAGAGGCAGAAATGTCCTCTCGTCTAATGGGAACTAGCCCACTCACACTGAAGCAGCTATTTCCCATTAGAGAAACGGCCCTCCGACCTGCAGAGGCAGAAAGTTCCTCTCGTCTAATGGGAACACGCCCACTCACACGGAAGCAGCTATTTCCCATTAGAGAAACGGCCCTCCGACCTGCAGAGGCAGACAGGTCCTCTCGTCTAATGGGAACACGCCCACTCACACTGAAGCAGCTATTTCCCATTAGAGAAACGGCCCTCCGACCTGCAGAGGCAGACAGGTCCTCTCGTCTAATGGGAACTAGCCCACTCACACTGAAGCAGCTATTTCCCATTAGAGAAACGGCCCTCCGACCTGCAGAGGCAGAACGGTCCTCTCGTCTAATGGGAACTAGCCCACTCACACTGAAGCAGCTATTTCCCATTAGAGAAGCGGCCCTACGACTTGCAGAGGCAGAAATGTCCTCTCGTTGAATGGGAACTAGCCCACTCACACTGAAGCAGCTATTTCCCATTAGAGAAGCGGCCCTCTGACCTCCACAGGCGAAAGGTCCTCTCGTCTAATGGGAACTAGCCCACTCACACTGAAGCAGCTATTTCCCATTATAGAAACGGCCCTCCGACCTGGAAAGGCAGAAAGGTCCTCTCGTCTAATGGGAACAAGCCCACTCACACTGAAGCAGCTATTTCCCATTAGAGAAACGCCCTCCGACCTGCAGAGGCAGAAAGGTCCTCTCGTCTAATGGGAACTAGCCCACTCACACTGAAGCAGCTATTTCCCATTAGAGAATCGACCCTCCGACCTGCAGAGGCAGAAAGGTCCTCTCGTCTAATGGGAACTAGCCCTCTCAAACTGAAGCAGCTATTTCCCGTTAGAGAAACGGCCCTCCGACCTGGAAAGGCAGAAAGGTTGTCTCGTCTAATGGGAACTAGCCCACTCACACTGAAGCAGCTATTTCCCTCTTTGTTAGAGAAACGGCCCTCCGACCTGCAGAGGCAGAAAGGTCCTCTCGTCTAATGGGAACTAGCCCACTTACACTGAAACAGCTATTTCCCATTAGAGAAACGGCCCTCCGACCTGCAAAGGCAGAAAGGTCCTCTCGTCTAATGGGAACTAGCCCTCTCACACTGAAGCAGCTATTTCCCATTAGAGAAACGGCCCTCCGACCTGGAAAGGCAGAAAGGTTCTCTCGTCTAATGGGAACTAGCCCATTCACACTGAAGCAGCTATTTCCCATTAGAGAAACGACCCTCCAACCTGCAGAGGCAGAAAGGTTCTCTCGTCTAATGGGAACAAGCCCACTCATACTGAAGCAGCTATTTCCCATTAGAGAAACGGCCCTCCGACCTGCAGAGGCAGAAAGGTCCTCTCGTCTAATGGGAACTAGCCCACTCACACTGAAGCAGCTATTTCCCATTAGAGAAACGGCCCTCCGACCTGCAGAGGCAGAAAGGTCCTCTTGTCTAATGGGAACTAGCCCACTCACACTGAAGCAGCTATTTCCCATTAGAGAAACGGCATTCCGACCTGCAGAGGTAGAAAGGTCCTCTCGTCACACACACTGAAGCAGCTATTTCCCATTAGAGAAACGGCCCTCCGACCTGCAGAGGCAGAAAGGTCCTCTCGTCTAATGGTAACTAGCCCACTCACACTGAAACAGCTATTTCCCATTAGAGAATCGGCCCTCTGACCTAGAGGCAGAAAGGTCCTCTCGTCTAATGGGAACAAGCCCACTCACACTGAAGCAGCTATTTCCCATTAGAGAAACGGCCCTCCGACCTGCAGAGGCAGAATAGTCCTCTCGTCTAATTGAAACAAGCCCACCCACACTGAAGCAGCTATTTCCCATTAGAGAAACGGCCCTCCGACCTGCAGAGGCAGAAACGTCCTCTCGTCTAATGGGAACTAACCCACTCACACTGAAGCAGCTATTTCCCATTAGAGAAACGGCCCTCCGACCTGCAGAGGCAGAAACGTCCTCTCGTCTAATGGGAACTAGCCCACTCACACTGAAGCAGCTATTTTCCATTAGAGAAACGGCCCTCCGACCTGCAAAGGCAGAAAAAGGTCCTCTCGTCTAATGGGAACTAGCCCACTCACACTGAAGCAGCTATTTCCCATTAGAGAAACGGCCTTCTAACCTGCAGAGGCAGAAAGGTCCTCTCATCTAATGGGAACTAGCCCTCTCACACTGAAGCAGCTATTTCCCATTAGAGAAACGGCCCTCCGACCTGTAAAGGCAGAAAGGTCCTCTCGTCTAATGGGAACTAGCCCACTCACACTGAAGCAGCTATTTCCCATTAGAGAAACGGCCCTCCGACCTGTAAAGGCAGAAAGGTCCTCTCGTCTAATGGGAACTAGCCCACTCACACTGAAGCAGCTATTTCCCATTAGAGAAACGGCCCTCCGACTTGCAGAGGCAGAAAGGTCCTCTCGTCTAATGGGAACTAGCCCACTCACACTGAAGCAGCTATTTCCCATTATAGAAACTGCCCTCTGACCTGCAGAGGCAGAAAGGTCCTCTCGTCTAATGGGAACTAGCCCACATTCACTGAACCAGCTATTTCCCATTAGAGAAACGGCCCTCTGACCTGCAGAGGCAGAAAGGTCCTCTCGTCTAATGGGAACTAACCCACTCACACTGAAGCAGCTATTTCCCATTAGAGAAACGGCCCTCCGACCTGCAGAGGCAGAAATGTCCTCTCGTCTAATGGGAACTAGCCCACTCACACTGAAGCAGCTATTTCCCATTAGAGAAACGGCCCTCCGACCTGCAGAGGCAGAAAGGTCCTCTCGTCTAATGGGAACACGCCCACTCACACTGAAGCAGCTATTTCCCATTAGAGAAACGGCCCTCCGACCTGCAGAGGCAGACAGGTCCTCTCGTCTAATGGGAACACGCCCACTCACACTGAAGCAGCTATTTCCCATTAGAGAAACGGCCCTCCGACCTGCAGAGGCAGACAGGTCCTCTCGTCTAATGGGAACTAGCCCACTCACACTGAAGCAGCTATTTCCCATTAGAGAAACGGCCCTCCGACCTGCAGAGGCAGAAAGGTCCTCTCGTCTAATGGGAACTAGCCCACTCACACTGAAGCAGCTATTTCCCATTAGAGAAGCGGCCCTCTGACTTGCAGAGGCAGAAATGTCCTCTCGTCGAATGGGAACTAGCCCACTCACACTGAAGCAGCTATTTCCCATTAGAGAAGCGGCCCTCTGACCTCCACAGGCGAAAGGTCCTCTCGTCTAATGGGAACTAGGCCACTCACACTGAAGCAGCTATTTCCCATTATAGAAACGGCCCTGCGACCTGCAGAGGCAGAAAGGTCCTCTCATCTAATGGGAACTAGCCAACTCACACTGAAGCAGCTATTTCCCATTAGAGAAACTGCCCTGCGACCTGCAGAGGCAGAAAGGTCCTCTGGTCCTCTCGTCTAAGGGGAACTAGCCCACACTCACTGAAGCAGCTATTTCCCATTAGAGAAACGTCCCTCCAAACTGCAGAAGCAGAAAGGTCCTCTCGTCTAATGGGAACTAACCCACTCACACTGAAGCAGCTATTTCCCATTAGAGAAACGGCCCTCCGACCTGCAGTGGCAGAAATGTCCTCTCGTCTAATGGGAACTAGCCCATTCACACTGAAGTAGCTATTTCCCATCAGAGAAACTGCCCTCTGACCTGCAGAGGCAGAAAGGTCCTCTCGTCTAATGGGAACTAGTCCACTCACACTGAAGCAGCTATTTCCCATTAGAGAAACGCCCCTCCGACCTGCAGAGGCAGAAAGGTCCTCTTGTCTAATGGGAACTAGCCCACTCACACTGAAGCAGCTATTTTCCATTAGAGAAACGGCCCTGCGACCTGCAGAGGCAGAAAGGTCCTCTCGTCTAATGGGAACTAGCCAACTCACACTGAAGCAGCTATTTCCCATTAGAGAAACTGCCCTCCGACCTGCAGAGGCAGAAAGGTCCTCTGGTCCTCTCGTCTAAGGGGAACTAGCCCACTCACACTGAAGTAGCTATTTCCCATTAGAGAAACGGCCCTCCGACCTGCAGAGGCAGAAAGGTCCTCTCATCTAATGGGAACTAACCCACTCAGACTAAAGCAGCTATTTCCCATTAGAGAAATGGCCCTCCGACCTGCAGAGGCAGAAATGTCCTCTCGTCTAATGGGAACTAGCCCAATCACACTGAAGCAGCTATTTCCCATTAGAGAATCGGCCCTCCGACCTAGAGGCAGAAAGGTCCTCTCGTCTAATGGGAGCAAGCCCACTCACACTGAAGCAGCTGTTTCCCATTATAGAAACGGCCCTCCGACCTGCAGAGGCAGAAAGGTCCTCTCGTCTAATGGGAACTAGCCCACTCACACTGAAGCAGCTATTTCCCATTAGAGAAACGGCCCTCTGACCTGCAGAGGCATAAAGGTCCTCTCGTCTAATTGAAACAAGCCCACTCACACTGAAGCAGCTATTTCCCATCAGAGAAACTGCCCTCTGACCTGCAGAGGCAGAAAGGTCCTCTCGTCTAATGGGAACTAGTCCACTCACACTGAAGCAGCTATTTCCCATTAGAGAAACGGCCCTCCGACCTGCAGAGGCAGAAAGGTCCTCTTGTCTAATGGGAACTAGCCCACTCACACTGAAGCAGCTATTTCCCATTAGAGAAACGGCCCTGCGACCTGCAGAGGCAGAAAGGTCCTCTCGTCTAATGGGAACTAGCAAACTCACACTGAAGCAGCTATTTCCCATTAGAGAAACTGCCCTCCGACCTGCAGAGGCAGAAAGGTCCTCTCGTCACACACACTGAAGCAGCTATTTCCCATTAGAGAAACGGCCCTCCGACCTGGAGAGGCAGAATGGTCCTCTCGTCTAATGGGAACTCGCCCACTCACACTGAAGCAGCTATTTCCCATTAGAGAATCGGCCCTCTGACCTAGAGGCAGAAAGGTCCTCTCGTCTAATGGGAACAAGCCCACTCACACTGAAGCAGCTATTTCCCATTAGAGAAACGGCCCTCCAACCTGCAGAGGCAGAAAGGTCCTCTCTTCTAATTGAAACAAGCCCACCCACACTGAAGCAGCTATTTCCCATTAGAGAAACGGCCCTCCGACCTGCAGAGGCAGAAACGTCCTCTCGTCTAATGGGAACAAACCCACTCACACTGAAGCAGCTATTTCCCATTAGAGAAACGGCCCTCCGACCTGCAGAGGCAGAAACGTCCTCTCGTCTAATGGGAACTAGCCCACTCATACTGAAGCAGCTATTTTCCATTAGAGAAACGGCCCTCCGACCTGCAGAGGCAGAAAGGTCCTCTCGTCTAATGGGAACTAGCCCTCTCACACTGAAGCAGCTATTTCCCATTAGAGAAACGGCCCTCCGACCTGTAAAGGCAGAAAGGTCCTCTCGTCTAATGGGAACTAGCCCACTCACACTGAAGCAGCTATTTCCCATTAGAGAAACGGCCCTCCGACCTGTAAAGGCAGAAAGGTCCTCTCGTCTAATGGGAACTAGCCCACTCACACTGAAGCAGCTATTTCCCATTAGAGAAACGGCCCTCCGGCTTGCAGAGGCAGAAAGGTCCTCTTGTCTAATGGGAACTAGCCCACTCACACTGAAGCAGCTATTTCCCATTAGAGAAACTGCCCTCTGACCTGCAGAGGCAGAAAGGTCCTCTCGTCTAATGGGAACTAGCCCACATTCACTGAACCAGCTATTTCCCATTAGAGAAACGGCCCTCTGACCTGCAGAGGCAGAAAGGTCCTCTCGTCTAATGGGAACTAACCCACTCACACTGAAGCAGCTATTTCCCATTAGAGAAACGGCCCTCCGACCTGCAGAGGCAGAAATGTCCTCTCGTCTAATGGGAACTAGCCCACTCACACTGAAGCAGCTATTTCCCATTAGAGAAACGGCCCTCCGACCTGCAGAGGCAGAAAGGTCCTCTCGTCTAATGGGAACACGCCCACTCACACTGAAGCAGCTATTCCCCATTAGAGAAACGGCCCTCCGACCTGCAGAGGCAGACAGGTCCTCTCGTCTAATGGGAACACGCCCACTCACACTGAAGCAGCTATTTCCCATTAGAGAAACGGCCCTCTGACCTGCAGAGGCAGACAGGTCCTCTCGTCTAATGGGAACTAGCCCACTCACACTGAAGCAGCTATTTCCCAATAGAGAAACGGCCCTCCGACCTGCAGAGGCAGAAAGGTCCTCTCGTCTAATGGGAACTAACCCACTCACACTGAAGCAGCTATTTCCCATTAGAGAAACGGCCCTCCGACCTGCAGAGGCAGAAATGTCCTCTCGTCTAATGGGAACTAGCCCACTCACACTGAAGCAGCTATTTCCCATTAGAGAAACGGCCCTCCGACCTGCAGAGGCAGAAACGTCCTCTCGTCTAATGGGAACTAACCCACTCACACTGAAGCAGCTATTTCCCATTAGAGAAACGGCCCTCCGACCTGCAGAGGCAGAAACGTCCTCTCGTCTAATGGGAACTAGCCCACTCACACTGAAGCAGCTATTTCCCATTAGAGAAACGGCCTTCTGACCTGCAGAGGCAGAAAGGTCCTCTCATCTAATGGGAACTAGCCCTCTCACACTGAAGCAGCTATTTCCCATTAGAGAAACGGCCCTCCGACCTGTAAAGGCAGAAAGGTCCTCTCGTCTAATGGGAACTAGCCCACTCACACTGAAGCAGCTATTTCCCATTAGAGAAACGGCCCTCCGACCTGTAAAGGCAGAAAGGTCCTCTCGTCTAATGGGAACTAGCCCACTCACACTGAAGCAGCTATTTCCCATTAGAGAAACGGCCCTCCGACTTGCAGAGGCAGAAAGGTCCTCTCGTCTAATGGGAACTAGCCCACTCACACTGAAGCAGCTATTTCACATTAGAGAAACTGCCCTCTGACCTGCAGAGGCAGAAAGGTCCTCTCGTCTAATGGGAACTAGCCCACATTCACTGAACCAGCTATTTCCCATTAGAGAAACGGCCCTCTGACCTGCAGAGGCAGAAAGGCCCTCTCGTCTAATGGGAACTAACCCACTCACACTGAAGCAGCTATTTCCCATTAGAGAAACGGCCCTCCGACCTGCAGAGGCAGAAATGTCCTCTCGTCTAATGGGAACTAGCCCACTCACACTGAAGCAGCTATTTCCCATTAGAGAAACGGCCCTCCGACCTGCAGAGGCAGAAAGTTCCTCTCGTCTAATGGGAACACGCCCACTCACACGGAAGCAGCTATTTCCCATTAGAGAAACGGCCCTCCGACCTGCAGAGGCAGACAGGTCCTCTCGTCTAATGGGAACACGCCCACTCACACTGAAGCAGCTATTTCCCATTAGAGAAACGGCCCTCCGACCTGCAGAGGCAGACAGGTCCTCTCGTCTAATGGGAACTAGCCCACTCACACTGAAGCAGCTATTTCCCATTAGAGAAACGGCCCTCCGACCTGCAGAGGCAGAACGGTCCTCTCGTCTAATGGGAACTAGCCCACTCACACTGAAGCAGCTATTTCCCATTAGAGAAGCGGCCCTACGACTTGCAGAGGCAGAAATGTCCTCTCGTTGAATGGGAACTAGCCCACTCACACTGAAGCAGCTATTTCCCATTAGAGAAGCGGCCCTCTGACCTCCACAGGCGAAAGGTCCTCTCGTCTAATGGGAACTAGCCCACTCACACTGAAGCAGCTATTTCCCATTATAGAAACGGCCCTCCGACCTGGAAAGGCAGAAAGGTCCTCTCGTCTAATGGGAACAAGCCCACTCACACTGAAGCAGCTATTTCCCATTAGAGAAACGCCCTCCGACCTGCAGAGGCAGAAAGGTCCTCTCGTCTAATGGGAACTAGCCCACTCACACTGAAGCAGCTATTTCCCATTAGAGAATCGACCCTCCGACCTGCAGAGGCAGAAAGGTCCTCTCGTCTAATGGGAACTAGCCCTCTCAAACTGAAGCAGCTATTTCCCGTTAGAGAAACGGCCCTCCGACCTGGAAAGGCAGAAAGGTTGTCTCGTCTAATGGGAACTAGCCCACTCACACTGAAGCAGCTATTTCCCTCTTTGTTAGAGAAACGGCCCTCCGACCTGCAGAGGCAGAAAGGTCCTCTCGTCTAATGGGAACTAGCCCACTTACACTGAAACAGCTATTTCCCATTAGAGAAACGGCCCTCCGACCTGCAAAGGCAGAAAGGTCCTCTCGTCTAATGGGAACTAGCCCTCTCACACTGAAGCAGCTATTTCCCATTAGAGAAACGGCCCTCCGACCTGGAAAGGCAGAAAGGTTCTCTCGTCTAATGGGAACTAGCCCATTCACACTGAAGCAGCTATTTCCCATTAGAGAAACGACCCTCCAACCTGCAGAGGCAGAAAGGTTCTCTCGTCTAATGGGAACAAGCCCACTCATACTGAAGCAGCTATTTCCCATTAGAGAAACGGCCCTCCGACCTGCAGAGGCAGAAAGGTCCTCTCGTCTAATGGGAACTAGCCCACTCACACTGAAGCAGCTATTTCCCATTAGAGAAACGGCCCTCCGACCTGCAGAGGCAGAAAGGTCCTCTTGTCTAATGGGAACTAGCCCACTCACACTGAAGCAGCTATTTCCCATTAGAGAAACGGCATTCCGACCTGCAGAGGTAGAAAGGTCCTCTCGTCACACACACTGAAGCAGCTATTTCCCATTAGAGAAACGGCCCTCCGACCTGCAGAGGCAGAAAGGTCCTCTCGTCTAATGGTAACTAGCCCACTCACACTGAAACAGCTATTTCCCATTAGAGAATCGGCCCTCTGACCTAGAGGCAGAAAGGTCCTCTCGTCTAATGGGAACAAGCCCACTCACACTGAAGCAGCTATTTCCCATTAGAGAAACGGCCCTCCGACCTGCAGAGGCAGAATAGTCCTCTCGTCTAATTGAAACAAGCCCACCCACACTGAAGCAGCTATTTCCCATTAGAGAAACGGCCCTCCGACCTGCAGAGGCAGAAACGTCCTCTCGTCTAATGGGAACTAACCCACTCACACTGAAGCAGCTATTTCCCATTAGAGAAACGGCCCTCCGACCTGCAGAGGCAGAAACGTCCTCTCGTCTAATGGGAACTAGCCCACTCACACTGAAGCAGCTATTTTCCATTAGAGAAACGGCCCTCCGACCTGCAAAGGCAGAAAAAGGTCCTCTCGTCTAATGGGAACTAGCCCACTCACACTGAAGCAGCTATTTCCCATTAGAGAAACGGCCTTCTAACCTGCAGAGGCAGAAAGGTCCTCTCATCTAATGGGAACTAGCCCTCTCACACTGAAGCAGCTATTTCCCATTAGAGAAACGGCCCTCCGACCTGTAAAGGCAGAAAGGTCCTCTCGTCTAATGGGAACTAGCCCACTCACACTGAAGCAGCTATTTCCCATTAGAGAAACGGCCCTCCGACCTGTAAAGGCAGAAAGGTCCTCTCGTCTAATGGGAACTAGCCCACTCACACTGAAGCAGCTATTTCCCATTAGAGAAACGGCCCTCCGACTTGCAGAGGCAGAAAGGTCCTCTCGTCTAATGGGAACTAGCCCACTCACACTGAAGCAGCTATTTCCCATTATAGAAACTGCCCTCTGACCTGCAGAGGCAGAAAGGTCCTCTCGTCTAATGGGAACTAGCCCACATTCACTGAACCAGCTATTTCCCATTAGAGAAACGGCCCTCTGACCTGCAGAGGCAGAAAGGTCCTCTCGTCTAATGGGAACTAACCCACTCACACTGAAGCAGCTATTTCCCATTAGAGAAACGGCCCTCCGACCTGCAGAGGCAGAAATGTCCTCTCGTCTAATGGGAACTAGCCCACTCACACTGAAGCAGCTATTTCCCATTAGAGAAACGGCCCTCCGACCTGCAGAGGCAGAAAGGTCCTCTCGTCTAATGGGAACACGCCCACTCACACTGAAGCAGCTATTTCCCATTAGAGAAACGGCCCTCCGACCTGCAGAGGCAGACAGGTCCTCTCGTCT
The DNA here is from genome assembly GCF_040938575.1 of Ambystoma mexicanum. Classification (NCBI taxonomy): domain Eukaryota; kingdom Metazoa; phylum Chordata; class Amphibia; order Caudata; family Ambystomatidae; genus Ambystoma; species Ambystoma mexicanum. Next base: position 393,990,292 of record NC_090921.1, on the reverse strand, counting down.
AATGGGAACACGCCCACTCACACTGAAGCAGCTATTTCCCATTAGAGAAACGGCCCTCCGACCTGCAGAGGCAGACAGGTCCTCTCGTCTAATGGGAACTAGCCCACTCACACTGAAGCAGCTATTTCCCATTAGAGAAACGGCCCTCCGACCTGCAGAGGCAGAAAGGTCCTCTCGTCTAATGGGAACTAGCCCACTCACACTGAAGCAGCTATTTCCCATTAGAGAAGCGGCCTCTGACTTGCAGAGGCAGAAATGTCCTCTCGTCGAATGGGAACTAGCCCACTCACACTGAAGCAGCTATTTCCCATTAGAGAAGCGGCCCTCTGACCTCCACAGGCGAAAGGTCCTCTCGTCTAATGGGAACTAGGCCACTCACACTGAAGCAGCTATTTCCCATTATAGAAACGGCCCTCCGACCTGGAAAGGCAGAAAGGTCCTCTCGTCCAATGGGAACAAGCCCACTCACACTGAAGCAGCTATTTCCCATTAGAGAAACGGCCCTCCGACCTGCAGAGGCAGAAAGGTCCTCTCGTCTAATGGGAACTAGCCCACTCACACTGAAGCAGCTATTTCCCATTAGAGAATCGACCCTCCGACCTGCAGAGGCAGAAAGGTCCTCTCGTCTAATGGGAACTAGCCCTCTCAAACTGAAGCAGCTATTTCCCGTTCGAGAAACGGCCCTCCGACCTGGAAAGGCAGAAAGGTTGTCTCGTCTAATGGGAACTAGCCCATTCACACTGAAGCAGCTATTTCCCATTAGAGAAACGGCCCTCCGACCTGCAGAGGCAGAAAGGTCCTCTCGTCTAATGGGAACTAGCCCACTTACACTGAAGCAGCTATTTCCCATTAGAGAAACGGCCCTCCGAACTGCAAAGGCAGAAAGGTCCTCTCGTCTAATGGGAACTAGCCCTCTCACACTGAAGCAGCTATTTCCCATTAGAGAAACGTCCCTCCGACCTGGAAAGGCAGAAAGGTTCTCTCGTCTAATGGGAACTAGCCCATTCACACTGAAGCAGCTATTTCCCATTAGAGAAACGACCCTCCAACCTGCAGAGGCAGAAAGGTTCTCTCGTCTAATGGGAACAAGCCCACTCACACTGAAGCAGCTATTTCCCATTAGAGAAACGGCCCTCCGACCTGCAGAGGCAGAAAGGTCCTCTCGTCTAATGGGAACTAGCCCACTCACACTGAAGCAGCTATTTCCCATTAGAGAAACGGCCCTCCGACCTGCAGAGGCAGAAAGGTCCTCTTGTCTAATGGGAACTAGCCCACTCACACTGAAGCAGCTATTTCCCATTAGAGAAACGGCATTCCGACCTGCAGAGGCAGAAAGGTCCTCTCGTCTAATGGGAACTAGCCCACTCACACTGAAGCAGCTATTTCCCATTAGAGAAACGGCCCTCCGACCTGCAGAGTCAGAAAGGTCCTCTCGTCTAATGGGAACTAGCCCACTCTCACTGAAGCAGCTATTTCCCATTAGAGAAACGGCCCTCCGACCTGCAGAGGTAGAAAGGTCATCTCGTCTAATGGGAACAAGCCCACTCACACTGAAGCAGCTATTTCCCATTAGAGAAACGGCCCTCTGACCTGCAGAGGCAGAAAGGTCCTCTCGTCTAATGGGAACTAGCCCACACACACTGAAGCAGCTATTTCCCATTAGAGAAACGGCCCTCCGACCTGCAGAGGCAGAAAGGTCCTCTCGTCTAATGGGAACTAGCCCATTTACACTGAAGCAGCTATTTCCCATTAGAGAAACGACCCTCCGACCTGCAGAGGCAGAAAGGTCCTCTTGTCTAATTGAAACAAGCCCACCCACACTGAAGCAGCTATTTCCCATTAGAGAAACGGCCCTCCGACCTGCAGAGGCAGAAACGTCCTCTCGTCTAATGGGAACTAACCCACTCACACTGAAGCAGCTATTTCCCATTAGAGAAACGGCCCTCCGACCTGCAGAGGCAGAAACGTCCTCTCGTCTAATGGGAACTAGCCCACTCACACTGAAGCAGCTATTTCCCATTAGAGAAACGGCCTTCTGACCTGCAGAGGCAGAAAGGTCCTCTCATCTAATGGGAACTAGCCCTCTCACACTGAAGCAGCTATTTCCCATTAGAGAAACGGCCCTCCGACCTGTAAAGGCAGAAAGGTCCTCTCGTCTAATGGGAACTAGCCCACTCACACTGAAGCAGCTATTTCCCATTAGAGAAACGGCCCTCCGACCTGTAAAGGCAGAAAGGTCCTCTCGTCTAATGGGAACTAGCCCACTCACACTGAAGCAGCTATTTCCCATTAGAGAAACGGCCCTCCGACTTGCAGAGGCAGAAAGGTCCTCTCGTCTAATGGGAACTAGCCCACTCACACTGAAGCAGCTATTTCACATTAGAGAAACTGCCCTCTGACCTGCAGAGGCAGAAAGGTCCTCTCGTCTAATGGGAACTAGCCCACATTCACTGAACCAGCTATTTCCCATTAGAGAAACGGCCCTCTGACCTGCAGAGGCAGAAAGGTCCTCTCGTCTAATGGGAACTAACCCACTCACACTGAAGCAGCTATTTCCCATTAGAGAAACGGCCCTCCGACCTGCAGAGGCAGAAATGTCCTCTCGTCTAATGGGAACTAGCCCACTCACACTGAAGCAGCTATTTCCCATTAGAGAAACGGCCCTCCGACCTGCAGAGGCAGAAAGTTCCTCTCGTCTAATGGGAACACGCCCACTCACACTGAAGCAGCTATTTCCCATTAGAGAAACGGCCCTCCGACCTGCAGAGGCAGACAGGTCCTCTCGTCTAATGGGAACACGCCCACTCACACTGAAGCAGCTATTTCCCATTAGAGAAACGGCCCTCCGACCTGCAGAGGCAGACAGGTCCTCTCGTCTAATGGGAACTAGCCCACTCACACTGAAGCAGCTATTTCCCATTAGAGAAACGGCCCTCCAACCTGCAGAGGCAGAAAGGTCCTCTCGTCTAATGGGAACTAGCCCACTCACACTGAAGCAGCTATTTCCCATTAGAGAAGCGGCCCTACGACTTGCAGAGGCAGAAATGTCCTCTCGTCGAATGGGAACTAGCCCACTCACACTGAAGCAGCTATTTCCCATTAGAGAAGCGACCCTCTGACCTCCACAGGCGAAAGGTCCTCTCGTCTAATGGGAACTAGCCCACTCACACTGAAGCAGCTATTTCCCATTATAGAAGCGGCCCTCCGACCTGGAAAGGCAGAAAGGTCCTCTCGTCTAATGGGAACAAGCCCACTCACACTGAAGCAGCTATTTGCCATTAGAGAAACGCCCTCCGACCTGCAGAGGCAGAAAGGTCCTCTCGTCTAATGGGAACTAGCCCACTCACACTGAAGCAGCTATTTCCCATTAGAGAATCGACCCTCCGACCTGCAGAGGCAGAAAGGTCCTCTTGTCTAATGGGAACTAGCCCTCTCAAACTGAAGCAGCTATTTCCCGTTAGAGAAACGGCCCTCCGACCTGGAAAGGCAGAAAGGTTGTCTCGTCTAATGGGAACTAGCCCACTCACACTGAAGCAGCTATTTCCCATTAGAGAAACGGCCCTCCGACCTGTAGAGGCAGAAAGGTCCTCTCGTCTAATGGGATCTAGCCCACTTACACTGAAACAGCTATTTCCCATTAGAGAAACGGCCCTCCGACCTGCAAAGGCAGAAAGGTCCTCTCGTCTAATGGGAACTAGCCCTCTCACACTGAAGCAGCTATTTCCCATTAGAGAAACGGCCCTCCGACCTGGAAAGGCAGAAAGGTTCTCTCGTCTAATGGGAACTAGCCCATTCACACTGAAGCAGCTATTTCCCATTAGAGAAACGACCCTCCAACCTGCAGAGGCAGAAAGGTTCTCTCGTCTAATGGGAACAAGCCCACTCACACTGAAGCAGCTATTTCCCATTAGAGAAACGGCCCTCCGACCTGCAGAGGCAGAAAGGTCCTCTCGTCTAATGGGAACTAGCCCACTCACACTGAAGCAGCTATTTCCCATTAGAGAAACGGCCCTCCGACCTGCAGAGGCAGAAAGGTCCTCTTGTCTAATGGGAACTAGCCCACTCACACTGAAGCAGCTATTTCCCATTAGAGAAACGGCATTCCGACCTGCAGAGGCAGAAAGGTCCTCTCGTCACACACACTGAAGCAGCTATTTCCCATTAGAGAAACGGCCCTCCGACCTGCAGAGGCAGAAAGGTCCTCTCGTCTAATGGTAACTAGCCCACTCACACTGAAACAGCTATTTCCCATTAGAGAATCGGCCCTCTGACCTAGAGGCAGAAAGGTCCTCTCGTCTAATGGGAACAAGCCCACTCACACTGAAGCAGCTATTTCCCATTAGAGAAACGGCCCTCCGACCTGCAGAGGCAGAATAGTCCTCTCGTCTAATTGAAACAAGCCCACCCACACTGAAGCAGCTATTTCCCATTAGAGAAACGGCCCTCCGACCTGCAGAGGCAGAAACGTCCTCTCGTCTAATGGGAACTAACCCACTTACACTGAAGCAGCTATTTCCCATTAGAGAAACGGCCCTCCGACCTGCAGAGGCAGAAACGTCCTCTCGTCTAATGGGAACTAGCCCACTCACACTGATGCAGCTATTTTCCATTAGAGAAACGGCCCTCCGACCTGCAAAGGCAGAAAAAGGTCCTCTCGTCTAATGGGAACTAGCCCACTCACACTGAAGCAGCTATTTCCCATTAGAGAAACGGCCTTCTAACCTGCAGAGGCAGAAAGGTCCTCTCATCTAATGGGAACTAGCCCTCTCACACTGAAGCAGCTATTTCCCATTAGAGAAACGGCCCTCCGACCTGTAAAGGCAGAAAGGTCCTCTCGTCTAATGGGAACTAGCCCACTCACACTGAAGCAGCTATTTCCCATTAGAGAAACGGCCCTCCGACCTGTAAAGGCAGAAAGGTCCTCTCGTCTAATGGGAACTAGCCCACTCACACTGAAGCAGCTATTTCCCATTAGAGAAACGGCCCTCCGACTTGCAGAGGCAGAAAGGTCCTCTCGTCTAATGGGAACTAGCCCACTCACACTGAAGCAGCTATTTCCCATTATAGAAACTGCCCTCTGACCTGCAGAGGCAGAAAGGTCCTCTTGTCTAATGGGAACTAGCCCACATTCACTGAACCAGCTATTTCCCATTAGAGAAACGGCCCTCTGACCTGCAGAGGCAGAAAGGTCCTCTCGTCTAATGGGAACTAACCCACTCACACTGAAGCAGCTATTTCCCATTAGAGAAACGGCCCTCCGACCTGCAGAGGCAGAAATGTCCTCTCGTCTAATGGGAACTAGCCCACTCACACTGAAGCAGCTATTTCCCATTAGAGAAACGGCCCTCCGACCTGCAGAGGCAGAAAGGTCCTCTCGTCTAATGGGAACACGCCCACTCACACTGAAGCAGCTATTTCCCATTAGAGAAACGGCCCTCCGACCTGCAGAGGCAGACAGGTCCTCTCGTCTAATGGGAACACGCCAACTCACACTGAAGCAGCTATTTCCCATTAGAGAAACGGCCCTCCGACCTGCAGAGGCAGACAGGTCCTCTCGTCTAATGGGAACTAGCCCACTCACACTGAAGCAGCTATTTCCCATTAGAGAAACGGCCCTCCGACCTGCAGAGGCAGAAAGGTCCTCTCGTCTAATGGGAACTAGCCCACTCACACTGAAGCAGCTATTTCCCATTAGAGAAGCGGCCCTCCGACTTGCAGAGGCAGAAATGTCCTCTCGTCGAATGGGAACTAGCCCACTCACACTGAAGCAGCTATTTCCCATTAGAGAAGCGGCCCTCTGACCTCCACAGGCGAAAGGTCCTCTCGTCTAATGGGAACTAGCCCACTCACACTGAAGCAGCTATTTCCCATTATAGAAACGGCCCTCCGACCTGGAAAGGCAGAAAGGTCCTCTCGTCCAATGGGAACAACCCCACTCACACTGAAGCAGCTATTTCCCATTAGAGAAACGGCCCTCCGACCTGCAGAGGCAGAAAGGTCCTCTCGTCTAATGGGAACTAGCCCACTCACACTGAAGCAGCTATTTCCCATTAGAGAATCGACCCTCCGACCTGCAGAGGCAGAAAGGTCCTCTCGTCTAATGGGAACTAGCCCTCTCAAACTGAAGCAGCTATTTCCCGTTAGAGAAACGGCCCTCCGACCTGGAAAGGCAGAAAGGTTGTCTCGTCTAATGGGAACTAGCCCACTCACACTGAAGCAGCTATTTCCCATTAGAGAAACGGCCCTCCGACCTGCAGAGGCAGAAAGGTCCTCTCGTCTAATGGGAACTAGCCCACTTACACTGAAACAGCTATTTCCCATTAGAGAAACGGCCCTCCGACCTGCAAAGGCAGAAAGGTCCTCTCGTCTAATGGGAACTAGCCCTCTCACACTGAAGCAGCTATTTCCCATTAGAGAAACGTCCCTCCGACCTGGAAAGGCAGAAAGGTTCTCTCGTCTAATGGGAACTAGCCCATTCACACTGAAGCAGCTATTTCCCATTAGAGAAACGACCCTCCGACCTGCAGAGGCAGAAAGGTTCTCTCGTCTAATGGGAACAAGCCCACTCACACTGAAGCAGCTATTTCCCATTAGAGAAACGGCCCTCCGACCTGCAGAGGCAGAAAGGTCCTCTCGTCTAATGGGAACTAGCCCACTCACACTGAAGCAGCTATTTCCCATTAGAGAAACGGCCCTCCGACCTGCAGAGGCAGAAAGGTCCTCTTGTCTAATGGGAACTAGCCCACTCACACTGAAGCAGCTATTTCCCATTAGAGAAACGGCATTCCGACCTGCAGAGGCAGAAAGGTCCTCTCGTCTAATGGGAACTAACCCACTCACACTGAAGCAGCTATTTCCCATTAGAGAAACGGCCCTCCGACCTGCAGAGTCAGAAAGGTCCTCTCGTCTAATGGGAACTAGCCCACTCTCACTGAAGCAGCTATTTCCCATTAGAGAAACGGCCCTCCGACCTGCAGAGGCAGAAAGGTCATCTCGTCTAATGGGAACAAGCCCACTCACACTGAAGCAGCTATTTCCCATTAGAGAAACGGCCCTCTGACCTGCAGAGGCAGAAAGGTCCTCTCGTCTAATGGGAACTAGCCCACACACACTGAAGCAGCTATTTCCCATTAGAGAAACGGCCCTCCGACCTGCAGAGGCAGACAGGTCCTCTCGTCTAATGGGAACTAGCCCATTTACACTGAAGCAGCTATTTCCCATTAGAGAAACGACCCTCCGACCTGCAGAGGCAGAAAGGTCCTCTCGTCTAATGGGAACTAGCCAACTCACACTGAAGCAGCTGTTTCCCATTAGAGAAACGGCCCTCCGACCTGCAGAGGCAGAAAGGTCCTCTCGTCTAATGGGAACTAACCCACTCACACTGAAGCAGCTATTTCCCATTAGAGAAACGGCCCTCCGACCTGCAGAGGCAGAAATGTCCTCTCGTCTAATGGGAACTAGCCCACTCACACTGAAGTAGCTATTTCCCATTAGAGAAACGGCCCTCCGACCTGTAGAGGCAGAAAGGTCCTCTCGTCTAATGGGAACAAGCCCACTCACACTGAAGCAGCTATTTCCCATTAGAGAAACGGCTCTCCGACCTGCAGAGGCAGAAAGGTCCTCTCGTCTAATGGGAACTAGCCCACTCACACTGAAGCAGCTATTTCCCATTAGAGAAACGGCCCTCCGACCTGCAGAGGCAGAAAGGTCATCTCGTCTAATGGGAACAAGCCCACTCACACTGAAGCAGCTATTTCCCATTAGAGAAACGGCCCTCTTACCTGCAGAGGCAGAAAGGTCCTCTCGTCTAATGGGAACTAGCCCACACACACTGAAGCAGCTATTTCCCATTAGAGAAACGGCCCTCCGACCTGCAGAGGCAGAAAGGTCCTCTCGTCTAATGGTAACTAGCCCACTTACACTGAAGCAGCTACTTCCCATTAGAGAAACAACCCTCCGACCTGCAGAGGCAGAAAGGTCCTCTCGTCTAATGGGAACTAGCCAACTCACACTGAAGCAGCTATTTCCCATTAGAGAAATGGCCCTCCGACCTGCAGAGGCAGAAAGGTCCTCTCGTCTAATGGGAACTAACCCAAACACAGTGAAGCAGCTATTTCCCATTAGAGAAACGGCCCTCCGACCTGCAGAGGCAGAAATGTCCTCTCGTCTAATGGAAACTAGCCCACTCACACTGAAGCAGCTATTTCCCATTAGAGAAACGGCCCTCCGACCTGCAGAGGTAGAAAGGTCCTCTCGTCTAATGGGAACACGGCCACTCACACTGAAGCAGCTATTTCCCATTAGAGAAACGGAACTCTGACCTGCAGAGGCAGACAGGTACTCTCGTCTAATGGAAACTAGCCCACTCACACTGAAGCAGATATTTCCCATTAGAGAAACGGCCCTCCGACCTGCAGAGGCAGAAAGGTCCTCTCATCTAATGGGAACTAGCCCTCTCACACTGAAACAGCTATTTCCCATTAGAGAAACGGCCCTCCGACCTGGAAAGGCAGAAAGGTCCTCTCGTCTAATGGGAACTAGCCCACTCACACTGAAGCAGCTATTTCCCATTAGAGAAACGGCCCTCCGACTTGCAGAGGCAGAAATGTCCTCTCGTCGAAGGGGAACTAGCCCACTCACACTGAAGCAGCTATTTCCCATTAGAGAAATGGCCCTCCGACTTGCAGAGGCAGAAAGGTCCTCTCATCTAATGGGAACTAGCCCTCTCACACTGAAACAGCTATTTCCCATTAGAGAAACGGCCCTCCGACCTGGAAAGGCAGAAAGGTCCTCTCGTCTAATGGGAACTAGCCCACTCACACTGAAGCAGCTATTTCCCATTAGAGAAACGGCCCTCCGACTTGCAGAGGCAGAAATGTCCTCTCGTCTAATGGGAACTAGCCCACACACACTGAAGCAGCTATTTCCCATTAGAGAAACGGCCCTCCGACCTGCAGAGGCAGAAAGGTCCTCTCGTCTAATGGGAACTAGCCCATTTACACTGAAGCAGCTATTTCCCATTAGAGAAACGACCCTCCGACCTGCAGAGGCAGAAAGGTCCTCTCGTCTAATGGGAACTAGCCAACTCACACTGAAGCAGCTATTTCCCATTGGAGAAACGGCCCTCCGACCTGCAGAGGCAGAAAGGTCCTCTCGTCTAATGGGAACTAACCCACTCACACTGAAGCAGCTATTTCCCATTAGAGAAACCGCCCTCCGACCTGCAGAGGCAGAAATGTCCTCTCGTCTGATTGGGAACTAGCGCACTCGCACTGAGGTAGCTATTTCCCATTAGAGAAACGGCCCTCCGACCTGCAGAGGCAGAAAGGTCCTCTCGTCTAATGGGAACAAGCCCACTCACACTGAAGCAGCTATTTCCCATTAGAGAAACGGCTCGCCGACCTGCAGAGGCAGAAAGGTCCTCTCGTCTAATGGGAACTAGCCCACTCACACTGAAGCAGCTATTTCCCATTAGAGAAACGGCCCTCCGACCTGCAGAGGCAGAAAGGTCCTCTCGTCTAATGGGAACTAGCCCACTCACACTGAAGCAGCTATTTCCCATTAGAGAAACGGCCCTCCGACTTGCAGAGGCAGAAAGGTCCTCTCGTCTAATGGGAACTAGCCCACTCACACTGAAGCAGCTATTTCACATTAGAGAAACTGCCCTCTGACCTGCAGAGGCAGAAAGGTCCTCTCGTCTAATGGGAACTAGCCCACATTCACTGAACCAGCTATTTCCCATTAGAGAAACGGCCCTCTGACCTGCAGAGGCAGAAAGGTCCTCTCGTCTAATGGGAACTAACCCACTCACACTGAAGCAGCTATTTCCCATTAGAGAAACGGCCCTCCGACCTGCAGAGGCAGAAATGTCCTCTCGTCTAATGGGAACTAGCCCACTCACACTGAAGCAGCTATTTCCCATTAGAGAAACGGCCCTCCGACCTGCAGAGGCAGAAAGTTCCTCTCGTCTAATGGGAACACGCCCACTCACACTGAAGCAGCTATTTCCCATTAGAGAAACGGCCCTCCGACCTGCAGAGGCAGACAGGTCCTCTCGTCTAATGGGAACACGCCCATTCACACTGAAGCAGCTATTTCCCATTAGAGAAATGGCCCTCTGACCTGCAGAGGCAGTCAGGTCCTCTCGTCTAATGGGAACTAGCCCACACACACTGAAGCAGCTATTTCCCATTAGAGAAACGGCCCTCCGACCTGCAGAGGCAGAAAGGTCCTCTCTTCTAATGGGAACTAGCCCACTTACACTGAAGCAGCTACTTCCCATTAGAGAAACAACCCTCCGACCTGCAGAGGCAGAAAGGTCCTATCGTCTAATGGGAACTAGCCAACTCACACTGAAGCAGCTATTTCCCATTAGAGAAACAGCCCTCCGACCTGCAGAGGCAGAAAGGCCCTCTCGTCTAATGGGAACTAACCCACACACACTGAAGCAGCTATTTCCCATTAGAGAAACGGCCCTCCGACCTGCAGAGGCAGAAATGTCCTCTCGTCTAATGGGAACTAGCCCACTCACACTGAAGCAGCTACTTCCCATTAGAGAAACGGCCCTCCGACCGGCAGAGGTAGAAAGGTCCTCTCGTCTAATGGGAACACGCCCACTCACACTGAAGCAGCTCTTTCCCATTAGAGAAACGGCCCTCCGACCTGCAGAGGCAGACAGGTCCTCTCGTCTAATGGGAACTAGCCCACTCACACTGAAGCAGATATTTCCCATTGGAGAAACGGCCCTCCGACCTGCAGAGGCAGAAAGGTCCTCTCGTCTAATGGGAACTAGCCCTCTCCCACTGAAACAGCTATTTCCCATTAGAGAAACGGCCCTCCGACCTGCAGAGGCAGAAAGGTCCTCTCGTCTAATGGGAACTAGCCCATTTACACTGAAGCAGCTATTTCCCATTAGAGAAACGACCCTCCGACCTGCAGAGGCAGAAAGGTCCTCTCGTCTAATGGGAACTAGCCAACTCACACTGAAGCAGCTGTTTCCCATTAGAGAAACGGCCCTCCGACCTGCAGAGGCAGAAAGGTCCTCTCGTCTAATGGGAACTAACCCACTCACACTGAAGCAGCTATTTCCCATTAGAGAAACGGCCCTCCGACCTGCAGAGGCAGAAATGTCCTCTCGTCTAATGGGAACTAGCCCACTCACACTGAAGTAGCTATTTCCCATTAGAGAAACGGCCCTCCGACCTGCAGAGGCAGAAAGGTCCTCTCGTCTAATGGGAACAAGCCCACTCACACTGAAGCAGCTATTTCCCATTAGAGAAACGGCTCTCCGACCTGCAGAGGCAGAAAGGTCCTCTCGTCTAATGGGAACTAGCCCACTCACACTGAAGCAGCTATTTCCCATTAGAGAAACGGCCCTCCGACCTGCAGAGGCAGAAAGGTCATCTCGTCTAATGGGAACAAGCCCACTCACACTGAAGCAGCTATTTCCCATTAGAGAAACGGCCCTCCGACCTGCAGAGGCAGAAATGTCCTCTCGTCTAATGGGAACTAGCCCACTCACACTGAAGCAGCTATTTCCCATTAGAGAAACGGCCCTCCGACCTGCAGAGGTAGAAAGGTCCTCTCGTCTAATGGGAACACGGCCACTCACACTGAAGCAGCTATTTCCCATTAGAGAAACGGCCCTCCGACCTGCAGAGGCAGAAAGGTCATCTCGTCTAATGGGAACAAGCCCACTCACACTGAAGCAGCTATTTCCCATTAGAGAAACGGCCCTCCGACCTGCAGAGGCAGAAAGGTCCTCTCGTCTAATGGGAACTAGCCCACTTACACTGAAGCAGCTACTTCCCATTAGAGAAACAACCCTCCGACCTGCAGAGGCAGAAAGGTCCTCTCGTCTAATGGGAACTAGCCAACTCACACTGAAGCAGCTATTTCCCATTAGAGAAATGGCCCTCCGACCTGCAGAGGCAGAAAGGTCCTCTCGTCTAATGGGAACTAACCCAAACACACTGAAGCAGCTATTTCCCATTAGAGAAACGGCCCTCCGACCTGCAGAGGCAGAAATGTCCTCTCGTCTAATGGGAACTAGCCCACTCACACTGAAGCAGCTATTTCCCATTAGAGAAACGGCCCTCCGACCTGCAGAGGTAGAAAGGTCCTCTCGTCTAATGGGAACACGGCCACTCACACTGAAGCAGCTATTTCCCATTAGAGAAACGGAACTCTGACCTGCAGAGGCAGACAGGTACTCTCGTCTAATGGGAACTAGCCCACTCACACTGAAGCAGATATTTCCCATTAGAGAAACGGCCCTCCGACCTGCAGAGGCAGAAAGGTCCTCTCATCTAATGGGAACTAGCCCTCTCACACTGAAACGGCTATTTCCCATTAGAGAAACGGCCCTCCGACCTGGAAAGGCAGAAAGGTCCTCTCGTCTAATGGGAACTAGCCCACTCACACTGAAGCAGCTATTTCCCATTAGAGAAACGGCCCTCCGACTTGCAGAGGCAGAAATGTCCTCTCGTCGAATGGGAACTAGCCCACTCACACTGAAGCAGCTATTTCCCATTAGAGAAATGGCCCTCCGACTTGCAGAGGCAGAAAGGTCCTCTCATCTAATGGGAACTAGCCCTCTCACACTGAAACAGCTATTTCCCATTAGAGAAACGGCCCTCCGACCTGGAAAGGCAGAAAGGTCCTCTCGTCTAATGGGAACTAGCCCACTCACACTGAAGCAGCTATTTCCCATTAGAGAAACGGCCCTCCGACTTGCAGAGGCAGAAATGTCCTCTCGTCTAATGGGAACTAGCCCACACACACTGAAGCAGCTATTTCCCATTAGAGAAACGGCCCTCCGACCTGCAGAGGCAGAAAGGTCCTCTTGTCTAATGGGAACTAGCCCATTTACACTGAAGCAGCTATTTCCCATTAGAGAAACGACCCTCCGACCTGCAGAGGCAGAAAGGTCCTCTCGTCTAATGGGAACTAGCCAACTCACACTGAAGCAGCTATTTCCCATTGGAGAAACGGCCCTCCCACCTGCAGAGGCAGAAAGGTCCTCTCGTCTAATGGGAACTAACCCACTCACACTGAAGCAGCTATTTCCCATTAGAGAAACAGCCCTCCGACCTGCAGAGGCAGAAATGTCCTCTCGTCTGATTGGGAACTAGCGCACTCGCACTGAGGTAGCTATTTCCCATTAGAGAAACGGCCCTCCGACCTGCAGAGGCAGAAAGGTCCTCTCGTCTAATGGGAACAAGCCCACTCACACTGAAGCAGCTATTTCCCATTAGAGAAACGGCCCTCCGACCTGCAGAGGCAGAAATGTCCTCTCGTCTAATGGGAACTAGCCCACTCACACTGAAGCAGCTATTTCCCATTAGAGAAACGGCCCTCCGACCTGCAGAGGCAGAAAGTTCCTCTCGTCTAATGGGAACACGCCCACTCACACTGAAGCAGCTATTTCCCATTAGAGAAACGGCCCTCCGACCTGCAGAGGCAGACAGGTCCTCTCGTCTAATGGGAACACGCCCATTCACACTGAAGCAGCTATTTCCCATTAGAGAAATGGCCCTCTGACCTGCAGAGGCAGTCAGGTCCTCTCATCTAATGGGAACTAGCCCACACACACTGAAGCAGCTATTTCCCATTAGAGAAACGGCCCTCCGACCTGCAGAGGCAGAAAGTTCCTCTCGTCTAATGGGAACTAGCCCACTTACACTGAAGCAGCTACTTCCCATTAGAGAAACAACCCTCCGACCTGCAGAGGCAGAAAGGTCCTATCGTCTAATGGGAACTAGCCAACTCACACTGAAGCAGCTATTTCCCATTAGAGAAACAGCCCTCCGACCTGCAGAGGCAGAAAGGCCCTCTCGTCTAATGGGAACTAACCCACACACACTGAAGCAGCTATTTCCCATTAGAGAAACGGCCCTCCGACCTGCAGAGGCAGAAATGTCCTCTCGTCTAATGGGAACTAGCCCACTCACACTGAAGCAGCTACTTCCCATTAGAGAAACGGCCCTCCGACCTGCAGAGGTAGAAAGGTCCTCTCGTCTAATGGGAACACGCCCACTCACACTGAAGCAGCTCTTTCCCATTAGAGAAACGGCCCTCCGACCTGCAGAGGCAGACAGGTCCTCTCGTCTAATGGGAACTAGCCCACTCACACTGAAGCAGATATTTCCCATTGGAGAAACGGCCCTCCGACCTGCAGAGGCAGAAAGGTCCTCTCGTCTAATGGGAACTAGCCCTCTCCCACTGAAACAGCTATTTCCCATTAGAGAAACGGCCCTCCGACCTGCAGAGGCAGAAAGGTCCTCTCGTCTAATGGGAACTAGCCCATTTACACTGAAGCAGCTATTTCCCATTAGAGAAACGACCCTCCGACCTGCAGAGGCAGAAAGGTCCTCTCGTCTAATGGGAACTAGCCAACTCACACTGAAGCAGCTGTTTCCCATTAGAGAAACGGCCCTCCGACCTGCAGAGGCAGAAAGGTCCTCTCGTCTAATGGGAACTAACCCACTCACACTGAAGCAGCTATTTCCCATTAGAGAAACGGCCCTCCGACCTGCAGAGGCAGAAATGTCCTCTCGTCTAATGGGAACTAGCCCACTCACACTGAAGTAGCTATTTCCCATTAGAGAAACGGCCCTCCGACATGCAGAGGCAGAAAGGTCCTCTCGTCTAATGGGAACAAGCCCACTCACACTGAAGCAGCTATTTCCCATTAGAGAAACGGCTCTCCGACCTGCAGAGGCAGAAAGGTCCTCTCGTCTAATGGGAACTAGCCCACTCACACTGAAGCAGCTATTTCCCATTAGAGAAACGGCCCTCCGACCTGCAGAGGCAGAAAGGTCATCTCGTCTAATGGGAACAAGCCCACTCACACTGAAGCAGCTATTTCCCATTAGAGAAACGGCCCTCCGACCTGCAGAGGCAGAAATGTCCTCTCGTCTAATGGGAACTAGCCCACTCACACTGAAGCAGCTATTTCCCATTAGAGAAACGGCCCTCCGACCTGCAGAGGTAGAAAGGTCCTCTCGTCTAATGGGAACACGGCCACTCACACTGAAGCAGCTATTTCCCATTAGAGAAACGGCCCTCCGACCTGCAGAGGCAGAAAGGTCATCTCGTCTAATGGGAACAAGCCCACTCACACTGAAGCAGCTATTTCCCATTAGAGAAACGGCCCTCCGACCTGCAGAGGCAGAAAGGTCCTCTCGTCTAATGGGAACTAGCCCACTTACACTGAAGCAGCTACTTCCCATTAGAGAAACAACCCTCCGACCTGCAGAGGCAGAAAGGTCCTCTCGTCTAATGGGAACTAGCCAACTCACACTGAAGCAGCTATTTCCCATTAGAGAAATGGCCCTCCGACCTGCAGAGGCAGAAAGGTCCTCTCGTCTAATGGGAACTAACCCAAACACACTGAAGCAGCTATTTCCCATTAGAGAAACGGCCCTCCGACCTGCAGAGGCAGAAATGTCCTCTCGTCTAATGGGAACTAGCCCACTCACACTGAAGCAGCTATTTCCCATTAGAGAAACGGCCCTCCGACCTGCAGAGGTAGAAAGGTCCTCTCGTCTAATGGGAACACGGCCACTCACACTGAAGCAGCTATTTCCCATTAGAGAAACGGAACTCTGACCTGCAGAGGCAGACAGGTACTCTCGTCTAATGGGAACTAGCCCACTCACACTGAAGCAGATATTTCCCATTAGAGAAACGGCCCTCCGACCTGCAGAGGCAGAAAGGTCCTCTCATCTAATGGGAACTAGCCCTCTCACACTGAAACGGCTATTTCCCATTAGAGAAACGGCCCTCCGACCTGGAAAGGCAGAAAGGTCCTCTCGTCTAATGGGAACTAGCCCACTCACACTGAAGCAGCTATTTCCCATTAGAGAAACGGCCCTCCGACTTGCAGAGGCAGAAATGTCCTCTCGTCGAATGGGAACTAGCCCACTCACACTGAAGCAGCTATTTCCCATTAGAGAAATGGCCCTCCGACTTGCAGAGGCAGAAAGGTCCTCTCATCTAATGGGAACTAGCCCTCTCACACTGAAACAGCTATTTCCCATTAGAGAAACGGCCCTCCGACCTGGAAAGGCAGAAAGGTCCTCTCGTCTAATGGGAACTAGCCCACTCACACTGAAGCAGCTATTTCCCATTAGAGAAACGGCCCTCCGACTTGCAGAGGCAGAAATGTCCTCTCGTCTAATGGGAACTAGCCCACACACACTGAAGCAGCTATTTCCCATTAGAGAAACGGCCCTCCGACCTGCAGAGGCAGAAAGGTCCTCTCGTCTAATGGGAACTAGCCCATTTACACTGAAGCAGCTATTTCCCATTAGAGAAACGACCCTCCGACCTGCAGAGGCAGAAAGGTCCTCTCGTCTAATGGGAACTAGCCAACTCACACTGAAGCAGCTATTTCCCATTGGAGAAACGGCCCTCCCACCTGCAGAGGCAGAAAGGTCCTCTCGTCTAATGGGAACTAACCCACTCACACTGAAGCAGCTATTTCCCATTAGAGAAACGGCCCTCCGACCTGCAGAGGCAGAAATGTCCTCTCGTCTGATTGGGAACTAGCGCACTCGCACTGAGGTAGCTATTTCCCATTAGAGAAACGGCCCTCCGACCTGCAGAGGCAGAAAGGTCCTCTCGTCTAATGGGAACTAACCCAAACACACTGAAGCAGCTATTTCCCATTAGAGAAACGGCCCTCCGACCTGCAGAGGCAGAAAGGTCCTCTCGTCTAATGGGAACTAGCCCACTCACACTGAAGCAGCTATTTCCCATTAGAGAAACGGCCCTCCGACCTGCAGAGGCAGAAAGGTCATCTCGTCTAATGGGAACAAGCCCACTCACACTGAAGCAGCTATTTCCCATTAGAGAAACGGCCCTCCGACCTGCAGAGGCAGAAATGTCCTCTCGTCTAATGGGAACTAGCCCACTCACACTGAAGCAGCTATTTCCCATTAGAGAAACGGCCCTCCGACCTGCAGAGGTAGAAAGGTCCTCTCGTCTAATGGGAACACGGCCACTCACACTGAAGCAGCTATTTCCCATTAGAGAAACGGCCCTCCGACCTGCAGAGGCAGAAAGGTCATCTCGTCTAATGGGAACAAGCCCACTCACACTGAAGCAGCTATTTCCCATTAGAGAAACGGCCCTCCGACCTGCAGAGGCAGAAAGGTCCTCTCGTCTAATGGGAACTAGCCCACTTACACTGAAGCAGCTACTTCCCATTAGAGAAACAACCCTCCGACCTGCAGAGGCAGAAAGGTCCTCTCGTCTAATGGGAACTAGCCAACTCACACTGAAGCAGCTATTTCCCATTAGAGAAATGGCCCTCCGACCTGCAGAGGCAGAAAGGTCCTCTCGTCTAATGGGAACTAACCCAAACACACTGAAGCAGCTATTTCCCATTAGAGAAACGGCCCTCCGACCTGCAGAGGCAGAAATGTCCTCTCGTCTAATGGGAACTAGCCCACTCACACTGAAGCAGCTATTTCCCATTAGAGAAACGGCCCTCCGACCTGCAGAGGTAGAAAGGTCCTCTCGTCTAATGGGAACACGGCCACTCACACTGAAGCAGCTATTTCCCATTAGAGAAACGGAACTCTGACCTGCAGAGGCAGACAGGTACTCTCGTCTAATGGGAACTAGCCCACTCACACTGAAGCAGATATTTCCCATTAGAGAAACGGCCCTCCGACCTGCAGAGGCAGAAAGGTCCTCTCATCTAATGGGAACTAGCCCTCTCACACTGAAACGGCTATTTCCCATTAGAGAAACGGCCCTCCGACCTGGAAAGGCAGAAAGGTCCTCTCGTCTAATGGGAACTAGCCCACTCACACTGAAGCAGCTATTTCCCATTAGAGAAACGGCCCTCCGACTTGCAGAGGCAGAAATGTCCTCTCGTCGAATGGGAACTAGCCCACTCACACTGAAGCAGCTATTTCCCATTAGAGAAATGGCCCTCCGACTTGCAGAGGCAGAAAGGTCCTCTCATCTAATGGGAACTAGCCCTCTCACACTGAAACAGCTATTTCCCATTAGAGAAACGGCCCTCCGACCTGGAAAGGCAGAAAGGTCCTCTCGTCTAATGGGAACTAGCCCACTCACACTGAAGCAGCTATTTCCCATTAGAGAAACGGCCCTCCGACTTGCAGAGGCAGAAATGTCCTCTCGTCTAATGGGAACTAGCCCACACACCCTGAAGCAGCTATTTCCCATTAGAGAAACGGCCCTCCGACCTGCAGAGGCAGAAAGGTCCTCTTGTCTAATGGGAACTAGCCCATTTACACTGAAGCAGCTATTTCCCATTAGAGAAACGACCCTCCGACCTGCAGAGGCAGAAAGGTCCTCTCGTCTAATGGGAACTAGCCAACTCACACTGAAGCAGCTATTTCCCATTGGAGAAACGGCCCTCCCACCTGCAGAGGCAGAAAGGTCCTCTCGTCTAATGGGAACTAACCCACTCACACTGAAGCAGCTATTTCCCATTAGAGAAACAGCCCTCCGACCTGCAGAGGCAGAAATGTCCTCTCGTCTGATTGGGAACTAGCGCACTCGCACTGAGGTAGCTATTTCCCATTAGAGAAACGGCCCTCCGACCTGCAGAGGCAGAAAGGTCCTCTCGTCTAATGGGAACAAGCCCACTCACACTGAAGCAGCTATTTCCCATTAGAGAAACGGCCCTCCGACCTGCAGAGGCAGAAATGTCCTCTCGTCTAATGGGAACTAGCCCACTCACACTGAAGCAGCTATTTCCCATTAGAGAAACGGCCCTCCGACCTGCAGAGGCAGAAAGTTCCTCTCGTCTAATGGGAACACGCCCACTCACACTGAAGCAGCTATTTCCCATTAGAGAAACGGCCCTCCGACCTGCAGAGGCAGACAGGTCCTCTCGTCTAATGGGAACACGCCCATTCACACTGAAGCAGCTATTTCCCATTAGAGAAATGGCCCTCTGACCTGCAGAGGCAGTCAGGTCCTCTCATCTAATGGGAACTAGCCCACACACACTGAAGCAGCTATTTCCCATTAGAGAAACGGCCCTCCGACCTGCAGAGGCAGAAAGTTCCTCTCGTCTAATGGGAACTAGCCCACTTACACTGAAGCAGCTACTTCCCATTAGAGAAACAACCCTCCGACCTGCAGAGGCAGAAAGGTCCTATCGTCTAATGGGAACTAGCCAACTCACACTGAAGCAGCTATTTCCCATTAGAGAAACAGCCCTCCGACCTGCAGAGGCAGAAAGGCCCTCTCGTCTAATGGGAACTAACCCACACACACTGAAGCAGCTATTTCCCATTAGAGAAACGGCCCTCCGACCTGCAGAGGCAGAAATGTCCTCTCGTCTAATGGGAACTAGCCCACTCACACTGAAGCAGCTACTTCCCATTAGAGAAACGGCCCTCCGACCTGCAGAGGTAGAAAGGTCCTCTCGTCTAATGGGAACACGCCCACTCACACTGAAGCAGCTCTTTCCCATTAGAGAAACGGCCCTCCGACCTGCAGAGGCAGACAGGTCCTCTCGTCTAATGGGAACTAGCCCACTCACACTGAAGCAGATATTTCCCATTGGAGAAACGGCCCTCCGACCTGCAGAGGCAGAAAGGTCCTCTCGTCTAATGGGAACTAGCCCTCTCCCACTGAAACAGCTATTTCCCATTAGAGAAACGGCCCTCCGACCTGCAGAGGCAGAAAGGTCCTCTCGTCTAATGGGAACTAGCCCATTTACACTGAAGCAGCTATTTCCCATTAGAGAAACGACCCTCCGACCTGCAGAGGCAGAAAGGTCCTCTCGTCTAATGGGAACTAGCCAACTCACACTGAAGCAGCTGTTTCCCATTAGAGAAACGGCCCTCCGACCTGCAGAGGCAGAAAGGTCCTCTCGTCTAATGGGAACTAACCCACTCACACTGAAGCAGCTATTTCCCATTAGAGAAACGGCCCTCCGACCTGCAGAGGCAGAAATGTCCTCTCGTCTAATGGGAACTAGCCCACTCACACTGAAGTAGCTATTTCCCATTAGAGAAACGGCCCTCCGACATGCAGAGGCAGAAAGGTCCTCTCGTCTAATGGGAACAAGCCCACTCACACTGAAGCAGCTATTTCCCATTAGAGAAACGGCTCTCCGACCTGCAGAGGCAGAAAGGTCCTCTCGTCTAATGGGAACTAGCCCACTCACACTGAAGCAGCTATTTCCCATTAGAGAAACGGCCCTCCGACCTGCAGAGGCAGAAAGGTCATCTCGTCTAATGGGAACAAGCCCACTCACACTGAAGCAGCTATTTCCCATTAGAGAAACGGCCCTCCGACCTGCAGAGGCAGAAATGTCCTCTCGTCTAATGGGAACTAGCCCACTCACACTGAAGCAGCTATTTCCCATTAGAGAAACGGCCCTCCGACCTGCAGAGGTAGAAAGGTCCTCTCGTCTAATGGGAACACGGCCACTCACACTGAAGCAGCTATTTCCCATTAGAGAAACGGCCCTCCGACCTGCAGAGGCAGAAAGGTCATCTCGTCTAATGGGAACAAGCCCACTCACACTGAAGCAGCTATTTCCCATTAGAGAAACGGCCCTCCGACCTGCAGAGGCAGAAAGGTCCTCTCGTCTAATGGGAACTAGCCCACTTACACTGAAGCAGCTACTTCCCATTAGAGAAACAACCCTCCGACCTGCAGAGGCAGAAAGGTCCTCTCGTCTAATGGGAACTAGCCAACTCACACTGAAGCAGCTATTTCCCATTAGAGAAATGGCCCTCCGACCTGCAGAGGCAGAAAGGTCCTCTCGTCTAATGGGAACTAACCCAAACACACTGAAGCAGCTATTTCCCATTAGAGAAACGGCCCTCCGACCTGCAGAGGCAGAAATGTCCTCTCGTCTAATGGGAACTAGCCCACTCACACTGAAGCAGCTATTTCCCATTAGAGAAACGGCCCTCCGACCTGCAGAGGTAGAAAGGTCCTCTCGTCTAATGGGAACACGGCCACTCACACTGAAGCAGCTATTTCCCATTAGAGAAACGGAACTCTGACCTGCAGAGGCAGACAGGTACTCTCGTCTAATGGGAACTAGCCCACTCACACTGAAGCAGATATTTCCCATTAGAGAAACGGCCCTCCGACCTGCAGAGGCAGAAAGGTCCTCTCATCTAATGGGAACTAGCCCTCTCACACTGAAACGGCTATTTCCCATTAGAGAAACGGCCCTCCGACCTGGAAAGGCAGAAAGGTCCTCTCGTCTAATGGGAACTAGCCCACTCACACTGAAGCAGCTATTTCCCATTAGAGAAACGGCCCTCCGACTTGCAGAGGCAGAAATGTCCTCTCGTCGAATGGGAACTAGCCCACTCACACTGAAGCAGCTATTTCCCATTAGAGAAATGGCCCTCCGACTTGCAGAGGCAGAAAGGTCCTCTCATCTAATGGGAACTAGCCCTCTCACACTGAAACAGCTATTTCCCATTAGAGAAACGGCCCTCCGACCTGGAAAGGCAGAAAGGTCCTCTCGTCTAATGGGAACTAGCCCACTCACACTGAAGCAGCTATTTCCCATTAGAGAAACGGCCCTCCGACTTGCAGAGGCAGAAATGTCCTCTCGTCTAATGGGAACTAGCCCACACACACTGAAGCAGCTATTTCCCATTAGAGAAACGGCCCTCCGACCTGCAGAGGCAGAAAGGTCCTCTCGTCTAATGGGAACTAGCCCATTTACACTGAAGCAGCTATTTCCCATTAGAGAAACGACCCTCCGACCTGCAGAGGCAGAAAGGTCCTCTCGTCTAATGGGAACTAGCCAACTCACACTGAAGCAGCTATTTCCCATTGGAGAAACGGCCCTCCCACCTGCAGAGGCAGAAAGGTCCTCTCGTCTAATGGGAACTAACCCACTCACACTGAAGCAGCTATTTCCCATTAGAGAAACGGCCCTCCGACCTGCAGAGGCAGAAATGTCCTCTCGTCTGATTGGGAACTAGCGCACTCGCACTGAGGTAGCTATTTCCCATTAGAGAAACGGCCCTCCGACCTGCAGAGGCAGAAAGGTCCTCTCGTCTAATGGGAACAAGCCCACTCACACTGAAGCAGCTATTTCCCATTAGAGAAACGGCTCGCCGACCTGCAGAGGCAGAAAGGTCCTCTCGTCTAATGGGAACTAGCCCACTCACACTGAAGCAGCTATTTCCCATTAGAGAAACGGCCCTCCGACCTGCAGAGGCAGAAAGGTCCTCTCGTCTAATGGGAACTAGCCCACTCACACTGAAGCAGCTATTTCCCATTAGAGAAACGGCCCTCCGACTTGCAGAGGCAGAAAGGTCCTCTCGTCTAATGGGAACTAGCCCACTCACACTGAAGCAGCTATTTCACATTAGAGAAACTGCCCTCTGACCTGCAGAGGCAGAAAGGTCCTCTCGTCTAATGGGAACTAGCCCACATTCACTGAACCAGCTATTTCCCATTAGAGAAACGGCCCTCTGACCTGCAGAGGCAGAAAGGTCCTCTCGTCTAATGGGAACTAACCCACTCACACTGAAGCAGCTATTTCCCATTAGAGAAACGGCCCTCCGACCTGCAGAGGCAGAAATGTCCTCTCGTCTAATGGGAACTAGCCCACTCACACTGAAGCAGCTATTTCCCATTAGAGAAACGGCCCTCCGACCTGCAGAGGCAGAAAGGTCCTCTCGTCTAATGGGAACTAGCCCACTTACACTGAAGCAGCTACTTCCCATTAGAGAAACAACCCTCCGACCTGCAGAGGCAGAAAGGTCCTCTCGTCTAATGGGAACTAGCCAACTCACACTGAAGCAGCTATTTCCCATTAGAGAAATGGCCCTCCGACCTGCAGAGGCAGAAAGGTCCTCTCGTCTAATGGGAACTAACCCAAACACACTGAAGCAGCTATTTCCCATTAGAGAAACGGCCCTCCGACCTGCAGAGGCAGAAATGTCCTCTCGTCTAATGGGAACTAGCCCACTCACACTGAAGCAGCTATTTCCCATTAGAGAAACGGCCCTCCGACCTGCAGAGGTAGAAAGGTCCTCTCGTCTAATGGGAACACGGCCACTCACACTGAAGCAGCTATTTCCCATTAGAGAAACGGAACTCTGACCTGCAGAGGCAGACAGGTACTCTCGTCTAATGGGAACTAGCCCACTCACACTGAAGCAGATATTTCCCATTAGAGAAACGGCCCTCCGACCTGCAGAGGCAGAAAGGTCCTCTCATCTAATGGGAACTAGCCCTCTCACACTGAAACGGCTATTTCCCATTAGAGAAACGGCCCTCCGACCTGGAAAGGCAGAAAGGTCCTCTCGTCTAATGGGAACTAGCCCACTCACACTGAAGCAGCTATTTCCCATTAGAGAAACGGCCCTCCGACTTGCAGAGGCAGAAATGTCCTCTCGTCGAATGGGAACTAGCCCACTCACACTGAAGCAGCTATTTCCCATTAGAGAAATGGCCCTCCGACTTGCAGAGGCAGAAAGGTCCTCTCATCTAATGGGAACTAGCCCTCTCACACTGAAACAGCTATTTCCCATTAGAGAAACGGCCCTCCGACCTGGAAAGGCAGAAAGGTCCTCTCGTCTAATGGGAACTAGCCCACTCACACTGAAGCAGCTATTTCCCATTAGAGAAACGGCCCTCCGACTTGCAGAGGCAGAAATGTCCTCTCGTCTAATGGGAACTAGCCCACACACACTGAAGCAGCTATTTCCCATTAGAGAAACGGCCCTCCGACCTGCAGAGGCAGAAAGGTCCTCTTGTCTAATGGGAACTAGCCCATTTACACTGAAGCAGCTATTTCCCATTAGAGAAACGACCCTCCGACCTGCAGAGGCAGAAAGGTCCTCTCGTCTAATGGGAACTAGCCAACTCACACTGAAGCAGCTATTTCCCATTGGAGAAACGGCCCTCCCACCTGCAGAGGCAGAAAGGTCCTCTCGTCTAATGGGAACTAACCCACTCACACTGAAGCAGCTATTTCCCATTAGAGAAACAGCCCTCCGACCTGCAGAGGCAGAAATGTCCTCTCGTCTGATTGGGAACTAGCGCACTCGCACTGAGGTAGCTATTTCCCATTAGAGAAACGGCCCTCCGACCTGCAGAGGCAGAAAGGTCCTCTCGTCTAATGGGAACAAGCCCACTCACACTGAAGCAGCTATTTCCCATTAGAGAAACGGCCCTCCGACCTGCAGAGGCAGAAATGTCCTCTCGTCTAATGGGAACTAGCCCACTCACACTGAAGCAGCTATTTCCCATTAGAGAAACGGCCCTCCGACCTGCAGAGGCAGAAAGTTCCTCTCGTCTAATGGGAACACGCCCACTCACACTGAAGCAGCTATTTCCCATTAGAGAAACGGCCCTCCGACCTGCAGAGGCAGACAGGTCCTCTCGTCTAATGGGAACACGCCCATTCACACTGAAGCAGCTATTTCCCATTAGAGAAATGGCCCTCTGACCTGCAGAGGCAGTCAGGTCCTCTCATCTAATGGGAACTAGCCCACACACACTGAAGCAGCTATTTCCCATTAGAGAAACGGCCCTCCGACCTGCAGAGGCAGAAAGTTCCTCTCGTCTAATGGGAACTAGCCCACTTACACTGAAGCAGCTACTTCCCATTAGAGAAACAACCCTCCGACCTGCAGAGGCAGAAAGGTCCTATCGTCTAATGGGAACTAGCCAACTCACACTGAAGCAGCTATTTCCCATTAGAGAAACAGCCCTCCGACCTGCAGAGGCAGAAAGGCCCTCTCGTCTAATGGGAACTAACCCACACACACTGAAGCAGCTATTTCCCATTAGAGAAACGGCCCTCCGACCTGCAGAGGCAGAAATGTCCTCTCGTCTAATGGGAACTAGCCCACTCACACTGAAGCAGCTACTTCCCATTAGAGAAACGGCCCTCCGACCTGCAGAGGTAGAAAGGTCCTCTCGTCTAATGGGAACACGCCCACTCACACTGAAGCAGCTCTTTCCCATTAGAGAAACGGCCCTCCGACCTGCAGAGGCAGACAGGTCCTCTCGTCTAATGGGAACTAGCCCACTCACACTGAAGCAGATATTTCCCATTGGAGAAACGGCCCTCCGACCTGCAGAGGCAGAAAGGTCCTCTCGTCTAATGGGAACTAGCCCTCTCCCACTGAAACAGCTATTTCCCATTAGAGAAACGGCCCTCCGACCTGCAGAGGCAGAAAGGTCCTCTCGTCTAATGGGAACTAGCCCATTTACACTGAAGCAGCTATTTCCCATTAGAGAAACGACCCTCCGACCTGCAGAGGCAGAAAGGTCCTCTCGTCTAATGGGAACTAGCCAACTCACCCTGAAGCAGCTGTTTCCCATTAGAGAAACGGCCCTCCGACCTGCAGAGGCAGAAAGGTCCTCTCGTCTAATGGGAACTAACCCACTCACACTGAAGCAGCTATTTCCCATTAGAGAAACGGCCCTCCGACCTGCAGAGGCAGAAATGTCCTCTCGTCTAATGGGAACTAGCCCACTCACACTGAAGTAGCTATTTCCCATTAGAGAAACGGCCCTCCGACATGCAGAGGCAGAAAGGTCCTCTCGTCTAATGGGAACAAGCCCACTCACACTGAAGCAGCTATTTCCCATTAGAGAAACGGCTCTCCGACCTGCAGAGGCAGAAAGGTCCTCTCGTCTAATGGGAACTAGCCCACTCACACTGAAGCAGCTATTTCCCATTAGAGAAACGGCCCTCCGACCTGCAGAGGCAGAAAGGTCATCTCGTCTAATGGGAACAAGCCCACTCACACTGAAGCAGCTATTTCCCATTAGAGAAACGGCCCTCCGACCTGCAGAGGCAGAAATGTCCTCTCGTCTAATGGGAACTAGCCCACTCACACTGAAGCAGCTATTTCCCATTAGAGAAACGGCCCTCCGACCTGCAGAGGTAGAAAGGTCCTCTCGTCTAATGGGAACACGGCCACTCACACTGAAGCAGCTATTTCCCATTAGAGAAACGGCCCTCCGACCTGCAGAGGCAGAAAGGTCATCTCGTCTAATGGGAACAAGCCCACTCACACTGAAGCAGCTATTTCCCATTAGAGAAACGGCCCTCCGACCTGCAGAGGCAGAAAGGTCCTCTCGTCTAATGGGAACTAGCCCACTCACACTGAAGCAGCTATTTCCCATTAGAGAAACGGCCCTCCGACCTGCAGAGGCAGAAAGGTCCTCTTGTCTAATGGGAACTAGCCCACTCACACTGAAGCAGCTATTTCCCATTAGAGAAACGGCATTCCGACCTGCAGAGGCAGAAAGGTCCTCTCGTCTAATGGGAACTAGCCCACTCACACTGAAGCAGCTATTTCCCATTAGAGAAACGGCCCTCCGACCTGCAGAGTCAGAAAGGTCCTCTCGTCTAATGGGAACTAGCCCACTCTCACTGAAGCAGCTATTTCCCATTAGAGAAACGGCCCTCCGACCTGCAGAGGCAGAAAGGTCATCTCGTCTAATGGGAACAAGCCCACTCACACTGAAGCAGCTATTTCCCATTAGAGAAACGGCCCTCTGACCTGCAGAGGCAGAAAGGTCCTCTCGTCTAATGGGAACTAGCCCACACACACTGAAGCAGCTATTTCCCATTAGAGAAACGGCCCTCCGACCTGCAGAGGCAGAAAGGTCCTCTCGTCTAATGGGAACTAGCCCATTTACACTGAAGCAGCTATTTCCCATTAGAGAAACGACCCTCCGACCTGCAGAGGCAGAAAGGTCCTCTCGTCTAATGGGAACTAGCCAACTCACACTGAAGCAGCTGTTTCCCATTAGAGAAACGGCCCTCCGACCTGCAGAGGCAGAAAGGTCCTCTCGTCTAATGGGAACTAACCCACTCACACTGAAGCAGCTATTTCCCATTAGAGAAACGGCCCTCCGACCTGCAGAGGCAGAAATGTCCTCTCGTCTAATGGGAACTAGCCCACTCACACTGAAGTAGCTATTTCCCATTAGAGAAACGGCCCTCCGACCTGTAGAGGCAGAAAGGTCCTCTCGTCTAATGGGAACAAGCCCACTCACACTGAAGCAGCTATTTCCCATTAGAGAAACGGCTCTCCGACCTGCAGAGGCAGAAAGGTCCTCTCGTCTAATGGGAACTAGCCCACTCACACTGAAGCAGCTATTTCCCATTAGAGAAACGGCCCTCCGACCTGCAGAGGCAGAAAGGTCATCTCGTCTAATGGGAACAAGCCCACTCACACTGAAGCAGCTATTTCCCATTAGAGAAACGGCCCTCTTACCTGCAGAGGCAGAAAGGTCCTCTCGTCTAATGGGAACTAGCCCACACACACTGAAGCAGCTATTTCCCATTAGAGAAACGGCCCTCCGACCTGCAGAGGCAGAAAGGTCCTCTCGTCTAATGGTAACTAGCCCACTTACACTGAAGCAGCTACTTCCCATTAGAGAAACAACCCTCCGACCTGCAGAGGCAGAAAGGTCCTCTCGTCTAATGGGAACTAGCCAACTCACACTGAAGCAGCTATTTCCCATTAGAGAAATGGCCCTCCGACCTGCAGAGGCAGAAAGGTCCTCTCGTCTAATGGGAACTAACCCAAACACAGTGAAGCAGCTATTTCCCATTAGAGAAACGGCCCTCCGACCTGCAGAGGCAGAAATGTCCTCTCGTCTAATGGAAACTAGCCCACTCACACTGAAGCAGCTATTTCCCATTAGAGAAACGGCCCTCCGACCTGCAGAGGTAGAAAGGTCCTCTCGTCTAATGGGAACACGGCCACTCACACTGAAGCAGCTATTTCCCATTAGAGAAACGGAACTCTGACCTGCAGAGGCAGACAGGTACTCTCGTCTAATGGAAACTAGCCCACTCACACTGAAGCAGATATTTCCCATTAGAGAAACGGCCCTCCGACCTGCAGAGGCAGAAAGGTCCTCTCATCTAATGGGAACTAGCCCTCTCACACTGAAACAGCTATTTCCCATTAGAGAAACGGCCCTCCGACCTGGAAAGGCAGAAAGGTCCTCTCGTCTAATGGGAACTAGCCCACTCACACTGAAGCAGCTATTTCCCATTAGAGAAACGGCCCTCCGACTTGCAGAGGCAGAAATGTCCTCTCGTCGAAGGGGAACTAGCCCACTCACACTGAAGCAGCTATTTCCCATTAGAGAAATGGCCCTCCGACTTGCAGAGGCAGAAAGGTCCTCTCATCTAATGGGAACTAGCCCTCTCACACTGAAACAGCTATTTCCCATTAGAGAAACGGCCCTCCGACCTGGAAAGGCAGAAAGGTCCTCTCGTCTAATGGGAACTAGCCCACTCACACTGAAGCAGCTATTTCCCATTAGAGAAACGGCCCTCCGACTTGCAGAGGCAGAAATGTCCTCTCGTCTAATGGGAACTAGCCCACACACACTGAAGCAGCTATTTCCCATTAGAGAAACGGCCCTCCGACCTGCAGAGGCAGAAAGGTCCTCTCGTCTAATGGGAACTAGCCCATTTACACTGAAGCAGCTATTTCCCATTAGAGAAACGACCCTCCGACCTGCAGAGGCAGAAAGGTCCTCTCGTCTAATGGGAACTAGCCAACTCACACTGAAGCAGCTATTTCCCATTGGAGAAACGGCCCTCCGACCTGCAGAGGCAGAAAGGTCCTCTCGTCTAATGGGAACTAACCCACTCACACTGAAGCAGCTATTTCCCATTAGAGAAACCGCCCTCCGACCTGCAGAGGCAGAAATGTCCTCTCGTCTGATTGGGAACTAGCGCACTCGCACTGAGGTAGCTATTTCCCATTAGAGAAACGGCCCTCCGACCTGCAGAGGCAGAAAGGTCCTCTCGTCTAATGGGAACAAGCCCACTCACACTGAAGCAGCTATTTCCCATTAGAGAAACGGCTCGCCGACCTGCAGAGGCAGAAAGGTCCTCTCGTCTAATGGGAACTAGCCCACTCACACTGAAGCAGCTATTTCCCATTAGAGAAACGGCCCTCCGACCTGCAGAGGCAGAAAGGTCCTCTCGTCTAATGGGAACTAGCCCACTCACACTGAAGCAGCTATTTCCCATTAGAGAAACGGCCCTCCGACTTGCAGAGGCAGAAAGGTCCTCTCGTCTAATGGGAACTAGCCCACTCACACTGAAGCAGCTATTTCACATTAGAGAAACTGCCCTCTGACCTGCAGAGGCAGAAAGGTCCTCTCGTCTAATGGGAACTAGCCCACATTCACTGAACCAGCTATTTCCCATTAGAGAAACGGCCCTCTGACCTGCAGAGGCAGAAAGGTCCTCTCGTCTAATGGGAACTAACCCACTCACACTGAAGCAGCTATTTCCCATTAGAGAAACGGCCCTCCGACCTGCAGAGGCAGAAATGTCCTCTCGTCTAATGGGAACTAGCCCACTCACACTGAAGCAGCTATTTCCCATTAGAGAAACGGCCCTCCGACCTGCAGAGGCAGAAAGTTCCTCTCGTCTAATGGGAACACGCCCACTCACACTGAAGCAGCTATTTCCCATTAGAGAAACGGCCCTCCGACCTGCAGAGGCAGACAGGTCCTCTCGTCTAATGGGAACACGCCCATTCACACTGAAGCAGCTATTTCCCATTAGAGAAATGGCCCTCTGACCTGCAGAGGCAGTCAGGTCCTCTCGTCTAATGGGAACTAGCCCACACACACTGAAGCAGCTATTTCCCATTAGAGAAACGGCCCTCCGACCTGCAGAGGCAGAAAGGTCCTCTCTTCTAATGGGAACTAGCCCACTTACACTGAAGCAGCTACTTCCCATTAGAGAAACAACCCTCCGACCTGCAGAGGCAGAAAGGTCCTATCGTCTAATGGGAACTAGCCAACTCACACTGAAGCAGCTATTTCCCATTAGAGAAACAGCCCTCCGACCTGCAGAGGCAGAAAGGCCCTCTCGTCTAATGGGAACTAACCCACACACACTGAAGCAGCTATTTCCCATTAGAGAAACGGCCCTCCGACCTGCAGAGGCAGAAATGTCCTCTCGTCTAATGGGAACTAGCCCACTCACACTGAAGCAGCTACTTCCCATTAGAGAAACGGCCCTCCGACCGGCAGAGGTAGAAAGGTCCTCTCGTCTAATGGGAACACGCCCACTCACACTGAAGCAGCTCTTTCCCATTAGAGAAACGGCCCTCCGACCTGCAGAGGCAGACAGGTCCTCTCGTCTAATGGGAACTAGCCCACTCACACTGAAGCAGATATTTCCCATTGGAGAAACGGCCCTCCGACCTGCAGAGGCAGAAAGGTCCTCTCGTCTAATGGGAACTAGCCCTCTCCCACTGAAACAGCTATTTCCCATTAGAGAAACGGCCCTCCGACCTGCAGAGGCAGAAAGGTCCTCTCGTCTAATGGGAACTAGCCCATTTACACTGAAGCAGCTATTTCCCATTAGAGAAACGACCCTCCGACCTGCAGAGGCAGAAAGGTCCTCTCGTCTAATGGGAACTAGCCAACTCACACTGAAGCAGCTGTTTCCCATTAGAGAAACGGCCCTCCGACCTGCAGAGGCAGAAAGGTCCTCTCGTCTAATGGGAACTAACCCACTCACACTGAAGCAGCTATTTCCCATTAGAGAAACGGCCCTCCGACCTGCAGAGGCAGAAATGTCCTCTCGTCTAATGGGAACTAGCCCACTCACACTGAAGTAGCTATTTCCCATTAGAGAAACGGCCCTCCGACCTGCAGAGGCAGAAAGGTCCTCTCGTCTAATGGGAACAAGCCCACTCACACTGAAGCAGCTATTTCCCATTAGAGAAACGGCTCTCCGACCTGCAGAGGCAGAAAGGTCCTCTCGTCTAATGGGAACTAGCCCACTCACACTGAAGCAGCTATTTCCCATTAGAGAAACGGCCCTCCGACCTGCAGAGGCAGAAAGGTCATCTCGTCTAATGGGAACAAGCCCACTCACACTGAAGCAGCTATTTCCCATTAGAGAAACGGCCCTCCGACCTGCAGAGGCAGAAATGTCCTCTCGTCTAATGGGAACTAGCCCACTCACACTGAAGCAGCTATTTCCCATTAGAGAAACGGCCCTCCGACCTGCAGAGGTAGAAAGGTCCTCTCGTCTAATGGGAACACGGCCACTCACACTGAAGCAGCTATTTCCCATTAGAGAAACGGCCCTCCGACCTGCAGAGGCAGAAAGGTCATCTCGTCTAATGGGAACAAGCCCACTCACACTGAAGCAGCTATTTCCCATTAGAGAAACGGCCCTCCGACCTGCAGAGGCAGAAAGGTCCTCTCGTCTAATGGGAACTAGCCCACTTACACTGAAGCAGCTACTTCCCATTAGAGAAACAACCCTCCGACCTGCAGAGGCAGAAAGGTCCTCTCGTCTAATGGGAACTAGCCAACTCACACTGAAGCAGCTATTTCCCATTAGAGAAATGGCCCTCCGACCTGCAGAGGCAGAAAGGTCCTCTCGTCTAATGGGAACTAACCCAAACACACTGAAGCAGCTATTTCCCATTAGAGAAACGGCCCTCCGACCTGCAGAGGCAGAAATGTCCTCTCGTCTAATGGGAACTAGCCCACTCACACTGAAGCAGCTATTTCCCATTAGAGAAACGGCCCTCCGACCTGCAGAGGTAGAAAGGTCCTCTCGTCTAATGGGAACACGGCCACTCACACTGAAGCAGCTATTTCCCATTAGAGAAACGGAACTCTGACCTGCAGAGGCAGACAGGTACTCTCGTCTAATGGGAACTAGCCCACTCACACTGAAGCAGATATTTCCCATTAGAGAAACGGCCCTCCGACCTGCAGAGGCAGAAAGGTCCTCTCATCTAATGGGAACTAGCCCTCTCACACTGAAACGGCTATTTCCCATTAGAGAAACGGCCCTCCGACCTGGAAAGGCAGAAAGGTCCTCTCGTCTAATGGGAACTAGCCCACTCACACTGAAGCAGCTATTTCCCATTAGAGAAACGGCCCTCCGACTTGCAGAGGCAGAAATGTCCTCTCGTCGAATGGGAACTAGCCCACTCACACTGAAGCAGCTATTTCCCATTAGAGAAATGGCCCTCCGACTTGCAGAGGCAGAAAGGTCCTCTCATCTAATGGGAACTAGCCCTCTCACACTGAAACAGCTATTTCCCATTAGAGAAACGGCCCTCCGACCTGGAAAGGCAGAAAGGTCCTCTCGTCTAATGGGAACTAGCCCACTCACACTGAAGCAGCTATTTCCCATTAGAGAAACGGCCCTCCGACTTGCAGAGGCAGAAATGTCCTCTCGTCTAATGGGAACTAGCCCACACACACTGAAGCAGCTATTTCCCATTAGAGAAACGGCCCTCCGACCTGCAGAGGCAGAAAGGTCCTCTTGTCTAATGGGAACTAGCCCATTTACACTGAAGCAGCTATTTCCCATTAGAGAAACGACCCTCCGACCTGCAGAGGCAGAAAGGTCCTCTCGTCTAATGGGAACTAGCCAACTCACACTGAAGCAGCTATTTCCCATTGGAGAAACGGCCCTCCCACCTGCAGAGGCAGAAAGGTCCTCTCGTCTAATGGGAACTAACCCACTCACACTGAAGCAGCTATTTCCCATTAGAGAAACAGCCCTCCGACCTGCAGAGGCAGAAATGTCCTCTCGTCTGATTGGGAACTAGCGCACTCGCACTGAGGTAGCTATTTCCCATTAGAGAAACGGCCCTCCGACCTGCAGAGGCAGAAAGGTCCTCTCGTCTAATGGGAACAAGCCCACTCACACTGAAGCAGCTATTTCCCATTAGAGAAACGGCCCTCCGACCTGCAGAGGCAGAAATGTCCTCTCGTCTAATGGGAACTAGCCCACTCACACTGAAGCAGCTATTTCCCATTAGAGAAACGGCCCTCCGACCTGCAGAGGCAGAAAGTTCCTCTCGTCTAATGGGAACACGCCCACTCACACTGAAGCAGCTATTTCCCATTAGAGAAACGGCCCTCCGACCTGCAGAGGCAGACAGGTCCTCTCGTCTAATGGGAACACGCCCATTCACACTGAAGCAGCTATTTCCCATTAGAGAAATGGCCCTCTGACCTGCAGAGGCAGTCAGGTCCTCTCATCTAATGGGAACTAGCCCACACACACTGAAGCAGCTATTTCCCATTAGAGAAACGGCCCTCCGACCTGCAGAGGCAGAAAGTTCCTCTCGTCTAATGGGAACTAGCCCACTTACACTGAAGCAGCTACTTCCCATTAGAGAAACAACCCTCCGACCTGCAGAGGCAGAAAGGTCCTATCGTCTAATGGGAACTAGCCAACTCACACTGAAGCAGCTATTTCCCATTAGAGAAACAGCCCTCCGACCTGCAGAGGCAGAAAGGCCCTCTCGTCTAATGGGAACTAACCCACACACACTGAAGCAGCTATTTCCCATTAGAGAAACGGCCCTCCGACCTGCAGAGGCAGAAATGTCCTCTCGTCTAATGGGAACTAGCCCACTCACACTGAAGCAGCTACTTCCCATTAGAGAAACGGCCCTCCGACCTGCAGAGGTAGAAAGGTCCTCTCGTCTAATGGGAACACGCCCACTCACACTGAAGCAGCTCTTTCCCATTAGAGAAACGGCCCTCCGACCTGCAGAGGCAGACAGGTCCTCTCGTCTAATGGGAACTAGCCCACTCACACTGAAGCAGATATTTCCCATTGGAGAAACGGCCCTCCGACCTGCAGAGGCAGAAAGGTCCTCTCGTCTAATGGGAACTAGCCCTCTCCCACTGAAACAGCTATTTCCCATTAGAGAAACGGCCCTCCGACCTGCAGAGGCAGAAAGGTCCTCTCGTCTAATGGGAACTAGCCCATTTACACTGAAGCAGCTATTTCCCATTAGAGAAACGACCCTCCGACCTGCAGAGGCAGAAAGGTCCTCTCGTCTAATGGGAACTAGCCAACTCACACTGAAGCAGCTGTTTCCCATTAGAGAAACGGCCCTCCGACCTGCAGAGGCAGAAAGGTCCTCTCGTCTAATGGGAACTAACCCACTCACACTGAAGCAGCTATTTCCCATTAGAGAAACGGCCCTCCGACCTGCAGAGGCAGAAATGTCCTCTCGTCTAATGGGAACTAGCCCACTCACACTGAAGTAGCTATTTCCCATTAGAGAAACGGCCCTCCGACATGCAGAGGCAGAAAGGTCCTCTCGTCTAATGGGAACAAGCCCACTCACACTGAAGCAGCTATTTCCCATTAGAGAAACGGCTCTCCGACCTGCAGAGGCAGAAAGGTCCTCTCGTCTAATGGGAACTAGCCCACTCACACTGAAGCAGCTATTTCCCATTAGAGAAACGGCCCTCCGACCTGCAGAGGCAGAAAGGTCATCTCGTCTAATGGGAACAAGCCCACTCACACTGAAGCAGCTATTTCCCATTAGAGAAACGGCCCTCCGACCTGCAGAGGCAGAAATGTCCTCTCGTCTAATGGGAACTAGCCCACTCACACTGAAGCAGCTATTTCCCATTAGAGAAACGGCCCTCCGACCTGCAGAGGTAGAAAGGTCCTCTCGTCTAATGGGAACACGGCCACTCACACTGAAGCAGCTATTTCCCATTAGAGAAACGGCCCTCCGACCTGCAGAGGCAGAAAGGTCATCTCGTCTAATGGGAACAAGCCCACTCACACTGAAGCAGCTATTTCCCATTAGAGAAACGGCCCTCCGACCTGCAGAGGCAGAAAGGTCCTCTCGTCTAATGGGAACTAGCCCACTTACACTGAAGCAGCTACTTCCCATTAGAGAAACAACCCTCCGACCTGCAGAGGCAGAAAGGTCCTCTCGTCTAATGGGAACTAGCCAACTCACACTGAAGCAGCTATTTCCCATTAGAGAAATGGCCCTCCGACCTGCAGAGGCAGAAAGGTCCTCTCGTCTAATGGGAACTAACCCAAACACACTGAAGCAGCTATTTCCCATTAGAGAAACGGCCCTCCGACCTGCAGAGGCAGAAATGTCCTCTCGTCTAATGGGAACTAGCCCACTCACACTGAAGCAGCTATTTCCCATTAGAGAAACGGCCCTCCGACCTGCAGAGGTAGAAAGGTCCTCTCGTCTAATGGGAACACGGCCACTCACACTGAAGCAGCTATTTCCCATTAGAGAAACGGAACTCTGACCTGCAGAGGCAGACAGGTACTCTCGTCTAATGGGAACTAGCCCACTCACACTGAAGCAGATATTTCCCATTAGAGAAACGGCCCTCCGACCTGCAGAGGCAGAAAGGTCCTCTCATCTAATGGGAACTAGCCCTCTCACACTGAAACGGCTATTTCCCATTAGAGAAACGGCCCTCCGACCTGGAAAGGCAGAAAGGTCCTCTCGTCTAATGGGAACTAGCCCACTCACACTGAAGCAGCTATTTCCCATTAGAGAAACGGCCCTCCGACTTGCAGAGGCAGAAATGTCCTCTCGTCGAATGGGAACTAGCCCACTCACACTGAAGCAGCTATTTCCCATTAGAGAAATGGCCCTCCGACTTGCAGAGGCAGAAAGGTCCTCTCATCTAATGGGAACTAGCCCTCTCACACTGAAACAGCTATTTCCCATTAGAGAAACGGCCCTCCGACCTGGAAAGGCAGAAAGGTCCTCTCGTCTAATGGGAACTAGCCCACTCACACTGAAGCAGCTATTTCCCATTAGAGAAACGGCCCTCCGACTTGCAGAGGCAGAAATGTCCTCTCGTCTAATGGGAACTAGCCCACACACACTGAAGCAGCTATTTCCCATTAGAGAAACGGCCCTCCGACCTGCAGAGGCAGAAAGGTCCTCTCGTCTAATGGGAACTAGCCCATTTACACTGAAGCAGCTATTTCCCATTAGAGAAACGACCCTCCGACCTGCAGAGGCAGAAAGGTCCTCTCGTCTAATGGGAACTAGCCAACTCACACTGAAGCAGCTATTTCCCATTGGAGAAACGGCCCTCCCACCTGCAGAGGCAGAAAGGTCCTCTCGTCTAATGGGAACTAACCCACTCACACTGAAGCAGCTATTTCCCATTAGAGAAACGGCCCTCCGACCTGCAGAGGCAGAAATGTCCTCTCGTCTGATTGGGAACTAGCGCACTCGCACTGAGGTAGCTATTTCCCATTAGAGAAACGGCCCTCCGACCTGCAGAGGCAGAAAGGTCCTCTCGTCTAATGGGAACTAACCCAAACACACTGAAGCAGCTATTTCCCATTAGAGAAACGGCCCTCCGACCTGCAGAGGCAGAAAGGTCCTCTCGTCTAATGGGAACTAGCCCACTCACACTGAAGCAGCTATTTCCCATTAGAGAAACGGCCCTCCGACCTGCAGAGGCAGAAAGGTCATCTCGTCTAATGGGAACAAGCCCACTCACACTGAAGCAGCTATTTCCCATTAGAGAAACGGCCCTCCGACCTGCAGAGGCAGAAATGTCCTCTCGTCTAATGGGAACTAGCCCACTCACACTGAAGCAGCTATTTCCCATTAGAGAAACGGCCCTCCGACCTGCAGAGGTAGAAAGGTCCTCTCGTCTAATGGGAACACGGCCACTCACACTGAAGCAGCTATTTCCCATTAGAGAAACGGCCCTCCGACCTGCAGAGGCAGAAAGGTCATCTCGTCTAATGGGAACAAGCCCACTCACACTGAAGCAGCTATTTCCCATTAGAGAAACGGCCCTCCGACCTGCAGAGGCAGAAAGGTCCTCTCGTCTAATGGGAACTAGCCCACTTACACTGAAGCAGCTACTTCCCATTAGAGAAACAACCCTCCGACCTGCAGAGGCAGAAAGGTCCTCTCGTCTAATGGGAACTAGCCAACTCACACTGAAGCAGCTATTTCCCATTAGAGAAATGGCCCTCCGACCTGCAGAGGCAGAAAGGTCCTCTCGTCTAATGGGAACTAACCCAAACACACTGAAGCAGCTATTTCCCATTAGAGAAACGGCCCTCCGACCTGCAGAGGCAGAAATGTCCTCTCGTCTAATGGGAACTAGCCCACTCACACTGAAGCAGCTATTTCCCATTAGAGAAACGGCCCTCCGACCTGCAGAGGTAGAAAGGTCCTCTCGTCTAATGGGAACACGGCCACTCACACTGAAGCAGCTATTTCCCATTAGAGAAACGGAACTCTGACCTGCAGAGGCAGACAGGTACTCTCGTCTAATGGGAACTAGCCCACTCACACTGAAGCAGATATTTCCCATTAGAGAAACGGCCCTCCGACCTGCAGAGGCAGAAAGGTCCTCTCATCTAATGGGAACTAGCCCTCTCACACTGAAACGGCTATTTCCCATTAGAGAAACGGCCCTCCGACCTGGAAAGGCAGAAAGGTCCTCTCGTCTAATGGGAACTAGCCCACTCACACTGAAGCAGCTATTTCCCATTAGAGAAACGGCCCTCCGACTTGCAGAGGCAGAAATGTCCTCTCGTCGAATGGGAACTAGCCCACTCACACTGAAGCAGCTATTTCCCATTAGAGAAATGGCCCTCCGACTTGCAGAGGCAGAAAGGTCCTCTCATCTAATGGGAACTAGCCCTCTCACACTGAAACAGCTATTTCCCATTAGAGAAACGGCCCTCCGACCTGGAAAGGCAGAAAGGTCCTCTCGTCTAATGGGAACTAGCCCACTCACACTGAAGCAGCTATTTCCCATTAGAGAAACGGCCCTCCGACTTGCAGAGGCAGAAATGTCCTCTCGTCTAATGGGAACTAGCCCACACACACTGAAGCAGCTATTTCCCATTAGAGAAACGGCCCTCCGACCTGCAGAGGCAGAAAGGTCCTCTTGTCTAATGGGAACTAGCCCATTTACACTGAAGCAGCTATTTCCCATTAGAGAAACGACCCTCCGACCTGCAGAGGCAGAAAGGTCCTCTCGTCTAATGGGAACTAGCCAACTCACACTGAAGCAGCTATTTCCCATTGGAGAAACGGCCCTCCCACCTGCAGAGGCAGAAAGGTCCTCTCGTCTAATGGGAACTAACCCACTCACACTGAAGCAGCTATTTCCCATTAGAGAAACAGCCCTCCGACCTGCAGAGGCAGAAATGTCCTCTCGTCTGATTGGGAACTAGCGCACTCGCACTGAGGTAGCTATTTCCCATTAGAGAAACGGCCCTCCGACCTGCAGAGGCAGAAAGGTCCTCTCGTCTAATGGGAACAAGCCCACTCACACTGAAGCAGCTATTTCCCATTAGAGAAACGGCCCTCCGACCTGCAGAGGCAGAAATGTCCTCTCGTCTAATGGGAACTAGCCCACTCACACTGAAGCAGCTATTTCCCATTAGAGAAACGGCCCTCCGACCTGCAGAGGCAGAAAGTTCCTCTCGTCTAATGGGAACACGCCCACTCACACTGAAGCAGCTATTTCCCATTAGAGAAACGGCCCTCCGACCTGCAGAGGCAGACAGGTCCTCTCGTCTAATGGGAACACGCCCATTCACACTGAAGCAGCTATTTCCCATTAGAGAAATGGCCCTCTGACCTGCAGAGGCAGTCAGGTCCTCTCATCTAATGGGAACTAGCCCACACACACTGAAGCAGCTATTTCCCATTAGAGAAACGGCCCTCCGACCTGCAGAGGCAGAAAGTTCCTCTCGTCTAATGGGAACTAGCCCACTTACACTGAAGCAGCTACTTCCCATTAGAGAAACAACCCTCCGACCTGCAGAGGCAGAAAGGTCCTATCGTCTAATGGGAACTAGCCAACTCACACTGAAGCAGCTATTTCCCATTAGAGAAACAGCCCTCCGACCTGCAGAGGCAGAAAGGCCCTCTCGTCTAATGGGAACTAACCCACACACACTGAAGCAGCTATTTCCCATTAGAGAAACGGCCCTCCGACCTGCAGAGGCAGAAATGTCCTCTCGTCTAATGGGAACTAGCCCACTCACACTGAAGCAGCTACTTCCCATTAGAGAAACGGCCCTCCGACCTGCAGAGGTAGAAAGGTCCTCTCGTCTAATGGGAACACGCCCACTCACACTGAAGCAGCTCTTTCCCATTAGAGAAACGGCCCTCCGACCTGCAGAGGCAGACAGGTCCTCTCGTCTAATGGGAACTAGCCCACT
Source organism: Ambystoma mexicanum (assembly GCF_040938575.1). Lineage (NCBI taxonomy): Eukaryota > Metazoa > Chordata > Amphibia > Caudata > Ambystomatidae > Ambystoma > Ambystoma mexicanum. The sequence continues at coordinate 393,951,315 of NC_090921.1, read as the reverse complement.
CACACTGAAGCAGATATTTCCCATTGGAGAAACGGCCCTCCGACCTGCAGAGGCAGAAAGGTCCTCTCGTCTAATGGGAACTAGCCCTCTCCCACTGAAACAGCTATTTCCCATTAGAGAAACGGCCCTCCGACCTGCAGAGGCAGAAAGGTCCTCTCGTCTAATGGGAACTAGCCCATTTACACTGAAGCAGCTATTTCCCATTAGAGAAACGACCCTCCGACCTGCAGAGGCAGAAAGGTCCTCTCGTCTAATGGGAACTAGCCAACTCACACTGAAGCAGCTGTTTCCCATTAGAGAAACGGCCCTCCGACCTGCAGAGGCAGAAAGGTCCTCTCGTCTAATGGGAACTAACCCACTCACACTGAAGCAGCTATTTCCCATTAGAGAAACGGCCCTCCGACCTGCAGAGGCAGAAATGTCCTCTCGTCTAATGGGAACTAGCCCACTCACACTGAAGTAGCTATTTCCCATTAGAGAAACGGCCCTCCGACATGCAGAGGCAGAAAGGTCCTCTCGTCTAATGGGAACAAGCCCACTCACACTGAAGCAGCTATTTCCCATTAGAGAAACGGCTCTCCGACCTGCAGAGGCAGAAAGGTCCTCTCGTCTAATGGGAACTAGCCCACTCACACTGAAGCAGCTATTTCCCATTAGAGAAACGGCCCTCCGACCTGCAGAGGCAGAAAGGTCATCTCGTCTAATGGGAACAAGCCCACTCACACTGAAGCAGCTATTTCCCATTAGAGAAACGGCCCTCCGACCTGCAGAGGCAGAAATGTCCTCTCGTCTAATGGGAACTAGCCCACTCACACTGAAGCAGCTATTTCCCATTAGAGAAACGGCCCTCCGACCTGCAGAGGTAGAAAGGTCCTCTCGTCTAATGGGAACACGGCCACTCACACTGAAGCAGCTATTTCCCATTAGAGAAACGGCCCTCCGACCTGCAGAGGCAGAAAGGTCATCTCGTCTAATGGGAACAAGCCCACTCACACTGAAGCAGCTATTTCCCATTAGAGAAACGGCCCTCCGACCTGCAGAGGCAGAAAGGTCCTCTCGTCTAATGGGAACTAGCCCACTTACACTGAAGCAGCTACTTCCCATTAGAGAAACAACCCTCCGACCTGCAGAGGCAGAAAGGTCCTCTCGTCTAATGGGAACTAGCCAACTCACACTGAAGCAGCTATTTCCCATTAGAGAAATGGCCCTCCGACCTGCAGAGGCAGAAAGGTCCTCTCGTCTAATGGGAACTAACCCAAACACACTGAAGCAGCTATTTCCCATTAGAGAAACGGCCCTCCGACCTGCAGAGGCAGAAATGTCCTCTCGTCTAATGGGAACTAGCCCACTCACACTGAAGCAGCTATTTCCCATTAGAGAAACGGCCCTCCGACCTGCAGAGGTAGAAAGGTCCTCTCGTCTAATGGGAACACGGCCACTCACACTGAAGCAGCTATTTCCCATTAGAGAAACGGAACTCTGACCTGCAGAGGCAGACAGGTACTCTCGTCTAATGGGAACTAGCCCACTCACACTGAAGCAGATATTTCCCATTAGAGAAACGGCCCTCCGACCTGCAGAGGCAGAAAGGTCCTCTCATCTAATGGGAACTAGCCCTCTCACACTGAAACGGCTATTTCCCATTAGAGAAACGGCCCTCCGACCTGGAAAGGCAGAAAGGTCCTCTCGTCTAATGGGAACTAGCCCACTCACACTGAAGCAGCTATTTCCCATTAGAGAAACGGCCCTCCGACTTGCAGAGGCAGAAATGTCCTCTCGTCGAATGGGAACTAGCCCACTCACACTGAAGCAGCTATTTCCCATTAGAGAAATGGCCCTCCGACTTGCAGAGGCAGAAAGGTCCTCTCATCTAATGGGAACTAGCCCTCTCACACTGAAACAGCTATTTCCCATTAGAGAAACGGCCCTCCGACCTGGAAAGGCAGAAAGGTCCTCTCGTCTAATGGGAACTAGCCCACTCACACTGAAGCAGCTATTTCCCATTAGAGAAACGGCCCTCCGACTTGCAGAGGCAGAAATGTCCTCTCGTCTAATGGGAACTAGCCCACACACACTGAAGCAGCTATTTCCCATTAGAGAAACGGCCCTCCGACCTGCAGAGGCAGAAAGGTCCTCTTGTCTAATGGGAACTAGCCCATTTACACTGAAGCAGCTATTTCCCATTAGAGAAACGACCCTCCGACCTGCAGAGGCAGAAAGGTCCTCTCGTCTAATGGGAACTAGCCAACTCACACTGAAGCAGCTATTTCCCATTGGAGAAACGGCCCTCCCACCTGCAGAGGCAGAAAGGTCCTCTCGTCTAATGGGAACTAACCCACTCACACTGAAGCAGCTATTTCCCATTAGAGAAACAGCCCTCCGACCTGCAGAGGCAGAAATGTCCTCTCGTCTGATTGGGAACTAGCGCACTCGCACTGAGGTAGCTATTTCCCATTAGAGAAACGGCCCTCCGACCTGCAGAGGCAGAAAGGTCCTCTCGTCTAATGGGAACAAGCCCACTCACACTGAAGCAGCTATTTCCCATTAGAGAAACGGCCCTCCGACCTGCAGAGGCAGAAATGTCCTCTCGTCTAATGGGAACTAGCCCACTCACACTGAAGCAGCTATTTCCCATTAGAGAAACGGCCCTCCGACCTGCAGAGGCAGAAAGTTCCTCTCGTCTAATGGGAACACGCCCACTCACACTGAAGCAGCTATTTCCCATTAGAGAAACGGCCCTCCGACCTGCAGAGGCAGACAGGTCCTCTCGTCTAATGGGAACACGCCCATTCACACTGAAGCAGCTATTTCCCATTAGAGAAATGGCCCTCTGACCTGCAGAGGCAGTCAGGTCCTCTCATCTAATGGGAACTAGCCCACACACACTGAAGCAGCTATTTCCCATTAGAGAAACGGCCCTCCGACCTGCAGAGGCAGAAAGTTCCTCTCGTCTAATGGGAACTAGCCCACTTACACTGAAGCAGCTACTTCCCATTAGAGAAACAACCCTCCGACCTGCAGAGGCAGAAAGGTCCTATCGTCTAATGGGAACTAGCCAACTCACACTGAAGCAGCTATTTCCCATTAGAGAAACAGCCCTCCGACCTGCAGAGGCAGAAAGGCCCTCTCGTCTAATGGGAACTAACCCACACACACTGAAGCAGCTATTTCCCATTAGAGAAACGGCCCTCCGACCTGCAGAGGCAGAAATGTCCTCTCGTCTAATGGGAACTAGCCCACTCACACTGAAGCAGCTACTTCCCATTAGAGAAACGGCCCTCCGACCTGCAGAGGTAGAAAGGTCCTCTCGTCTAATGGGAACACGCCCACTCACACTGAAGCAGCTCTTTCCCATTAGAGAAACGGCCCTCCGACCTGCAGAGGCAGACAGGTCCTCTCGTCTAATGGGAACTAGCCCACTCACACTGAAGCAGATATTTCCCATTGGAGAAACGGCCCTCCGACCTGCAGAGGCAGAAAGGTCCTCTCGTCTAATGGGAACTAGCCCTCTCCCACTGAAACAGCTATTTCCCATTAGAGAAACGGCCCTCCGACCTGCAGAGGCAGAAAGGTCCTCTCGTCTAATGGGAACTAGCCCATTTACACTGAAGCAGCTATTTCCCATTAGAGAAACGACCCTCCGACCTGCAGAGGCAGAAAGGTCCTCTCGTCTAATGGGAACTAGCCAACTCACACTGAAGCAGCTGTTTCCCATTAGAGAAACGGCCCTCCGACCTGCAGAGGCAGAAAGGTCCTCTCGTCTAATGGGAACTAACCCACTCACACTGAAGCAGCTATTTCCCATTAGAGAAACGGCCCTCCGACCTGCAGAGGCAGAAATGTCCTCTCGTCTAATGGGAACTAGCCCACTCACACTGAAGTAGCTATTTCCCATTAGAGAAACGGCCCTCCGACATGCAGAGGCAGAAAGGTCCTCTCGTCTAATGGGAACAAGCCCACTCACACTGAAGCAGCTATTTCCCATTAGAGAAACGGCTCTCCGACCTGCAGAGGCAGAAAGGTCCTCTCGTCTAATGGGAACTAGCCCACTCACACTGAAGCAGCTATTTCCCATTAGAGAAACGGCCCTCCGACCTGCAGAGGCAGAAAGGTCATCTCGTCTAATGGGAACAAGCCCACTCACACTGAAGCAGCTATTTCCCATTAGAGAAACGGCCCTCCGACCTGCAGAGGCAGAAATGTCCTCTCGTCTAATGGGAACTAGCCCACTCACACTGAAGCAGCTATTTCCCATTAGAGAAACGGCCCTCCGACCTGCAGAGGTAGAAAGGTCCTCTCGTCTAATGGGAACACGGCCACTCACACTGAAGCAGCTATTTCCCATTAGAGAAACGGCCCTCCGACCTGCAGAGGCAGAAAGGTCATCTCGTCTAATGGGAACAAGCCCACTCACACTGAAGCAGCTATTTCCCATTAGAGAAACGGCCCTCCGACCTGCAGAGGCAGAAAGGTCCTCTCGTCTAATGGGAACTAGCCCACTTACACTGAAGCAGCTACTTCCCATTAGAGAAACAACCCTCCGACCTGCAGAGGCAGAAAGGTCCTCTCGTCTAATGGGAACTAGCCAACTCACACTGAAGCAGCTATTTCCCATTAGAGAAATGGCCCTCCGACCTGCAGAGGCAGAAAGGTCCTCTCGTCTAATGGGAACTAACCCAAACACACTGAAGCAGCTATTTCCCATTAGAGAAACGGCCCTCCGACCTGCAGAGGCAGAAATGTCCTCTCGTCTAATGGGAACTAGCCCACTCACACTGAAGCAGCTATTTCCCATTAGAGAAACGGCCCTCCGACCTGCAGAGGTAGAAAGGTCCTCTCGTCTAATGGGAACACGGCCACTCACACTGAAGCAGCTATTTCCCATTAGAGAAACGGAACTCTGACCTGCAGAGGCAGACAGGTACTCTCGTCTAATGGGAACTAGCCCACTCACACTGAAGCAGATATTTCCCATTAGAGAAACGGCCCTCCGACCTGCAGAGGCAGAAAGGTCCTCTCATCTAATGGGAACTAGCCCTCTCACACTGAAACGGCTATTTCCCATTAGAGAAACGGCCCTCCGACCTGGAAAGGCAGAAAGGTCCTCTCGTCTAATGGGAACTAGCCCACTCACACTGAAGCAGCTATTTCCCATTAGAGAAACGGCCCTCCGACTTGCAGAGGCAGAAATGTCCTCTCGTCGAATGGGAACTAGCCCACTCACACTGAAGCAGCTATTTCCCATTAGAGAAATGGCCCTCCGACTTGCAGAGGCAGAAAGGTCCTCTCATCTAATGGGAACTAGCCCTCTCACACTGAAACAGCTATTTCCCATTAGAGAAACGGCCCTCCGACCTGGAAAGGCAGAAAGGTCCTCTCGTCTAATGGGAACTAGCCCACTCACACTGAAGCAGCTATTTCCCATTAGAGAAACGGCCCTCCGACTTGCAGAGGCAGAAATGTCCTCTCGTCTAATGGGAACTAGCCCACACACACTGAAGCAGCTATTTCCCATTAGAGAAACGGCCCTCCGACCTGCAGAGGCAGAAAGGTCCTCTCGTCTAATGGGAACTAGCCCATTTACACTGAAGCAGCTATTTCCCATTAGAGAAACGACCCTCCGACCTGCAGAGGCAGAAAGGTCCTCTCGTCTAATGGGAACTAGCCAACTCACACTGAAGCAGCTATTTCCCATTGGAGAAACGGCCCTCCCACCTGCAGAGGCAGAAAGGTCCTCTCGTCTAATGGGAACTAACCCACTCACACTGAAGCAGCTATTTCCCATTAGAGAAACGGCCCTCCGACCTGCAGAGGCAGAAATGTCCTCTCGTCTGATTGGGAACTAGCGCACTCGCACTGAGGTAGCTATTTCCCATTAGAGAAACGGCCCTCCGACCTGCAGAGGCAGAAAGGTCCTCTCGTCTAATGGGAACAAGCCCACTCACACTGAAGCAGCTATTTCCCATTAGAGAAACGGCTCGCCGACCTGCAGAGGCAGAAAGGTCCTCTCGTCTAATGGGAACTAGCCCACTCACACTGAAGCAGCTATTTCCCATTAGAGAAACGGCCCTCCGACCTGCAGAGGCAGAAAGGTCCTCTCGTCTAATGGGAACTAGCCCACTCACACTGAAGCAGCTATTTCCCATTAGAGAAACGGCCCTCCGACTTGCAGAGGCAGAAAGGTCCTCTCGTCTAATGGGAACTAGCCCACTCACACTGAAGCAGCTATTTCACATTAGAGAAACTGCCCTCTGACCTGCAGAGGCAGAAAGGTCCTCTCGTCTAATGGGAACTAGCCCACATTCACTGAACCAGCTATTTCCCATTAGAGAAACGGCCCTCTGACCTGCAGAGGCAGAAAGGTCCTCTCGTCTAATGGGAACTAACCCACTCACACTGAAGCAGCTATTTCCCATTAGAGAAACGGCCCTCCGACCTGCAGAGGCAGAAATGTCCTCTCGTCTAATGGGAACTAGCCCACTCACACTGAAGCAGCTATTTCCCATTAGAGAAACGGCCCTCCGACCTGCAGAGGCAGAAAGGTCCTCTCGTCTAATGGGAACTAGCCCACTTACACTGAAGCAGCTACTTCCCATTAGAGAAACAACCCTCCGACCTGCAGAGGCAGAAAGGTCCTCTCGTCTAATGGGAACTAGCCAACTCACACTGAAGCAGCTATTTCCCATTAGAGAAATGGCCCTCCGACCTGCAGAGGCAGAAAGGTCCTCTCGTCTAATGGGAACTAACCCAAACACACTGAAGCAGCTATTTCCCATTAGAGAAACGGCCCTCCGACCTGCAGAGGCAGAAATGTCCTCTCGTCTAATGGGAACTAGCCCACTCACACTGAAGCAGCTATTTCCCATTAGAGAAACGGCCCTCCGACCTGCAGAGGTAGAAAGGTCCTCTCGTCTAATGGGAACACGGCCACTCACACTGAAGCAGCTATTTCCCATTAGAGAAACGGAACTCTGACCTGCAGAGGCAGACAGGTACTCTCGTCTAATGGGAACTAGCCCACTCACACTGAAGCAGATATTTCCCATTAGAGAAACGGCCCTCCGACCTGCAGAGGCAGAAAGGTCCTCTCATCTAATGGGAACTAGCCCTCTCACACTGAAACGGCTATTTCCCATTAGAGAAACGGCCCTCCGACCTGGAAAGGCAGAAAGGTCCTCTCGTCTAATGGGAACTAGCCCACTCACACTGAAGCAGCTATTTCCCATTAGAGAAACGGCCCTCCGACTTGCAGAGGCAGAAATGTCCTCTCGTCGAATGGGAACTAGCCCACTCACACTGAAGCAGCTATTTCCCATTAGAGAAATGGCCCTCCGACTTGCAGAGGCAGAAAGGTCCTCTCATCTAATGGGAACTAGCCCTCTCACACTGAAACAGCTATTTCCCATTAGAGAAACGGCCCTCCGACCTGGAAAGGCAGAAAGGTCCTCTCGTCTAATGGGAACTAGCCCACTCACACTGAAGCAGCTATTTCCCATTAGAGAAACGGCCCTCCGACTTGCAGAGGCAGAAATGTCCTCTCGTCTAATGGGAACTAGCCCACACACACTGAAGCAGCTATTTCCCATTAGAGAAACGGCCCTCCGACCTGCAGAGGCAGAAAGGTCCTCTTGTCTAATGGGAACTAGCCCATTTACACTGAAGCAGCTATTTCCCATTAGAGAAACGACCCTCCGACCTGCAGAGGCAGAAAGGTCCTCTCGTCTAATGGGAACTAGCCAACTCACACTGAAGCAGCTATTTCCCATTGGAGAAACGGCCCTCCCACCTGCAGAGGCAGAAAGGTCCTCTCGTCTAATGGGAACTAACCCACTCACACTGAAGCAGCTATTTCCCATTAGAGAAACAGCCCTCCGACCTGCAGAGGCAGAAATGTCCTCTCGTCTGATTGGGAACTAGCGCACTCGCACTGAGGTAGCTATTTCCCATTAGAGAAACGGCCCTCCGACCTGCAGAGGCAGAAAGGTCCTCTCGTCTAATGGGAACAAGCCCACTCACACTGAAGCAGCTATTTCCCATTAGAGAAACGGCCCTCCGACCTGCAGAGGCAGAAATGTCCTCTCGTCTAATGGGAACTAGCCCACTCACACTGAAGCAGCTATTTCCCATTAGAGAAACGGCCCTCCGACCTGCAGAGGCAGAAAGTTCCTCTCGTCTAATGGGAACACGCCCACTCACACTGAAGCAGCTATTTCCCATTAGAGAAACGGCCCTCCGACCTGCAGAGGCAGACAGGTCCTCTCGTCTAATGGGAACACGCCCATTCACACTGAAGCAGCTATTTCCCATTAGAGAAATGGCCCTCTGACCTGCAGAGGCAGTCAGGTCCTCTCATCTAATGGGAACTAGCCCACACACACTGAAGCAGCTATTTCCCATTAGAGAAACGGCCCTCCGACCTGCAGAGGCAGAAAGTTCCTCTCGTCTAATGGGAACTAGCCCACTTACACTGAAGCAGCTACTTCCCATTAGAGAAACAACCCTCCGACCTGCAGAGGCAGAAAGGTCCTATCGTCTAATGGGAACTAGCCAACTCACACTGAAGCAGCTATTTCCCATTAGAGAAACAGCCCTCCGACCTGCAGAGGCAGAAAGGCCCTCTCGTCTAATGGGAACTAACCCACACACACTGAAGCAGCTATTTCCCATTAGAGAAACGGCCCTCCGACCTGCAGAGGCAGAAATGTCCTCTCGTCTAATGGGAACTAGCCCACTCACACTGAAGCAGCTACTTCCCATTAGAGAAACGGCCCTCCGACCTGCAGAGGTAGAAAGGTCCTCTCGTCTAATGGGAACACGCCCACTCACACTGAAGCAGCTCTTTCCCATTAGAGAAACGGCCCTCCGACCTGCAGAGGCAGACAGGTCCTCTCGTCTAATGGGAACTAGCCCACTCACACTGAAGCAGATATTTCCCATTGGAGAAACGGCCCTCCGACCTGCAGAGGCAGAAAGGTCCTCTCGTCTAATGGGAACTAGCCCTCTCCCACTGAAACAGCTATTTCCCATTAGAGAAACGGCCCTCCGACCTGCAGAGGCAGAAAGGTCCTCTCGTCTAATGGGAACTAGCCCATTTACACTGAAGCAGCTATTTCCCATTAGAGAAACGACCCTCCGACCTGCAGAGGCAGAAAGGTCCTCTCGTCTAATGGGAACTAGCCAACTCACCCTGAAGCAGCTGTTTCCCATTAGAGAAACGGCCCTCCGACCTGCAGAGGCAGAAAGGTCCTCTCGTCTAATGGGAACTAACCCACTCACACTGAAGCAGCTATTTCCCATTAGAGAAACGGCCCTCCGACCTGCAGAGGCAGAAATGTCCTCTCGTCTAATGGGAACTAGCCCACTCACACTGAAGTAGCTATTTCCCATTAGAGAAACGGCCCTCCGACATGCAGAGGCAGAAAGGTCCTCTCGTCTAATGGGAACAAGCCCACTCACACTGAAGCAGCTATTTCCCATTAGAGAAACGGCTCTCCGACCTGCAGAGGCAGAAAGGTCCTCTCGTCTAATGGGAACTAGCCCACTCACACTGAAGCAGCTATTTCCCATTAGAGAAACGGCCCTCCGACCTGCAGAGGCAGAAAGGTCATCTCGTCTAATGGGAACAAGCCCACTCACACTGAAGCAGCTATTTCCCATTAGAGAAACGGCCCTCCGACCTGCAGAGGCAGAAATGTCCTCTCGTCTAATGGGAACTAGCCCACTCACACTGAAGCAGCTATTTCCCATTAGAGAAACGGCCCTCCGACCTGCAGAGGTAGAAAGGTCCTCTCGTCTAATGGGAACACGGCCACTCACACTGAAGCAGCTATTTCCCATTAGAGAAACGGCCCTCCGACCTGCAGAGGCAGAAAGGTCATCTCGTCTAATGGGAACAAGCCCACTCACACTGAAGCAGCTATTTCCCATTAGAGAAACGGCCCTCCGACCTGCAGAGGCAGAAAGGTCCTCTCGTCTAATGGGAACTAGCCCACTTACACTGAAGCAGCTACTTCCCATTAGAGAAACAACCCTCCGACCTGCAGAGGCAGAAAGGTCCTCTCGTCTAATGGGAACTAGCCAACTCACACTGAAGCAGCTATTTCCCATTAGAGAAATGGCCCTCCGACCTGCAGAGGCAGAAAGGTCCTCTCGTCTAATGGGAACTAACCCAAACACACTGAAGCAGCTATTTCCCATTAGAGAAACGGCCCTCCGACCTGCAGAGGCAGAAATGTCCTCTCGTCTAATGGGAACTAGCCCACTCACACTGAAGCAGCTATTTCCCATTAGAGAAACGGCCCTCCGACCTGCAGAGGTAGAAAGGTCCTCTCGTCTAATGGGAACACGGCCACTCACACTGAAGCAGCTATTTCCCATTAGAGAAACGGAACTCTGACCTGCAGAGGCAGACAGGTACTCTCGTCTAATGGGAACTAGCCCACTCACACTGAAGCAGATATTTCCCATTAGAGAAACGGCCCTCCGACCTGCAGAGGCAGAAAGGTCCTCTCATCTAATGGGAACTAGCCCTCTCACACTGAAACGGCTATTTCCCATTAGAGAAACAGCCCTCCGACCTGGAAAGGCAGAAAGGTCCTCTCGTCTAATGGGAACTAGCCCACTCACACTGAAGCAGCTATTTCCCATTAGAGAAACGGCCCTCCGACTTGCAGAGGCAGAAATGTCCTCTCGTCGAATGGGAACTAGCCCACTCACACTGAAGCAGCTATTTCCCATTAGAGAAATGGCCCTCCGACTTGCAGAGGCAGAAAGGTCCTCTCATCTAATGGGAACTAGCCCTCTCACACTGAAACAGCTATTTCCCATTAGAGAAACGGCCCTCCGACCTGGAAAGGCAGAAAGGTCCTCTCGTCTAATGGGAACTAGCCCACTCACACTGAAGCAGCTATTTCCCATTAGAGAAACGGCCCTCCGACTTGCAGAGGCAGAAATGTCCTCTCGTCTAATGGGAACTAGCCCACACACACTGAAGCAGCTATTTCCCATTAGAGAAACGGCCCTCCGACCTGCAGAGGCAGAAAGGTCCTCTCGTCTAATGGGAACTAGCCCATTTACACTGAAGCAGCTATTTCCCATTAGAGAAACGACCCTCCGACCTGCAGAGGCAGAAAGGTCCTCTCGTCTAATGGGAACTAGCCAACTCACACTGAAGCAGCTATTTCCCATTGGAGAAACGGCCCTCCCACCTGCAGAGGCAGAAAGGTCCTCTCGTCTAATGGGAACTAACCCACTCACACTGAAGCAGCTATTTCCCATTAGAGAAACGGCCCTCCGACCTGCAGAGGCAGAAATGTCCTCTCGTCTGATTGGGAACTAGCGCACTCGCACTGAGGTAGCTATTTCCCATTAGAGAAACGGCCCTCCGACCTGCAGAGGCAGAAAGGTCCTCTCGTCTAATGGGAACAAGCCCACTCACACTGAAGCAGCTATTTCCCATTAGAGAAACGGCTCGCCGACCTGCAGAGGCAGAAAGGTCCTCTCGTCTAATGGGAACTAGCCCACTCACACTGAAGCAGCTATTTCCCATTAGAGAAACGGCCCTCCGACCTGCAGAGGCAGAAAGGTCCTCTCGTCTAATGGGAACTAGCCCACTCACACTGAAGCAGCTATTTCCCATTAGAGAAACGGCCCTCCGACTTGCAGAGGCAGAAAGGTCCTCTCGTCTAATGGGAACTAGCCCACTCACACTGAAGCAGCTATTTCACATTAGAGAAACTGCCCTCTGACCTGCAGAGGCAGAAAGGTCCTCTCGTCTAATGGGAACTAGCCCACATTCACTGAACCAGCTATTTCCCATTAGAGAAACGGCCCTCTGACCTGCAGAGGCAGAAAGGTCCTCTCGTCTAATGGGAACTAACCCACTCACACTGAAGCAGCTATTTCCCATTAGAGAAACGGCCCTCCGACCTGCAGAGGCAGAAATGTCCTCTCGTCTAATGGGAACTAGCCCACTCACACTGAAGCAGCTATTTCCCATTAGAGAAACGGCCCTCCGACCTGCAGAGGCAGAAAGGTCCTCTCGTCTAATGGGAACTAGCCCACTTACACTGAAGCAGCTACTTCCCATTAGAGAAACAACCCTCCGACCTGCAGAGGCAGAAAGGTCCTCTCGTCTAATGGGAACTAGCCAACTCACACTGAAGCAGCTATTTCCCATTAGAGAAATGGCCCTCCGACCTGCAGAGGCAGAAAGGTCCTCTCGTCTAATGGGAACTAACCCAAACACACTGAAGCAGCTATTTCCCATTAGAGAAACGGCCCTCCGACCTGCAGAGGCAGAAATGTCCTCTCGTCTAATGGGAACTAGCCCACTCACACTGAAGCAGCTATTTCCCATTAGAGAAACGGCCCTCCGACCTGCAGAGGTAGAAAGGTCCTCTCGTCTAATGGGAACACGGCCACTCACACTGAAGCAGCTATTTCCCATTAGAGAAACGGAACTCTGACCTGCAGAGGCAGACAGGTACTCTCGTCTAATGGGAACTAGCCCACTCACACTGAAGCAGATATTTCCCATTAGAGAAACGGCCCTCCGACCTGCAGAGGCAGAAAGGTCCTCTCATCTAATGGGAACTAGCCCTCTCACACTGAAACGGCTATTTCCCATTAGAGAAACGGCCCTCCGACCTGGAAAGGCAGAAAGGTCCTCTCGTCTAATGGGAACTAGCCCACTCACACTGAAGCAGCTATTTCCCATTAGAGAAACGGCCCTCCGACTTGCAGAGGCAGAAATGTCCTCTCGTCGAATGGGAACTAGCCCACTCACACTGAAGCAGCTATTTCCCATTAGAGAAATGGCCCTCCGACTTGCAGAGGCAGAAAGGTCCTCTCATCTAATGGGAACTAGCCCTCTCACACTGAAACAGCTATTTCCCATTAGAGAAACGGCCCTCCGACCTGGAAAGGCAGAAAGGTCCTCTCGTCTAATGGGAACTAGCCCACTCACACTGAAGCAGCTATTTCCCATTAGAGAAACGGCCCTCCGACTTGCAGAGGCAGAAATGTCCTCTCGTCTAATGGGAACTAGCCCACACACACTGAAGCAGCTATTTCCCATTAGAGAAACGGCCCTCCGACCTGCAGAGGCAGAAAGGTCCTCTCGTCTAATGGGAACTAGCCCATTTACACTGAAGCAGCTATTTCCCATTAGAGAAACGACCCTCCGACCTGCAGAGGCAGAAAGGTCCTCTCGTCTAATGGGAACTAGCCAACTCACACTGAAGCAGCTATTTCCCATTGGAGAAACGGCCCTCCCACCTGCAGAGGCAGAAAGGTCCTCTCGTCTAATGGGAACTAACCCACTCACACTGAAGCAGCTATTTCCCATTAGAGAAACGGCCCTCCGACCTGCAGAGGCAGAAATGTCCTCTCGTCTGATTGGGAACTAGCGCACTCGCACTGAGGTAGCTATTTCCCATTAGAGAAACGGCCCTCCGACCTGCAGAGGCAGAAAGGTCCTCTCGTCTAATGGGAACAAGCCCACTCACACTGAAGCAGCTATTTCCCATTAGAGAAACGGCTCGCCGACCTGCAGAGGCAGAAAGGTCCTCTCGTCTAATGGGAACTAGCCCACTCACACTGAAGCAGCTATTTCCCATTAGAGAAACGGCCCTCCGACCTGCAGAGGCAGAAAGGTCCTCTCGTCTAATGGGAAGTAGCCCACTCACACTGAAGCAGCTATTTCCCATTAGAGAAACGGCCCTCCGACTTGCAGAGGCAGAAAGGTCCTCTCGTCTAATGGGAACTAGCCCACTCACACTGAAGCAGCTATTTCACATTAGAGAAACTGCCCTCTGACCTGCAGAGGCAGAAAGGTCCTCTCGTCTAATGGGAACTAGCCCACATTCACTGAACCAGCTATTTCCCATTAGAGAAACGGCCCTCTGACCTGCAGAGGCAGAAAGGTCCTCTCGTCTAATGGGAACTAACCCACTCACACTGAAGCAGCTATTTCCCATTAGAGAAACGGCCCTCCGACCTGCAGAGGCAGAAATGTCCTCTCGTCTAATGGGAACTAGCCCACTCACACTGAAGCAGCTATTTCCCATTAGAGAAACGGCCCTCCGACCTGCAGAGGCAGAAAGTTCCTCTCGTCTAATGGGAACACGCCCACTCACACTGAAGCAGCTATTTCCCATTAGAGAAACGGCCCTCCGACCTGCAGAGGCAGACAGGTCCTCTCGTCTAATGGGAACACGCCCATTCACACTGAAGCAGCTATTTCCCATTAGAGAAATGGCCCTCTGACCTGCAGAGGCAGTCAGGTCCTCTCGTCTAATGGGAACTAGCCCACACACACTGAAGCAGCTATTTCCCATTAGAGAAACGGCCCTCCGACCTGCAGAGGCAGAAAGGTCCTCTCGTCTAATGGGAACTAGCCCACTTACACTGAAGCAGCTACTTCCCATTAGAGAAACAACCCTCCGACCTGCAGAGGCAGAAAGGTCCTATCGTCTAATGGGAACAAGCCAACTCACACTGAAGCAGCTATTTCCCATTAGAGAAACAGCCCTCCGACCTGCAGAGGCAGAAAGGCCCTCTCGTCTAATGGGAACTAACCCACACACACTGAAGCAGCTATTTCCCATTAGAGAAACGTCCCTCCGACCTGCAGAGGCAGAAATGTCCTCTCGTCTAATGGGAACTAGCCCACTCACACTGAAGCAGCTACTTCCCATTAGAGAAACGGCCCTCCGACCTGCAGAGGTAGAAAGGTCCTCTCGTCTAATGGGAACACGCCCACTCACACTGAAGCAGCTCTTTCCCATTAGAGAAACGGCCCTCCGACCTGCAGAGGCAGACAGGTCCTCTCGTCTAATGGGAACTAGCCCACTCACACTGAAGCAGATATTTCCCATTGGAGAAACGGCCCTCCGACCTGCAGAGGGAGAAAGGTCCTCTCGTCTAATGGGAACTAGCCCTCTCCCACTGAAACAGCTATTTCCCATTAGAGAAACGGCCCTCCGACCTGGAAAGGCAGAAAGGTCCTCTCGTCTAATGGGAACTAGCCCACTCACACTGAAGCAGCTATTTCCCATTAGAGAAACGGCCCTCCGACTTGCAGAGGCAGAAATGTCCTCTCGTCGAATGGGAACTAGCCCACTCACACTGAAGCAGCTATTTCCCATTAGAGAAATGGCCCTCCGACTTGCAGAGGCAGAAAGGTCCTCTCGTCGAATGGGAACTAGCCCACTCACACTGAAGCAGCTATTTCCCATTAGAGAAACTGCCCTCCGACCTGCAGAGGCAGAAAGGTCCTCTCGTCTAATGGGAACTAGCCCACCCTCACTGAAGCATCTATTTCCCATTAGAGAAACGGCCCTCCGACCTGCAGAGGCAGAAAGGTCCTCTCGTCTAATGGGAACTAGCCCACTCACACTGAAGCAGCTATTTCCCATTAGAGAAACGGCCCTCCGACTTGCAGAGGCAGAAATGTCCTCTCGTCGAATGGGAACTAGCCCACTCACACTGAAGCAGCTATTTCCCATTAGAGAAATGGCCCTCCGACTTGCAGAGGCAGAAAGGTCCTCTCGTCGAATGGGAACTAGCCCACTCACACTGAAGCAGCTATTTCCCATTAGAGAAACTGCCCTCCGACCTGCAGAGGCAGAAAGGTCCTCTCGTCTAATGGGAACTAGCCCACACTCACTGAAGCATCTATTTCCCATTAGAGAAACGGCCCTCCGACCTGCAGAGGCAGAAAGGTCCTCTCGTCTAATGGGAACTAGCCCACTCACACTGAAGCAGCTATTTCCCATTAGAGAAACGGCCCTCCGACCTGCAGAGGCAGAAAGGTCCTCTCGTCTAATGGGATCTAGCCCACACACTCTGAAGCAGCTATTTCCCATTAGAGAAACGGCCCTCCGACCTGCAGAGGCAGAAAGGTCCTCTCGTCTAATGGGAACTAGCCCACTCACACTGAAGCAGCTATTTCCCATTAGAGAAACGGCCCTCCGACCTGCAGAGGCAGAAAGGTCCTCTCGTCTAATGGGAACTAGCCCATTCACACTGAAGCAGCTATTTCCCATTAGAGAAACGGCCCTCCGACCTGCAGAGGCAGAAAGGTCCTCTCGTCTAATGGGAACAAGCCCACTCACACTGAAGCAGCTATTTCCCATTATAGAAACGGCCCTGTGACCTGCAGAGGCAGAAAGGTCCTCTCGTCTAATGGGAACTAGCCCACTTACACTGAAGCAGCTATTTCCCATTAGAGAAATGGCCCTCCGACCTGCAGACGCAGAAAGGTCCTCTCGTCTAGTGGAAACTAGCCCTCCTACACTGAAGGAGCTATTTCCCATTAGAGAAACGGCCCTCCGACCTGGAAAGGCAGAAAGGTCCTCTCGTCTAATGGGAACAAGCCCACTCACACTGAAGCAGCTATTTCCCATTATAGAAACGGCCCTCTGACCTGCAGAGGCAGAAAGGTCCTCTCGTCTAATGGGAACTAGCCCACTTAAACTGAAGCAGCTATTTCCCATTAGAGAAATGGCCCTCTGACCTGCAGAGGCAGAAAGGTCCTCTCGTCTAATGGAACCTAGCCCTCCTACACTGAAGGAGCTATTTCCCATTAGAGAAACGTCCCTCTGACCTGCAGAGGCAGAAAGGTCCTCTCGTCTATTGGGAACTAGCCCACTCACACTGAAGAAGCTATTTCCCATTAGAGAAACGGCCCTCCGACTTGCAGAGGGGCAGTAAGGTCCTCTCGTCTAATGGGAACTAGCCCATTTACACTCAAGCAGCTATTTCCCCTTAGAGAAACGGCCTTCCGACCTGCAGAGGCAGAAAGGTCCTCTCGTCTAATGGGAACTAGTCCACTCACACTGAAGCAGCTATTTCCCATTAGAGAAACGACCCTCCGACCTGCAGAGGCAGAAAGGTCCTCTCGTCTAATGGGAACTAGCCGACTCACACTGAAGCAGCTATTTCCCATTAGAGAATCGACCCTCCGACCTGCAGAGGCAGAAAGGTCCTCTCGTCTAATGGGAACTAGCCCTCTCAAACTGAAGCAGCTATTTCCCATTAGAGAAACGGCCCTCCGACCTGGAAAGGCAGAAAGGTCGTCTCGTCTAATGGGAACTAGCCCACTCACACTGAAGCAGCTATTTCCCATTAGATAAACGGCCCTCCGACCTGCAGAGGCAGAAAGGTCCTCTCGTCTAATGGGAACTAGCCCACTCACACTGAAGCAGCTATTTCCCATTAGAGAAACGGCCCTCCGACCTGTAGAGGCAGAAAGGTCCTCTCGTCTAATGGGAACTAGCCAACTCACACTGAAGCAGCTATTTCCCAGTAGAGAAACGGCCCTCCGACCTGCAGAGGCAGAAAGGTCCTCTCGTCTAATGGGAACTAGCCCTCTCACACTGAAGCAGCTATTTCCCATTAGAGAAACGGCCCTCTGACCTGGAAAGGCAGAAAGGTCCTCTCGTCTAATGGGAACTAGCCCATTCACCCTGAAGCAGCTATTTCCCATTAGAGAAACGGCCCTCCGACCTGCAGAGGCAGAAAGGTCCTCTCGTCTAATGGGAACAAGCCCACTCACACTGAAGCAGCTATTTCCCATTATAGAAACGGCCCTGTGACCTGCAGAGGCAGAAAGGTCCTCTCGTCTACTGGGAACTAGCCCACTTACACTGAAGCAGCTATTTCCCATTAGAGAAATGGCCCTCCGACCTGCAGACGCAGAAAGGTCCTCTCGTCTAGTGGAAACTAGCCCTCCTACACTGAAGGAGCTATTTCCCATTAGAGAAACGGCCCTCCGACCTGGAAAGGCAGAAAGGTCCTCTTGTCTAATGGGAACAAGCCCACTCACACTGAAGCCGCTATTTCCCATTATAGAAACGGCCCTCTGACCTGCAGAGGCAGAAAGGTCCTCTCGTCTAATGGGAACTAGCCCACTTACACTGAAGCAGCTATTTCCCATTAGAGAAATGGCCCTCTGACCTGCAGAGGCAGAAAGGTCCTCTCGTCTAATGGAACCTAGCCCTCCTACACTGAAGGAGCTATTTCCCATTAGAGAAACGTCCCTCTGACCTGCAGAGGCAGAAAGGTCCTCTCGTCTATTGGGAACTAGCCCACTCACACTGAAGAAGCTATTTCCCATTAGAGAAACGGCCCTCCGACTTGCAGAGGGGCAGTAAGGTCCTCTCGTCTAATGGGAACTAGCCCATTTACACTCAAGCAGCTATTTCCCATTAGAGAAACGGCCCTCCGACCTGCAGAGGCAGAAAGGTCCTCTCGTCTAATGGGAACTAGTCCACTCACACTGAAGCAGCTATTTCCCATTAGAGAAACGACCCTCCGACCTGCAGAGGCAGAAAGGTCCTCTCGTCTAATGGGAACTAGCCGACTCACACTGAAGCAGCTATTTCCCATTAGAGAATCGACCCTCCGACCTGCAGAGGCAGAAAGGTCCTCTCGTCTAATGGGAACTAGCCCTCTCAAACTGAAGCAGCTATTTCCCATTAGAGAAACGGCCCTCCGACCTGGAAAGGCAGAAAGGTTGTCTCGTCTAATGGGAACTAGCCCACTCACACTGAAGCAGCTATTTCCCATTAGAGAAACGGCCCTCCGACCTGCAGAGGCAGAAAGGTCCTCTCGTCTAATGGGAACTAGCCCACTTACACTGAAGCAGCTATTTCCCATTAGAGAAACGGCCCTCCGACCTGCAAAGGCAGAAAGGTCCTCTCGTCTAATGGGAACTAGCCCTCTCACACTGAAGCAGCTATTTCCCATTAGAGAAACGGCCCTCTGACCTGGAAAGGCAGAAAGGTCCTCTCGTCTAATGGGAACTAGCCCATTCACACTGAAGCAGCTATTTCCCATTAGAGAAACGGCCCTCCGACCTGCAGAGGCAGAAAGGTCCTCTCGTCTAATGGGAACAAGCCCACTCACACTGAAGCAGCTATTTCCCATTAGAGAAACGGCCCTCCGACCTGCAGAGGCAGAAAGGTCCTCTAGTCTAATGGGAACTAGCCCACTCACACTGAAGCAACTATTTCCCATTAGAGAAACGGCCCTCCGACCTGCAGAGGCAGAAAGGTCCTCTTGTCTAATGGGAACTAGCCCACTCACACTGAAGCAGCTATTTCCCATTAGAGAAACGGCATTCCGACCTGCAGAGGCAGAAAGGTCCTCTCGTCTAATGGGAACACGCCCATTCACACTGAAGCAGCTATTTCCCATTAGAGAAATGGCCCTCTGACCTGCAGAGGCAGTCAGGTCCTCTCGTCTAATGGGAACTAGCCCACACACACTGAAGCAGCTATTTCCCATTAGAGAAACGGCCCTCCGACCTGCAGAGGCAGAAAGGTCCTCTCGTCTAATGGGAACTAGCCCACTTACACTGAAGCAGCTACTTCCCATTAGAGAAACAACCCTCCGACCTGCAGAGGCAGAAAGGTCCTATCGTCTAATGGGAACTAGCCAACTCACACTGAAGCAGCTATTTCCCATTAGAGAAACAGCCCTCCGACCTGCAGAGGCAGAAAGGCCCT
The DNA here is from genome assembly GCF_040938575.1 of Ambystoma mexicanum. Lineage (NCBI taxonomy): Eukaryota > Metazoa > Chordata > Amphibia > Caudata > Ambystomatidae > Ambystoma > Ambystoma mexicanum. Next base: position 393,931,801 of record NC_090921.1, on the reverse strand, counting down.
CTCGTCTAATGGGAACTAACCCACACACACTGAAGCAGCTATTTCCCATTAGAGAAACGGCCCTCCGACCTGCAGAGGCAGAAATGTCCTCTCGTCTAATGGGAACTAGCCCACTCACACTGAAGCAGCTACTTCCCATTAGAGAAACGGCCCTCCGACCTGCAGAGGTAGAAAGGTCCTCTCGTCTAATGGGAACACGCCCACTCACACTGAAGCAGCTCTTTCCCATTAGAGAAACGGCCCTCCGACCTGCAGAGGCAGACAGGTCCTCTCGTCTAATGGGAACTAGCCCACTCACACTGAAGCAGATATTTCCCATTGGAGAAACGGCCCTCCGACCTGCAGAGGGAGAAAGGTCCTCTCGTCTAATGGGAACTAGCCCTCTCCCACTGAAACAGCTATTTCCCATTAGAGAAACGGCCCTCCGACCTGGAAAGGCAGAAAGGTCCTCTCGTCTAATGGGAACTAGCCCACTCACACTGAAGCAGCTATTTCCCATTAGAGAAACGGCCCTCAGACTTGCAGAGGCAGAAATGTCCTCTCGTCGAATGGGAACTAGCCCACTCACACTGAAGCAGCTATTTCCCATTAGAGAAATGGCCCTCCGACTTGCAGAGGCAGAAAGGTCCTCTCGTCGAATGGGAACTAGCCCACTCACACTGAAGCAGCTATTTCCCATTAGAGAAACTGCCCTCCGACCTGCAGAGGCAGAAAGGTCCTCTCGTCTAATGGGAACTAGCCCACCCTCACTGAAGCATCTATTTCCCATTAGAGAAACGGCCCTCCGACCTGCAGAGGCAGAAAGGTCCTCTCGTCTAATGGGAACTAGCCCACTCACACTGAAGCAGCTATTTCCCATTAGAGAAACGGCCCTCCGACTTGCAGAGGCAGAAATGTCCTCTCGTCGAATGGGAACTAGCCCACTCACACTGAAGCAGCTATTTCCCATTAGAGAAATGGCCCTCCGACTTGCAGAGGCAGAAAGGTCCTCTCGTCGAATGGGAACTAGCCCACTCACACTGAAGCAGCTATTTCCCATTAGAGAAACTGCCCTCCGACCTGCAGAGGCAGAAAGGTCCTCTCGTCTAATGGGAACTAGCCCACACTCACTGAAGCATCTATTTCCCATTAGAGAAACGGCCCTCCGACCTGCAGAGGCAGAAAGGTCCTCTCGTCTAATGGGAACTAGCCCACTCACACTGAAGCAGCTATTTCCCATTAGAGAAACGGCCCTCCGACCTGCAGAGGCAGAAAGATCCTCTCGTCTAATGGGAACTAGCCCACACACACTGAAGCAGCTATTTCCCATTAGAGAAACGGCCCTCCGACCTGCAGAGGCAGAAAGGTCCTCTCGTCTAATGGGAACTAGCCCACTCACACTGAAGCAGCTATTTCCCATTAGAGAAACGGCCCTCCGACCTGCAGAGGCAGAAAGGTCCTCTCGTCTAATGGGAACTAGCCCATTCACACTGAAGCAGCTATTTCCCATTAGAGAAACGGCCCTCCGACCTGCAGAGGCAGAAAGGTCCTCTCGTCTAATGGGAACAAGCCCACTCACACTGAAGCAGCTATTTCCCATTATAGAAACGGCCCTGTGACCTGCAGAGGCAGAAAGGTCCTCTCGTCTAATGGGAACTAGCCCACTTACACTGAAGCAGCTATTTCCCATTAGAGAAATGGCCCTCCGACCTGCAGACGCAGAAAGGTCCTCTCGTCTAGTGGAAACTAGCCCTCCTACACTGAAGGAGCTATTTCCCATTAGAGAAACGGCCCTCCGACCTGGAAAGGCAGAAAGGTCCTCTCGTCTAATGGGAACAAGCCCACTCACACTGAAGCAGCTATTTCCCATTATAGAAACGGCCCTCTGACCTGCAGAGGCAGAAAGGTCCTCTCGTCTAATGGGAACTAGCCCACTTACACTGAAGCAGCTATTTCCCATTAGAGAAATGGCCCTCTGACCTGCAGAGGCAGAAAGGTCCTCTCGTCTAATGGAACCTAGCCCTCCTACACTGAAGGAGCTATTTCCCATTAGAGAAACGTCCCTCTGACCTGCAGAGGCAGAAAGGTCCTCTCGTCTATTGGGAACTAGCCCACTCACACTGAAGAAGCTATTTCCCATTAGAGAAACGGCCCTCCGACTTGCAGAGGGGCAGTAAGGTCCTCTCGTCTAATGGGAACTAGCCCATTTACACTCAAGCAGCTATTTCCCATTAGAGAAACGGCCTTCCGACCTGCAGAGGCAGAAAGGTCCTCTCGTCTAATGGGAACTAGTCCACTCACACTGAAGCAGCTATTTCCCATTAGAGAAATGACCCTCCGACCTGCAGAGGCAGAAAGGTCCTCTCGTCTAATGGGAACTAGCCGACTCACACTGAAGCAGCTATTTCCCATTAGAGAATCGACCCTCCGACCTGCAGAGGCAGAAAGGTCCTCTCGTCTAATGGGAACTAGCCCTCTCAAACTGAAGCAGCTATTTCCCATTAGAGAAACGGCCCTCCGACCTGGAAAGGCAGAAAGGTCGTCTCGTCTAATGGGAACTAGCCCACTCACACTGAAGCAGCTATTTCCCATTAGAGAAACGGCCCTCCGACCTGCAGAGGCAGAAAGGTCCTCTCGTCTAATGGGAACTAGCCCACTCACACTGAAGCAGCTATTTCCCATTAGAGAAACGGCCCTCCGACCTGTAGAGGCAGAAAGGTCCTCTCGTCTAATGGGAACTAGCCCACTCACACTGAAGCAGCTATTTCCCAGTAGAGAAACGGCCCTCCGACCTGCAGAGGCAGAAAGGTCCTCTCGTCTAATGGGAACTAGCCCTCTCACACTGAAGCAGCTATTTCCCATTAGAGAAACGGCCCTCTGACCTGGAAAGGCAGAAAGGTCCTCTCGTCTAATGGGAACTAGCCCATTCACCCTGAAGCAGCTATTTCCCATTAGAGAAACGGCCCTCCGACCTGCAGAGGCAGAAAGGTCCTCTCGTCTAATGGGAACAAGCCCACTCACACTGAAGCAGCTATTTCCCATTATAGAAACGGCCCTGTGACCTGCAGAGGCAGAAAGGTCCTCTCGTCTAATGGGAACTAGCCCACTTACACTGAAGCAGCTATTTCCCATTAGAGAAATGGCCCTCCGACCTGCAGACGCAGAAAGGTCCTCTCGTCTAGTGGAAACTAGCCCTCCTACACTGAAGGAGCTATTTCCCATTAGAGAAACGGCCCTCCGACCTGGAAAGGCAGAAAGGTCCTCTCGTCTGATGGGAACAAGCCCACTCACACTGAAGCAGCTATTTCCCATTATAGAAACGGCCCTCTGACCTGCAGAGGCAGAAAGGTCCTCTCGTCTAATGGGAACTAGCCCACTTACACTGAAGCAGCTATTTCCCATTAGAGAAATGGCCCTCTGACCTGCAGAGGCAGAAAGGTCCTCTCGTCTAATGGGAACTAGCCCACTCACACTGAAGCAGCTATTTCCCATTAGAGAAACGGCCCTCCGACCTGCAGAGGCAGAAAGGTCCTCTCGTCTAATGGGAACTAGCCCACTCACACTGAAGCAGCTATTTCCCATTAGAGAAACGGCCCTCCGACCTGCAGAGGCAGAAATGTCCTCTCGTCTAATGGGAACTAGCCCACTCACACTGAAGCAGCTATTTCCCATTAGAGAAACGGCCCTCCGACCTGCAGAGGCAGAAAGTTCCTCTCGTCTAATGGGAACACGCCCACTCACACTGAAGCAGCTATTTCCCATTAGAGAAACGGCCCTCCGACCTGCAGAGGCAGACAGGTCCTCTCGTCTAATGGGAACACGCCCATTCACACTGAAGCAGCTATTTCCCATTAGAGAAATGGCCCTCTGACCTGCAGAGGCAGTCAGGTCCTCTCGTCTAATGGGAACTAGCCCACACACACTGAAGCAGCTATTTCCCATTAGAGAAACGGCCCTCCGACCTGCAGAGGCAGAAAGGTCCTCTCGTCTAATGGGAACTAGCCCACTTACACTGAAGCAGCTACTTCCCATTAGAGAAACAACCCTCCGACCTGCAGAGGCAGAAAGGTCCTATCGTCTAATGGGAACTAGCCAACTCACACTGAAGCAGCTATTTCCCATTAGAGAAACAGCCTTCCGACCTGCAGAGGCAGAAAGGCCCTCTCGTCTAATGGGAACTAACCCACACACACTGAAGCAGCTATTTCCCATTAGAGAAACGGCCCTCCGACCTGCAGAGGCAGAAATGTCCTCTCGTCTAATGGGAACTAGCCCACTCACACTGAAGCAGCTACTTCCCATTAGAGAAACGGCCCTCCGACCTGCAGAGGTAGAAAGGTCCTCTCGTCTAATGGGAACACGCCCACTCACACTGAAGCAGCTCTTTCCCATTAGAGAAACGGCCCTCCGACCTGCAGAGGCAGACAGGTCCTCTCGTCTAATGGGAACTAGCCCACTCACACTGAAGCAGATATTTCCCATTGGAGAAACGGCCCTCCGACCTGCAGAGGCAGAAAGGTCCTCTCGTCTAATGGGAACTAGCCCTCTCCCACTGAAACAGCTATTTCCCATTAGAGAAACGGCCCTCCGACCTGCAGAGGCAGAAAGGTCCTCTCGTCTAATGGGAACTAGCCCATTTACACTGAAGCAGCTATTTCCCATTAGAGAAACGACCCTCCGACCTGCAGAGGCAGAAAGGTCCTCTCGTCTAATGGGAACTAGCCAACTCACACTGAAGCAGCTGTTTCCCATTAGAGAAACGGCCCTCCGACCTGCAGAGGCAGAAAGGTCCTCTCGTCTAATGGGAACTAACCCACTCACACTGAAGCAGCTATTTCCCATTAGAGAAACGGCCCTCCGACCTGCAGAGGCAGAAATGTCCTCTCGTCTAATGGGAACTAGCCCACTCACACTGAAGTAGCTATTTCCCATTAGAGAAACGGCCCTCCGACATGCAGAGGCAGAAAGGTCCTCTCGTCTAATGGGAACAAGCCCACTCACACTGAAGCAGCTATTTCCCATTAGAGAAACGGCTCTCCGACCTGCAGAGGCAGAAAGGTCCTCTCGTCTAATGGGAACTAGCCCACTCACACTGAAGCAGCTATTTCCCATTAGAGAAACGGCCCTCCGACCTGCAGAGGCAGAAAGGTCATCTCGTCTAATGGGAACAAGCCCACTCACACTGAAGCAGCTATTTCCCATTAGAGAAACGGCCCTCCGACCTGCAGAGGCAGAAATGTCCTCTCGTCTAATGGGAACTAGCCCACTCACACTGAAGCAGCTATTTCCCATTAGAGAAACGGCCCTCCGACCTGCAGAGGTAGAAAGGTCCTCTCGTCTAATGGGAACACGGCCACTCACACTGAAGCAGCTATTTCCCATTAGAGAAACGGCCCTCCGACCTGCAGAGGCAGAAAGGTCATCTCGTCTAATGGGAACAAGCCCACTCACACTGAAGCAGCTATTTCCCATTAGAGAAACGACCCTCCGACCTGCAGAGGCAGAAAGGTCCTCTCGTCTAATGGGAACTAGCCAACTCACACTGAAGCAGCTGTTTCCCATTAGAGAAACGGCCCTCCGACCTGCAGAGGCAGAAAGGTCCTCTCGTCTAATGGGAACTAACCCACTCACACTGAAGCAGCTATTTCCCATTAGAGAAACGGCCCTCCGACCTGCAGAGGCAGAAATGTCCTCTCGTCTAATGGGAACTAGCCCACTCACACTGAAGTAGCTATTTCCCATTAGAGAAACGGCCCTCCGACCTGCAGAGGCAGAAAGGTCCTCTCGTCTAATGGGAACAAGCCCACTCACACTGAAGCAGCTATTTCCCATTAGAGAAACGGCTCTCCGACCTGCAGAGGCAGAAAGGTCCTCTCGTCTAATGGGAACTAGCCCACTCACACTGAAGCAGCTATTTCCCATTAGAGAAACGGCCCTCCGACCTGCAGAGGCAGAAAGGTCATCTCGTCTAATGGGAACAAGCCCACTCACACTGAAGCAGCTATTTCCCATTAGAGAAACGGCCCTCCGACCTGCAGAGGCAGAAATGTCCTCTCGTCTAATGGGAACTAGCCCACTCACACTGAAGCAGCTATTTCCCATTAGAGAAACGGCCCTCCGACCTGCAGAGGTAGAAAGGTCCTCTCGTCTAATGGGAACACGGCCACTCACACTGAAGCAGCTATTTCCCATTAGAGAAACGGCCCTCCGACCTGCAGAGGCAGAAAGGTCATCTCGTCTAATGGGAACAAGCCCACTCACACTGAAGCAGCTATTTCCCATTAGAGAAACGGCCCTCCGACCTGCAGAGGCAGAAAGGTCCTCTCGTCTAATGGGAACAAGCCCACTCACACTGAAGCAGCTATTTCCCATTATAGAAACGGCCCTGTGACCTGCAGAGGCAGAAAGGTCCTCTCGTCTAATGGGAACTAGCCCACTTACACTGAAGCAGCTATTTCCCATTAGAGAAATGGCCCTCCGACCTGCAGACGCAGAAAGGTCCTCTCGTCTAGTGGAAACTAGCCCTCCTACACTGAAGGAGCTATTTCCCATTAGAGAAACGGCCCTCCGACCTGGAAAGGCAGAAAGGTCCTCTCGTCTGATGGGAACAAGCCCACTCACACTGAAGCAGCTATTTCCCATTATAGAAACGGCCCTCTGACCTGCAGAGGCAGAAAGGTCCTCTCGTCTAATGGGAACTAGCCCACTTAAACTGAAGCAGCTATTTCCCATTAGAGAAATGGCCCTCTGACCTGCAGAGGCAGAAAGGTCCTCTCGTCTAATGGGAACTAGCCCACTCACACTGAAGCAGCTATTTCCCATTAGAGAAACGGCCCTCCGACCTGCAGAGGCAGAAAGTTCCTCTCGTCTAATGGGAACACGCCCACTCACACTGAAGCAGCTATTTCCCATTAGAGAAACGGCCCTCCGACCTGCAGAGGCAGACAGGTCCTCTCGTCTAATGGGAACACGCCCATTCACACTGAAGCAGCTATTTCCCATTAGAGAAATGGCCCTCTGACCTGCAGAGGCAGTCAGGTCCTCTCGTCTAATGGGAACTAGCCCACACACACTGAAGCAGCTATTTCCCATTAGAGAAACGGCCCTCCGACCTGCAGAGGCAGAAAGGTCCTCTCGTCTAATGGGAACTAGCCCACTTACACTGAAGCAGCTACTTCCCATTAGAGAAACAACCCTCCGACCTGCAGAGGCAGAAAGGTCCTATCGTCTAATGGGAACTAGCCAACTCACACTGAAGCAGCTATTTCCCATTAGAGAAACAGCCCTCCGACCTGCAGAGGCAGAAAGGCCCTCTCGTCTAATGGGAACTAACCCACACACACTGAAGCAGCTATTTCCCATTAGAGAAACGGCCCTCCGACCTGCAGAGGCAGAAATGTCCTCTCGTCTAATGGGAACTAGCCCACTCACACTGAAGCAGCTACTTCCCATTAGAGAAACGGCCCTCCGACCTGCAGAGGTAGAAAGGTCCTCTCGTCTAATGGGAACACGCCCACTCACACTGAAGCAGCTCTTTCCCATTAGAGAAACGGCCCTCCGACCTGCAGAGGCAGACAGGTCCTCTCGTCTAATGGGAACTAGCCCACTCACACTGAAGCAGATATTTCCCATTGGAGAAACGGCCCTCCGACCTGCAGAGGCAGAAAGGTCCTCTCGTCTAATGGGAACTAGCCCTCTCCCACTGAAACAGCTATTTCCCATTAGAGAAACGGCCCTCCGACCTGCAGAGGCAGAAAGGTCCTCTCGTCTAATGGGAACTAGCCCATTTACACTGAAGCAGCTATTTCCCATTAGAGAAACGACCCTCCGACCTGCAGAGGCAGAAAGGTCCTCTCGTCTAATGGGAACTAGCCAACTCACACTGAAGCAGCTGTTTCCCATTAGAGAAACGGCCCTCCGACCTGCAGAGGCAGAAAGGTCCTCTCGTCTAATGGGAACTAACCCACTCACACTGAAGCAGCTATTTCCCATTAGAGAAACGGCCCTCCGACCTGCAGAGGCAGAAATGTCCTCTCGTCTAATGGGAACTAGCCCACTCACACTGAAGTAGCTATTTCCCATTAGAGAAACGGCCCTCCGACCTGCAGAGGCAGAAAGGTCCTCTCGTCTAATGGGAACAAGCCCACTCACACTGAAGCAGCTATTTCCCATTAGAGAAACGGCTCTCCGACCTGCAGAGGCAGAAAGGTCCTCTCGTCTAATGGGAACTAGCCCACTCACACTGAAGCAGCTATTAACCATTAGAGAAACGGCCCTCCGACCTGCAGAGGCAGAAAGGTCATCTCGTCTAATGGGAACAAGCCCACTCACACTGAAGCAGCTATTTCCCATTAGAGAAACGGCCCTCCGACCTGCAGAGGCAGAAATGTCCTCTCGTCTAATGGGAACTAGCCCACTCACACTGAAGCAGCTATTTCCCATTAGAGAAACGGCCCTCCGACCTGCAGAGGTAGAAAGGTCCTCTCGTCTAATGGGAACACGGCCACTCACACTGAAGCAGCTATTTCCCATTAGAGAAACGGCCCTCCGACCTGCAGAGGCAGAAAGGTCATCTCGTCTAATGGGAACAAGCCCACTCACACTGAAGCAGCTATTTCCCATTAGAGAAACGGCCCTCCGACCTGCAGAGGCAGAAAGGTCCTCTCGTCTAATGGGAACTAGCCCACTTACACTGAAGCAGCTACTTCCCATTAGAGAAACAACCCTCCGACCTGCAGAGGCAGAAAGGTCCTCTCGTCTAATGGGAACTAGCCAACTCACACTGAAGCAGCTATTTCCCATTAGAGAAATGGCCCTCCGACCTGCAGAGGCAGAAAGGTCCTCTCGTCTAATGGGAACTAACCCAAACACACTGAAGCAGCTATTTCCCATTAGAGAAACGGCCCTCCGACCTGCAGAGGCAGAAATGTCCTCTCGTCTAATGGGAACTAGCCCACTCACACTGAAGCAGCTATTTCCCATTAGAGAAACGGCCCTCCGACCTGCAGAGGTAGAAAGGTCCTCTCGTCTAATGGGAACACGGCCACTCACACTGAAGCAGCTATTTCCCATTAGAGAAACGGAACTCTGACCTGCAGAGGCAGACAGGTACTCTCGTCTAATGGGAACTAGCCCACTCACACTGAAGCAGATATTTCCCATTAGAGAAACGGCCCTCCGACCTGCAGAGGCAGAAAGGTCCTCTCATCTAATGGGAACTAGCCCTCTCACACTGAAACGGCTATTTCCCATTAGAGAAACGGCCCTCCGACCTGGAAAGGCAGAAAGGTCCTCTCGTCTAATGGGAACTAGCCCACTCACACTGAAGCAGCTATTTCCCATTAGAGAAACGGCCCTCCGACTTGCAGAGGCAGAAATGTCCTCTCGTCGAATGGGAACTAGCCCACTCACACTGAAGCAGCTATTTCCCATTAGAGAAATGGCCCTCCGACTTGCAGAGGCAGAAAGGTCCTCTCATCTAATGGGAACTAGCCCTCTCACACTGAAACAGCTATTTCCCATTAGAGAAACGGCCCTCCGACCTGGAAAGGCAGAAAGGTCCTCTCGTCTAATGGGAACTAGCCCACTCACACTGAAGCAGCTATTTCCCATTAGAGAAACGGCCCTCCGACTTGCAGAGGCAGAAATGTCCTCTCGTCTAATGGGAACTAGCCCACACACACTGAAGCAGCTATTTCCCATTAGAGAAACGGCCCTCCGACCTGCAGAGGCAGAAAGGTCCTCTCGTCTAATGGGAACTAGCCCATTTACACTGAAGCAGCTATTTCCCATTAGAGAAACGACCCTCCGACCTGCAGAGGCAGAAAGGTCCTCTCGTCTAATGGGAACTAGCCAACTCACACTGAAGCAGCTATTTCCCATTGGAGAAACGGCCCTCCCACCTGCAGAGGCAGAAAGGTCCTCTCGTCTAATGGGAACTAACCCACTCACACTGAAGCAGCTATTTCCCATTAGAGAAACGGCCCTCCGACCTGCAGAGGCAGAAATGTCCTCTCGTCTGATTGGGAACTAGCGCACTCGCACTGAGGTAGCTATTTCCCATTAGAGAAACGGCCCTCCGACCTGCAGAGGCAGAAAGGTCCTCTCGTCTAATGGGAACAAGCCCACTCACACTGAAGCAGCTATTTCCCATTAGAGAAACGGCTCGCCGACCTGCAGAGGCAGAAAGGTCCTCTCGTCTAATGGGAACTAGCCCACTCACACTGAAGCAGCTATTTCCCATTAGAGAAACGGCCCTCCGACCTGCAGAGGCAGAAAGGTCCTCTCGTCTAATGGGAACTAGCCCACTCACACTGAAGCAGCTATTTCCCATTAGAGAAACGGCCCTCCGACTTGCAGAGGCAGAAAGGTCCTCTCGTCTAATGGGAACTAGCCCACTCACACTGAAGCAGCTATTTCACATTAGAGAAACTGCCCTCTGACCTGCAGAGGCAGAAAGGTCCTCTCGTCTAATGGGAACTAGCCCACATTCACTGAACCAGCTATTTCCCATTAGAGAAACGGCCCTCTGACCTGCAGAGGCAGAAAGGTCCTCTCGTCTAATGGGAACTAACCCACTCACACTGAAGCAGCTATTTCCCATTAGAGAAACGGCCCTCCGACCTGCAGAGGCAGAAATGTCCTCTCGTCTAATGGGAACTAGCCCACTCACACTGAAGCAGCTATTTCCCATTAGAGAAACGGCCCTCCGACCTGCAGAGGCAGAAAGTTCCTCTCGTCTAATGGGAACACGCCCACTCACACTGAAGCAGCTATTTCCCATTAGAGAAACGGCCCTCCGACCTGCAGAGGCAGACAGGTCCTCTCGTCTAATGGGAACACGCCCATTCACACTGAAGCAGCTATTTCCCATTAGAGAAATGGCCCTCTGACCTGCAGAGGCAGTCAGGTCCTCTCGTCTAATGGGAACTAGCCCACACACACTGAAGCAGCTATTTCCCATTAGAGAAACGGCCCTCCGACCTGCAGAGGCAGAAAGGTCCTCTCGTCTAATGGGAACTAGCCCACTTACACTGAAGCAGCTACTTCCCATTAGAGAAACAACCCTCCGACCTGCAGAGGCAGAAAGGTCCTATCGTCTAATGGGAACAAGCCAACTCACACTGAAGCAGCTATTTCCCATTAGAGAAACAGCCCTCCGACCTGCAGAGGCAGAAAGGCCCTCTCGTCTAATGGGAACTAACCCACACACACTGAAGCAGCTATTTCCCATTAGAGAAACGTCCCTCCGACCTGCAGAGGCAGAAATGTCCTCTCGTCTAATGGGAACTAGCCCACTCACACTGAAGCAGCTACTTCCCATTAGAGAAACGGCCCTCCGACCTGCAGAGGTAGAAAGGTCCTCTCGTCTAATGGGAACACGCCCACTCACACTGAAGCAGCTCTTTCCCATTAGAGAAACGGCCCTCCGACCTGCAGAGGCAGACAGGTCCTCTCGTCTAATGGGAACTAGCCCACTCACACTGAAGCAGATATTTCCCATTGGAGAAACGGCCCTCCGACCTGCAGAGGGAGAAAGGTCCTCTCGTCTAATGGGAACTAGCCCTCTCCCACTGAAACAGCTATTTCCCATTAGAGAAACGGCCCTCCGACCTGGAAAGGCAGAAAGGTCCTCTCGTCTAATGGGAACTAGCCCACTCACACTGAAGCAGCTATTTCCCATTAGAGAAACGGCCCTCCGACTTGCAGAGGCAGAAATGTCCTCTCGTCGAATGAGAACTAGCCCACTCACACTGAAGCAGCTATTTCCCATTAGAGAAATGGCCCTCCGACTTGCAGAGGCAGAAAGGTCCTCTCGTCGAATGGGAACTAGCCCACTCACACTGAAGCAGCTATTTCCCATTAGAGAAACTGCCCTCCGACCTGCAGAGGCAGAAAGGTCCTCTCGTCTAATGGGAACTAGCCCACCCTCACTGAAGCATCTATTTCCCATTAGAGAAACGGCCCTCCGACCTGCAGAGGCAGAAAGGTCCTCTCGTCTAATGGGAACTAGCCCACTCACACTGAAGCAGCTATTTCCCATTAGAGAAACGGCCCTCCGACTTGCAGAGGCAGAAATGTCCTCTCGTCGAATGGGAACTAGCCCACTCACACTGAAGCAGCTATTTCCCATTAGAGAAATGGCCCTCCGACTTGCAGAGGCAGAAAGGTCCTCTCGTCGAATGGGAACTAGCCCACTCACACTGAAGCAGCTATTTCCCATTAGAGAAACTGCCCTCCGACCTGCAGAGGCAGAAAGGTCCTCTCGTCTAATGGGAACTAGCCCACACTCACTGAAGCATCTATTTCCCATTAGAGAAACGGCCCTCCGACCTGCAGAGGCAGAAAGGTCCTCTCGTCTAATGGGAACTAGCCCACTCACACTGAAGCAGCTATTTCCCATTAGAGAAACGGCCCTCCGACCTGCAGAGGCAGAAAGGTCCTCTCGTCTAATGGGAACTAGCCCACACACACTGAAGCAGCTATTTCCCATTAGAGAAACGGCCCTCCGACCTGCAGAGGCAGAAAGGTCCTCTCGTCTAATGGGAACTAGCCCACTCACACTGAAGCAGCTATTTCCCATTAGAGAAACGGCCCTCCGACCTGCAGAGGCAGAAAGGTCCTCTCGTCTAATGGGAACTAGCCCATTCACACTGAAGCAGCTATTTCCCATTAGAGAAACGGCCCTCCGACCTGCAGAGGCAGAAAGGTCCTCTCGTCTAATGGGAACAAGCCCACTCACACTGAAGCAGCTATTTCCCATTATAGAAACGGCCCTGTGACCTGCAGAGGCAGAAAGGTCCTCTCGTCTAATGGGAACTAGCCCACTTACACTGAAGCAGCTATTTCCCATTAGAGAAATGGCCCTCCGACCTGCAGACGCAGAAAGGTCCTCTCGTCTAGTGGAAACTAGCCCTCCTACACTGAAGGAGCTATTTCCCATTAGAGAAACGGCCCTCCGACCTGGAAAGGCAGAAAGGTCCTCTCGTCTAATGGGAACAAGCCCACTCACACTGAAGCAGCTATTTCCCATTATAGAAACGGCCCTCTGACCTGCAGAGGCAGAAAGGTCCTCTCGTCTAATGGGAACTAGCCCACTTAAACTGAAGCAGCTATTTCCCATTAGAGAAATGGCCCTCTGACCTGCAGAGGCAGAAAGGTCCTCTCGTCTAATGGAACCTAGCCCTCCTACACTGAAGGAGCTATTTCCCATTAGAGAAACGTCCCTCTGACCTGCAGAGGCAGAAAGGTCCTCTCGTCTATGGGGAACTAGCCCACTCACACTGAAGAAGCTATTTCCCATTAGAGAAACGGCCCTCCGACTTGCAGAGGGGCAGTAAGGTCCTCTCGTCTAATGGGAACTAGCCCATTTACACTCAAGCAGCTATTTCCCCTTAGAGAAACGGCCTTCCGACCTGCAGAGGCAGAAAGGTCCTCTCGTCTAATGGGAACTAGTCCACTCACACTGAAGCAGCTATTTCCCATTAGAGAAACGACCCTCCGACCTGCAGAGGCAGAAAGGTCCTCTCGTCTAATGGGAACTAGCCGACTCACACTGAAGCAGCTATTTCCCATTAGAGAATCGACCCTCCGACCTGCAGAGGCAGAAAGGTCCTCTCGTCTAATGGGAACTAGCCCTCTCAAACTGAAGCAGCTATTTCCCATTAGAGAAACGGCCCTCCGACCTGGAAAGGCAGAAAGGTCGTCTCGTCTAATGGGAACTAGCCCACTCACACTGAAGCAGCTATTTCCCATTAGAGAAACGGCCCTCCGACCTGCAGAGGCAGAAAGGTCCTCTCGTCTAATGGGAACTAGCCCACTCACACTGAAGCAGCTATTTCCCATTAGAGAAACGGCCCTCCGACCTGTAGAGGCAGAAAGGTCCTCTCGTCTAATGGGAACTAGTCCACTCACACTGAAGCAGCTATTTCCCAGTAGAGAAACGGCCCTCCGACCTGCAGAGGCAGAAAGGTCCTCTCGTCTAATGGGAACTAGCCCTCTCACACTGAAGCAGCTATTTCCCATTAGAGAAACGGCCCTCTGACCTGGAAAGGCAGAAAGGTCCTCTCGTCTAATGGGAACTAGCCCATTCACCCTGAAGCAGCTATTTCCCATTAGAGAAACGGCCCTCCGACCTGCAGAGGCAGAAAGGTCCTCTCGTCTAATGGGAACAAGCCCACTCACACTGAAGCAGCTATTTCCCATTATAGAAACGGCCCTGTGACCTGCAGAGGCAGAAAGGTCCTCTCGTCTACTGGGAACTAGCCCACTTACACTGAAGCAGCTATTTCCCATTAGAGAAATGGCCCTCCGACCTGCAGACGCAGAAAGGTCCTCTCGTCTAGTGGAAACTAGCCCTCCTACACTGAAGGAGCTATTTCCCATTAGAGAAACGGCCCTCCGACCTGGAAAGGCAGAAAGGTCCTCTTGTCTAATGGGAACAAGCCCACTCACACTGAAGCAGCTATTTCCCATTATAGAAACGGCCCTCTGACCTGCAGAGGCAGAAAGGTCCTCTCGTCTAATGGGAACTAGCCCACTTACACTGAAGCAGCTATTTCCCATTAGAGAAATGGCCCTCTGACCTGCAGAGGCAGAAAGGTCCTCTCGTCTAATGGAACCTAGCCCTCCTACACTGAAGGAGCTATTTCCCATTAGAGAAACGTCCCTCTGACCTGCAGAGGCAGAAAGGTCCTCTCGTCTATTGGGAACTAGCCCACTCACACTGAAGAAGCTATTTCCCATTAGAGAAACGGCCCTCCGACTTGCAGAGGGGCAGTAAGGTCCTCTCGTCTAATGGGAACTAGCCCATTTACACTCAAGCAGCTATTTCCCATTAGAGAAACGGCCCTCCGACCTGCAGAGGCAGAAAGGTCCTCTCGTCTAATGGGAACTAGTCCACTCACACTGAAGCAGCTATTTCCCATTAGAGAAACGACCCTCCGACCTGCAGAGGCAGAAAGGTCCTCTCGTCTAATGGGAACTAGCCGACTCACACTGAAGCAGCTATTTCCCATTAGAGAATCGACCCTCCGACCTGCAGAGGCAGAAAGGTCCTCTCGTCTAATGGGAACTAGCCCTCTCAAACTGAAGCAGCTATTTCCCATTAGAGAAACGGCCCTCCGACCTGGAAAGGCAGAAAGGTTGTCTCGTCTAATGGGAACTAGCCCACTCACACTGAAGCAGCTATTTCCCATTAGAGAAACGGCCCTCCGACCTGCAGAGGCAGAAAGGTCCTCTCGTCTAATGGGAACTAGCCCACTTACACTGAAGCAGCTATTTCCCATTAGAGAAACGGCCCTCCGACCTGCAAAGGCAGAAAGGTCCTCTCGTCTAATGGGAACTAGCCCTCTCACACTGAAGCAGCTATTTCCCATTAGAGAAACGGCCCTCTGACCTGGAAAGGCAGAAAGGTCCTCTCGTCTAATGGGAACTAGCCCATTCACACTGAAGCAGCTATTTCCCATTAGAGAAACGGCCCTCCGACCTGCAGAGGCAGAAAGGTCCTCTCGTCTAATGGGAACAAGCCCACTCACACTGAAGCAGCTATTTCCCATTAGAGAAACGGCCCTCCGACCTGCAGAGGCAGAAAGGTCCTCTAGTCTAATGGGAACTAGCCCACTCACACTGAAGCAACTATTTCCCATTAGAGAAACGGCCCTCCGACCTGCAGAGGCAGAAAGGTCCTCTTGTCTAATGGGAACTAGCCCACTCACACTGAAGCAGCTATTTCCCATTAGAGAAACGGCATTCCGACCTGCAGAGGCAGAAAGGTCCTCTCGTCTAATGGGAACACGCCCATTCACACTGAAGCAGCTATTTCCCATTAGAGAAATGGCCCTCTGACCTGCAGAGGCAGTCAGGTCCTCTCGTCTAATGGGAACTAGCCCACACACACTGAAGCAGCTATTTCCCATTAGAGAAACGGCCCTCCGACCTGCAGAGGCAGAAAGGTCCTCTCGTCTAATGGGAACTAGCCCACTTACACTGAAGCAGCTACTTCCCATTAGAGAAACAACCCTCCGACCTGCAGAGGCAGAAAGGTCCTATCGTCTAATGGGAACTAGCCAACTCACACTGAAGCAGCTATTTCCCATTAGAGAAACGGCCCTCCGACCTGCAGAGGCAGAAAGGCCCTCTCGTCTAATGGGAACTAACCCACACACACTGAAGCAGCTATTTCCCATTAGAGAAACGGCCCTCCGACCTGCAGAGGCAGAAATGTCCTCTCGTCTAATGGGAACTAGCCCACTCACACTGAAGCAGCTATTTCCCATTAGAGAAACTGCCCTCCGACCTGCAGAGGCAGAAAGGTCCTCTCGTCTAATGGGAACTAGCCCACCCTCACTGAAGCATCTATTTCCCATTAGAGAAACGGCCCTCCGACCTGCAGAGGCAGAAAGGTCCTCTCGTCTAATGGGAACTAGCCCACTCACACTGAAGCAGCTATTTCCCATTAGAGAAACGGCCCTCCGACTTGCAGAGGCAGAAATGTCCTCTCGTCGAATGGGAACTAGCCCACTCACACTGAAGCAGCTATTTCCCATTAGAGAAACGGCCCTCCGACTTGCAGAGGCAGAAAGGTCCTCTCGTCGAATGGGAACTAGCCCACTCACACTGAAGCAGCTATTTCCCATTAGAGAAACTGCCCTCCGACCTGCAGAGGCAGAAAGGTCCTCTCGTCTAATGGGAACTAGCCCACACTCACTGAAGCATCTATTTCCCATTAGAGAAACGGCCCTCCGACCTGCAGAGGCAGAAAGGTCCTCTCGTCTAATGGGAACTAGCCCACTCACACTGAAGCAGCTATTTCCCATTAGAGAAACGGCCCTCCGACCTGCAGAGGCAGAAAGATCCTCTCGTCTAATGGGAACTAGCCCACACACACTGAAGCAGCTATTTCCCATTAGAGAAACGGCCCTCCGACCTGCAGAGGCAGAAAGGTCCTCTCGTCTAATGGGAACTAGCCCACTCACACTGAAGCAGCTATTTCCCATTAGAGAAACGGCCCTCCGACCTGCAGAGGCAGAAAGGTCCTCTCGTCTAATGGGAACTAGCCCATTCACACTGAAGCAGCTATTTCCCATTAGAGAAACGGCCCTCCGACCTGCAGAGGCAGAAAGGTCCTCTCGTCTAATGGGAACAAGCCCACTCACACTGAAGCAGCTATTTCCCATTATAGAAACGGCCCTGTGACCTGCAGAGGCAGAAAGGTCCTCTCGTCTAATGGGAACTAGCCCACTTACACTGAAGCAGCTATTTCCCATTAGAGAAATGGCCCTCCGACCTGCAGACGCAGAAAGGTCCTCTCGTCTAGTGGAAACTAGCCCTCCTACACTGAAGGAGCTATTTCCCATTAGAGAAACGGCCCTCCGACCTGGAAAGGCAGAAAGGTCCTCTCGTCTAATGGGAACAAGCCCACTCACACTGAAGCAGCTATTTCCCATTATAGAAACGGCCCTCTGACCTGCAGAGGCAGAAAGGTCCTCTCGTCTAATGGGAACTAGCCCACTTACACTGAAGCAGCTATTTCCCATTAGAGAAATGGCCCTCTGACCTGCAGAGGCAGAAAGGTCCTCTCGTCTAATGGAACCTAGCCCTCCTACACTGAAGGAGCTATTTCCCATTAGAGAAACGTCCCTCTGACCTGCAGAGGCAGAAAGGTCCTCTCGTCTATTGGGAACTAGCCCACTCACACTGAAGAAGCTATTTCCCATTAGAGAAACGGCCCTCCGACTTGCAGAGGGGCAGTAAGGTCCTCTCGTCTAATGGGAACTAGCCCATTTACACTCAAGCAGCTATTTCCCATTAGAGAAACGGCCTTCCGACCTGCAGAGGCAGAAAGGTCCTCTCGTCTAATGGGAACTAGTCCACTCACACTGAAGCAGCTATTTCCCATTAGAGAAACGACCCTCCGACCTGCAGAGGCAGAAAGGTCCTCTCGTCTAATGGGAACTAGCCGACTCACACTGAAGCAGCTATTTCCCATTAGAGAATCGACCCTCCGACCTGCAGAGGCAGAAAGGTCCTCTCGTCTAATGGGAACTAGCCCTCTCAAACTGAAGCAGCTATTTCCCATTAGAGAAACGGCCCTCCGACCTGGAAAGGCAGAAAGGTCGTCTCGTCTAATGGGAACTAGCCCACTCACACTGAAGCAGCTATTTCCCATTAGAGAAACGGCCCTCCGACCTGCAGAGGCAGAAAGGTCCTCTCGTCTAATGGGAACTAGCCCACTCACACTGAAGCAGCTATTTCCCATTAGAGAAACGGCCCTCCGACCTGTAGAGGCAGAAAGGTCCTCTCGTCTAATGGGAACTAGCCCACTCACACTGAAGCAGCTATTTCCCAGTAGAGAAACGGCCCTCCGACCTGCAGAGGCAGAAAGGTCCTCTCGTCTAATGGGAACTAGCCCTCTCACACTGAAGCAGCTATTTCCCATTAGAGAAACGGCCCTCTGACCTGGAAAGGCAGAAAGGTCCTCTCGTCTAATGGGAACTAGCCCATTCACCCTGAAGCAGCTATTTCCCATTAGAGAAACGGCCCTCCGACCTGCAGAGGCAGAAAGGTCCTCTCGTCTAATGGGAACAAGCCCACTCACACTGAAGCAGCTATTTCCCATTATAGAAACGGCCCTGTGACCTGCAGAGGCAGAAAGGTCCTCTCGTCTAATGGGAACTAGCCCACTTACACTGAAGCAGCTATTTCCCATTAGAGAAATGGCCCTCCGACCTGCAGACGCAGAAAGGTCCTCTCGTCTAGTGGAAACTAGCCCTCCTACACTGAAGGAGCTATTTCCCATTAGAGAAACGGCCCTCCGACCTGGAAAGGCAGAAAGGTCCTCTCGTCTGATGGGAACAAGCCCACTCACACTGAAGCAGCTATTTCCCATTATAGAAACGGCCCTCTGACCTGCAGAGGCAGAAAGGTCCTCTCGTCTAATGGGAACTAGCCCACTTACACTGAAGCAGCTATTTCCCATTAGAGAAATGGCCCTCTGACCTGCAGAGGCAGAAAGGTCCTCTCGTCTAATGGAACCTAGCCCTCCTACACTGAAGGAGCTATTTCCCATTAGAGAAACGTCCCTCTGACCTGCAGAGGCAGAAAGGTCCTCTCGTCTATTGGGAACTAGCCCACTCACACTGAAGAAGCTATTTCCCATTAGAGAAACGGCCCTCCGACTTGCAGAGGGGCAGTAAGGTCCTCTCGTCTAATGGGAACTAGCCCATTTACACTCAAGCAGCTATTTCCCATTAGAGAAACGGCCCTCCGACCTGCAGAGGCAGAAAGGTCCTCTCGTCTAATGGGAACTAGTCCACTCACACTGAAGCAGCTATTTCCCATTAGAGAAACGACCCTCCGACCTGCAGAGGCAGAAAGGTCCTCTCGTCTAATGGGAACTAGCCGACTCACACTGAAGCAGCTATTTCCCATTAGAGAATCGACCCTCCGACCTGCAGAGGCAGAAAGGTCCTCTCGTCTAATGGGAACTAGCCCTCTCAAACTGAAGCAGCTATTTCCCATTAGAGAAACGGCCCTCCGACCTGGAAAGGCAGAAAGGTCGTCTCGTCTAATGGGAACTAGCCCACTCACACTGAAGCAGCTATTTCCCATTAGAGAAACGGCCCTCCGACCTGCAGAGGCAGAAAGGTCCTCTCGTCTAATGGGAACTAGCCCACTTACACTGAAGCAGCTATTTCCCATTAGAGAAACGGCCCTCCGACCTGCAAAGGCAGAAAGGTCCTCTCGTCTAATGGGAACTAGCCCTCTCACACTGAAGCAGCTATTTCCCATTAGAGAAACGGCCCTCTGACCTGGAAAGGCAGAAAGGTCCTCTCGTCTAATGGGAACTAGCCCATTCACACTGAAGCAGCTATTTCCCATTAGAGAAACGGCCCTCCGACCTGCAGAGGCAGAAAGGTCCTCTCGTCTAATGGGAACAAGCCCACTCACACTGAAGCAGCTATTTCCCATTAGAGAAACGGCCCTCCGACCTGCAGAGGCAGAAAGGTCCTCTAGTCTAATGGGAACTAGCCCACTCACACTGAAGCAACTATTTCCCATTAGAGAAACGACCCTCCGACCTGCAGAGGCAGAAAGGTCCTCTTGTCTAATGGGAACTAGCCCACTCACACTGAAGCAGCTATTTCCCATTAGAGAAACGGCATTCCGACCTGCAGAGGCAGAAAGGTCCTCTCGTCTAATGGGAACTAGCCCACTCACACTGAAGCAGCTATTTCCCATTAGAGAAACGGCCCTCTGACCTGCAGAGGCAGAAAGGTCCTCTCGTCTAATGGGAACTAGCCCACACACACTGAAGCAGCTATTTCCCATTAGAGAAACGGCCCTCCGACCTGCAGAGGCAGAAAGGTCCTCTCGTCTAATGGGAACTAGCCCATTTACACTGAAGCAGCTATTTCCCATTAGAGAAACGACCCTCTGACCTGCAGAGGCAGAAAGGTCCTCTCGTCTAATGGGAACTAGCCAACTCACACTGAAGCAGCTATTTCCCATTAGAGAAACGGCCCTCCGACCTGCAGAGGCAGAAAGGTCCTCTCGTCTAATGGGAACTAACCCACTCACACTGAAGCAGCTATTTCCCATTAGAGAAACGGCCCTCCGACCTGGAAAGGCAGAAAGGTCCTCTCGTCTAATGGGAACTAGCCCACTCACACTGAAGCAGATATTTCCCATTAGAGAAACGGCCCTCCGACCTGCAGAGGCAGAAATGTCCTCTCGTCTAATGGGAACTAGCCCAGTCACACTGAAGCAGCTACTTCCCATTAGAGAAACGGCCCTCCGACCTGCAGAGGTAGAAAGGTCCTCTCGTCTAATGGGAACACGCCCACTCACACTGAAGCAGCTCTTTCCCATTAGAGAAACGGCCCTCCGACCTGCAGAGGCAGACAGGTCCTCTCGTCTAATGGGAACTAGCCCACTCACACTGAAGCAGATATTTCCCATTGGAGAAACGGCCCTCCGACCTGCAGAGGCAGAAAGGTCCTCTCGTCTAATGGGAACTAGCCCTCTCCCACTGAAACAGCTATTTCCCATTAGAGAAACGGCCCTCCGACCTGGAAAGGCAGAAAGGTCCTCTCGATTAATGGGAACTAGCCCACTCACACTGAAGCAGCTATTTCCCATTAGAGAAACGGCCCTCCGACTTGCAGAGGCAGAAATGTCCTCTCGTCGAATGGGAACTAGCCCACTCACACTGAAGCAGCTATTTCCCATTAGAGAAATGGCCCTCCGACTTGCAGAGGCAGAAAGGTCCTCTCGTCGAATGGGAACTAGCCCACTCACACTGAAGCAGCTATTTCCCATTAGAGAAACTGCCCTCCGACCTGCAGAGGCAGAAAGGTCCTCTCGTCTAATGGGAACTAGCCCACCCTCACTGAAGCATCTATTTCCCATTAGAGAAACGGCCCTCCGACCTGCAGAGGCAGAAAGGTCCTCTCGTCTAATGGGAACTAGCCCACTCACACTGAAGCAGCTATTTCCCATTAGAGAAACGGCCCTCCGAGTTGCAGAGGCAGAAATGTCCTCTCGTCGAATGGGAACTAGCCCACTCACACTGAAGCAGCTATTTCCCATTAGAGAAATGGCCCTCCGACTTGCAGAGGCAGAAAGGTCCTCTCGTCGAATGGGAACTAGCCCACTCACACTGAAGCAGCTATTTCCCATTAGAGAAACTGCCCTCCGACCTGCAGAGGCAGAAAGGTCCTCTCGTCTAATGGGAACTAGCCCACACTCACTGAAGCATCTATTTCCCATTAGAGAAACGGCCCTCCGACCTGCAGAGGCAGAAAGGTCCTCTCGTCTAATGGGAACTAGCCCACTCACACTGAAGCAGCTATTTCCCATTAGAGAAACGGCCCTCCGACCTGCAGAGGCATAAAGGTCCTCTCGTCTAATGGGAACTAGCCCACACACACTGAAGCAGCTATTTCCCATTAGAGAAACGGCCCTCCGACCTGCAGAGGCAGAAAGGTCCTCTCGTCTAATGGGAACTAGCCCACTCACACTGAAGCAGCTATTTCCCATTAGAGAAACGGCCCTCCGACCTGCAGAGGCAGAAAGGTCCTCTCGTCTAATGGGAACTAGCCCATTCACACTGAAGCAGCTATTTCCCATTAGAGAAACGGCCCTCGGACCTGCAGAGGCAGAAAGGTCCTCTCGTCTAATGGGAACAAGCCCACTCACACTGAAGCAGCTATTTCCCATTATAGAAACGGCCCTGTGACCTGCAGAGGCAGAAAGGTCCTCTCGTCTAATGGGAACTAGCCCACTTACACTGAAGCAGCTATTTCCCATTAGAGAAATGGCCCTCCGACCTGCAGACGCAGAAAGGTCCTCTCGTCTAGTGGAAACTAGCCCTCCTACACTGAAGGAGCTATTTCCCATTAGAGAAACGGCCCTCCGACCTGGAAAGGCAGAAAGGTCCTCTCCTCTAATGGGAACAAGCCCACTCACACTGAAGCAGCTATTTCCCATTATAGAAACGGCCCTCTGACCTGCAGAGGCAGAAAGGTCCTCTCGTCTAATGGGAACTAGTCCACTCACACTGAAGCAGCTATTTCCCATTAGAGAAACGACCCTCCGACCTGCAGAGGCAGAAAGGTCCTCTCGTCTAATGGGAACTAGCCGACTCACACTGAAGCAGCTATTTCCCATTAGAGAATCGACCCTCCGACCTGCAGAGGCAGAAAGGTCCTCTCGTCTAATGGGAACTAGCCCTCTCAAACTGAAGCAGCTAATTCCCATTAGAGAAACGGCCCTCCGACCTGGAAAGGCAGAAAGGTCGTCTCGTCTAATGGGAACTAGCCCACTCACACTGAAGCAGCTATTTCCCATTAGAGAAACGGCCCTCCGACCTGCAGAGGCAGAAAGGTCCTCTCGTCTAATGGGAACTAGCCCACTTACACTGAAGCAGCTATTTCCCATTATAGAAACGGCCCTCTGACCTGCAGAGGCAGAAAGGTCCTCTCGTCTAATGGGAACTAGCCCACTTACACTGAAGCAGCTATTTCCCATTAGAGAAACGGCCCTCCGACCTGCAGAGGCAGAAAGGTCCTCTCGTCTAATGGGAACTAGCCCACTTACACTGAAGCAGCTATTTCCCATTATAGAAACGGCCCTCTGACCTGCAGAGGCAGAAAGGTCCTCTCGTCTAATGGGAACTAGCCCACTTACACTGAAGCAGCTATTTCCCATTAGAGAAATGGCCCTCTGACCTGCAGAGGCAGAAAGGTCCTCTCGTCTAATGGAACCTAGCCCTCCTACACTGAAGGAGCTATTTCCCATTAGAGAAACGTCCCTCTGACCTGCAGAGGCAGAAAGGTCCTCTCGTCTATTGGGAACTAGCCCACTCACACTGAAGAAGCTATTTCCCATTAGAGAAACGGCCCTCCGACTTGCAGAGGGGCAGTAAGGTCCTCTCGTCTAATGGGAACTAGCCCATTTACACTCAAGCAGCTATTTCCCATTAGAGAAACGGCCTTCCGACCTGCAGAGGCAGAAAGGTCCTCTCGTCTAATGGGAACTAGTCCACTCACACTGAAGCAGCTATTTCCCATTAGAGAAACGACCCTCCGACCTGCAGAGGCAGAAAGGTCCTCTCGTCTAATGGGAACTAGCCGACTCACACTGAAGCAGCTATTTCCCATTAGAGAATCGACCCTCCGACCTGCAGAGGCAGAAAGGTCCTCTCGTCTAATGGGAACTAGCCCTCTCAAACTGAAGCAGCTATTTCCCATTAGAGAAACGGCCCTCCGACCTGGAAAGGCAGAAAGGTCGTCTCGTCTAATGGGAACTAGCCCACTCACACTGAAGCAGCTATTTCCCATTAGAGAAACGGCCCTCCGACCTGCAGAGGCAGAAAGGTCCTCTCGTCTAATGGGAACTAGCCCACTCACACTGAAGCAGCTATTTCCCATTAGAGAAACGGCCCTCCGACCTGTAGAGGCAGAAAGGTCCTCTCGTCTAATGGGAACTAGCCCACTCACACTGAAGCAGCTATTTCCCAGTAGAGAAACGGCCCTCCGACCTGCAGAGGCAGAAAGGTCCTCTCGTCTAATGGGAACTAGCCCTCTCACACTGAAGCAGCTATTTCCCATTAGAGAAACGGCCCTCTGACCTGGAAAGGCAGAAAGGTCCTCTCGTCTAATGGGAACTAGCCCATTCACCCTGAAGCAGCTATTTCCCATTAGAGAAACGGCCCTCCGACCTGCAGAGGCAGAAAGGTCCTCTCGTCTAATGGGAACAAGCCCACTCACACTGAAGCAGCTATTTCCCATTATAGAAACGGCCCTGTGACCTGCAGAGGCAGAAAGGTCCTCTCGTCTAATGGGAACTAGCCCACTTACACTGAAGCAGCTATTTCCCATTAGAGAAATGGCCCTCCGACCTGCAGACGCAGAAAGGTCCTCTCGTCTAGTGGAAACTAGCCCTCCTACACTGAAGGAGCTATTTCCCATTAGAGAAACGGCCCTCCGACCTGGAAAGGCAGAAAGGTCCTCTCGTCTGATGGGAACAAGCCCACTCACACTGAAGCAGCTATTTCCCATTATAGAAACGGCCCTCTGACCTGCAGAGGCAGAAAGGTCCTCTCGTCTAATGGGAACTAGCCCACTTACACTGAAGCAGCTATTTCCCATTAGAGAAATGGCCCTCTGACCTGCAGAGGCAGAAAGGTCCTCTCGTCTAATGGAACCTAGCCCTCCTACACTGAAGGAGCTATTTCCCATTAGAGAAACGTCCCTCTGACCTGCAGAGGCAGAAAGGTCCTCTCGTCTATTGGGAACTAGCCCACTCACACTGAAGAAGCTATTTCCCATTAGAGAAACGGCCCTCCGACTTGCAGAGGGGCAGTAAGGTCCTCTCGTCTAATGGGAACTAGCCCATTTACACTCAAGCAGCTATTTCCCATTAGAGAAACGGCCCTCCGACCTGCAGAGGCAGAAAGGTCCTCTCGTCTAATGGGAACTAGTCCACTCACACTGAAGCAGCTATTTCCCATTAGAGAAACGACCCTCCGACCTGCAGAGGCAGAAAGGTCCTCTCGTCTAATGGGAACTAGCCGACTCACACTGAAGCAGCTATTTCCCATTAGAGAATCGACCCTCCGACCTGCAGAGGCAGAAAGGTCCTCTCGTCTAATGGGAACTAGCCCTCTCAAACTGAAGCAGCTATTTCCCATTAGAGAAACGGCCCTCCGACCTGGAAAGGCAGAAAGGTCGTCTCGTCTAATGGGAACTAGCCCACTCACACTGAAGCAGCTATTTCCCATTAGAGAAACGGCCCTCCGACCTGCAGAGGCAGAAAGGTCCTCTCGTCTAATGGGAACTAGCCCACTTACACTGAAGCAGCTATTTCCCATTAGAGAAACGGCCCTCCGACCTGCAAAGGCAGAAAGGTCCTCTCGTCTAATGGGAACTAGCCCTCTCACACTGAAGCAGCTATTTCCCATTAGAGAAACGGCCCTCTGACCTGGAAAGGCAGAAAGGTCCTCTCGTCTAATGGGAACTAGCCCATTCACACTGAAGCAGCTATTTCCCATTAGAGAAACGGCCCTCCGACCTGCAGAGGCAGAAAGGTCCTCTCGTCTAATGGGAACAAGCCCACTCACACTGAAGCAGCTATTTCCCATTAGAGAAACGGCCCTCCGACCTGCAGAGGCAGAAAGGTCCTCTAGTCTAATGGGAACTAGCCCACTCACACTGAAGCAACTATTTCCCATTAGAGAAACGACCCTCCGACCTGCAGAGGCAGAAAGGTCCTCTTGTCTAATGGGAACTAGCCCACTCACACTGAAGCAGCTATTTCCCATTAGAGAAACGGCATTCCGACCTGCAGAGGCAGAAAGGTCCTCTCGTCTAATGGGAACTAGCCCACTCACACTGAAGCAGCTATTTCCCATTAGAGAAACGGCCCTCTGACCTGCAGAGGCAGAAAGGTCCTCTCGTCTAATGGGAACTAGCCCACACACACTGAAGCAGCTATTTCCCATTAGAGAAACGGCCCTCCGACCTGCAGAGGCAGAAAGGTCCTCTCGTCTAATGGGAACTAGCCCATTTACACTGAAGCAGCTATTTCCCATTAGAGAAACGACCCTCTGACCTGCAGAGGCAGAAAGGTCCTCTCGTCTAATGGGAACTAGCCAACTCACACTGAAGCAGCTATTTCCCATTAGAGAAACGGCCCTCCGACCTGCAGAGGCAGAAAGGTCCTCTCGTCTAATGGGAACTAACCCACTCACACTGAAGCAGCTATTTCCCATTAGAGAAACGGCCCTCCGACCTGGAAAGGCAGAAAGGTCCTCTCGTCTAATGGGAACTAGCCCACTCACACTGAAGCAGATATTTCCCATTAGAGAAACGGCCCTCCGACCTGCAGAGGCAGAAATGTCCTCTCGTCTAATGGGAACTAGCCCAGTCACACTGAAGCAGCTACTTCCCATTAGAGAAACGGCCCTCCGACCTGCAGAGGTAGAAAGGTCCTCTCGTCTAATGGGAACACGCCCACTCACACTGAAGCAGCTCTTTCCCATTAGAGAAACGGCCCTCCGACCTGCAGAGGCAGACAGGTCCTCTCGTCTAATGGGAACTAGCCCACTCACACTGAAGCAGATATTTCCCATTGGAGAAACGGCCCTCCGACCTGCAGAGGCAGAAAGGTCCTCTCGTCTAATGGGAACTAGCCCTCTCCCACTGAAACAGCTATTTCCCATTAGAGAAACGGCCCTCCGACCTGGAAAGGCAGAAAGGTCCTCTCGATTAATGGGAACTAGCCCACTCACACTGAAGCAGCTATTTCCCATTAGAGAAACGGCCCTCCGACTTGCAGAGGCAGAAATGTCCTCTCGTCGAATGGGAACTAGCCCACTCACACTGAAGCAGCTATTTCCCATTAGAGAAATGGCCCTCCGACTTGCAGAGGCAGAAAGGTCCTCTCGTCGAATGGGAACTAGCCCACTCACACTGAAGCAGCTATTTCCCATTAGAGAAACTGCCCTCCGACCTGCAGAGGCAGAAAGGTCCTCTCGTCTAATGGGAACTAGCCCACCCTCACTGAAGCATCTATTTCCCATTAGAGAAACGGCCCTCCGACCTGCAGAGGCAGAAAGGTCCTCTCGTCTAATGGGAACTAGCCCACTCACACTGAAGCAGCTATTTCCCATTAGAGAAACGGCCCTCCGAGTTGCAGAGGCAGAAATGTCCTCTCGTCGAATGGGAACTAGCCCACTCACACTGAAGCAGCTATTTCCCATTAGAGAAATGGCCCTCCGACTTGCAGAGGCAGAAAGGTCCTCTCGTCGAATGGGAACTAGCCCACTCACACTGAAGCAGCTATTTCCCATTAGAGAAACTGCCCTCCGACCTGCAGAGGCAGAAAGGTCCTCTCGTCTAATGGGAACTAGCCCACACTCACTGAAGCATCTATTTCCCATTAGAGAAACGGCCCTCCGACCTGCAGAGGCAGAAAGGTCCTCTCGTCTAATGGGAACTAGCCCACTCACACTGAAGCAGCTATTTCCCATTAGAGAAACGGCCCTCCGACCTGCAGAGGCATAAAGGTCCTCTCGTCTAATGGGAACTAGCCCACACACACTGAAGCAGCTATTTCCCATTAGAGAAACGGCCCTCCGACCTGCAGAGGCAGAAAGGTCCTCTCGTCTAATGGGAACTAGCCCACTCACACTGAAGCAGCTATTTCCCATTAGAGAAACGGCCCTCCGACCTGCAGAGGCAGAAAGGTCCTCTCGTCTAATGGGAACTAGCCCATTCACACTGAAGCAGCTATTTCCCATTAGAGAAACGGCCCTCGGACCTGCAGAGGCAGAAAGGTCCTCTCGTCTAATGGGAACAAGCCCACTCACACTGAAGCAGCTATTTCCCATTATAGAAACGGCCCTGTGACCTGCAGAGGCAGAAAGGTCCTCTCGTCTAATGGGAACTAGCCCACTTACACTGAAGCAGCTATTTCCCATTAGAGAAATGGCCCTCCGACCTGCAGACGCAGAAAGGTCCTCTCGTCTAGTGGAAACTAGCCCTCCTACACTGAAGGAGCTATTTCCCATTAGAGAAACGGCCCTCCGACCTGGAAAGGCAGAAAGGTCCTCTCCTCTAATGGGAACAAGCCCACTCACACTGAAGCAGCTATTTCCCATTATAGAAACGGCCCTCTGACCTGCAGAGGCAGAAAGGTCCTCTCGTCTAATGGGAACTAGTCCACTCACACTGAAGCAGCTATTTCCCATTAGAGAAACGACCCTCCGACCTGCAGAGGCAGAAAGGTCCTCTCGTCTAATGGGAACTAGCCGACTCACACTGAAGCAGCTATTTCCCATTAGAGAATCGACCCTCCGACCCGCAGAGGCAGAAAGGTCCTCTCGTCTAATGGGAACTAGCCCTCTCAAACTGAAGCAGCTAATTCCCATTAGAGAAACGGCCCTCCGACCTGGAAAGGCAGAAAGGTCGTCTCGTCTAATGGGAACTAGCCCACTCACACTGAAGCAGCTATTTCCCATTAGAGAAACGGCCCTCCGACCTGCAGAGGCAGAAAGGTCCTCTCGTCTAATGGGAACTAGCCCACTCACACTGAAGCAGCTATTTCCCATTAGAGAAACGGCCCTCCGACCTGTAGAGGCAGAAAGGTCCTCTCGTCTAATGGGAACTAGCCCACTCACACTGAAGCAGCTATTTCCCAGTAGAGAAACGGCCCTCCGACCTGCAGAGGCAGAAAGGTCCTCTCGTCTAATGGGAACTAGCCCTCTCACACTGAAGCAGCTATTTCCCATTAGAGAAACGGCCCTCTGACCTGGAAAGGCAGAAAGGTCCTCTCGTCTAATGGGAACTAGCCCATTCACCCTGAAGCAGCTATTTCCCATTAGAGAAACGGCCCTCCGACCTGCAGAGGCAGAAAGGTCCTCTCGTCTAATGGGAACAAGCCCACTCACACTGAAGCAGCTATTTCCCATTATAGAAACGGCCCTGTGACCTGCAGAGGCAGAAAGGTCCTCTCGTCTAATGGGAACTAGCCCACTTACACTGAAGCAGCTATTTCCCATTAGAGAAATGGCCCTCCGACCTGCAGACGCAGAAAGGTCCTCTCGTCTAGTGGAAACTAGCCCTCCTACACTGAAGGAGCTATTTCCCATTAGAGAAACGGCCCTCCGACCTGGAAAGGCAGAAAGGTCCTCTCGTCTAATGGGAACAAGCCCACTCACACTGAAGCAGCTATTTCCCATTATAGAAACGGCCCTCTGACCTGCAGAGGCAGAAAGGTCCTCTCGTCTAATGGGAACTAGCCCACTTACACTGAAGCAGCTATTTCCCATTAGAGAAATGGCCCTCTGACCTGCAGAGGCAGAAAGGTCCTCTCGTCTAATGGAACCTAGCCCTCCTACACTGAAGGAGCTATTTCCCATTAGAGAAACGTCCCTCTGACCTGCAGAGGCAGAAAGGTCCTCTCGTCTATTGGGAACTAGCCCACTCACACTGAAGAAGCTATTTCCCATTAGAGAAACGGCCCTCCGACTTGCAGAGGGGCAGTAAGGTCCTCTCGTCTAATGGGAACTAGCCCATTTACACTCAAGCAGCTATTTCCCATTAGAGAAACGGCCCTCCGACCTGCAGAGGCAGAAAGGTCCTCTCGTCTAATGGGAACTAGTCCACTCACACTGAAGCAGCTATTTCCCATTAGAGAAACGACCCTCCGACCTGCAGAGGCAGAAAGGTCCTCTCGTCTAATGGGAACTAGCCGACTCACACTGAAGCAGCTATTTCCCATTAGAGAATCGACCCTCCGACCTGCAGAGGCAGAAAGGTCCTCTCGTCTAATGGGAACTAGCCCTCTCAAACTGAAGCAGCTATTTCCCATTAGAGAAACGGCCCTCCGACCTGGAAAGGCAGAAAGGTCGTCTCGTCTAATGGGAACTAGCCCACTCACACTGAAGCAGCTATTTCCCATTAGAGAAACGGCCCTCCGACCTGCAGAGGCAGAAAGGTCCTCTCGTCTAATGGGAACTAGCCCACTTACACTGAAGCAGCTATTTCCCATTAGAGAAACGGCCCTCCGACCTGCAAAGGCAGAAAGGTCCTCTCGTCTAATGGGAACTAGCCCTCTCACACTGAAGCAGCTATTTCCCATTAGAGAAACGGCCCTCTGACCTGGAAAGGCAGAAAGGTCCTCTCGTCTAATGGGAACTAGCCCACTCACACTGAAGCAACTATTTCCCATTAGAGAAACGGCCCTCCGACCTGCAGAGGCAGAAAGGTCCTCTTGTCTAATGGGAACTAGCCCACTCACACTGAAGCAGCTATTTCCCATTAGAGAAACGGCATTCCGACCTGCAGAGGCAGAAAGGTCCTCTCGTCTAATGGGAACTAGCCCACTCACACTGAAGCAGCTATTTCCCATTAGAGAAACGGCCCTCTGACCTGCAGAGGCAGAAAGGTCCTCTCGTCTAATGGGAACTAGCCCACACACACTGAAGCAGCTATTTCCCATTAGAAAAACGGCCCTCCGACCTGCAGAGGCAGAAAGGTCCTCTCGTCTAATGGGAACTAGCCCATTTACACTGAAGCAGCTATTTCCCATTAGAGAAACGACCCTCTGACCTGCAGAGGCAGAAAGGTCCTCTCGTCTAATGGGAACTAGCCAACTCACACTGAAGCAGCTATTTCCCATTAGAGAAACGGCCCTCCGACCTGCAGAGGCAGAAATGTCCTCTCGTCGAATGGGAACTAGCCCACTCACACTGAAGCAGCTATTTCCCATTAGAGAAATGGCCCTCCGATTTGCAGAGGAAGAAAGTTCCTCTCGTCGAATGGGAACTAGCCCACTCACACTGAAGCAGCTATTTCCCATTAGAGAAACTGCCCTCCGACCTGCAGAGGCAGAAAGGTCCTCTTGTCTAATGGGAACTAGCCCACACTCACTGAAGCATCTATTTCCCATTAGAGAAACTGCCCTCCGACCTGCAGAGGCAGAAAGGTCCTCTCGTCTAATGGGAACTGGCCCACTCACACTGAAGCAGCTTGTTCCCATTAGAGAAACGGCCCTCTGACCTGCAGAGGCAGAAAGGTCCTCTCGTCTAATGGGAACTAGCCCACTCACACTGAAGCAGCTATTTCCCATTAGAGAAACGGCCCTCCGACCTGCAGAGGCAGAAAGGTCCTCTCGTCTAATGGGAACTAGCCCACACACACTGAAGCAGCTATTTCCCATTAGAGAAACGGCCCTCCGACCTGCAGAGGCAGAAAGGTCCTCTCCTCTAATGGGAACTAGCCCACTCACACTGAAGCAGCTATTTCCCATTAGAGAAACGGCCCTCCGACCTGCAGAGGCAGAAAGGTCCTCTCGTCTAATGGGAACTAGCCCACTCACACTGAAGCAGCTATTTCCCATTAGAGAAACGGCCCTCCGACCTGCAGAGGCAGAAAGGTCCTCTCGTCTAATGGGAACTAGCCCACACACACTGAAGCAGCTATTTCCCATTAGAGAAACGGCCCTCCGACCTGCAGAGGCAGAAAGGTCCTCTCGTCTAATGGGAACTAGCCCACTTACACTGAAGCAGCTATTTCCCATTAGAGAAACGACCCTCCGACCTGCAGAGGCAGAAAGGTCCTCTCGTCTAATGGGAACTAGCCAACTCACACTGAAGCAGCTATTTCCCATTAGAGAAACGGCCCTCCGACCTGCAGAGGCAGAAAGGTCCTCTCGTCTAATGGGAACTAACCCACACACACTGAAGCATCTATTTCCCATTAGAGAAACTGCCCTCCGACCTGCAGAGGCAGAAAGGTCCTCTCGTCTAATGGGAACTAGCCCACTCACACTGAAGCAGCTTGTTCCCATTAGAGAAACGGCCCTCTGACCTGCAGAGGCAGAAAGGTCCTCTCGTCTAATGGGAACTAGCCCACTCACACTGAAGCAGCTATTTCCCATTAGAGAAACGGCCCTCCGACCTGCAGAGGCAGAAAGGTCCTCTCGTCTAATGGGAACTAGCCCACACACACTGAAGCAGCTATTTCCCATTAGAGAAACGGCCCTCCGACCTGCAGAGGCAGAAAGGTCCTCTCCTCTAATGGGAACTAGCCCACTCACACTGAAGCAGCTATTTCCCATTAGAGAAACGGCCCTCCGACCTGCAGAGGCAGAAAGGTCCTCTCGTCTAATGGGAACTAGCCCACTCACACTGAAGCAGCTATTTCCCATTAGAGAAACGGCCCTCCGACCTGCAGAGGCAGAAAGGTCCTCTCGTCTAATGGGAACTAGCCCACACACACTGAAGCAGCTATTTCCCATTAGAGAAACGGCCCTCCGACCTGCAGAGGCAGAAAGGTCCTCTCGTCTAATGGGAACTAGCCCACTTACACTGAAGCAGCTATTTCCCATTAGAGAAACGACCCTCCGACCTGCAGAGGCAGAAAGGTCCTCTCGTCTAATGGGAACTAGCCAACTCACACTGAAGCAGCTATTTCCCATTAGAGAAACGGCCCTCCGACCTGCAGAGGCAGAAAGGTCCTCTCGTCTAATGGGAACTAACCCACACACACTGAAGCAGCTATTTCCCATTAGAGAAACGGCCCTCCGACCTGCAGAGGCAGAAATGTCCTCTCGTCTAATGGGAACTAGCCCACTCACACTGAAGCAGCTATTTCCCATTGGAGAAACGGCCCTCCGACCTGCAGAGGTAGAAAGGTCCTCTCGTCTAATGGGAACACGCCCACTCACACTGAAGCAGCTATTTCCCATTAGAGAAACGGCCCTCCGACCTGCAGAGGCAGACAGGTCCTCTCGTCTAATGGGAACTAGCCCACTCACACTGAAGCAGATATTTCCCATTAGAGAAACGGCCCTCCGACCTGCAGAGGCAGAAAGGTCCTCTCATCTAATGGGAACTAGCCCTCCCACACTGAAGCAGCTATTTCCCATTAGAGAAACGGCCCTCCGACCTGGAAAGGCAGAAAGATCCTCTCATCTAATTGGAACAAGCCCACTCACACTGAAGCAGCTATTTCCCATTAGAGAAACGGCCCTCCGACCTGGAAAGGCAGAAAGATCCTCTTGTATAATGGGAACTAGCCCACTCACACTGAAGCAGCTATTTCCCATTAGGGAAACGGCCCTCCGACTTGCAGAGGCAGAAAGGTCCTCTCGTCTAATGGGAATTAAAGCACTCACACTGAAGCAGCTATTTCCCATTAGAGAAACTGCCCTCGGACCTGCAGAGGCAGAAAGGTCCTCTCGTCACACACACTGAAGCAGCTATTTCCCATTAGAGAAACGGCCCTCCGACCTGCAGAGGCAGAAAGGTCCTCTCATCTAATGGGAACTAGCCCACTCACACTGAAGCAGCTATTTCCCATTAGAGAATCGGCCCTCTGACCCAGAGGCAGAAAGGTCCTCTCGTCTAATGGGAACAAGCCCACTCACACTGAAGCAGCTATTTCCCATTAGAGAAACGGCCCTCCGGCCTGCAGAGGCAGAAACGTCCTCTCGTCTAATGGGAACTAACCCACTCACACTGAAGCAGCTATTTCCCATTAGAGAAACGGCCCTCCGACCTGCAGAGGCAGAAAGGTCCTCTGGTCCTCTCGTCTAAGGGGAACTAGCCCACACTCACTGAAGCAGCTATTTCCCATTAGAGAAACGTCCCTCCAAACTGCAGAGGCAGAAAGGTCCTCTGGTCTAATGGGAACAAGCCCACTCACACTGAAGCAGCTATTTTCCATTAGAGAAATGGCCCTGCGACCTGCAGAGGCAGAAAGGTCCTCTCGTCTAATGGGAACTAGCCCACACACACTGAAGCAGCTATTTCCCATTAGAGAAACGGCCCTCCGACCTGCAGAGGCAGAAAGGTCCTCTCGTCTAATGGGAACTATCCCACACACACTGAAGCAGCTATTTCCCATTAGAGAAACGGCCCTCCGACCTGCAGAGGCAGAAAGGTCCTCTCGTCTAATGGGAACTAGCCCACTCACACTGAAGCAGCTATTTCCCATTAGAGAATCGGCCCTCCAACCTAGAGGCAGAAAGGTCCTCTCGTCTAATGGGAACAAGCCCACTCACACTGAAGCAGCTATTTCCCATTAGAGAAACGGCCCTCCGACCTGCAGAGGCAGAAAGGTCCTCTCGTCTAATGGGAACTAGCCCACTCACACTGAAGCAGCTATTTCCCATTAGAGAAACGGCCCTCTGACCTGCAGGGGCAGAAAGGTCCTCTCGTCTAATGGGAACTAGCCCACTCACACTGAAGCAGATTTTTCCAATTAGAGAAACGGCCCTCCGACCTGCAGAGGCAGAAAGGTCCTCTCGTCTAATGGGAACTAGCCCACTCACACTGAAGCAGCTATTTCCCATTAGAGAAACGGCCCTCCGACCTGCAGAGGCAGAAAGGTCCTCTCGTCTAATGGGAACTAGCCCACTCACACTGAAGCAGCTATTTCCCATTAGAGAAACGGCCCTCCGACCTGCAGAGGCAGAAAGGTCCTCTCGTCTAATGGGAACTAGCCCACTCACACTGAAGCAGCTATTTCCCAGTAGAGAAACGGCCCTCTGACCTGCAGAGGCAGAAAGGTCCTCTCGTCTAATGGGAACTAGCCCATTCACACTGAAGCAGCTATTTCCCATTAGAGAAACGGCCCTCCGACCTGCAGAGGCAGAAAGGTCCTCTCGTCTAATGGGAACAAGCCCACTCACACTGAAGCAGCTATTTCCCATTATAGAAACGGCCCTATGACCTGCGGAGCGAAAAGAAAGGTCCTCTCGTCTAATGGGAACTAGCCCACTTACACTGAAGCAGCTATTTCCCATTAGAGAAATGGCCCTCCGACCTGCAGATGCAGAAAGGTCCTCTCGTCTAGTGGAAACTAGCCCTCCTACACTGAAGGAGCTATTTCCCATTAGAGAAACGGCCCTCCGACCTGGAAAGGCAGAAAGGTCCTCTCGTCTAATGGGAACAAGCCCACTCACACTGAAGCAGCTATTTCCCATTATAGAAACGGCCCTCTGACCTGCAGAGGCAGAAAGGTCCTCTCGTCTAATGGGAACTAGCCCACTTACACTGAAGCAGCTATTTCCCATTAGAGAAATGGCCCTCTGACCTGCAGAGGCAGAAAGGTCCTCTCGTCTAATGGAACCTAGCCCTCCTACACTGAAGGAGCTATTTCCCATTAGAGAAACGTCCCTCTGACCTGCAGAGGCCGAAAGGTCCTCTCGTCTATTGGGAACTAGCCCCCTCACACTGAAGAAGCTATTTCCCATTAGAGAAACGGCCCTCCGACTTGCAGAGGGGCAGTAAGGTCCTCTCGTCTAATGGGAACTAGCCCATTTACACTCAAGCAGCTATTTCCCATTAGAGAAACGGCCCTCCGACCTGCAGAGGCAGAAAGGTCCTCTCGTCTAATGGGAACTAGTCCACTCACACTGAAGCAGCTATTTCCCATTAGAGAAACGACCCTCCGACCTGCAGAGGCAGAAAGGTCCTCTCGTCTAATGGGAACTAGCCGACTCACACTGAAGCAGCTATTTCCCATTAGAGAATCGACCCTCCGACCTGCAGAGGCAGAAAGGTCCTCTCGTCTAATGGGAACTAGCCCTCTCAAACTGAAGCAGCTATTTCCCATTAGAGAAACGGCCCTCCGACCTGGAAAAGCAGAAAGGTCGTCTCGTCTAATGGGAACTAGCCCACTCACACTGAAGCAGCTATTTCCCATTAGAGAAACGGCCCTCCGACCTGCAGAGGCAGAAAGGTCCTCTCGTCTAATGGGAACTAGCCCACTTACACTGAAGCAGCTATTTCCCATTAGAGAAACGGCCCTCCGACCTGCAAAGGCAGAAAGGTCCTCTCGTCTAATGGGAACTAGCCCTCTCACACTGAAGCAGCTATTTCCCATTAGAGAAACGGCCCTCTGACCTGGAAAGGCAGAAAGGTCCTCTCGTCTAATGGGAACTAGCCCATTCACACTGAAGCAGCTATTTCCCATTAGAGAAATGGCCCTCCGACCTGCAGAGGCAGAAAGGTCCTCTTGTCTAATGGGAACTAGCCCACTCACACTGAAGCAGCTATTTCCCATTAGAGAAACGGCATTCCGACCTGCAGAGGCAGAAAGGTCCTCTCGTCTAATGGGAACTAGCCCACTCACACTGAAGCAGCTATTTCCCATTAGAGAAACGGCCCTCCGACCTGCAGAGGCAGAAAGGTCCTCTCATCTAATGGGAACTAGCCCACTCTCACTGAAGCAGCTATTTCC
Organism: Ambystoma mexicanum; assembly: GCF_040938575.1. Lineage (NCBI taxonomy): Eukaryota > Metazoa > Chordata > Amphibia > Caudata > Ambystomatidae > Ambystoma > Ambystoma mexicanum. The sequence continues at coordinate 393,895,565 of NC_090921.1, read as the reverse complement.
CATTAGAGAAACGGCCCTCCGACCTGCAGAGGCAGAAAGGTCATCTCGTCTAATGGGTACAAGCCCACTCACACTGAAGCAGCTATTTCCCATTAGAGAAACGGCCCTCTGACCTGCAGAGGCAGAAAGGTCCTCTCGTCTAATGGGAACTAGCCCACACACACTGAAGCAGCTATTTCCCATTAGAGAAACGGCCCTCCGACCTGCAGAGGCAGAAAGGTCCTCTCGTCTAATGGGAACTAGCCCATTTACAGTGAAGCAGCTATTTCCCATTAGAGAAACGACCCTCCGACCTGCAGAGGCAGAAAGGTCCTCTCGTCTAATGGGAACTAGCCAACTCACACTGAAGCAGCTATTTCCCATTAGAGAAACGGCCCTCCGACCTGCAGAGGCAGAAAGGTCCTCTCGTCTAATGGGAACTAACCCACTCACACTGAAGCAGCTATTTCCCATTAGAGAAACGGCCCTCCGACCTGGAAAGGCAGAAAGGTCCTCTCGTCTAATGGGAACAAGCCCACTCACACTGAATCAGCTATTTCCCATTATAGAAACGGCCCTCTGACCTGCAGAGGCAGAAAGGTCCTCTCGTCTAATGGGAACTAGCCCACTTACACTGAAGCAGCTATTTCCCATTAGAGAAATGGCCCTCTGACCTGCAGAGGCAGAAAGGTCCTCTCGTCTAATGGAAACTAGCCCTCCTACACTGAAGGAGCTATTTCCCATTAGAGAAACGTCCCTCTGACCTGCAGAGGCAGAAAGGTCCTCTCGTCTATTGGGAACTAGCCCACTCACACTGAAGAAGCTATTTCCCATTAGAGAAACGGCCCTCCGACTTGCAGAGGGGCAGTAAGGTCCTCTCGTCTATTGGGAACTAGCCCACTCACACTGAAGCAGCTATTTCCCATTAGAGAAACGACCCTCCGACCTGCAGAGGCAGAAAGGTCCTCTCGTCTAATGGGAACTAGCCGACTCACACTGAAGCAGCTATTTCCTATTAGAGAATCGACCCTCCGACCTGCAGAGGCAGAAAGGTCCTCTCGTCTAATGGGAACTAGCCCTCTCAAACTGAAGCTGCTATTTCCCATTAGAGAAACGGCCCTCCGACCTGCAGAGGCAGAAAGGTCCTCTCGTCTAATGGGAACTAACCCACTTACACTGAAGCAGCTATTTCCCATTAGAGAAACGGCCCTCCGACCTGCAAAGGCAGAAAGGTCCTCTCGTCTAATGGGAACTAGCCCTCTCACACTGAAGCAGCTATTTCCCATTAGAGAAACGGCCCTCCGACCTGGAAAGGCAGAAAGGTCCTCTCGTCTAATGGGAACTAGCCCATTCACACTGAAGCAGCTATTTCCCATTAGAGAAACGGCCCTCCGACCTGCAGAGGCAGAAAGGTCCTCTCGTCTAATGGGAACAAGCCCACTCACACTGAAGCAGCTATTTCCCATTAGAGAAACGGCCCTCCGACCTGCAGAGGCAGAAAGGTCCTCTCGTCTAATGGGAACTAGCCCACTCACACTGAAGCAGCTATTTCCCATTAGAGAAACGGCCCTCCGACCTGCAGAGGCAGAAAGGTCCTCTTGTCTAATGGGAACTAGCCCACTCACACTGAAGCAGCTATTTCCCATTAGAGAAACGGCATTCCGACCTGCAGAGGCAGAAAGGTCCTCTCGTCTAATGGGAACTAGCCCACTCACACTGAAGCAGCTATTTCCCATTAGAGAAACGGCCCTCCAACCTGCAGAGGCAGAAAGGTCCTCTCGTCTAATGGGAACTAGCCCACTCTCACTGAAGCAGCTATTTCCCATTAGAGAAACGGCCCTCCGACCTGCAGAGCCAGAAAGGTCATCTCGTCTAATGGGTACAAGCCCACTCACACTGAAGCAGCTATTTCCCATTAGAGAAACGGCCCTCTGACCTGCAGAGGCAGAAAGGTCCTCTCGTCTAATGGGAACTAGCCCACACACACTGAAGCAGCTATTTCCCATTAGAGAAACGGCCCTCCGACCTGCAGAGGCAGAAAGGTCCTCTCGTCTAATGGGAACTAGCCCATTTACACTGAAGCAGCTATTTCCCATTAGAGAAACGACCCTCCGACCTGCAGAGGCAGAAAGGTCCTCTCGTCTAATGGGAACTAGCCAACTCACACTGAAGCAGCTATTTCCCATTAGAGAAACGGCCCTCCGACCTGCAGAGGCAGAAAGGTCCTCTCGTCTAATGGGAACTAACCCACTCACACTGAAGCAGCTATTTCCCATTAGAGAAACGGCCCTCCGACCTGCAGAGGCAGAAATGTCCTCTCGTCTAATGGGAACTAGCCCACTCACACTGAAGTAGCTATTTTCCATTAGAGAAACGGCCCTCCGACCTGCAGAGGCAGAAAGGTCCTCTCGTCTAATGGGAACAAGCCCACTCACACTGAAGCAGCTATTTCCCATTAGAGAAACGGCTCTCCGACCTGCAGAGGCAGAAAGGTCCTCTCGTCTAATGGGAACTAGCCCACTCACACTGAAGCAGCTATTTCCCATTAGAGAAACGGCCCTCCGACCTGCAGAGGCAGAAAGGTCATCTCGTCTAATGGGAACAAGCCCACTCACACTGAAGCAGCTATTTCCCATTAGAGAAACGGCCCTCTTACCTGCAGAGGCAGAAAGGTCCTCTCGTCTAATGGGAACTAGCCCACACACACTGAAGCAGCTATTTCAGATTAGAGAAACGGCCCTCCGACCTGCAGAGGCAGAAAGGTCCTCTCGTCTAATGGGAACTAGCCCACTTACACTGAAGCAGCTATTTCCCATTAGAGAAACGACCCTCCGACCTGCAGAGGCAGAAAGGTCCTCTCGTCTAATGGGTACAAGCCCACTCACACTGAAGCAGCTATTTCCCATTAGAGAAACGGCCCTCTGACCTGCAGAGGCAGAAAGGTCCTCTCGTCTAATGGGAACTAGCCCACACACACTGAAGCAGCTATTTCCCATTAGAGAAACGGCCCTCCGACCTGCAGAGGCAGAAAGGTCCTCTCGTCTAATGGGAACTAGCCCATTTACACTGAAGCAGCTATTTCCCATTAGAGAAACGACCCTCCGACCTGCAGAGGCAGAAAGGTCCTCTCGTCTAATGGGAACTAGCCAACTCACACTGAAGCAGCTATTTCCCATTAGAGAAACGGCCCTCCGACCTGCAGAGGCAGAAAGGTCCTCTCGTCTAATGGGAACTAACCCACTCACACTGAAGCAGCTATTTCCCATTAGAGAAACGGCCCTCCGACCTGCAGAGGCAGAAATGTCCTCTCGTCTAATGGGAACTAGCCCACTCACACTGAAGTAGCTATTTTCCATTAGAGAAACGGCCCTCCGACCTGCAGAGGCAGAAAGGTCCTCTCGTCTAATGGGAACAAGCCCACTCACACTGAAGCAGCTATTTCCCATTAGAGAAACGGCTCTCCGACCTGCAGAGGCAGAAAGGTCCTCTTGTCTAATGGGAACTAGCCCACTCACACTGAAGCAGCTATTTCCCATTAGAGAAACGGCCCTCCGACCTGCAGAGGCAGAAAGGTCATCTCGTCTAATGGGAACAAGCCCACTCACACTGAAGCAGCTATTTCCCATTAGAGAAACGGCCCTCTTACCTGCAGAGGCAGAAAGGTCCTCTCGTCTAATGGGAACTAGCCCACACACACTGAAGCAGCTATTTCAGATTAGAGAAACGGCCCTCCGACCTGCAGAGGCAGAAAGGTCCTCTCGTCTAATGGGAACTAGCCCACTTACACTGAAGCAGCTATTTCCCATTAGAGAAACGGCCCTCCGACCTGCAGAGGCAGAAAGGTCCTCTCGTCTAATGGGAACTAGCCAACTCACACTGAAGCAGCTGTTTCCCATTAGAGAAACGGCCCTCCGACCTGCAGAGGCAGAAAGGTCCTCTCGTCTAATGGGAACTAACCCACACACACTGAAGCAGCTATTTCCCATTAGAGAAACGGCCCTCCGACCTGCAGAGGCAGAAATGTCCTCTCGTCTAATGGGAACTAGCCCACTCACACTGAAGCAGCTATTTCCCATTAGAGAAACGGCCCTCCGACCTGCAGAGGTAGAAAGGTCCTCTCGTCTAATGGGAACACGCCCACTCACACTGAAGCAGCTATTTCCCATTAGAGAAACGGCCCTCCGACCTGCAGAGGCAGACAGGTCCTCTCGTCTAATGGGAACTAGCCCACTCACACTGAAGCAGATATTTCCCATTAGAGAAACAGCCCTCCGACTTGCAGAGGCAGAAAGGTCCTCTCATCTAATGGGAACTAGCCCTCCCACACTGAAGCAGCTATTTCCCATTAGAGAAACGGCCCTCCGACCTGGAAAGGCAGAAAGGTCCTCTCGTCTAATGGGAACTAGCCCACTCACACTGAAGCAGCTATTTCCCATTAGAGAAACGGCCCTCCGACTTGCTGAGGCAGAAATGTCCTCTCGTCGAATGGGAACTAGCCCACTCACACTGAAGCAGCTATTTCCCATTAGAGAAACGGCCCTCCGACTTGCAGAGGCAGAAAGTTACTCTCGTCGAATGGGAACTAGCCCACTCACACTGAAGCAGCTATTTCCCATTAGAGAAACTGCCCTCCGACCTGCAGAGGCAGAAAGGTCCTCTCGTCTAATGGGAACTAGCCCACACTCACTGAAGCATCTATTTCCCATTAGAGAAACTGCCCTCCGACCTGCAGAGGCAGAAAGGTCCTCTCGTCTAATGGGAACTAGCCCACTCACACTGAAGCAGCTCGTTCCCATTAGAGAAACGGCCCTCTGACCTGCAGAGGCAGAAAGGTCCTCTCGTCTAATGGGAACTAGCCCACTCACACTGAAGCAGCTATTTCCCATTAGAGAAACGGCCCTCCGACCTGCAGAGGCAGAAAGGTCCTCTCGTCTAATGGGAACTAGCCCACACACACTGAAGCAGCTATTTCCCATTAGAGAAACGGCCCTCCGACCTGCAGAGGCAGAAAGGTCCTCTCCTCTAATGGGAACTAGCCCACTCACACTGAAGCAGCTATTTCCCATTAGAGAAACGGCCCTCCGACCTGCAGAGGCAGAAAGGTCCTCTCGTCTAATGGGAACTAGCCCACTCACACTGAAGCAGCTATTTCCCATTAGAGAAACGGCCCTCCGACCTGCAGAGGCAGAAAGGTCCTCTCGTCTAATGGGAACTAGCCCACACACACTGAAGCAGCTATTTCCCATTAGAGAAACGGCCCTCCGACCTGCAGAGGCAGAAAGGTCCTCTCGTCTAATGGGAACTAGCCCACACACACTGAAGCAGCTATTTCCCATTAGAGAAACGACCCTCCGACCTGCAGAGGCAGAAAGGTCCTCTCGTCTAATGGGAACTAGCCAACTCACACTGAAGCAGCTATTTCCCATTAGAGAAACGGCCCTCCGACCTGCAGAGGCAGAAAGGTCCTCTCGTCTAATGGGAACTAACCCACACACACTGAAGCAGCTATTTCCCATTAGAGAAACGGCCCTCCGACCTGCAGAGGCAGAAATGTCCTCTCGTCTAATGGGAACTAGCCCACTCACTCTGAAGCAGCTATTTCCCATTAGAGAAACGGCCCTCCGACCTGCAGAGGTAGAAAGGTCCTCTCGTCTAATGGGAACACGCCCACTCACACTGAAGCAGCTATTTCCCATTAGAGAAACGGCCCTCCGACCTGCAGAGGCAGACAGGTCCTCTCGTCTAATGGGAACTAGCCCACTCACACTGAAGCAGCTATTTCCCATTAGAGAAACTGCCCTCCGACCTGCAGAGGCAGAAAGGTCCTCTCGTCTAATGGGAACTAGCCCACACTCACTGAAGCATCTATTTCCCATTAGAGAAACTGCCCTCCGACCTGCAGAGGCAGAAAGGTCCTCTCGTCTAATGGGAACTAGCCCACTCACAATGAAGCAGCTATTTCCCATTAGAGAAACGGCCCTCCGACCTGCATAGGCAGAAAGGTCCTCTCATCTAATTGGAACAAGCCCACTCACACTGAAGCAGCTATTTCCCATTAGAGAAACGGCCCTCCGACCTGGAAAGGCAGAAAGATCCTCTTGTATAATGGGAACTAGCCCACTCACACTGAAGCAGCTATTTCCCATTAGGGAAACGGCCCTCCGACTTGCAGAGGCAGAAAGGTCCTCTCGTCTAATGGGAATTAGCCCACTCACACTGAAGCAGCTATTTCCCATTAGAGAAACTGCCCTCCGACCTGCAGAGGCAGAAAGGTCCTCTCGTCACACACACTGAAGCAGCTATTTCCCATTAGAGAAACGGCCCTCCGACCTGCAGAGGCAGAAAGGTCCTCTCGTCTAATGGGAACTAGCCCACTCACACTGAAGCAGCTATTTCCCATTAGAGAATCGGCCCTCTGACCTAGAGGCAGAAAGGTCCTCTCGTCTAATGGGAACAAACGCACTCACACTGAAGCAGCTATTTCCCATTAGAGAAACGGCCCTCCGACCTGCAGAGGCAGAAAGGTTCTCTTGTCTAATTGAAACAAGCCCACCCACACTGAAGCAGCTATTTCCCATTAGAGAAACGGCCCTCCGACCTGCAGAGGCAGAAAGGTCCTCTCGTCTAATGGGAACTAGCCCACTTACACTGAAGCAGCTATTTCCCATTAGAGAAACGGCCCTCCGACCTGCAGAGGCAGAAAGGTCCTCTCGTCTAATGGGAACTAGCCAACTCACACTGAAGCAGCTGTTTCCCATTAGAGAAACGGCCCTCCGACCTGCAGAGGCAGAAAGGTCCTCTCGTCTAATGGGAACTAACCCACACACACTGAAGCAGCTATTTCCCATTAGAGAAACGGCCCTCCGACCTGCAGAGGCAGAAATGTCCTCTCGTCTAATGGGAACTAGCCCACTCACACTGAAGCAGCTATTTCCCATTAGAGAAACGGCCCTCCGACCTGCAGAGGTAGAAAGGTCCTCTCGTCTAATGGGAACACGCCCACTCACACTGAAGCAGCTATTTCCCATTAGAGAAACGGCCCTCCGACCTGCAGAGGCAGACAGGTCCTCTCGTCTAATGGGAACTAGCCCACTCACACTGAAGCAGATATTTCCCATTAGAGAAACAGCCCTCCGACTTGCAGAGGCAGAAAGGTCCTCTCATCTAATGGGAACTAGCCCTCCCACACTGAAGCAGCTATTTCCCATTAGAGAAACGGCCCTCCGACCTGGAAAGGCAGAAAGGTCCTCTCGTCTAATGGGAACTAGCCCACTCACACTGAAGCAGCTATTTCCCATTAGAGAAACGGCCCTCCGACTTGCTGAGGCAGAAATGTCCTCTCGTCGAATGGGAACTAGCCCACTCACACTGAAGCAGCTATTTCCCATTAGAGAAACGGCCCTCCGACTTGCAGAGGCAGAAAGTTACTCTCGTCGAATGGGAACTAGCCCACTCACACTGAAGCAGCTATTTCCCATTAGAGAAACTGCCCTCCGACCTGCAGAGGCAGAAAGGTCCTCTCGTCTAATGGGAACTAGCCCACACTCACTGAAGCATCTATTTCCCATTAGAGAAACTGCCCTCCGACCTGCAGAGGCAGAAAGGTCCTCTCGTCTAATGGGAACTAGCCCACTCACACTGAAGCAGCTCGTTCCCATTAGAGAAACGGCCCTCTGACCTGCAGAGGCAGAAAGGTCCTCTCGTCTAATGGGAACTAGCCCACTCACACTGAAGCAGCTATTTCCCATTAGAGAAACGGCCCTCCGACCTGCAGAGGCAGAAAGGTCCTCTCGTCTAATGGGAACTAGCCCACACACACTGAAGCAGCTATTTCCCATTAGAGAAACGGCCCTCCGACCTGCAGAGGCAGAAAGGTCCTCTCCTCTAATGGGAACTAGCCCACTCACACTGAAGCAGCTATTTCCCATTAGAGAAACGGCCCTCCGACCTGCAGAGGCAGAAAGGTCCTCTCGTCTAATGGGAACTAGCCCACTCACACTGAAGCAGCTATTTCCCATTAGAGAAACGGCCCTCCGACCTGCAGAGGCAGAAAGGTCCTCTCGTCTAATGGGAACTAGCCCACACACACTGAAGCAGCTATTTCCCATTAGAGAAACGGCCCTCCGACCTGCAGAGGCAGAAAGGTCCTCTCGTCTAATGGGAACTAGCCCACACACACTGAAGCAGCTATTTCCCATTAGAGAAACGACCCTCCGACCTGCAGAGGCAGAAAGGTCCTCTCGTCTAATGGGAACTAGCCAACTCACACTGAAGCAGCTATTTCCCATTAGAGAAACGGCCCTCCGACCTGCAGAGGCAGAAAGGTCCTCTCGTCTAATGGGAACTAACCCACACACACTGAAGCAGCTATTTCCCATTAGAGAAACGGCCCTCCGACCTGCAGAGGCAGAAATGTCCTCTCGTCTAATGGGAACTAGCCCACTCACTCTGAAGCAGCTATTTCCCATTAGAGAAACGGCCCTCCGACCTGCAGAGGTAGAAAGGTCCTCTCGTCTAATGGGAACACGCCCACTCACACTGAAGCAGCTATTTCCCATTAGAGAAACGGCCCTCCGACCTGCAGAGGCAGACAGGTCCTCTCGTCTAATGGGAACTAGCCCACTCACACTGAAGCAGCTATTTCCCATTAGAGAAACTGCCCTCCGACCTGCAGAGGCAGAAAGGTCCTCTCGTCTAATGGGAACTAGCCCACACTCACTGAAGCATCTATTTCCCATTAGAGAAACTGCCCTCCGACCTGCAGAGGCAGAAAGGTCCTCTCGTCTAATGGGAACTAGCCCACTCACAATGAAGCAGCTATTTCCCATTAGAGAAACGGCCCTCCGACCTGCATAGGCAGAAAGGTCCTCTCATCTAATTGGAACAAGCCCACTCACACTGAAGCAGCTATTTCCCATTAGAGAAACGGCCCTCCGACCTGGAAAGGCAGAAAGATCCTCTTGTATAATGGGAACTAGCCCACTCACACTGAAGCAGCTATTTCCCATTAGGGAAACGGCCCTCCGACTTGCAGAGGCAGAAAGGTCCTCTCGTCTAATGGGAATTAGCCCACTCACACTGAAGCAGCTATTTCCCATTAGAGAAACTGCCCTCCGACCTGCAGAGGCAGAAAGGTCCTCTCGTCACACACACTGAAGCAGCTATTTCCCATTAGAGAAACGGCCCTCCGACCTGCAGAGGCAGAAAGGTCCTCTCGTCTAATGGGAACTAGCCCACTCACACTGAAGCAGCTATTTCCCATTAGAGAATCGGCCCTCTGACCTAGAGGCAGAAAGGTCCTCTCGTCTAATGGGAACAAACGCACTCACACTGAAGCAGCTATTTCCCATTAGAGAAACGGCCCTCCGACCTGCAGAGGCAGAAAGGTTCTCTTGTCTAATTGAAACAAGCCCACCCACACTGAAGCAGCTATTTCCCATTAGAGAAACGGCCCTCCGACCTGCAGAGGCAGAAACGTCCTCTCGTCTAATGGGAACTAACCCACTCACACTGAAGCAGCTATTTCCCATTAGAGAAACGGCCCTCCGACCTGCAGAGGCAGAAAGGTCCTCTGGTCCTCTCGTCTAAGGGGAACTAGCCCACACTCACTGAAGCAGCTATTTCCCATTAGAGAAACGTCCCTCCAAACTGCAGAGGCAGAAAGGTCCTCTGATCTAATGGGAACAAGCCCACTGACACTGAAGCAGCTATTTTCCATTAGAGAAATGGCCCTGCGACCTGCAGAGGCAGAAAGGTCCTCTCGTCTAATGGGAACTAGCCCACACACACTGAAGCAGCTATTTCCCATTAGAGAAACGGCCCTCCGACCTGCAGAGGCAGAACGGTCCTCTCGTCTAATGGGAACTATCCCACACACACTGAAGCAGCTATTTCCCATTAGAGAAACGGCCCTCCGACCTGCAGAGGCAGAAAGGTCCTCTTGTCTAATGGGAACTAGCCCACTCACACTGAAGCAGCTATTTCCCATTAGAGAATCGGCCCTCCAACCTAGAGGCAGAAAGGTCCTCTCGTCTAATGGGAACAAGCCCACTCACACTGAAGCAGCTATTTCCCATTAGAGAAACGGCCCTCCGACCTGCAGAGGCAGAAAGGTCCTCTCGTCTAATGGGAACTAGCCCACTCACACTGAAGCAGCTATTTCCCATTAGAGAAACGGCCCTCTGACCTGCAGAGGCAGAAAGGTCCTCTCGTCTAATGGGAACTAGCCCACTCACACTGAAGCAGATTTTTCCCATTAGAGAAACGGCCCTCCGACCTGCAGAGGCAGAAAGGTCCTCTCGTCTAATGGGAACTAGCCCACACACACTGAAGCAGCTATTTCCCATTAGAGAAACGGCCCTCCGACCTGCAGAGGCAGAAAGGTCCTCTCGTCTAATGGGAACTAGCCCACTCACACTGAAGCAGCTATTTCCCATTAGAGAAACGGCCCTCCGACCTGCAGAGGCAGAAAGGTCCTCTCGTCTAATGGGAACTAGCCCACTCACACTGAAGCAGCTATTTCCCAGTAGAGAAACGGCCCTCCGACCTGCAGAGGCAGAAAGGTCCTCTCGTCTAATGGGAACTAGCCCTCTCACACTGAAGCAGCTATTTCCCATTAGAGAAACAGCCCTCTGACCTGGAAAGGCAGAAAGGTCCTCTCGTCTAATGGGAACTAGCCCATTCACACTGAAGCAGCTATTTCCCATTAGAGAAACGGCCCTCCGACCTGCAGAGGCAGAAAGGTCCTCTCGTCTAATGGGAACAAGCCCACTCACACTGAAGCAGCTATTTCCCATTAGAGAAACGGCCCTCCGACCTGCAGAGGCAGAAACGTCCTCTCGTCTAATGGGAACTAACCCACTCACACTGAAGCAGCTATTTCCCATTAGAGAAACGGCCCTCCGACCTGCAGAGGCAGAAAGGTCCTCTGGTCCTCTCGTCTAAGGGGAACTAGCCCACACTCACTGAAGCAGCTATTTCCCATTAGAGAAACGTCCCTCCAAACTGCAGAGGCAGAAAGGTCCTCTGGTCTAATGGGAACAAGCCCACTGACACTGAAGCAGCTATTTTCCATTAGAGAAATGGCCCTGCGACCTGCAGAGGCAGAAAGGTCCTCTCGTCTAATCGGAACTAGCCCACACACACTGAAGCAGCTATTTCCCATTAGAGAAACGGCCCTCCGACCTGCAGAGGCAGAACGGTCCTCTCGTCTAATGGGAACTATCCCACACACACTGAAGCAGCTATTTCCCATTAGAGAAACGGCCCTCCGACCTGCAGAGGCAGAAAGGTCCTCTTGTCTAATGGGAACTAGCCCACTCACACTGAAGCAGCTATTTCCCATTAGAGAATCGGCCCTCCAACCTAGAGGCAGAAAGGTCCTCTCGTCTAATGGGAACAAGCCCACTCACACTGAAGCAGCTATTTCCCATTAGAGAAACGGCCCTCCGACCTGCAGAGGCAGAAAGGTCCTCTCGTCTAATGGGAACTAGCCCACTCACACTAAAGCAGCTATTTCCCATTAGAGAAACGGCCCTCCGACCTGCAGAGGCAGAAAGGTCCTCTCGTCTAATGGGAACTAGCCCACTCACACTGAAGCAGATTTTTCCCATTAGAGAAACGGCCCTCCGACCTGCAGAGGCAGAAAGGTCCTCTCGTCTAATGGGAACTAGCCCACACACACTGAAGCAGCTATTTCCCATTAGAGAAACGGCCCTCCGACCTGCAGAGGCAGAAAGGTCCTCTCGTCTAATGGGAACTAGCCCACTCACACTGAAGCAGCTATTTCCCATTAGAGAAACGGCCCTCCGACCTGCAGAGGCAGAAAGGTCCTCTCGTCTAATGGGAACTAGCCCACTCACACTGAAGCAGCTATTTCCCAGTAGAGAAACGGCCCTCCGACCTGCAGAGGCAGAAAGGTCCTCTCGTCTAATGGGAACTAGCCCTCTCACACTGAAGCAGCTATTTCCCATTAGAGAAACAGCCCTCTGACCTGGAAAGGCAGAAAGGTCCTCTCGTCTAATGGGAACTAGCCCATTCACACTGAAGCAGCTATTTCCCATTAGAGAAACGGCCCTCCGACCTGCAGAGGCAGAAAGGTCCTCTCGTCTAATGGGAACAAGCCCACTCACACTGAAGCAGCTATTTCCCATTATAGAAACGGCCCTGTGACCTGCAGAGGCAGAAAGGTCCTCTCGTCTAATGGGAACTAGCCCACTTACACTGAAGCAGCTATTTCCCATTAGAGAAATGGCCCTCCGACCTGCAGACGCAGAAACGTCCTCTCGTCTAGTGGAAACTAGCCCTCCTACACTGAAGGAGCTATTTCCCATTAGAGAAACGTCCCTCCGACCTGCAGAGGGGCAGTAAGGTCCTCTCGTCTAATGGGAACTAGCCCATTTACACTGAAGCAGCTATTTCCCATTAGAGAAACGGCCCTCTGACCTCCACAGGCGAAAGGTCCTCTCGTCTATTGGGAACTAGCCCACTCACACTGAAGAAGCTATTTCCCATTAGAGAAACGGCCCTCTGATCTGCAGAGGGGCAATAAGGTCCTCTCGTCTAATGGGAACTAGCCCATTTACACTGAAGCAGCTATTTCCCATTAGAGAAACGGCCCTCTGACCTCCACAGGCGAAAGGTCCTCTCGTCTAATGGGAACTAGCCCACTCACACTGAAGCAGCTATTTCCCATTATAGAAATGGCCCTCCGAACTGGAAAGGCAGAAAGGTCCTCTCGTCTAATGGGAACTAGCCCACTCACACTGAAGCAGCTATTTCCCATTAGAGAAACGGCCCTGCGACCTGCAGAGGCAGAAAGGTCCTCTCGTCTAATGGGAACTAGCCCACACACACTGAAGCAGCTATTTCCCATTAGAGAAACGGCCCTCCGACCTGCAGAGGCAGAAAGGTCCTCTCGTATAATGGGAACTATCCCACACACACTGAAGCAGCTATTTCCCATTAGAAAAACGGCCCTCCGACCTGCAGAGGCAGAAAGGTCCTCTCGTCTAATAGGAACTAGCCCACTCACACTGAAGCAGCTATTTCCCATTAGAGAATCGGCCCTCCGACCTAGAGGCAGAAAGGTCCTCTCGTCTAATGGGAACAAGCCCACTCACACTGAAGCAGCTATTTCCCATTAGAGAAACGGCCCTCCGACCTGCAGAGGCAGAAAGGTCCTCTCGTCTAATGGGAACTAGCCCACTCACACTGAAGCAGCTATTTCCCATTAGAGAAACGGCCCCCTGACCTGCAGAGGCAGAAAGGTCCTCTCGTCTAATTGAAACAAGCCCACTCACACTGAAGCAGCTATTTCCCATTAGAGAAACGGCCCTCCGACCTGCAGAGGCAGAAACGTCCTCTCGTCTAATGGGAACTAGCCCACACTCACTGAAGCATCTATTTCCCATTAGAGAAACGGCCCTCCGACCTGCAGAGGCAGAAAGGTCCTCTCGTCTTATGGGAACTAGCCCACTCACACTGAAGCAGCTCTTTCCCATTAGAGAAACGGCCCTCTGACCTGCAGAGGCAGAAAGGTCCTCTCGTCTAATGGGAACTAGCCCACTCACACTGAAGCAGCTATTTCCCATTAGAGAAACGGCCCTCCGACCTGCAGAGGCAGAAAGGTCCTCTCGTCTAATGGGAACTAGCCCACACACACTGAAGCAGCTATTTCCCATTAGAGAAACGGCCCTCCGACCTGCAGAGGCAGAAAGGTCCTCTCGTCTAATGGGAACTAGCCCACTCACACTGAAGCAGCTATTTCCCATTAGAGAAACTGCCCTCCGACCTGCAGAGGCAGAAAGGTCCTCTCGTCTAATGGGAACTAGCCCACTCACACTGAAGCAGCTATTTCCCATTAGAGAAACGGCCCTCCGACCTGGAAAGGCAGAAAGGTCCTCTCGTCTAATGGGAACTAGCCCATTCACACTGAAGCAGCTATTTCCCATTAGAGAAACGGCCCTCTGACCTGCAGAGGCAGAAATGTCCTCTCGTCTAATGGGAACAAGCCCACTCACACTGAAGCAGCTATTTCCCATTATAGAAACGGCCCTCTGACCTGCAGAGGCAGAAAGGTCCTCTCATCTAATGGGAACTAGCCCACTTACACTGAAGCAACTATTTCCCATTAGAGAAATGGCCCTCTGACCTGCAGAGGCAGAAAGGTCCTCTCGTCTAGTGGAAACTAGCCCTCCTACACTGAAGGAGCTATTTCCCATTAGAGAAACGTCCCTCCGACCTGCAGAGGGGCAGTAAGGTCCTCTCGTCTAATGGGAACTAACCCATTTACACTGAAGCAGCTATTTCCCATTAGAGAAACGGCCCTCTGACCTCCACAGGCGAAAGGTCCTCTCGTCTATTGGGAACTAGCCCACTCACACTGAAGAAGCTATTTCCCATTAGAGAAACGGCCCTCCGACCTGCAGAGGGGCAGTAAGGTCCTCTCGCTAATGGGAACTAGCACATTTACACTGAAGCAGCTATTTCCCATTAGAGAAACGGCCCTCTGACCTCCACAGGCGAAAGGTCCTCTCGTCTAATGGGAACTAGCCCACTCACACTGAAGCAGCTATTTCCCATTATAGAAACGGCCCTCCGACCTGGAAAGGCAGAAAGGTCCTCTCGTCTAATGGGAACTAGCCCACTCACACTGAAGCAGCTATTTCCCATTAGAGAAACGGCCCTCTGACCTGCAGTGGCAAAAAGGTCCTCTCGTCTAATGGGAACTAGCCCACTCACACTGAAGCAGCTATTTCCCATTAGAGAAACGGCCCTCCGACCTGCAGAGGCAGAAAGGTCCTCTCGTCTAATGGGAACTAGCCCACTCACACTGAAGCAGCTATTTCCCATTAGAGAATCGACCCTCCGACCTGCAGAGGCAGAAAGGTCGTCTCGTCTAATGGGAACTAGCCCTCTCAAACTGAAGCAGCTATTTCCCATTAGAGAAACGGCCCTCCGACCTGGAAAGGCAGAAAGGTCGTCTCGTCTAATGGGAACTAGCCCACTCACACTGAAGCAGCTATTTCCCATTAGAGAAACGGCCCTCCGACCTGCAGAGGCAGAAAGGTCCTCTCGTCTAATGGGAACTAGCCCACTCACACTGAAGCAGCTATTTCCCATTAGAGAATCGGCCCTCCGACTTGCAGAGGCAGAAATGTCCTCTCGTCGAATGGGAACTAGCCCACTCACACTGAAGCAGCTATTTCCCATTAGAGAAATGGCCCTCCGACTTGCAGAGGCAGAAAGGTCCTCTCGTCGAATGGGAACTAGCCCACTCACACTGAAGCAGCTATTTCCATTAGAGAAACTGCCCTCCGACCTGCAGAGGCAGAAAGGTCCTCTTGTCTAATGGGAACTAGCCCACACTCACTGAAGCATCTATTTCCCATTAGAGAAACGGCCCTCCGACCTGCAGAGACAGAAAGGTCCTCTCGTTTTATGGGAACTAGCCCACTCACACTGAAGCAGCTCTTTCCCATTAGAGAAACGGCCCTCTGACCTGCAGAGGCAGAAAGGTCCTCTCGTCTAATGGGAACTAGCCCACTCACACTGAAGCAGCTATTTCCCAGTAGAGAAACGGCCCTCCGACCTGCAGAGGCAGAAAGGTCCTCTTGTCTAATGGGAACTGACCCACTCACACTGAAGCAGCTATTTCCCATTAGAGAAACGGCCTTCTGACCTGCAGAGGCAGAAAGGTCCTCTCGTCTAATGGGAACTAGCCCACTCACACTGAAGCAGCTATTTCCCAGTAGAGAAACGGCCCTCCGACCTGCAGAGGCAGAAAGGTCCTCTCGTCTAATGTGAACTAGCCCTCTCACACTGAAGCAGCTATTTCCCATTAGAGAAACGGCCCTCCGACCTGGAAAGGCAGAAAGGTCCTCTCGTCTAATGGGAACTAGCCCATTCACACTGAAGCAGCTATTTCCCATTAGAGAAACTGCCCTCTGACCTGCAGAGGCAGAAAGGTCCTCTCGTCTAATGGGAACAAGCCCACTCACACTGAAGCAGCTATTTCCCATTATAGAAACGGCCCTCTGACCTGCAGAGGCAGAAAGGTCCTCTCGTCTAATGGGAACTAGCCCACTTACACTGAAGCAGCTATTTCCCATTAGAGAAATGGCCCTCCGACCTGCAGAGGCAGAAAGGTCCTCTCGTCTAGTGGAAACTAGCCCTCCTACACTGAAGGAGCTATTTCCCATTAGAGAAACGTCCCTCCGACCTGCAGAGGGGCAGTAAGGTCCTCTCGTCTAATGGGAACTAACCCATTTACACTGAAGCAGCTATTTCCCATTAGAGAAACGGCCCTCTGACCTCCACAGGCGAAAGGTCCTCTCGTCTATTGGGAACTAGCCCACTCACACTGAAGAAGCTATTTCCCATTAGAGAAACGGCCCTCTGACCTGCAGAGGGGCAGTAAGGTCCTCTCGCTAATGGGAACTAGCACATTTACACTGAAGCAGCTATTTCCCATTAGAGAAACGGCCCTCTGACCTCCACAGGCGAAAGGTCCTCTCGTCTAATGGGAACTAGCCCACTCACACTGAAGCAGCTATTTCCCATTATAGAAACGGCCCTCCGACCTGGAAAGGCAGAAAGGTCCTCTCGTCTAATGGGAACTAGCCCACTCACACTGAAGCAGCTATTTCCCATTAGAGAAACGGCCCTCTGACATGCAGAGGCAGAAAGGTCCTCTCGTCTAATGGGAACTAGCCCACTCACACTGAAGAAGCTATTTCCCATTAGAGAAACGGCCCTCTGACATGCAGAGGCAGAAAGGTCCTCTCGTCTAATAGGAACTAGCCCACTCACACTGAAACAGCTATTTCCCATTAGAGAAACGGCCCTCCGACCTGCAGAGGCAGAAAGGTCCTCTCGTCTAATGGGAACTAGCCCACTCACACTGAAGCAGCTATTTCCCATTAGAGAATCGACCCTCCGACCTGCAGAGGCAGAAAGGTCGTCTCGTCTAATGGGAACTAGCCCTCTCAAACTGAAGCAGCTATTTCCCATTAGAGAAACGGCCCTCCGACCTGGAAAGGCAGAAAGGTCGTCTCGTCTAATGGGAACCTGCCCACTCACACTGAAGCAGCTATTTCCCATTAGAGAAACGGCCCTCCGACCTGCAGAGGCAGAAAGGTCCTCTCGTCTAATGGGAACTAGCCCACTTACACTGAAGCAGCTATTTCCCATTAGCGAAACGGCCCTCCGACCTGCAAAGGCAGAAAGGTCCTCTCGTCTAATGGGAACTAGCCCTCTCACACTGAAGCAGCTATTTCCCATTAGAGAAACGGCTCTCCGACCTGGAAAGGCAGAAAGGTCCTCTCGTCTAATGGGAACTAGCCCATTCACACTGAAGCAGCTATTTCCCATTAGAGAAACGGCCCTCCGACCTGCAGAGGCAGAAAGGTTCTCTCGTCTAATGGGAACAAGCCCACTCACACTGAAGCAGCTATTTCCCATTAGAGAAACGGCCCTCCGACCTGCAGAGGCAGAAAGGTCCTCTCGTCTGATGGGAACTAGCCCACTCACATTGAAGCAGCTATTTCCCATTAGAGAAACGGCCCTCCGACCTGCAGAGGCAGAAAGGTCCTCTAGTCTAATGGGAACTAGCCCACTCTCACTGAAGCAGCTATTTCCCATTAGAGAAACGGCCCTCCGACCTGCAGAGGCAGAAAGGTCCTCTCGTCTAATGGGAACTAGCCCACTCACACTGAAGCAGCTATTTCCCATTAGAGAAACGGCCCTCCGACCTGCAGATGCTGAAAGGTCCTCTCGTCTAATGGGAACTAGCCCACTCACACTGAAGCAGCTATTTCCCATTAGAGAAACGGCCCTCTGACTTTTCTGCCTCTCCAGGTCAGAGGGCCGTTTCTCTAATGGGAAATCGCTGCTTCAGTGTGAGTGGCCTAGTTCCCATTAGACGAGGGAACCGCTTGATCTCCTGTTGATCATCAACTTGTCCGGAATGTACTCTTTCTGATAATGTTCAAAGCAACACTTTATAGCCAACCCTCACAGTGCTGTAACAAACTCCTCAGTGGTCGCACAATATTTCTGTTGTCTGATGGCAAATTGATAACAAGCCAAAATTGTATTCCCCTTCACCTCGTAATGCTTGTCCATCTTGGCTATGATCAAACTGGTTGCCCATCTTGATGCATTCAGCTAGTTTTAAGAAATTGTTGTCCAGCCCGACCAGGACAAAGAAACAGTGCCTCTTTCTTTTTACTCAAATAATTAGAACCATATATTGCTAACATATACTTCTGGATTCTTTCTTTCGATTGAATAACCTAGGAATAACCCAGTGCCTGGTATATTTGCCATAATCTTTGAATTTGTTTCTGTTGCTTCCCTATTTTCGTGCTCTTCATATTTGTCACCTTGTTCACAAGGCCAAATGTCTGTAATCTCCCTTTTAAGGTGCAATAAAAGAAACCTCTCAGAGTAACAGCCAATTGTGCTACACCATGCTCCCTTCTTTATGTGTGCAAGTGTTTCTTTCAGTCGCTACAGTGCTTCTTTCGGTCGCTACAGTGCATGTGGGACGGGCACATCACGTAGCGCAGTGCCCGCAGTGAAGGCCTTCAGCTTGTTACATAGCTAAGTAACACACATGTCAAGCTCCTTATCATGTCTAAAATTGCCAGGTAACAACTTGCAACACCGGACGATGCGTGGTTGGATCACGTGTTCTGACGTCTGCATGCACGGGTATGCTGCTAGGGTGCTTCCTGTGTCCTCATAGGCTCACGCACAACCCAGATAATCCCCAATACATGCCTGGAGAGTCCCGTTGAGACACCATTCGACTGTGCAACTAACCCTGTACCTGTTCAGCCAGGGCAACCTCAATCAATGGCAAGTGCAAGCTCTTTGTCATTGCCACAACTCATCACCAGTTAAGGAAGTGAACCAGAACACAGCCAGTATGTGTGACTTAATTTCTTTTAAGTTCATCTTTATGCTGTAACAACTCTCTCTGTCCTCACCCTTACACCAACCACCATACAACTTGCCTTGCATTCTCTTCTAGTGTTCTCTGTTCACATTCCACACCCATAACATTCCCTCTGCTGACATTCCTAACACTGTAAGGAGTCCCCCTTTCTTCTAGAGGACTTTATTCCCATGGCCACTTTCCGTATTCTAATATTACTCAACTAGAGTTGTATTGCCAAGTGGGAATGGTTCAGTAGTGTCCGGTCAAAGGATCGAAAACAAAAGGATAGAATACAATAGGGTTGAGTCAATAGGACTGAAAACAAAAGGGTCGAATGCCTTTTTTTAAAAAGAAATTTATTTTTTGGGGTTCGTATAGGAAAAAAACTGGTTTTTATACCATAAACGGGGGTTTAAAATAAATAAATAAATAAATCGACCCTTTTGTTTTCGGTCCTATTGACTCGACCCTATTGCATTTCGATCCTTTTGATTCGATCCTATCACCTATAACCTGGTTCACTTAGTCCCCCTCTAGTGCACTATATGAGCAAGGGTTGACCCTCCTCGGATTGACGATGCATTGACCCTATTAGGCATGAAGATTTGTTTGCTCTCCTGGCCAGAAAGACCATTTGTCTGTCCTGGGCTTGAAGAAGTGCTGGCACTCATGGGCTTGAAGACAAAGATAGGCCCTTCCAGGGGCCAGAAACTGATGATGTGATGCATCGGCAGGGCCAGAAACCGAAGAGAGGCCCACTCAGCTTGGTGTTGTGAGTTAAAGCACAGTCAAGTTGGTCTACCCAGGGTACTGCACTCATCCTCGTCTTTCCAATACCCTTCTCTTCTTTTGATGGGCTAGTTATTAGGTTAAGATGTACAACCAGGCACCAGCTAGCATACTACTTAATGGACACAGGCCTTCTTCCACAGCATTTACCTTAATTTCAGTGTCCACCTTCTGCACTTCTTCCTTCCTCCACCTTCCTTTTCTTCCTCAGTACCTTTCCAAAAATGTTCCTCCATCAGTGGCCCTCATCTTCCTACACTGATTTTGTCTGTACCTTTTAAACTGTTCTCCAAGTAATTTCCTCCTTTCTCTTGTGTCTCACCTTGCATCTCTCCTTTCCCCCTAGTTTTCCCCTCTTCACGCTGCTCTTCCCTTTCCCTTCTTTTGACGCATCTTCACCTTCCTCTCCCATTCACCTCAAGTCTTACTCTCCTTCAACTCCCTTTGCCTTCCTTCTTCCTGTTTCACTCCGCTCTTTACTGCAACGCTTGTTTCCAAACTCCCATACTAGGCCTTCTACCAAAGCCTCCCTGTATAGTCCTGCCCCTTTTGATACTGGAAAAGGAAGGGTGTTAATTAATGTGCCCAACTCCTTGTGTATACTTGACAAAGTGATTGGCTCTTCTGAGTAACTCACCATCTTCAGATCCAGTGATTCGTATCAGTTATAAATTGTCAGCTGCCAACTTGAAGTCAACCAGCGCTGTCCTGGTAGCTGCCTGACCCCACCATGGTGCCTCCTGCAGGCAGCTGCACAATAACTCTTCCAACCTTGAACCTCCTCATCTGCCAACTTCATTGCATACCCAAGCTCAAGTAGGTCTTTTCCACAGTCCATCCTGCAGACTGTGTATTCAAATGTACTTTTAGTGGGATCAAAGACGACACCCACAGATCTTTTGGCCTTCTAATGCAGAGTTGTTAATTCTTCAAAACTCTACCAGGTCTTGAATTACAGACTGGTTCCTGGCAAAGGATTAAGTGGATAGGGTAGACACCTTGGGAATACCTTATATACTGGCTATTATCTTTCTGAAGGTACAGGCCCCCCCCCCTCCAGGGTCTCGTGGCTCTATTCCCATATGTTCACCTAGAAACACGGTCACAGTTCTCTCCTTTTTTTATGCTGTCACTCAGTTCCTTGTTGTACTCAATATGTAATTCTTTTCATTAACAGTTTCATATTTTCAGTCATTTATATTCCATGAAAGTATTTATATTTTTAAAGTAGGCCTTATTTTCATTTATTATATTACTCGAGTTATCAGTTCATGGTTCTTACATATTTATCATATTCCAGATTTATTATAACCATTTAATTGGACCAAAGTGTGAAATATCTTAGCCGTTGGCATAATTATGGATCTATGTGTTGAAATTGAACCTGAAGTAGTTGAATTTTTTCCAAATGTTTTGTATCTAATTTTTTAAAATGTCAGATTTTGGGGTAGGTCGCACCGCCACCACCCACTCCCTCCAACCCCTTACACAATCCAATATGGCCTGACCCCAACCCACCATCTACCATCAGTGGTATAAAAAATGTAAAGAAATTGAGGGGAGGGGGCAGAGGATTTCCAACCAGTTTGGGGGGAAGGGGTCGACCAAAATCCATAAACCTATAATTATACTGTTAAATGGTGTTATGGTCACTAATAGTCTTAATAGAAATCGGCCCCTAGGAAGGGGCAAATGTGCTTTTACTGGGGTATGAGGGTCACTAGACCACCAGGGATGGCTTGAGGGCGGTGGGGGAGGAGGGCGGTGATCGGAGCGTGATAATTATGATTTGTTTATGCTGTGCTGAACATAGGTAATTCATGTTTTTTGTTCTGTTTACAGGTTTCTTTACGCAAGGAGCTGCAACGTTATGCAAGTCGTTTTTTTATTCTACGGGATTGGGCAGTCTGGAGAGGTATTTCGGTGGGCTGGGACACAAATGCAGGGTCAGGCCACAAATTCCCACCATGCCAGCAAAACATTGGTGTTTCCCTGGGAGCTGCTGTCTCCCATGTGGGTTGATTGTCCGCAAGCCCAGGCTGCACCTCTGGCTGTGCTGTGTTACAGATTTCACCCCTGGGGAAGAATGGGGACCCTTCGCCTCTGAGGAGGAATGGAGACCCTGCTAGGGCTCCCCAGAACTGCAGCTGGACTTGGGGACGGTCAAGCCACATGGAGACAGCCACCCAAGAGCAGGGGCATCACTGCCACCTTCCTGGAGCTCTGGCTGGCCTGCATTACAGCTTCTCCCTCTGGCAAGGGACAGGGACCCTGCCAGGGCTCCCTGGGACAGCCGCTGTGCTTGAGGAAGGTAGACCCATATGGGAAACGAATGCCCAAGGCCAGGGCCAGCACCCCCAACTGTGCTGGAGCTCTGGCTGGGTTACGTTGCAGCTTCACCCTCTGGGAAGGACGTGGACCCTGCCGAGGCTCCCTGGAACCGTTGCTGGGTTTGTGGACAGTCAAACCGTACAAGGGACAGCCACCCAACGCCAGGTACAGCACCCCTGACCATCCTGGAGCTCTGGGCTGACCTGCATTATACAATTTCTCTCCATGAGGGGGACCCTGCCGGGCCCCCTTTGGCTGCCACTGCACTTGGGGATGGTGGACTCACATGGGAGACAGATGCCGAAGGCCGGGGACATCACCTCCAGCCGTCCTTGAGTTTTGGCTGGGCTACGTTACAGCTTTTCCCTTCGTGGAGGTATTGGCACACTGCCGGGGCTCCCTGGTGGGGGAAAGCTGTAACAGAGGCCAGCTAGAGCTCCAAGATGGTTGGAGGTGATGTCCCCGGCCTTGGACGGCTGTCTCCCATGTGGGTTGACCGTCCCACAGCCCAGCAGCAGTTCCAGGAAGCCACAGAAGGGTCCCACTCCCTCAGGGAAGGGGACCCTGTCAGGGCTCCCTGGGACAGCCGCTGCACTTGGAGATGGTCACTCCATATGGGAGACAGCTGCCCAAGGCCAGGAACAAACTATCCTGGAGCTCTGGCTGGCCTGTGTTACAGCTTCTTCCTCTGGGAAAGGTTGGGGACCCTGCCGGGGCTCCTTCAGAGTTCTGCTGCACTTGGGGATGGTGGACCCACATGGTAGAGTCATCCAAGGCTGGGGACAATACCCCCGACCATCCTGGAGCTCTGGCTAGGCAGCATTACACAATTTCCCCTCAGGGAACGGATGGAGACCCTGCTGGTGCTCCTTTGGACTGCCGTTGGACTTGGGGATGGTTAACACTTTTTCTGTTTCACCCAGGTAGGTACAGCCACACATGAGGTACTGTTTTCATCCAGACACCTGTGGGAAGGTAGGCCATGTGTTGTTGGCGGTATGTTTCAGTAGTTTCTAGGTTGGAAATGTCTGAAAATTATGTTTATTTTCCCTAAATTTCAGACTTTGCTGGGCTTTTGGGTAATACATTCTAGGGCAATTTGCGCATGTCAGACCTCTGTGGGTTCCTATGGGAGTCTGCTCTCCTGAAACACTTGGGTTACCAGTGGTTTAGCCTTTTCCATTTGCACCCAGGTGCACCGACACATGAGGTACAGTTTTCATCAGGACACGTTTGGGAATGTGGGATGGTAGGACATTTGTTGTTTTCACTTGGTTTAACATTTTCATACATTTGCTACTGCACTTTGTTACACAACCGTTTAATTTCCCAAATGTGAACTACATGTAGTTGTTGATTTAGGCACTGTATGCTTTTGTAACCTGCTCAAGTCAGCTACCCTTCAAAAGGTCTGCCTGTGCTCTTTCAAAAATTGTATGCTAGCCATTCCTCACATTTATTTTCCTTATTTACACATGCTAAGTATGTCTGTTTAGGCCGTCAGCATAACATTCCTGTGTACCATGGCTCCATTTTTGGCTTGTGGTATATGCGATTTCCTAACTGGAAAAGTCAGGGGAACGTAGCGGGGCATTGCTTTTCTCAATATTCACAGAAGCCATTACCTTACAGGTCCATCCATGTCCAGCACATACCTTTTTTAACTGTCATTTTTCAAATCTTTCACCAAACTATGGGCATTTTCCCTACATAGATGTTGCCTGACCTGCGCAAATCACCCTTCCTAAACGTGCAATTTTGTCACTTTTCAGAAATGTATGCCTTGGTCTTCCCTTTCAGCTTTCCAACCCTCCTCTTCCATTCCGTCCACGCATGGACTATTAGGGGAAAAAAAGGGATAAACTCGCATAGCTCTCACAAAATTGATGGTAACCTTATTTTTTTGGTTTCCACTCAACCTGTTCTTGAACGCCTGGAAAATGGCAAATTCAGCACAGCAAACCAATTGTTCCTAGCTCTTGGAAGGACACAACCACAGGCTTCTTTGTACATCATTTTATTGGCATTTTCTGAAAAACACGAAATGTGCTCCCTTTTCGGCTATTTTCTCTCACTCCCCTCCCCCATACGGCAAACTAGGATTCCTAGGTGGCGTTATGATCACCTACATGTGGGAAGAAAGGGGGCCAAATTTGAGCGAGATATCACATGTAAATAAAAGTTACAAGGGATTGAATGGCGACATACCGAAACCACCAAGAAAGGGCTTGGCGCGCGGGGGGGGGGGGGCATTGACAGTTAAGGGGTTAAAAACAAATAACACATTAGCTTAAAGAAATAGACAATTGGGTAATTGAAGTGTTTTTATCATGACAAGTGCTTACACTGTAAAGCAACAAATAATATATATACATGTGTAAACCAAAGATCAAATTGGTGGAGCCATATGGAGTGAACCTGCTTTACCTGGGGGATTGGAAGAAAAAGAAGCCTAATAGAGAAACATTTATGGAAAAACCTTTCTCATAACTGCACATGAATCGCTGCAAGAACTGGATAACAGAAAAAGAAAACTTTATTATTTCAAATGTTCACAATCTTTTGTCACAATATTTCCTGTAAGGGCTCAACAGATATCACGACTTCACACTTTCAGCAGGGGCACGCTGATACACAGTGCCAGAGGTTTGTAAGGCAATTATAGATCTAAACATTATTTGCTTTTCATAATGGTGTTGTAGTGTGAACAAGTACAAGTAAACTATAGACAACTAAAGGTCTCAGAACATTTCCAAGTTAAAAATGTCACTCGAAATATGGATTTATAGGACAGTGAGTTAAAATAACATGAAAAGCAACTCACACTGCCTAAAATAAAAAATTCGATTAGAGTGGAAGGAACTCGGAAACACGACACATTTCTCAAGCGCACCTGGCACTTTTTGAATCCGTTATACTCTTTGCACTTTAGTCAGGCATTTCCAATAGTTACGATTTGCCTTGAAGTAATATGGTTCTGCTTTCACTTTATGACGCATTTTGCACACAGCACTTTTATATGGATGTATAATGGATTTATATGTACAAGGCAGTTTTGTCAGTATTTATTATCAGGCATTTACCAAGCGGAGTGGCCGAGCAGGAATGTACAAACAGAATTTAGCCTGTAGATATTCTGCCCCAGTTCCATAAAAGGCATGATGAACTAGACGTTAGCCCTTGACCTGAATGGGCTTGGCCATGGGTAGCCAATGAAGATGGTGCACACATGGAATAATGTGAGCACAACTAGGTATGTACGTGGCTACTCTGGCTGCAGAGTTCTACAGGACCTGAAGGTGCCATAGGAAGTATCCAGTTTGTGCCAGAAATAGGGTGTTGCAGTGGTCCATAGAGGACATAACAAGTAAGGACACCACAGGGGCACGTAACTGGGAAAGGAGTAAACAAAGAACCTTACTATGGGGTTTTCATTTGAAGATGGCCCCTTTGACATACTGGACTTAGCTTTTCTATCTGCGGAATCTCAGATAACATATTTACCCCTAAAGATGGCCAAACGAGGGGGTCCAAAAGGCAGTAGAGGAAGGAGGGCCCACCACCAACACCTCATTTTCTCCCCCTGAACCAGCTATTACACATCCATGCACCCACAGCTTCGAGACATGACCTAAATCTGGTCACTGTCTCGACAAGAGAGATCTAAACAGACCAGGATCTGTGTCATCTGTTAAGAATAACAGTGGAAGCCGTGAGAGCAGATAAGCTTGGTAAGAGGTTACATGTACATGTTAAACAAACCTGGAAGATGGAGGAAACCAGAGGAACTCCATGTCTCAAGGCAGACGGTACAGAGTGAAAAGGGGGGATGGAAATTGACTGTTCGGTTAGAGAGAAACAAAGAAAACCAGTAAAGAACGGCACCAGAAAGGCTGGCCCAGACGAGCAAGGGGGCATGGTCAACAGTATCAACAGTATCAAAGGCGGCAGACAGGTCAAGTAATAAGCACCGACGCAACCAAGCCACATCATCAACGTTGGAGACCAGCACCCCCTCGGTGCCACATCCTGGACGAAAATGGATTGAGAAGTGTGGAAGAAAGATTACTCAAGAAAGGGCAGACGAAGGCTTCAAAAAGCTTCATAAGAAGATTCCAAAATGGCTCCTGTGACCACCCCACCATGAGGAGCGCACTCCTCCCCGGCCACCTGAAAAAGAAGCAATAAGCGGCGTTAAAAGACCCCAGGGCAGCAAGAGCAAAGGGGACGACCCGTGAAGCGAGCGGTCCCCAAGAAAACTCCAACTGGAGCGTTTGGGGGCAGAGTGAGTGGACCTGATGCCTGTCTGGGGACTGACAATCGAACCGGAGGAGATCAGAGAACCCACGCGGGTGGTGCATCTAGTAAACTACAGGCTAGCATAACAGAATGGCATTAGCAGATACATGGCATGAACTAAAAGGGGACTCCAAGGGGTATACTTACTACTCACATGTGCACCGAACATTCTCAAGAATTGATTACATATTGGTTTCGGAGACACTGCTTTGCCAAGTACGGATCATAGAAAGGGAAACCATAGCCCTGCCCGACCACACTCCCCTGCAGCTAGAAATCCAATGGGAGGGGGGGCCTCTGGAAGTGGCGGTTCCCCTGACATTTGCTGATGCAGTAATTTGCGACGAGATAAGGCAACCATGCGGGGGATGCTCATAGCAAAGCAGGCATCTCGAGCCAAACAGGAGAAGGCCCTCCAGGTGGACCAAGGACAGGGGGTTAATGGAGACAGATAGCAGGGTAATGATCAGGAGGGAGTATAGGCATATCAAAGGGCAAATCAATATCCTTCTAGCTAAACAAGCAGTAAAATCGCTCCTATTCTTGAGGCAGAAGTATTACCTCCAGGCAAACAAGACAGGCCGGCTCTTATCCAGGTAGGTTAAGCAAAAGGAGGCGGCAGGTACAACACGCCACATTCAGATGGTGGAGGGACAGGAAACCACACGTACAGAAGAGATCCTGCAAGCGTTCACAGAGTTCTATACGAGCCTCTACTCTACAGAGGCACCAGAGAGTGACCTCCAAAAGGCCTTCTTAATATCTTGCTGGCTAAAAAGATTAGAACAGAGCCAGCGTGATGTTTTAGAAGGGACGATTACGTAAGACGAGGTGCGTGCGGGGATCCAATCGCTACAACCAAATAAACCCCCAGGCCCAGACAGGTACCCCGCCACATTCTCTAAAGCATTCCATTCCACATTAGTCTCGTTAATGACATCCCTGTTCAACTCCTTCTCCGATACGGGCTGCATCTCCCAGTCCATGGAGGCGGCCAAGGTAATCCTCTTCCCTAAGCCAAACAAGAAACAAACCCTCTGTAGCTCCTACCGCCCTACTGCCCTAATAAACCTCGATGACAAAATCTTTACAAAAAATTCTAACATCTAGAATGGATAAAGTACTCACCGACCTGATCCACCCGGATCAAGCAGGCTTTGTCAAGGGGAGACAAACGTTTGACAACATTAGGCGAATATCCCACCGGATAGAGAAGTCAAACAGGGCAGTCCGGAGGGCAGGGGGTGTTAGCACTAGACGCAGAGAAGGCATGCGACTGAGTGAAACGGTCATTCTTGTTTGCTTCCATGGTGGTTATGGGTTTGGCCCGGGCCTTCTCCACCTGGTCAAAGTCAACTATGGAGCACCACTTGTCAGGCTAGCCATCAATGGGCATGTCTCCCAGGCGATAAGGATCACTAGAGGTACTAAGCAGGGCTGCCCATGTCACCATTCCTGTACGCAAACCTTCCCAAACCATTCCTAGCTAGAATTAGACAGGAGAGGGGAATAAAAGGGATTACATTCGGTGGGGAAGACCATAAGGCAATGGCCTTTGCCGACGACCTCCTAGTCGTGCTAACAGACATGGACACTTCCCTCCGGGGGTTAACAGCACTCCTAGGGAATTTGACAGAGTGGCAGACCTGAAGACCAACAACCAAAAACGACAGTAGATTAATGAAAACATTATTGGCTAATGCTTTCACTTTAGTTCGTCTTGCGCTGGTCCAAGAATGCCACCTCTAGCGGCACAATACGAATGCCCCCGGCCGTCCCTCTTAATCACGGCCCCAGTTCAGAAAAACAACAAAATAGAACCAATGTCCTAGTCCATTATTCCTAGCTTAAGTATTAAGGCGACTAGTCTGCTTTGAACACTTTACTTTTTTCAAAGTAAACGCTTCAAACCCCCAGGACACTCAGTCAAGAGCATCAAGGAGGCGCCAAGAGGCAGGGGCTGGGGCAGGCAGTGGTAGCTCGCCTCGAGGCGGACCGCCAACTCAATCCCAAGATCCAACTACAAGCTTTTTAACTGCAGCATCTTTAATATATGCTATTGGAGCTGGAATTACCACGGCTGCTGGCACCAGACTTGCCCTACAATGGGTACTCAAAGGATTTAAAGTGTACTCATTCCAATTACAGTGCCTCAAAAGAGTCCTGTATTGTTCTTTTTCATCACTACCTCCCGGAGTCGGGATTGGGTAATTTGGGCGCCTGCTGCATTCCTTGATGTGGTAGCCGTTTCTCAGGCACCCTCTCCAGAATCCGATTCCCCATTACCCGTGGTCACCATGGTAGGCACAGAAAGTACCATCGAAAGTTGATAGGGCAGACATCTGAATGCATTGTCGCGGTCACATGGATGTGCGATCGGCCTGAGGTTATCTAGAGTCAACAAAGCGGCCGGGCAAGCCCAGATTGGTCTTGGTCTGATAAATGCACGCATCCCGCGAGGTCCGTGTTCGTCGGCATGTATTAGCTCTAGAATTACCACAGTTATCCAAGTAACAGATGGAGAGATCAATGGAACCATAACTGACTTAATGAGCCATTTGCAGTTTCACTGTACCAGTCGTTTGTACTTACACGTGCATGGCTTAATCTTTGAGACACGCATATGCTACTGGCAGGATCAATGAGGTAGCCGCACCTGCTGGAGGGTGGCAACGGAGGGAGCCGCGCGACTGCCTCAGAGCCAACCTTTGCGCCCTCTGGAGATGTTTGCAGGACTCGAGCGCCAAAGAGCATCCCTAGACGTGTGCAGGTCAGGTGGACAGGTTGGTCATGCGGGCGCCGGCGGCCGGGCCTGCTCCGCCATGCCACAGGGTGGGTGGGAGGGAGAGGCCAGGAACAACATGAACCGGTAGGGGAGTTTGCCAGCACGCTGCCACTGGTGTTGCGACAGAGGGGGTCAGCAGCCAACGTGTGTTCCGAACTGCTGGGGAAACGTGCTTGGTGGAGGAGGGGCCGCGTTGGTGCTTGCGAGGGGATCCCGTCTGATCTGACCACTGAAGAGTTGCCGGGCTGCTCGGCCTTCGCTCTAGAGCCGCCCACACGAGGGGGCCCTCCCCGAGGGAAGCACACCCTTGACACGGTCCCAAGGCAGGTGGAAGCAAATTGCTTGAAACAGCTGAGGCTGGCCAAGCAGTCCAACCCTAGACAGACCAAGTGCACCAAATCGATCCCATGGAGTGCTCGGAAGAGCACCCCAGCAGGCCAGTCTCTGCTGGTGCATTTGCATGGGGCACAACCCCCGGCTGGCCCAGGGTTTCACCATGGAGCCCGGGTTGGGCAGCGAGAACCAAGAGAAGTGCAGACAGGTCCCTCTCACCCAGTCTATAGTAATCCGGAGGAAGGTGACTAAGTTTTGTCATCTGTGTACCTAGAGTGACAGAGTGGGACCTCTCGGCAAAAGCGTTGGGCTCCTTATAGACCCAACTGGAGACAAATTTCAAACTGACGCCCATCGGGACTTCGAGAGCAGCCCAGCCGTCTGGTCCTTGCAGACATTCCTCTGGCCAATGACCAGATGGCCGGGCTCGGAGAGCGGCTATCTAGTAGGTCAATGCATTCCAATGGGACTGGACGGGAAGGGCCTTTGGCCCCCCCACCTGACAAAGGACAGGGAACCGGCAGGTGCCCAAAGGCATAGGCCAGCATCAATCGTCATCCTCGAGCTCTGGCCAGGCCACCTTAGAGTTTTTCTCCCCCACCCCTCCACGTAAGAGGTTTTTGATCCACCTTGGAGCTTATCCCTCTGGGGAGGGACAGTTGACCCACATGTGAGACAGGTACCCAAGGCTGGGTGCTTGAGGGGACCAGCACCCCCCAGCCAGCCTGGAGCTTTAGCAGGGCCCCTTTAGAGCTTCTCCATCCAGGGCTCCCCACGACTGCCGCAAGGCTTGGGGACTCGACCCACACGCACAAGGCTGGCATCCAAGGCCAGTGGGGGCAGCAGCCCCGGCCACCCTGGAGCTCTGGCCCGGGCTGCCTTAGAGCTTCTCCCGCCACATTAGAGCTTTAGCCTCCGGAGAGGGACAGGGCTCCCCACGATCACCACTGGGCTTGGGGACAGTCAACCCAGATGTGAGACAGGCGCCCAAGGCCAGGACCCCCCACCCCTCGCCAGCCACCCTGGAGCTTTAGCAGGGCCCCTTTAGAGCTTTTCCCTGTGGGGAGCGGTGGGAACCCCACCAGGGCTCCCTGCGACTACCATTCGGATTGGGGGCTTTCGCCCTGGAGCTCTGGCCGGGTCCCCCCTCAGGGCTTCTCCCACCACATTAGAGCCTTTCCCTCCAGGACTAACCCACAAACACTGTGGAACTCAGGACTGGCCACTGCGAGCGCATTTACCCCCACGCGGAGGAAAAGGACCCACTCAGGGCACGGCTTGTCACACACAGCTCGTCTTGGACCTGATCACACATGGTTGATACTTGCCCGAGGACCGGGTGCAACCCACAAACGTCATTGAACTAAAGCCGGTAATTGCATCACGGCCGCCCTGAAGGCTGCAGGGTGGCACTTCCATGCCAACCGTAGACAAATGCAGGAGTCAGCCGTAGCAACCACAACTCGGGCCATCTGGGTCTACTCCCTGGGCCAGATGGCCCGGCAGCCGTGCCTGCCCCCACCGTCCAGGGGCACAGGCTTAAGGTACCACCCTCCGTGCTCTGGGGTGGGTGCTTAAGCTGCTGCCTCTCTTTCCCGACCTGGGCTTAAGGCACCACCACCGCGCACTCAGGCCGGGGAGACACTTCTACGCCAACTATTAAGCCTACTGAACCCGACCGGAGACAAATGCAGGAGTCAGCCGCAACTCGGCCCATCTGGTCCCCCCGCCACAAGCTGGGCCATCTGGGCCTACTACCAGGCCAGTTGGCCCAGTGGCTGGCCGGGCCTGCCCCGACCCCACCATCCAGGGGTACAGGCTTTAGGTACCACCCCCGCTCCTTAAACCGGGGTGCGGTTCATCCCGCAGCGCCAGTTCTGCTTACCAAAAGTTGCCCACTGAGCACTTTCATAGAATACCCGGCTCCACGCCAGCGAGCCGGGCTTCATACCCATTTAAAGTTTGAGAGTAGGTTGAGATAATTTTGGCCCCAAGACCTCTAATCATTCGCTTTGCTAGATAAAACTGGGGTTTCCGTGCGCCAGCTATCCTGAGGGGAAACTTCGGAGAGAACCAGCTACTATATCGTTCGATTAGTCTTTTGCCCCTATACCCAGGTCGGATGACCAATTTACACATCAGGACTGCTACAGAACTCCTCCAGGCCGAGTTCACCATCTTTCGGGTCCTATCACACATGCTCATGCATCATCTCTCTGACAGAGCAGGCGAGACTGGTCGGTGCAGGGCCCACCGCGACAGCATACTTGCCAACCCTACCGATTTAGGCGGTAGGATACCGCTTTTTAAGCAGTCCTACCGCCTACCGATTTTTTGACATGAAATACCGATTTTTTTTTGTAAAAAAAAAAAAAAAAAAAAAAAAAAATTTTTTTTTACATTTTTTTTTTTTGACCACGCCAGCTCGGGGAGTCTTTCAAGGGCTCCCCCGAGCTGGCGCACCGGGAGAATGCCCGGCATGCAGGCTTTTAATGTCAAAGGCACCCACGGCGGTGGGCTAAAAGCGCCCTTCCGCCGCGGGTGCCTTTGACAAAAGGCGCCATTAGCCCCCCACCACGCCAACTCGGGGAGTCTTTCAAGGACTTCCCCGAGCTGGCGTAGCGGGAGAAGGCGCAGCATGCAGGCTTTTAATGTCAAAGGCACCCACGGCGGTGGGCTAAAAGCGCCCTTCCGCCGCGGGTGCCTTTGGCAAAAGGCGCCATTAGCCCCCCACCACGCCAACTCGGGGAGTCTTTCAAGGACTTCCCCGAGCTGGTGTAGCGGGAGAAGGCGCGGCATGCAGGCTGTTAACGTCAAAGGCACCCACGGCGGTGGGCTAAAAGCACCCTTCCGCCGCGGGTGCCTTTGGCAAAAGGCGCCATTAGCCCCCCACCACGCCAACTCGGGGAGTTTTTCAAGGACTTCCCCGAGCTGGCGTAGCGGGAGAAGGCGCAGCATGCAGGCTTTTAATGTCAAAGACACCCACGGCGGTGGGCTAAAAGCGCCCCTCCACCGCGGGTGCCTTTTGGTCAAAGGCGCCATTAGCCCCCC
Organism: Ambystoma mexicanum; assembly: GCF_040938575.1. Lineage (NCBI taxonomy): Eukaryota > Metazoa > Chordata > Amphibia > Caudata > Ambystomatidae > Ambystoma > Ambystoma mexicanum. Next base: position 393,863,052 of record NC_090921.1, on the reverse strand, counting down.
ACCACGCCAGCTCGGGGGAGTCTTTCAAGGACTTCCCCGAGCTGGCGTAGCGGGAGAAGGCGCAGCATGCAGGCTTTTAATGTCAAAGGCACCCACGGCGGTGGGCTAAAAGCGCCCCTCCACCGCGGGTGCCTTTTGGTCAAAGGCGCCATTAGCCCCCCACCACGCCAGCTCGGGGGAGTCTTTCAAGGACTTCCCCGAGCTGGCGTAGCGGGAGAAGGCGCAGCATGCAGGCCTTTGATGTAAAAGGCGTCCACGGCGGTGGGCTAAAGGCGCCCCTCCGCCGCGAGTGCCTTTCACAAAAGGCGCCATTAGCCCCCCCACCACGTCAACTCTGGTGAGTCTTTCAAGGGCTCCCCCGAGCTGGCGTGATGGCAGAAGGCGTGGCAGGCGCCTCATTGTCATTGAATGCACCCGCGGCGGCGGGCTCATTCAATGACAATGGGCTGCTGACGCGCCCTATTCCTATCATTACCTCCTCGACTGACTATTTTTGAAACTTTAAGATTCCTACAGATTTTTGGTCACAGAATGTTGGCATGTATGCGACAGTATGCCACTGCAATCGGCGAGCACCAGCCCTCAACATCATTACATCACAGGGTTTCATTCGGCCCTCTGACTCGGGCATGTGTTATACTCCTTGGTCAGTGTTTCCAGACAGGTCGGGTGGTTAACCGACATAGCCTCAGACCCCTGGCGCCTTTTGTGGGCCTCCCCGCCCAGCAGCACGACGTGGGCAGTCCATCACAGTCACATCAGGAGCCCCATCTTCCGTCACCACTAGCGACCCCCAAGAGGGGCCAGGACGGTTGCCGGATAAGGGGACGGTGGCGGTCTATCCCCCTCAGCCCTGTGGACACAGCAAAACTGTCAGGGGGCTGTAACACTCTCTGCTGGAGCAGAGAGCCACCTGCCCCCTGGGGCCTTCCCAGCCGGTCGTGGTCCACCGCTACAGAGGAAATGCGCCCTGCTGGGGCTGGATGTGCCTGGGTCGCAGACCCGCAAGGGCCTCCACCGTTCCAGGTGACCAACCTGCCTGCCGTGTTGGGGTCTGTGCAGTCCTCCCACAGGATTCACCAGTTTACCGCTCAACCGTTTCACGCCCTCTTGAACTCTCTTGAAACTTCTTTTCAACTTTCCTTTACGGTACTTGTTGGCCACCAGTCTCGCGCCCGTATTTAGCCTTAGACAGAGTTTACCACACGCTTTGGGCTGCATTCCCAAGCAACCTGACTCCAAGAAGACCTGATCCCGGTGTGCAAGAGGCCGCTATCGGCCTAACACCATCCGCGTGGTGAGACTCGATCAGAAGGACTTGAGCCCCCTGAGCGATGCCGGGGAGTCGGTCTTTTATACGCCACATTTCCCACGCCTGATGCTGAATGGGGTTTCAGTGCTGGGATTTTCCCTTTTCACTGGCCGTTACTGAGGGAATCCTAGTTAGTTTCTTTTCCTCTGCTTAGTAATATGCTTAAATTCAGCAGGTCACCACGTCTGATCTGAGGCCGTGGTCAGGGAGCACAAAGCTCAGGGCAGCTGGCCTCGGGCCCGTACGGAGGGGTTGCCCCCGCCCTGTGCCTCCGGCACAGGCGAGTGTGCTCTGTCCCAATCTGCGACCGAAGCCCACATGGTCACGAGGTCCGCGCTCCATGGTCATCCTGTGCCGGCAGCCGTGGGACACCAGAGACACCAAAGACGGCTGTGCGACCAGGTGCCCCGGGGTAGGCTGAAGGTGCGCCTGGCTTTTTTAAAGCTTTCTGCCGCCGCCGCCACCACATCCGGCCCTCCCGAAACCAGCATGAGGCGGGGAAACTGGGGAGGCCAGGACACATCGGCAATGAGCTTGCGCGCCAGATCCAAGGATCCGGCGACGGTGCTGATCGGGGTCTGACCTTAGGGGGATGAATGGAATGGGGTCCCTGCGACAGCCCCAGCCATGCCCGTGGGAGGGAACCCCGGGGCGATTGATGTACAAGCGACTCTCAGACAGGCGTAGCCCCGGGAAAAACCCAGGGCCACATGGTGCGTTCAACGTGTTGATCAATGTGTCCTGCAATTCACACTAATTCTTGCAGCTAGCTGTGTTCTTCATCGACGAACAAGTCCAGTGATCCACCGCCAAGAGTCACAGATACATTTTTTTTGTTCCAGACATCAGCCTGACCCTGTCGGTGCTGGAAAATTCGGGGGAGGTAGCACGCCTCTGGCAGGACAGCCCAGCGCCCTGTCTAGCTCGGCCGAAACCATTGTGGTCTCAAAAAAAAAATCCAGGTGCTCAGCCTGGGAAGCCTGACCGCCACCTGCAGCAGCACAGCGCTTCCCAGGGGGATGGAGGTAGGCCGTTCCGCCACCTGCCCACCCGGCCCGATCCACCCATCCTTCCCCGACCCCTTCCGCTTCCTTTTGGGGGGGGGGCTGGGAGACGGACAGCGAGGCGGGCCAGAGACAGCACAGACAGGGGGTCCACTCGGGGCTTCCCTGCTGACCGGGGTGTGCCCACCAATGTTCACCCGCTGGCAGGTCAGAGAGAGAAGTGCGTGCCCCCGGCCAGCGCAGAGGCGGGCTCAGTGAGGAGAGGGGGCTGCGCAGAGCTCCCTTTCCGGTGCGTGGTTGGGGACATCCCCGGCAGGTTAACCCAAACCTACCAGGCATCCCCAGCCATCTGCTGGGTCGCTGACCCCTCTCCGGTGGAAGGGAATGCCCGCTCCCTGGCGCCTGGTTGATCACACGCACCGGACTGCTCTGCGAGAGGTGCCACAGGCTGTGGTTTGCACGTCTGGGATGCAACCGAGGTCGGGCCCACGGCTCTCCCTCCCGCTGCTCCACTGTTAATGATCCTTCATGCCCCCACCCACAAGCAGATACCATTCACACTCAAATGCCCCATTTCTCCTTCCAAACACACGTTCCAGATTCAAATGCCACCTCCCTCCTGACCTGCATGCCACCATCCCTCCATCCGAACCCACACAAAGACACTAACATCCGTCCCTCCATACCTACACCAAGATGCTCCACCCCTCAGAGCAAGACCCATATGCTTCACCTCTACCTCCAGACTCAACTCGGATGGCGCCATTCGCTCTCTCTCTCTATACCCACACCCGATTACCCCATCCCTTCGACACACATACTCGCACCACTCCAATAAACCAACATCCTTCTCTCCAGACAAACATACCCCATCCCTCCATTCACACCCAGATGCCCCCTTCCTTCCCACCAGAGTGCTCCAGTCCTGACCCACATGCTCCACCATTCCCTGACATGCCCCCATCATATGCCCTGTCCCTCCGTTCCAGATCAACAATGCCCCCGCCGATCCAGACTCCAAGATGCCGAATCCCTTCCTCAAGACCCAGACCATGATGGCCCATGCTCCTTCCATACAGAAAGATGCTCCTATCCGTCCTCCGACCAATGTGCCCCATCCCTCCCTCCAGATGCACACCAATGTGTCCTATGCCTCCCTTCATACCCACAGCAATGTCCCCATCCCTCTCTCCAGACCCACACACATGTGCACCATCCCTTCCTCTCAGACCCACACCATATGTCCCATCCCTCCCTCTCAGAACCACACCATAATGCCCCATCCTCCCTCCACATAGCAGAAACTGCCTAGCCCTACTGCACTAGCATGCACCAAGACTGTAAATTTGTAAATATGTAATCGATTTGTACATTTCTGCTGCATTATTCTTGTTGTATTCATTATTCTTGTTGTATTCATCGCAAGCGCCTGGATGCCCTAGGGCCAGGCGGCGCTATACAAATAATAAACTAAACTAAACTAAGATGCCCCTTCCCCTTGCATCAGATGGCCATGTGCCGATCCTGAATCACATACAGATCGCCCCAACCAACCCCCTCTAAAACCACCCATCCTAGTATGCCCCCATCCGCCCAGACCCACACAAATGTGCCCCATCCCCTCCTTCCAGACCCACACCAATATGCGGCCATCCCTCCCCAGATCAATGTCCCAGTCCCTCCCATCAAACCCACACCAATGTACCCCCACCACCTCCCTCCAGAGCCACACCAAGATGCCCCGTCCCACTTCCCAACCCACACCTAGATGATCAATGTGACCATCCAGACCCACTGTGCCCCATCTCTACCTCCAGAAACACACCCATGTGCACCATCCCTCCACCCAGATCCACATCAATGTGCCCCCACCACCTCCCTCCAGAGCCATACCAATTGCCCCCACCACCTACCTCCAGAGCCACACCAAGATGCCCCATCCACCTTCCCAACCCACACCTAGATGACCCATGCCACCCTCCAGACCCACTGTGACCCATCTCTCCCTCCAGAAACACACCCATGTGCACCATCCCTCCACCAGATCCACACCAATTTGCCCCCACCAACTCCCTCCAGAGCCACACCAAGATGCATCTTCCAACATCCCAACCCACACCTAGATGACCCATGCAACCCGCCAGACCCAATGTGCCCCATCTCTCCCTCCAGAAACGCACCCATGTGCACCATCCCTCTGCCCAGATCCACAGCAATGTGCCCCCACCACCTCCATCCAGAGCCACATCAATGTGTCCCCACCACCTCCCTCCAGAGCCACACCAAGATGCCCTGTCCCACTTCCCAACCCACACCTAGATGACCCATGCCACCCTCCAGACCCACTGTGCCCCATCACTCCCTCCAGAAACGCACCCATGTGCACCATCCCTCTGCCCAGATCCACAGCAATGTGCCCCCACCACCTCCATCCAGAGCCACACCAATGTGTCCCCACCACCTCCCTCCAGAGCCACACCAAGCTGCCCCGTCCCACTTCCCAACCCACACCTAGATGGCCCATGCCACCCTCCAGACCCACTGTGTCCCATCTCTCCCTCCAGAAACGCACCCATGTGCACCATCCCTCTGCCCAGATCCACAGCAATGTGCCCCCACCACCTCCATCCAGAGCCACACAAATGTGCCCCCACCACTTCCCTCCAGAGCCACACCAAGATGCCCCGTCCAACTTCCCAACCCACACCTAGATGACCCATGCTACACTCTAGGCCTACTCCCACTGTGCCCCATCTCTCCCTCTAGAAACCCACCCATGTGCACCATCCCTCCGCCCAGATCCACACCAATTTGCCCCCACCACCTCCCTACAGAGCCACACCAAGATGCATCTTCCAACATCCCAACCCACACCTAGATGACCCATGCAACCCGCTAGACCCAATGTGCCCCATCTCTCCCTCCAGAAACGCACCCATGTGCACCATCCCTCTGCCCAGATCCACAGCAATGTGCCCCCACCACCTCCATCCAGAGCCACACCAATGTGTCCCCACCACCTCCCTCCAGAGCCACACCAAGATGCCCCGTTCCACTTCCCAACCCACACCTAGATGACCCATGCTACCCTCCAGACCCACTGTGCCCCATCTTTCCCCCCAGAAATGCACCCAGGTGCACCATCCCTCCGCCCAGATCCACACCAATGTGCCCCCACCACCTCCCTCCAGAGCCACACCAAGCTGCCCCGTCCCACTTCCCAACCCACACCTAGATGGCCCATGCCACCCTCCAGACCCACTGTGTCCCATCTCTCCCTCCAGAAACGCACCCATGTGAACCATCCCTCCACCCAGATCCACACCAATGTGCCCCCACCACCTCGCTCCAGAGCCACACCAATGTGCCCCCACCACCTCCCTCCAGAGCCACACCAAGATGCCCCATCCAACTTCGCAACCCACACCTAGATGACCCATGCTACCCTCTAGACCCACTCCCACTGTGCCCCATCTCTCCCTCCAGAAACACACCCATGTGCACCATCCCTCCGCCAAGATCAACACCAATGTGCCCCCACCGCCTCCCTCCAGAGCCACACCAAGATGCCCCCTCCCACTTCCCAACCCACACCTAGACGACCCATGCCACCATCCAGACCCACTGTGCCCATCGCTCACTCCAGAAACACACCCATGTGCCCACACCACCTCCCTCCAGAGCCACACCAATGTACCCCCACCACCTCCCTCCAAAGCCACACCAAGATGCCCCATCCCACACCTAAATGAACCATGCCACCCCTCCAGACCCACTGTGCTCCATCTCTCCCTCCAGAAACACACCCAAGTGACCATCCCTCTGCCCAGATCCACACCAATGTGCCCCCACCACCTCCCTCCAGAGCCACACCAATGTGCCCCCACCACCTCCCTCCAGAGCCACACCAAGATGCCCCATCCCACTTCCCAACCCACACCTAGATGACCCATGCCACCCTCCAGATCCACTGTGCCCATCGCTCACTCCAGAAACACACCTATGTGCCCCCACCACCTCCCTCCAGAGCCACACCAATGTACCCCCACCAGCTCCCTCCAAAGCCACACCAAGATGCCCCATCCCACACCTAAATGAACCATGCCACTCTCCAGTCCCACTGTGCCCCATCTCTCCCTCCAGAAACACACCCATGTGCACCATCCCTCTGCCCAGATCCACACCAATGTGCCCCCACCACCTCCCTCCAGAGCCACACCAATGTGCCCCCACCACCTCCCTCCAGAGCCACACTAAGATGCCCCGTCCAACTTCGCAACCCACACCTAGATGACCCATGCTACCCTCTAGACCCGCTCCCACTGTGCCCCATCTCTCCCTCCAGAAACACACCCATGTGCACCATCCCTCCGCCCAGATACCCACCAATGTGCCCCCACCGCCTCATACCCACCAATGTGCCCCCACCGCCTCCCTCCAGAGCCACACCAAGATTCCCCCTCCCACTTCCCAACCCACACCTAGATGACCCATGCCACCCTCCAAACCCACTGTGCCCATCTCTCACTCCAGAAACACACCCATGTGCCCCCACCACCTCCCTCCAGAGCCACACCAATGTACCCCCACCACCTCCCAACAAAGCCACACCAATGGGCCTCACCACCTCCCTCCAGAGCCACACCAAGATCCCTGTCCCACTTCCCAACCCACACCTAGATGACCCTTGCCACCCTCCAGACCCACTGTGCCCCATTTCTCCCGCCAGAAACACACTCATGTGCACCATCCCTCTGCCCAGATCCACACTAATGTGCCCCCACCACCTCCCGCCAGAGCCACACATATTGCCCCACCACCTCCCGCCAGAGCCACACCAAGATGCCCCGTCCAACTTCCCAACCCACACCTAGATGACACATGCTACCCTCTAGGCCCACTGTGACCCATCCCTCCCTCCAGAAACACACCCATGTGCACCATCCCTCTGCCCAGATCCACACCAATTTGCCCCCACAACCTCCCTCCAGAGCCACACCAAGATGCCCCTTCCAACTTCCCAACCCACACCTAGATGACCCATGCCACCCTCCAGACCCAATGTGCCCCATCTCTCCCTCCAGAAACGCACCCATGTGCACCATCCCTCCACCCAGATCCACACCAATGTGCCCCCACCACCTCCAGAGCCACACCAATGTGTCCCCACCACCTCCCTCCAGAGCCACACCAAGATGCCCCATCCCACCCAACACCTAGATGACCCATGCGACCCTCCAGACCAGTGCCCCATCTCTCCCTCCAGAAACGCACCCATGTGCATCATCCCTCCGCCCAGATCCACACCAATGTGCCTTCACCACCTCCCTCCAGAGCCACACCAAGATGCCCCATCCCACTTCCCAACCCACACCTAAATGAACCATGCCAACCTCCAGACCCACTGTGCCCATCACTCCCTCCAGAAACACACCCATATGCACCATCCCTCCACCCAGATCCACACCAATGTGCCCCCACACCTCCCTCCAGAGGCACACCAATGTGCCCCCACCACCACCCTCCAGAGCCACACCAAGATGCCCCGTCCAACTTCCCAACCCACACCTAGATGACCCATGCTACCCTCTAGGCCCATTCCCACTGTGCCCCATCTCTCCCTCCAGAAACACACCCATGTGCACCATCCCTCCGCCCAGATCCACACCAATTTTCCCCCACCACCTCCCTCCAGAGCCACACCAAGATGCCGCTTCCAACTTCCCAACCCACACCTAGATGACCCATGCCACCCTCCAGACCCACTGTGCCCCATCTCTCCCTCCAGAAACACACCCATATGCACCATCCCTCCGCCCAAATCCACACCAATGTGCCCTCACCACCACCCTCCAGAGCCACACCAATGTGCCCCCACCACCTCCCTCCAGAACCACACCAAGATGCCACGTCCAACTTCACAACCCACACCTAGATGACCCATGCCACCCTCCAGACACGCTGTGCCCTATCTCTCCCTCCAGAAACACATCCATGTGCCCCCACCACCTCCCTCCAGAGCCACACCAAGATGTCCCTTCCAACTTCCCAACCCACACCTAGATGACCCATGCCACCCTCCAGACACACTGTGCCCCATCTCTCCCTCCAGAAACACACCCATGTCTTCCATCCCTCCCCAGACCCACACCAATGTACCCCAACCCTTCCCCAAACCCACACCATTGTCCATATCCCTCCCCAGACCCACACCACTATGTCCGTTCACTCCCTCCAGACCCACACCAATGTGCCCCTTTCTCCAGATCCACACAAATGTGCCCCATCCCACCAGACCCACACCAGCATGCCCCTATGCAACCATTCAGACCCCACCAAGATGCCCAATCCCTCCCTCTAGTCCAATACCATAATGTCCCATCCTCCCTCTAAATAGCAAGATGCCCCTTCCCCCTTGCAACAAATGCCTGTGTGCCAATCCCAAATCACACGCAGGTAGCCCTAGCCAACCTCCTCTAAAACCATCCATCCTAATAATCACACGCTCATGAAACATTAAATCACTCTGTTAGCCCCTGTTGATCAGTTAAACACCATATACACTGTCTTCCTGTTCCTTTTCTTAGCCCTCCATACCTTTCATGTTGAATAGATGAGCATGATTTTTTAGAATAAATGTAATGTCCCGCTCCCCTATCGAAATCGGGCGTCTTGCAGGAACGTTCACAGTGTCCAGAAGAAAATGGTAATTGTATTTACAGCCAAGAGCACACCGGTTGCTGCTGTTGCTGCTGTTCCTGCAACCTGGCAGCCTGAGCTGTAGAAACATTCCCGCCGTCGCAATGAAAATGCCCAACCTAAACGCTGCAAACAAAAGGCTGGCAGGGTCGCCAGAGAAAATTCCCACCCCATCCGCTGCAAGCAAAAGGCTGGCAGGGTCCGGTTGCACTTGCACCGGCAGCAAGAGCGTTCAGAATTGCCGCTCAGCCCCAGTCCCGCTCACTGAACGTGCTCCGGAAGCGCTTCACTGCTACGGCCGGAATCACAGGGATGACATCAGAGCCACAGGAAGAAGAGGGGGCGGGCCGTTGCTATGGTCCTTTTATCGGATGGGAACTAGTCGCTACCGAACACCCAAGGATCCAAGACAGAGGTCAATACTTGATTATTTCCTAAAAAATAAAGAGGAGCTGACACTGCAACAGGCTCGGATTCAAGCAAGCGAAAGAGGTTATTTTCTAATGATACCTCGAGTGGCAGTTCAAGCACAGCTGTACATGTTGTCCAACCATCGGCCAGAACACCAACTCATGCTGGCAGCGGAGATACTTCTTGAGGTGCAGACATTGCAACAACATCTACATGTGCTGACATTGGTCCGAGATCTTGACATGCTGACACTTTGCCTGGAGCGCCTCTTTCCTTAGCTGACATAGCTTCTCCTTCCTTTGTAGTGGACACTGAAGTCTCTTGTTCACGTGCAGACATTGGCGTGATGGTTTCACGTGACACTAAGCAATACTTCATCTTTCCTGGATAATGCTGAATGTTCTTTCAATCCTGAATGTTAGGGAGAATTCTCAAAATGTGCTAATTCCTCTCTACCATAGAGACCCCCAGCTCTTTTGCTGAACTTTGGGACTGTGAACTTTTTAATTCTGTTTGTTTTCTGTGTTTATTTCTTTTGATTATGGAGTTTTAAGACAACAAACTACCATGATTTTTCCCGACTGCGAACACCGGTAGCTAAAAATCACAGGAGCCATGTTTTTCAACATGGCCCCTTAAGCCCCTTTGTTTAAACAGGTCACGGTCTTCTTTTTTCGCCGTTTCTTTTTTGAAAGGTCCTTCTAGTGTTTGTCTCTGCACGCCAAACCAGGTTTGGTCCCTTTGTTCGCGTGCCTTTGGCGGGCTTCAGGACTAAAGACCGCCTATGGCGTCTAAGTGTCTGGGGTGGGCAGGAAGTGAGGGAGGTGCCCGAAACTCCCTGTGCTTAGTCCCCTAGGAGACCCAAATGCACTCTGGCGTGATTGGCTGGCTGACTGTCCGACATGGACAGCCAGCCTGCTGGGTGAGTGACATCTAGGCTGGAATGAAAGGGAGAAAACTGTTTAAAAGGCAAGTCTCTTGGCCTGGAAAGCAGAGTCGACCACTGGAATGAAAGAACTGAAGATGAGCTGTAAGAGGACGGCTGCTGCAAATCCTGGACCGTTGGTTTGCCTGGTGAAGCCCTGCTGCAGGTCAGAATTGCCAAACTCCATTTTACAGAGAAGCTCCTTCAAGGACGGCTTTTCTTTGAGTTGGTGGGACCAATCAACTCATAAGACACCTGGATACCATTCTCAAGGCTGGTTAGGATTAACCAGGGAGAGGGACACCAGTTTGTGTTCTTGAATCTACAGCTACTGGAACTGAAGTGACTCCATCTTGTTTGCTTTCTTAAACGATCCCGTGCAGTGCAGGAGTCCCCCGACGTCCACCCTCTTGTCCCCACGACTGAGGCTCAGGAACAGCAAGATCTGCAGGACCTGCCAGGAACCATGACCTCAGCAACATTTGTTTTCTTCATACAAAGGTACTTTGGCAACCCAATTGAGAGAACGCCACTCTTGCAGTGAAAGTTCATGAAACTTTCCCAACTTGCAGGCCTAATCAGCTTGTGACCCGACAAATGATCCTTTTTCATCTAAACTACTTCTGAGAACTTTTGCAAAGACTTTACCATTTGATACCAGAACTACTCTTTCCTATCCAGAAAATTGACTTTGGCCTTGCCTATTGACTTGAATTGAACTCTTCTGGTGAACTGAAACTATTTGCACTGCCTAGAAAGTATATGTGATCTATTCTACTTACTTTTGTCCTTTTTGCTCACTGATAAGTAACTGAACTGCCATTTGGCTCCTATTTCAGGAGAGCTCAAACTGTTTCAAAAGCTTACAGTTTTGTATTGATGTGTATGGGAATATAATATTAAGTTGCCTTCTTCTAGTGAAATGTTTTCTAAATGATTGTGTAATAAATCACTAAGTGTTTTTACCAGGAAACCTTGAGTACAAGTGTCTACTTGAACCACTGTGATTGAAAATCCTCTGTGCAACTACTTGTACTGCTCACATTCACTCTTGAGATAAGCCTGGCTACTCAGCTCGCTACCAAAAACTGTGTGGTACAGACTTATACCAAAGGTTGGTTTGGCTAACACATGTAGTCCTAATTGTGGGTAGTGGTCCCAGAGGGTACTGCATGCAATTCTGCCTAACACTGATATTGAAGGTTGTTATTCCCGTGTTGGCATGTTTGAGGATCCCCCTCTGTTGCTTGTTCTCCCGAGATTTTTCATTACGCAGGGAGAGCACAGGCAGCTCTTGGTTGCAGACTGATGAGAGTAGGCAAATGCGTCAAGCTGAGCAGGGCATTCAGAGATGATCTCCAGCTCCCAATTTAGATACAGTGAACCTGTACAGCCAAAACGTCTAAGATACCCTGTAACTGCTTCCTGTAAGTTTAATGGAGACTACAAAATATATCCTTGGCTGGAGTATTCAGTTCTGAAAGATAAAATCTAGTGCTTTGCATGCAGACATTTTGGTTCTACTTGCGCAGGAGGGGGGCGTGTGCATGGCAATGTTCCATTTGTTGACATTGGCTTCAGTAAATGGCAAAAAGATAGGTCATGGTTTAAAGAAACACTCAGATTCTGAGAAGCATACATTTTTGGTTGTAGCTTGGACAAACCTTAAGCGTGTACAACAGACTACAGACCCTCAACAGTCCGTTGTTTCCATGCTCGAAAGAGATTGAAGAGAATCGTCAACATGTGCTGCAGTTACTAAAGGTTGTATTTTGCTTGGGTCATCAAGGGCTTGCTTTCCAAGACACAGACAAATCACAACATTCCCGCAACAAGGGAAACTTCATGGAAATATTGTGTTTGCTGTCCGATAATAATGAACTTCTTAAAGTCAAAATGGCTAGAAGATATGGGCACTACACATCCACAGAGTATCAAAATTACATGATCTCAGTTGTGGCAAATCTTGTACGTCAGAATATCGTTAGGAAAGTCACAAAGCACTTTGCGGTGTTGGTTGATGAAACCAAAGACATTCACATAAAGAACAACTGAGCTTTGTGATCTGGTTTATAGATAAAGATGGGAACATTCAGGAAAAAGCCATGGGATGTTACCACATGGAGAAGTTGGATGCTTCCAGTTTAGCTGCATCCATTGACGATTCTGTAGGAAAAGCTGGCCTTGATTAGAAGAACTGTGTGGCACAATGCTATGATGGGGCATCAGTTATGAGTGATTGTTTCAATGGAGTGCAAGCCAAAATCAAACCAATTGTTCCACAGGCTATTTATATTCACTGTCATGCACATCATCTAAACCTTGCATTAGTGCAAACTATCAATACATACAAACAGTAAAAGATCTTTTCCCAAATTTGCAGACTGTTTGTGTGTTCCTTTCGCAAAGTTCTCCTCGACACAACCTCTTTATAAAAGCTCAACAAGAAAGTGGTCTGATAGTAAACGAATTAAAAAGACTTGCTGGCACTAGTTGGTTTTATTGGTACGCTAATGTTAGAAAAATACAGATTTGATCTGAGACCATTGTTGTTGCTCTCAATGCAATAGAATCACAACAAAGTGACAAGCAGGCTAGTTCAGAACCTAGAAGACATCTTTGAAATATTCAGAGCCTTGAGTCTTTGCTAACTTTGCTAAGTATGGAAGCGATTCTGCAAAAGATGAATGTGTTACCTAAAGAACTTCAGAGAAAGGATCTTGATTTACCAAAGGCGAGTGAACTAATTCAAGTGGCGAGAACTGACCTTGTCAACCTTCGACAAGAATGCCATTGGATGCAAACCATCAGTGACGCAACGGGATTGGCAAAAAAAATTGCTATTGAAACAGTTGAAGACCACAAAAGAAGAGCTTTACCATTAAGACAGCACCAACTGAGCAGCAAACTAGCACAAAACTTTGGTGGTACTAATGCAGGGAAGAGGCTTGCCATTATGAGCACTCTGAGGATAGAATGCCACTGACTGAACGGTTATGATATGATATGGCATATATAACGCACCTGTTCACAAATGTTTCTAGGCGCGACAAGATAAGGAGGAGGAAACAGAGGGAGAACAAAACAACAATCTAACTTGGCCTTGTGTCATTCAGATTGTGCAAGCGTGGGGAGTGGTAGGGGAGAAGTGCAAAGGGGGGATGGAGAAGTGCAAAGGGGGGATGGAGAAGTACTGGTAACAAAGTGCAGCCAGCGGGTGGCTCATTGCCAGTAATCAGAGGGTGAAGACAGCGGGTGGGTCATAAGTGGAGAGAGAGGAGACGGTAGGGTTACAGATACATACCACAAGTGATGGGGGAGCCAACAGGCAGTAAAAGGTGCAACTGAACAGGCAGGGACCTGGGCCCAAGTTCAGAAGGTGGCCAGTGCGTGGAACAGACGGGTCATCAGCAGGGAATAAGAAGAGAGAAAGCGGAAGCGAAGAGGAAGGTCTTGATTTGCTTCCGAGAACCAAAGATGGTTCTGCTCACGTTCGAAAGAGGCAGCGAGGCTGTTCCAGAGGGAGGCACCAGCCGAAGAAAGAGATCTGCCCCTAACTCTCTGCTTGGAAAAGCGGCTGACTCTCATAGAGTTAGAGGTGGATGAGCAGAGAGCCTGAGACGGGAGATACGTAGGAAGAGAAAGTTGGAGGTAGTGCAGACCCAGGCCCCAGAAAGCCTTGTGGACAATGCAAAGGGTCTTGAACTTTATCCTTACCACCACTGGGAGCCAATAAAAAAATTTCAGAGCTGGAGAAATAATATCCCTGGACATGAGGCCAAGGACAAGTCTTGCAGTCCTGTACTGGGTAAGTGGTAGAGGACGGAGAGTAGAGGCAGGAAGATTTAGAAAGAGGCTGTTGCAGTAGTCCATCCTTGAGAGGGCCAGAGCTCCGGAGACAGTGATCTTCTGGGGGAAAGTGAGGAAAGGAAGAATACCTCTGAGGAGGTGCAGCTGATAGTTTGACTTCTTAGAGATTTTGGAAATGTGAGAAGAGAAGGAGAGGGTGGAGTCGATGATGACCCAAGGTTCTTAACCTCACAGGTAGGAGCAGGAAGAGGACCCAGAGTGGCTGGCCAGAGAGAGAGAGAGAGGAAAGCAAAGTAGGGAGCTGGTGTTCCGATGGGGAGGATCTCCATCTTACTGGCATTAAGGCAGAGAGTCTTAGCGGGACACCACTCCTGATTTGCAGACAGACAGTCAGGAATGAGAGAAGGAGTAGAGGCGGCCGAGGGGAGCCTGAAAGAGTTGGGTTCCATCTGCATAACACTGAAAGTTGGAGCAGAGAGCAGAAATGCAATGGGCGAGAGGAGCCAGGTATTGGTTGAACAGCCAGGGAGAGAGGTTAGACCCAGGGACGTCATTTCACCAAAATGCCAGGGGTAGCGGAAGTGACATCACACGACCCTTGACCCACTGATGACATCACAGGAAGTGATGTCATTTGACCCCACCCCACAGTGATATCACGGGAAGCGATGGAACGCAACCTTTCACCCGTTGACAAAACTGGAAGTGGCATCACATAGCATTGCACACTACAAAAATATGGTTATGATATCACTATAATGTGATGTACATTTCATACAAGAATGTATCGCCATATGTATCATTAAGATCAGTGTGTATAGGCCCATATTACCAAATTACTGTGAATGCAAGCAGATGTCCATGACCAAATGATAATGATGTGTTATTATATAGCACTTATGTTTAAGCGCTTTACATAGAAGAAATATACACCCAATATCACCCTACCTGTGTTGGTACCAATTTATCAACCCCAGAAGGATGAAAGGCTGAGTTGAGGCATTTAAGAACAGACTAAATCAGTGACTCACCCCCTGAAGTGTGCCTGAAATAAACCTTTAATGAGTCTAGCAATTATTGTATAGAATTCCAGAAAGACACGTTTTTTGGCATTCCTATTCTTTCTTATTTAGGGTCAGTGCTGAAAGTGTTAGACTTGTGGCACTGCTGATCTTATTTTTCTTCTTTTTTTAAGGGGCCTGAACTGAACAAGAAAGCTAGCCACTCCATAATTAAAGATCCACATAATGCTGGCCCAGCCCAGGAGCTTGCATTGCAAAAAAAAAAAGATATATATATATATATAAATATATATATATATTTTTTTAGAGGTCGCAAGGCAGACCACAGAGGTCGCAAGGGAGACCTCAGAGGTCGCACTTGTGACCTCTGGCGACCCCCAAATGACGTCCCAGGTTAGACCCCTGGGAAGTGCCACAGGTAGAGAGAGAGATAGAAGAGAGGAAATACCCCAGTTGAACCTTAGAGCGTCGGTCAGTGAGAAAGGAGGTCAGCCAGGCCAGGGCCTGATAAGTGATGCCCAGGTTATCACGGAGGAGCTTGAGCAGGATAGCATGGTTGACGTGCCGAAAGCAGAAGAAATGTCAAGGAGAATGAGGACAGAGGAAGGTTACAGTTTGGAGAGCAGGTCTTCACGGATGTCCAGGAGAGCAGTTTCCGTGCTTTTGGTCGCTCTGAAGCAAGTGGAACCATGGGGAAAGGTATGCACACCGTATTTCAGTGGCATGCCAATACAAACTACATGGGCTCAAGTTGTTGTATAGGTGGCAGTGGGACCCAGTGAGGATATCCAAAATGTTTCCTGGGGCAGATCCCCACTGCTGGAGGAAATGTGGGCTAAAGGCAGATTATTGGCATATGTGGTGGGGATGTGACAAGGTGCAGCAATACTGGAAGGACATTCTGGGATGGATAAAAAGTCTAGAGGGAGTGGAAAGGAGATTGGCTCTCCTGCTTGTATTGTTCGGTATGGAAAAGGTGGAAGGGGACTGGGTGAAACTCCCACACATGTCGCACTACCTACTGCTGGCAGCCAGGGCATGCCTAGCAGGAGGATGGAAGAGAGAGGGACTCCCGAGTGAAAGAGAATGGGCATCGAAAGCGCTAGACCTGTATAGAATGGAGGAATTAACAAGGCAAATTCACAACCTTGCCATAACAAGAGCAATGGAATGGGCTCCATTCCTTCAGAGGTAATATCTGGAAAATCAGGGGAGGGAAACGAGGAAGGAGAACGTAGGTGAAGGAGGAGAAATAATGGGGAGTGAGAGATTGGTGCACACTGGCTGAGGATGGGTAAGTCAATGGAGTAGAGGAGGGACCTGCATGAGACAAAGGAGGAATAAAAAAGGAGCACCAGATATGTGCCCCCAATACTAGACCAGAAGGCGGGAATGAAGACCTCATGGTTGACTGCAATGGGGGGACCCACGGCAAAAGAAGACACGGTTAGACATAGCAGCTGCATTGACGGCTTTGAGAGTACTCCTGGAGTTGCAATCCTGAAGTTGTACAATATGGACAGAAATAAGGGTTGAGGGGCGGGGTGTGGAAGTGGGAGGGAGAGGGAAGTTGGGGTATAATAGTTGGAGGGGAGAAAATACAAAAATTTGAAAGATGCAGTTTTGACTTAAGAGCAAGATTTTGACGATGCATGTTGTAAAGTTGTAAACTCATCAATAAAGTCTATTTGGATTTAGGCTTCAAGCGGATCCTCATGACAGGGGCATGTACATCAAGAGAGTCAGAGATAGAAATGTGGAGGTTAGAGAGGGCTGTGTCAGGATGTGAGTCAGCCAAAGGTACAGAAGGAGTAGAGAAAGTAGCGGCGAAAGACCGGGAAAGTAGGTGGGAGTGCTGGAGTCGGCTTGGCCTGAGGGGTAGAAAGAGAGAGATGGGAGGAAAGGAGAAAGTGGTCACTCCATGAGAGAGGAGTGGTGAGAGGGTTGGAGAGGGGGAGGACTGAGGAGATTAGAACTTCCAGAGTGTGCCCTGCAGAGTGAGTCAGGCCAGAGGGAAGAATAGAGAGACAGAGGGAATGGCAGAGTTTTTGTGAAAGCATCCTGCAGAAGGACAAGAAGCATCCTGGTGGATGTTAAGGTCACCGAGGAGGAGAAGTTGAGAGGTAGAGGCGAGGTGGAGATCCGGCCACTCAGTGAGAAAGTTGACTACCTGGCCGTGCGGCCGGTAGATAGTGGCCACAATAAGAGAAAGACCAGGAGAGAGAGAGCCAGCAGACTAGGCATTCAAAGGAGGAGTAGTCCTGCATAGGAATGATAGAAGCAGGTATCCACTCCGGGAAGATCAAGGCTACACCCCCACTGGGACGGTTGGTTCTGTGCGCGGAGAGGATCTTGTAGCCATCAGGAGGAGAGTGTCAAAGCTTGTGACAGAGCTGGCTGTGAACCACGTCTCGTTCAGACCAAGGACATACAGATCGAGTTCTTCCAGGAGACGGCAAATGTCAGAGGAGTGTTTGACAGCTGAGCGAGAGTTGAGAGTGGCAATGTAGAGCAGGTTGCCCCCTTTGAAAGACTTCCCTGGAGGGGTACAGGTCAGAGGTATGCCCTGAGGAAGTGTTGAAGGTGCCCGAGGATGAGCAGAGGAGGAAGGAGGAGTGGGCAAGGTAGCCAAGGAAGAGGAGTTGGGTGCCAGAGGTGGTGGCAGAGGAAAGAGGCGGCAGGGTGGCCATAGAAGCCTGCAGAGGCAGCCGTAGAGGTGGCAGAGGAAGAAGGAGGCAGAGGAGTAAAAGAGTGGAGAGAAGGGACAGCAGGAGAAGAAAGGAAGTTGATAAGGCGCAGGAAGTGTCTATAGAAAAAGGAGGAGGTTGGCCTGAGGGCCTTGGACCAAGACGGTGCCATTTAGGTAAATATTAATGATGTTATTGGAGGAGTCGAAGGGCACCAGGGGGGCCTCCCATCGGTACGACGTCCTTTCATCGCGGGATGTTTTTTCGGAGGGTTTTTTAGCGTGATTTATTTTCTCTAAAAAACCCATCGAATTTGTTAGGGGCGGGTTAGTAAATTATATATATCGGGTGTGGGTATTTGGGAATAAATACAAATTAAAGAAAATTCAGGTGTTTTGTGGGGCACCCCCCAATAATAATTGTAAAAAAATGAAATGGGTTTTTTCATTAAAAACTTGTGGTAAAAAACCCTGCGAAAAAAATTCTGCGATGAAATGACATGGAACCTTCCCATCGGGTGTCATCATTAATGGGTGATGAGGAAAAAGGAGAAAGAACAGAGACCATATGGAGAGTCTATAGGCACAGAGAGAGAACGACAAAGATGATCTCGGTAAGGGTATGTCTGGAGGAAGCACTGGTGTAGGGATCAACGACCCATCCGGACCGAATCCTAAGCCTGGGGGCACTTTGCACGGTGGTACGGCTCCCCTGGCCCGTGTGCCATACAGCACCATGCAGGGTGCTCGCCTGGACTCAGTGACAACTTGGACTCCTGCAGACTTGGCCAGGTGGCAGTGAGGGATGCGTTCACCCCCCCTGGAATCAACTGAGGCGTTGGGTGTGCAATCTTTGCAGCAGCACCGGCCCAGTGCCCCCCCCCAGCCCTCGACCGGGTGCACCGGCCGCCATAAATCCTGGAGAGGTACGGAAGACATCTAATAGTGAGTACGGGGGTGGGGAGGCAGGGTGCCTCCCTAATGCCTGCAACCTCGTCTCTATCACAACACGCCCCCACTCCTCTGCTCCCCACCATCTACACCCGGATGTGTTCTGATTACGGGACTAAGACGAGTGTGTCCTGACTGGCCCCGGCTAACCCCAGACGCATCCTATTACCGTTCCCATCACTGCTGCCGATCCTGCTGCCCTATCACTTCTCACGTCTCAGGAGTTCCCTGTGGTGGGGCACACTGTTCCCATTCTTGCTCGCCGATTTCCCAGATCTCCAAGGAGCCACCCTTGTAATCGTGGTTTATTTTGTTCCGGGTGCTCCCTGATTTCCCAGATCTCCGGGACTGCTTCTGGTGTTACTGTTCTCTGATTTGCCATCCACCAACAGACACTTATATGGAGCTTATCCTGTTACAGCTGCTCTCTGAATTACCGGATATTCAAGGGTCCTTGCACCCTTGAATATCCGTCTGTGAGGTATTGATATTGTCTGCGAGGCTTGTTGACTCCTTCAATCCCAAGGAACATTCTTGCAATTTGGCCTGATCTTGCTCTCTTGCTCCCAGATCACCAAGGATCCTTTTTGCACAAGGACTTGGCTTGTTTCTGCTGCTCTTTCATTTTCCGGATCAAGAGGGCAGATCTTGATTCAGCTTGGCCATCTTTATCATCATACTGGTGGTGTTGCCCCCTCCAGGGCAGTATTAATGGGGATCTGTCCCCCCAAGAGGGGAGTCAGCACAGTGAGGCCACGTGGTACGGCCCCTCCCGCAGTCGTTGGCAGACTACAACTGGACACGGTGGCTCCCGCAGTGATACGCTGACCATCGAGGAGACTTGCGTGACGCTGGTGGCTTAGGGGCCTGCCTGCCTACACCCACTGGGAAGACACATCATTGTCCACTCTCTGCAGGGCCTCCTACCCAGCCCCCTGAGGCTCATACTGGGCCTCCAAAATAACTAGCACTGTATCCATATTGGCAGAATCTCCAGTGTGGTGTGCTAGGACACCGGGGAAACAAGAGCTCTATCACCTGCAACCCCCCATCATGGCCAATCCAAAGAAGCAAGCCAAGATGGACCAGTTTGCAAAAATCGATCACAATCCTACCCCACTTGGGTTGATGCAGGAACCAACTCAGCTAGACATCTCGGTCTTAAACCAGACACTCAAATACAGTACAGACAATCTGGGGGAAAAAATAGACACCCTAACATGTAATGTAGATGAAGATTGAAAAACTCTGCGGCCACATGACTGAGGTGGAACAAAGAATAGGTGGGGGGGAAGATAAGGTTGCAGTCCTACAGCGCAACGTCGATATCCTTCAGCAAACGGTCTATTAGGGAGAATTCTCATAAATGGCTGATTTCCCTTACCTAATGAGTCCCTCAGCAGCTTTGCTGGATTTCTAGGGTTTCTTTTTTTTCACCTGGTAAGAGTGTGAGCCTTTTTCCCACTCTTACATGTGTTTTTCTGTGTGTGTTTTCACTTTGTGCGTGATCTTGGGCACTGGAGCCTCACCTAATCCATGGCCTCATATTTTTCATGTGTGTTACACAGCACCTTCAGTGCAGTGACACAGGATTGTCTTTGAGACTTCCCCCTGACTCCATTTTCTGGGGCTGACTACTGTCCCCCAGAAAAGGTAACGTTGCAAATAACTTTATTTTAGTCAGTTTAAACCACAGACCCAATACACCCCATCTTACATGGAGTATTGGAAAGGGTTAATTCTTATCCTTTTTTGTCTGTGTCTCTTGGAGCATTGTTTCGCTCCCTTTACACTAAGACTTGGCTGGTGGCAGTGATAACTATACTATTTATTATACCGCGGTTATCTTAAATATAATGGTATTGTTTTAGGCTATTATATTAGCCTCAAACATAAACCCACTTGACCATATATATTTTACTATGGTTCTGGCTGGGTTTATTCGCCATTTATTTTTGTAAATGTATTTCTCGTGTTTTACTCTGCGCCCCAAACCAGGTTTGGTCCCTTTGTTCGCCGTCTTTTCGCGGGCTTCTGCACAGAAGCCCTCCTTAAGGCGCCTGAAAGTCTGGGTAGGCAGGATGTGAGGGAGGGGTCTTAGGACCCCTGCCATGGGTTCCCTTGGTAACCCAAGTCGCACTCCTGTTTGATTGGCTGGGTGGCTGTCCTTGATAGGACAGCCACCCTGCTGTGTGATTGACAGCCAGGCTGAATGAATGGGGGAAAACTGCATAAAAAGCAGGACTCTGGGACTGGAAAGGCAGAGTCGCCACTGGAACGAAAGAACCAACGAGGAGCTGATGGAAGAGTACCCCTACAAAGACTGAACCGCCTGGTTAAGCACTGCTGCAGGTCCAAATCTTCAGAATCCGACGACAGAGAAGATCCTGCAGGAAACTTCTTCCCTTGAGCTGGTGGGACCAACCAGTTCACCCAAACTGCAAGCCAGGACCCCTCCTCTGGTTGAATTCACTGTACAGAGCTACAGTGAGCCGGAGAGCCAGGAAGGTCAGACCCTGCTTGGGTTTTAAGGAGCGCACCTTTTATTTGTTGCTTTGCTCTGCTGCTGGTTTCTTCCCTGGGTAGTGCAGGACCCTCCAGTCTTCCTACTTCTTGTCAGTCCGACAGTCGCTTCAGGAATCATGAGCCTGCAGGAACTACCAGGAACGTCCGCCTCAGCTATAGCTTCCTCTCCGTTTTAGAGTACTGTGCAAATCCGGTTGTTCGTTTTGTTCAGCCGCGGTGAAAGTGTTTGAAATCTTTCTCCAAACCGAGGGCTTGTCCTTCTCTTCTCTTTAAACTAACTTTTCTGCAACCAACCTCGTTCGGAATCCGTGGCACGAACTTTACCGCAAACTACCCTGAACTGTGTGATCTTGAGCAAAAGACTTTTGACCCATTGACTTTGGCCCTAAGCCTTTTCTTTTCTTTAAACTTTTGTTTATTGGCAGGAGGTTAAGACAGGTACAGCACAGATAGCATGTAAACAAGCAAACAACATAACAGCACGTATATGCATTGCATCACAGCTATTATCAACAGCAAATCTTAGAGGGGGTGGACATTGTGGAATAGCACGTATGGGTCGTACATCAGGATGAGTCCGGCTGGGCTGGTGAGGGGGCGGAGGTCCACTCGACCTCGTCTTTGTTATTCAGATAACTGCAAAATTCCGACCACACATTTCTAGGGCGGGAAGGCATGGGCAAGGATCCGATGCACTCCTCCTCGCATGTTTG
Source organism: Ambystoma mexicanum (assembly GCF_040938575.1). Classification (NCBI taxonomy): domain Eukaryota; kingdom Metazoa; phylum Chordata; class Amphibia; order Caudata; family Ambystomatidae; genus Ambystoma; species Ambystoma mexicanum. The sequence goes on along the minus strand of NC_090921.1, from coordinate 393,840,993 downwards.
TACCCACGTGAGGGCCCTCAACCACATGCTGAGGGTGGGGGAGGGGGTTCCGGCGCTTCCAGCATTATAATATACATCGTTTGGCAACAATAGCACTTACATTCAAGAGTTTTGACATTTTCCTTACATTTTCTCCAGTCCAAATACCAAACAGCAAGGCTAATGGGTCCATCTCCACTGGGGAGCCAATTATCTCCGAGAGCGCCTCCGTCACTTCCACACAAAACGTGTTCAACGCAGCACAGGACCAAAACATATGAACATGATCTGCCTCGTTCGATTTGCATTTCGGGCATGTATATGCCGAAGTGAGCGTGAATTTTGCAACTCTGTACGGCGTGTAGTAAAGCCTATTGAGAAGTTTGTATTGTATGCAGTGGAACCTGGGGCTAAGTGAGACCTTGCGCGTTTGTGCCCACATTTTGCCCCACATTTCGTCAGTGATCTCCGTTTCAAGCTCCCTGGCCCATGCTTCCCGTGGTTCCGGGGACATATTCTCTAGTTTGCCCATCTGTATTTTGTACAGGGAGGATATTATGCCCCTACAGCCTGTGGAGTTTGCTATGTATTGGAGTTCAGGTGAGTCTGGAGGTTCCTCTGGGAAGGAGGGCCACATTGCCTGTACCGCCGCTCTCAGCCTGTAGTATTGCAACAAGTCAAGCGCAGAGCTCGGGTGGCCGGGGCGCAATGTTCGGGGGGTAATAAATGAACCATCAGGATAAAGGTCAGTCAGGGCCCGATATCCCAGGCTTTCCCAACGCTGAGAGAGTTGTGGATCGTGTGTAGGGGTGAGGCCGGGAAATTGCCATAAGGGGAGCCACGTATAATATGGACGCTGCTCTTGACTGGAGGGAAGGATATTATTCCATGCCCTGATCGTGGTAGCCACCGGGTCTAATGGGGCATCTGCACAAAATCCATAGTGTAGTAGTAAGGCCATGATGTGGGTGCCGTCCCCCGCCATTTTCTCCAATTTAACATGTGGGGGCAGATTTGGGTGTGTGTACCAATGGGTAGCATGTTGGGCCTGTGCAGCGTTCCAGTATAAAGTTAGATCAGGGGCATTGAAGCCCCCTTTTTCATACGGCAGGGTCATATGTTGCCACTTCTTGCGGACCACCCCGGAGTGCCAGAGAAATTGAGCAAACGCTGTGTGCAGCCTCTTGAAATACTGCTTGCCTGGCCACACTGGCACATTCGCAAGTATATAGAGAACCTTGGGGACCGCGATCATTTTTATTAGGGAGAGTCTGCCCGCGAGGGATAGAGGGAGATTGCGCCACTTGAGCATCTTGGATTCGATGAGCTGTTCCGTTGCTTCGTAATTGTCTGCCAGCAAGGAAACTTTAGCCAGTGACACCTGCACCCCGAGGTACTTGATTCCGCCCGGGGACCAGCATAGGGGGAATTCGCAGGACGGTTGCTGGGTTGTTTTAGTGAGAGGGAAGATTTCGGATTTAGAGTAGTTTATGGTGAAGCCCGAGTATGTGCCTATTTTTGTTATGTCTCGAATGATGGGGTCCAAGTATGTGGAAGGTTGTCTGACGTAGAGGAGAACGTCATCCGCGTACAATGAGATGATTTCCGGTGTATCCTGCAAACGAACGCCCTTACGAGTATTTCGATCCCTGACATGATCGGCCTTGGGTTCAATGGCAAGCGCAAAGAGGATGGGGGAGAATTGGCAGCCCTGTCGGGTACCCCTGTGTAATTCAAAGGGGGAGGAGGGGATGGAGTTGACTAGCACCCTTGCCGACGGTCCCGTGTACAACAGCTTTATATAGGAGATCATATTCGGCCCTATTCCCATTTTTTCCAAGACAACCCATAAATATTGCCATGAAACCATGTCGAACGCCTTTTGAGCGTCTAATGTAACTGCCACTGCGTCCGCATTCGGATAGATTCTAGACAGCACGTTAAATAGACGCCGGATGTTAAGTGCCGTAGAGTGACCAGGGACGAATCCGCTTTGGTCGGCATAGACCAAGTGGGGCATGAATGGAAGGAACCTATTGGCAATTACCTTAGCAAAGATCTTCATGTCAGTATTGATGAGGGACAGGGGCCTATAGGAACCACATTCATCTGGAGGTTTCCCTGGTTTAGGGAGGATGGTGATTAATGCTTCTCTTAAAGAGGGGGGGGGGTACGTGAACGGAGTGATTCAGTCCAGACCCCATGTAGTATGGGCGCTAATATGGCAATATGCTCTTGATAGAACTTGGATGTGAGCCCATCGGGGCCCGGGGCCTTGCCCTTAGGGAGATCCGAGATCACCTGGACTATCTCGTCTAAGGAAAACGGGGCATCAAGAAGTTCTTTGGTGCTTTGAGAGATCAAGGTCATAGGGATGGACTCTAGTAGGTCGTCAAGGTCTCGGGCTGTGTGCTCAGGCTGGGGACCGTATAGGTTGGCGTAAAAGCTGGGGAAAGAGTCAAGGATGGCCTGGTCTGACCAGTGTCTCGACCCCTTCTCATCGATAATACTATCTATCCGGGTCCTACCTCCCTCAGACCGCACCAGTTTAGCCAAGGTCCTGCCCGGCCTATCCCCCTCACCATACCTTCGGGCAGCCGCGGGGTGGGCATAGTATCTCACTTCACTTAGGGCCTGTGCTTCAAATTGTTCCAGTTCTGTCCTAATCTTCGCTAGGGTAGCAGGTGCTGGATTGGAAGCGTACTCTTGTTCTAGGGTTTTAAGCTTGGTTTCGGAGTGATTTAAAGCCTGCCTTATGGCTTTGAGGACCCCTGCTTCCCTAGAGATGCACATTCCTCTGATGTAAACTTTGAATGCCTCCCAACGGGTCCCCTCGGGCGTGTCGGAGGCATTGTTGTTTTCGAAGAACAAGTTTATGTCCGCTAGTATCTCAGCCCTAAAGACGATATCTGATAGGGCGTTGGATTTGAAACGCAGGCGGGACGGGCCCCAGAGGCATTACCAAGTTGGATCTGTAGCAGCACGGGGGAGTGGTCGGAGAGTGTACGCACGAGGATCTTAACATCAGAAACCCTGCCCATACGGTTGCCCGACAGGAGGAATAGATCTATTCTTGAGGAACTATCGTGTACCGTAGAGTAAAAGGTGTAGTCTCTCTCCTGGGGGTGAAGTGTTCTCCAAGCATTGTGTAAATTCAAAGAGCCCATGTGAGTTAGAAGCCGTTTGGCCGCTTGGGTTATGGGTCTGCGGGCAATGGTTGTTCTGTCCAGGGCCGTATCGAGTATAAGGTTCATGTCTCCGCCCCATATAATGGGGACATCTACATATTTCATGAGAATGGCAGATACTGTATCTATAAATTCGGGGGAATCAATGTTGGGAGTGTACGAAATCACAAGCAGGCATTCTTCGTTAGCTAAGGTACAATGTAGCATCACATATCTGCCTTCTGGATCGATGTGGGATGTGTGAAGTGTGAACCCTACCGATTTGTGGATGAGGGTGAGGACTCCCCTGGACTGAGTGGAGTACTGAGTATAGTATCTGTTGGGGCCCCAGGTCTGTGCAAGGTTTGATGACAAGAGTTTCTTGGCGTGTGTCTCCTGCAATAGGAGAACTTTGACCCCATGCCTCTGTGCATATGCCGTTATCCTATGAGATTTGGTAAAATTGGTCAGCCCCCGTACATTCCACGTCAACACTCTAATAGCCATACTAAAGAGTTAAGGAACATCCCAGATGTGGAATCTCACTTCGAATATCACCAGGAGCGCTGTGTTGAGGCAGACCTGCCACCTTTTAGTACCAGTCAGGACCATCCTGCCATTTTGTGTAAAACAAACCCCAACTGTCCCTCCCCCCACCCTCACCGCCCAGTAATGACTAGCAGTGCATTGACAACCACCCTTAAAACAAACTGCGTGCCATCCCCAACTCGGCAGCGCCTGAGAAGTAGCCCAACCGGGGCTTGAACACAAACCCACCGCCGTAAACGGCATTGAAGCTGCAGTGGGGGCTGCTGCTGCCGTCTAGCCCACCAATGTTAAAGCTTTGCATGATAAGACATCATTTACATTTTTCAGCATGGTTCGAGTAGTAAAGTAGAGGTTACAAGAAAAGGATAACCATAGTTTTCAGGATAGCAAGGACGAAATTGGAACTACCACAGGTCAGTGCATGACAGTGCGGCCCAGTTTCCGGAGTGCATGCCCGGAATGTGGCAACAGATACATGGGATACAGGGAGACAACTCCCGCAGGAGATAAGGTACTAGATATGGCGCCAGAGGACCAAGGCAGACCAACAAATGGGATGTCCCGGGGGCGGGCAACAGTACGCCAGGTGAACAGTCTCCTGGTCGCCTCGTCCACCAGAGGCCAGCGAAGGAACCTGGGGGTTACAGCATCAATCGTCGTCCATTGGTTCCTCTGGAGGATTCAACAGTGGGATCTGTGCTTTGATAAACTTAACAGCCTCATCAGGGACCGTAAAGAAATAGCTTTTATTGCGATGAATGAATTTCAGTCGGGCAGGGAAAAGCATAGAATACTCAATTTTTCTATCTCTCAGCATCTTCTTCACCCCGCTAAATCGGCATCTCTCCATCTGGAGAATCCCACCGAAAAGTCTGGGAAGATCCTGATGATTTGCGACTCGAGCCTCAGCTCCCCTCTCTCTCTGGCCAAACGGAGTATGTGATCCCTGTCTTTGTAGCTCAGTAATTTCGCAATGATTGGCCTGGGGAAATCGCCTGGTTTAGGCCTGGTTTAGGCCGGGGTGCCAGAGAGCGATGCGCTCTTTCAACTGTAAAGAATGGTGAGAGCTTGGGGTTGCCAAGGAGATCTTTGATGAGTCGCTCGACCGCAAGTTCCATGCGTCCCTTCAGTGCAGATTCAGGAACCCCCACTATGCGAATGTTATTTCGCCGTGACCTCGATTTGAGGTCATCATTCTTGGCTTTGACCTGTTTCATGTCGCGGACGAGCTCTGTAATTGTGTTTTGAAGAGTATGAATGTGATCCTCGTTGGTCCCTATCCTTTGCTCCGTCTCTGTGAGCCTGGTCCCATGTTGAATTTGAGTTCGTAGGGAGGCTACATTAGCATTGATGTCGTCCAGCTTTTCATGGAAGGATGAAAAGTTTTTTGCCATGGACTCCATCATGGTGGTTAGGTCCGGTTGTGGGGGGTCCGGCAGTGTCTCGCTATCCTCCTGTGCTGCAGAGGAGGACGCCAGGTCCGCTCGAGGTGCCACCCTGGCAAACTTGTCCATCGCGCCCATCTTGTTAGCAACTCGCGCTCTGTTGGACATTACTATGGTGGGGAGACCCGCTCAACCTGGCAGAGTTGGAGGCGGACGGCGGCTGAGGCGTCGCGGGGGAGATGGTGGCAGAGCAGCGGCTGCGGTCTGTAGGTATTGAAGGTTCAGAGATGCTGATATTATGCCGACTGGGTGGGGAAAGCAGATTTTGGCGAGGCAACAGAGGTGATGTAGCCGTGAGCCAAGGCCAGCCAGGGGGTATACGTGGGTCCAGAACAGCGCAGGTCTCGTGGGGAGCGCAGGCCTCGCTGATAGAAGGAACTGAGGGGCCCCAGCGTATTCTGTGTGAGTATTGACTCTCTGGGGTAGGCTTAGGCCCAGGGCGCCGAGCCGACGGCCAGTCGACCCGGGGACCACACACAACCAAGGGAATGACACCGCAATCAATCGCACAATAAGGTGAGTGGGGCGCCTCCCCTTACAATGGCACCCCGAGGTATGTCAGTTCGCTTTAGGAGTCCCGGCACGATGATTTGTGGAGCAAGATGTGGCAGGGCGCGAGGAGGTGGGCGCACGACCACCACTGCCAGGTAGGCCGCAGCACCGGTGGCAAGGTAAGACGCAGGAGCCACGTTCTGCGTGCAGAAAAGTCAGCCGGGAGCCGAGCTCCTGTGCAGGCAGCCCCACAGTGGGCGATGAGGGCACACAGGACGTGATACTAGCAGCCGGGAGGAGTGGGGGCCCACACCAGGAGGGAGCAGGGGGGATACAGCACAGACCCCAGCACCCACCTTGCTGTAACGCTCACCTGATTCCCGTAGAGGCGCCGGTCTTGACTGGGCGTATACCGTATCTTCAAAGGTGATGTGTAACACACGGCTGGCTCTTTGGGCTGGACCTCTGTGCACTGTATGTCTGACTCGAAGGGTAAGATGTCTGCAGATAGAAAACATGGGATTAAGGAACTGGGTTATTGAATGTCTCTCTCTTTTTCCCTTTCTCTTCTCCTGTAGAACCCCAAAGGTTAACGCTCTCACCTTAGGTAAGTGAACGCCGTGCTCTCCATCTGCCTCGGGGCAGGGTGCTGTAACCAGTTTCTTCACTGGATAAGGGGAGCAGGCCTCTTGACTTCAGAGGACTGCTGTCCGTCGTTTACTGCACGAACGGTAAGTTTCGAGTAATTCTAATGTCTTTAAAGTCTTTAGTAATGATGTTTCTTGTTTTGCAGGGTTCCGGCGATGGCGGATGACGGGCTGAAGTGAGTTGAAGATGGAGCCCGTGTGATGAATAGAAGCGCCTGGAAGCACGTAAGTAAGCGCTTGTTGCCTGCTTCACGATGCGCTCTAACTGTCTTTTTATTTTGTAGGTACAAGTTCGGAGCGGCTGCAGGGTGCCGGAATACCCACTGGGTTGGATGTGGAAAGGAGTAATGGCACGTGAGTATTAAAGTTCCCCAATGTCTTTAAACGCACCTTGTTTTGTCTTTCAGATGCGGGATGCAGCGCCGAAGGCCTCCGGAGCGTGCGAAGAGTTGGTAAGCTTTTGTCTTTCAGATGCCGGAATGCAGTGTGAAGACCTCCGGAGCGCACGAAGAGTAGGTAAGCCTTTGTCTTTCAGATGCCGGAATGCAGCGCGAGGCGTTGGTGACAGCCGATGGACCAGGTAAGTGAAGAGCTGTCACTGAAGACCGTAATGCTAACCTGTTCTTTCTTGTCTTTATAGGTGTTGCTGAAGACTGGATTCAGGATGGTAAGACTTTTTCCTTAGGCCCAGGATGAGATGCAGAAGACACGATGAGCGTTCTGCTGCAGAGGATGCAGAATAACGCAAAGCAAGATTCATCCATCGGGTGTGGTTTAAATAGCCTCCTGTAGTGCTTAGGTGTCTCCTTCCACAGCCACGCCTAGGTAAGAAAAGAGTTCCTGCTTTCCAGAAGAGTTCCAGTGTTCTGAATCTAGGGAGTGGCTCCTGCCCCACCCAACAGGAAAAGTAGTTCCAAACAGAAGAGGATCAGAGGCTCAACTGGCAGGCAAGTAAGCAGCATGGTCTGCTGCAGGTAAGTCCACCCAAGCATTATGAGCCCGGCGCTTCCAGCGCTGGGACTGGGCATATTTATGAGCCTGGTGCCACTGGCACCAGGACTGGGTCCAAAAGGTCCCAATTGGGACTGGTTGGCACTCGGAACCTGGGTTATGGATCTGCTTCCAAGGGAGTTGGGAAAACCCTGACCTTTTGGAAGCAGAGATCATGACACTTGCAGCCTTTAGGGTGGCTAGACCCGCGTGTCCTCTGGCGGCTAATGGGCACAGGTCCGCAGTCGGCAGCAGTCCAGCGGCGTGATCCTCGTGGACGAGGGAAGGTGGTAGGAGTCTCTGCACAGGTGCCTCTCGGATGGTGTCGCAGGCACCCCCCTGCTGTGGGGGAGCGACCGCCCGCCCGCCGGACGGTCCGGGTATCCGGCCCCCAAGCAGCCGCAAGCACAACCAGCCAGCATGGCCCGCACAGCCCCAAAAGCCTGGCGGGAGGTCCGCGCCCTTATGCGGAAGCAGTGGGCTACAGCCAAGCCCACGGCGCACAGGGCCGATCAGAGCGCCGCACCGCCACAGCAGCCAGGAGCCAGCAGCGCCGGGACGCCCGCTGCAAGTTAGCGATCCAGATGGCAAAAAGCCTCGGGCTACAGTCCCCCCGGGCACCAAGGAGGAAGTCAGTCCCCGCAGCGAGGAAGCACCACAGGTGGCCGCGGACAGCAGGATCAGGTGCCGCAGTACTTCCAGGCAGCGGCGGATCCGGCGGCCGCGAGCAACAGCGGAAGGCCACAGCGAGGCCCCGCAGGGAGGCCGCACGTAGATGTCAGATGTGCTGGTCCCAGGCACCGATTCAGCCCCAGATTACAGGTACGCTTAGAGGGCGATGCCAGCAACAAGAACGTGGTAGTGGCTGTAGCAAGCAGTCAGGATTAGCGCCGATGTTGGAAGGATTCTGGTGGGCCACGACGGAGCTCACAGGCTAAGCGGCCATTTACGTTGGCTGCTCAACAGCACCCCCCGGCCCTAAGCCTTTTCTACTTGATTCTATCACTGTAGTTCCTATTGCTCAATTGCCCTGAGTACTTTACCTGTTGGTGTGGTTCAATTTCTATTAACTTTGTTTTTCCCTCCCTTTTAAATTGCTAGAGTGCAATTTTGCTCCCACTTCATTTTGTGAGCTTAACCTGTCTGGAACTTATTGGGAGTGGCATTGTGTATTAAGAGTGTGATGTTTACACTGCTTATAATAGTGTAATGTTATACAACTGAAGAGTGAAATAAATGTATATTCTTTTACTTGAAAACCTTGAGTCAGTGTTTGCCTGAATCATAGTAATTGCTGTCCTTTGTGTAACTATTTGATACTGCTCACTTACTTTTGAGATAAGTCTGGCTGCTCAGCCATCGCTACCACTTTAAATGTGTAGTACAGGCTTGTACCAAAAGGTGAATTTGTACTGTCACTTGTAGTCTTAATTGTGTGTGGTGTTCTCAACTGGTACTTTATATAATTCTGCCTAACACGGTCAAAAAGGTGGTGGCAAAAAATGGCAATCTCGAAGAGGGGTCCAGAATAAACAATATTCGGATAACCGGGGTCCCGATGTCCACCCCTATAGACAATATGGAGACATTTGTGGAGAAATTGCTCCTGGGAGTCCTGGAGAATTCCCTGGTCACAAACATGTTCATGGTGGAACGTGCACATAGATCTCTGATGTCTAAACCTCCCCGCGGGGCACCTGAAAGGGCCGTCATAGCCTGGATCTTCAGTTACTGAGATCGAGATATTCTGCTTCGAGCTGCCAGAGAGAAACAAAACCATACGCCTGTTCCCTGACTTCAGCCCTCAGGTCCAGGATCAGTGGAAGACCTATTAGACAGTCAAAAACATACTCAGGAGGAAGGGGATCCACTATTCGATGATATTTCCAGCCATGCTTAGGGTGCCATACAAGGGTAGGGTCTCATTCTTCACGACACCGGACAGTGCCGAACAGTTCGTCATGGATATCGCAAAGCCTGGCACCCCTCCTGCTGCATTATTTTTGTGTACTTTGCCATGTCTGTTGAAGTAGGCCCCCTGCTGTAGGGGCGCCTGCTGGTCCTCCTGCGGAATCCACTAGGACTGCCCTAGTGACAGTACTGTTGAAACCCGACAAGGACCCTCGTAAATGTTCTTCATATAGGCCCCTCTCTTCAATTAACACTGATAAGATCCCCGGTAAAATCCTGGCAGATAGGCTTCTCCTTTATATGCCCAGCATGGTCCTCCCCGATCAGGCCGGCTTTATTCCAAGGCGTTCCACCCGAAATCATCTATGCAGACTGTTCATGCTAATGCACAATGTGAACCCAGAGATCCCAATTGTAGTGGCTGCATTGGATGCCGAGAAGGCCTTTGATTCAGTGGAATGGCCATTCCTATTCGAAGTCCTTCATCGTACAGGTATAGGCACCTCCTACCTACAGTGGATTTGTCTCCTATATACCGCCCCAAAGCTATAGTGTACACCAACCGTATGCAATCAGGGGCTATATATCCATCACAAGCTACCGGACAGGGCTGCCCCTTTTCCCCCATACTGTTTGCTGTTGTGGTTGAACCCTTGGCCTGCTCACTGCGTGACTACCACACCCATAGAGGTGTGAGGATTCATTCCCACAACTCCATCATTTCTCTGTATGCGGATGACATGTTGCTATATGTCAAACACCCAAAAAAGAATTTACAGAGAACTCTCAGGCTTACGGATCAACTGGGTTAAATCTGAGGTCCTCCCCTTGACGCTCAGCGTCGAGCGGCATGACATTGGCGAGGCCCTTGGATGGTGCCCCCAGGGTATTCGGTACCTTGATATACGGGTGTTCACATCTCCAGTGGAATTGTACAAGGACAATCATGCAGTTGTGCCAGAGAGGCTGGAGCACAGGGTGGACGTGTGGATCCGCTTGCCCAATTCTCAGGCAGCCAGGATCTCGCTTGCTAAGATGGTGATCCTACCAACATTTTTATATATTGTCAATAATGTCCCTATTTGGACCCCACCGAGCTTCTCGCCACGCCTCAAGAGCCTGATGTCCTGGTTAGTATGGGCCGGTTGGACACGCCCGGATATCGTTTGATATAATGACTCGACCTTATGAACAAGGGGGACTAGATTTCTCAGACCTATACAGGTACTTCCTGGCTGCGCAGATTCAATATTCAATCTGGTGGTGGTCCCCCTCAGCGGACCTCCCGCACACCCTCCTCGAGAAGAGATCTTGCAACCTAATGACGTAAGAGGACTGTTGTGGGGCACGCCGGAGAGGGATTCAAGAACCGAGGTATAACCCCTTGCCGTCACACACATAGCCTGGAATCAACTGGGGCACTGGGAGGGATTGGTGCAATGGTACTCCCCTCTGATGGCTATATATCGAGTCAGCGGTTTACCACTCACTGATGAGGAGATTTTCCAGCAACAATCTGTACAATTGAAGGTCCACACTCTGGGGGACTTGGCTCCGAACAGGAAGTTTATCTCATGGGAGGAATTAAAGGATAGAGGAGAGTGGACACGGATTACTATGCTTCTGTACTTTCGGCTCTGTGACGTACTTCGATCCAAATGGCCCAACTTTCCAAACGCGCCAACAACCTCCCTCACAATGCTATATGTCACCTCTCCTCCAACCACAAGCAAGCTGGTCTCCTCTTTATATATATAAAATGATCCAGTCACAACAACGCACCCACGCTGGCAATTACATGAGCAAGTGGGAAAACCACCCTAGGAAAGTCACTGACCACTGAACCGTGGAAAATTGTATGTACACAAACCCAACCTACATCGATGAATAATCAGTTTCGTCTGATACATTTTACATTTTTACACCAGATGTATTATTCCCCAGCCTTTCTGCATAGTTTTTACCCGTAAAGGTCCAGGAGTTGTAAAAGATGCCATGAGAATCCATCAGACCACATGGCCTGGTCTTGCCCCGAGTGCAGACTCTCTGGAATGAAGTTGAGGAGATACTCTCCAAAATGTTGAACACTTGTGTACATCATTCCCCTGAATTGTGGCTGTTGGCACTCGGAGGAAGGATCCCATGCAGAGAAATGCCTAGTAGGAATGGCATCTATCGTGGTCACATCACTAGTAGCCAAAACATGGGGAAGGGGTAGGGCCCCTGGTTACCACAAATGGCTCAATAACATGTTGATGTGCGAGAGGAGGGAAACACAATACGGGCAGTCCCTCCCCCCAACAGCAGACCACTGGATATCTGGGCCCCTTTCAGACCATATATGCTCACTAGAGAAGAGAACTTCCCTTGTCCCTCCCCCCTACAGAATGTGTCCCAGAATTGATCTATTGCTACCCTGTTATGGTGACCTGGGGGTATATCGCGCACCCAACGTTTGGTATTAATTGAATCACGTCCCTGTACGGCAGTACGAGGAGCACCTAATAAATGTGACAGGATATTAATGATTATCCACCTGTAATAAATGATACTGTACCTGCACAGATAATCTGAAGCAGTGGTCTCTGCTCCAAGAACACAGACTGCCTCATGTGGTGGAGTGGATGCCGTTTCATTTATCTGTTCTATGCTGTCTTGACGGGGGTTGAGGGGTACGAAGCCTTGGTATGGGTGCATTTCCCTACTTTACGTTTTTGATTTCTGTTTGAAATGCCAATAAAACAGTTATTTTAAAAAAAAGGAATGCTAGGGAACGCAATCGGCCTCAGCTAGAGAGAGCCCACGAAATCAGGAAATACAACGGAACGCACGCAGGCCAGGATGAGAAGCGCGCATGTGAACAGGAATGCGCGGGAACCACATAGCCTAGCAAGCGAAGAGCGCACACGATAAAGGAATGCAAGGCAAGCAAGAGGTTAAAGCGAGAGGTTTTTTTCCACCTTAGATATGATATGATATTTTATTTATAGTGCGCCCATACACACGTGTTTCAAAGCGCGAAAATAGGTTTGTAAGTGAGTTGGATGCTCGTTTTATAGATAGCATGGGGCTTATCGATGCTGCCGGCATGTTCAATCCAGTTAAAGGAGACTACAATTAAATCCTCAACGATCATTGATAATGACTGGTGTCAGAATATTCATAATGGTTTTATCCAGAAAACTCTAAAACATCAACAACACATCTTTGACCAGGTGAAAATAATACAGAACATAGAAGTGATATCTTCCCTGAGTAACATTATTGCTCCTGAAGCTCCATTGTTTACTATAAAAGAGGTATCTGAGGAGGAGGTTATGGAGGTTATACATAAGTTAAAACCAACATCATGCAAAGGGGATATCTTTCCCGCCTCCATGTTTAAGGACACTTGTGCCATGGGTCACCAAATTTATGAATCGATATTTCCAGGAAGCCTATGTTCCTGATAATATTAAAGTGGCATGGATTGCACCATTGCTAAAAAAAAAGAAAACTTGAACCCAATGGATGTGGCTTCTTCTTCTTCTTCTTCTTAATTATCGGATGCAAGGGCGGACCCATGCAGGCGCTTCCCCATCCTAAAGGATGATGTGCACCAGACCCACCAATCAATACTTAGCTTACATAAACTCACAACTCCTCCCACCGCCCTGTTTGCCTCACAAAATCCAACATCACACTATTCCTCCTCCTGCCTCTCTCCCCTTCACCTCCCAGCAAAGTCTTCCCACTCATCTCAGCCACACCCAGCGCAGACAATCGAACCCTCATCAATTCTCTCTCCTCAACATGTCTCTCACACCTAAGCAGAAAATGTCCCACAGTCTCAGGCACACCACACACCGCACAATCTCTCGACTCACGTTTCCCCACTTGAAACAGACAATCATTCAGTCCTGCATGTCCTATCCTCAACCGATTCAGCATCACCTCCTCCCCCCTCCTCCATTCCAGACTCCCTGCATCCACCTTCACCGACACTTTCCCACGAACACCAAACATCCACCTGCCCTTCACCCCACTCACCCACCTCTCCTGCCACTTATCTATGATCCGTCTCACCACCACCGCCTTCACCTCATCCACACTCAAAGGTAATCTCACATCAACCGCTGCCCTTCTCATACCCTCACCCGCCGCCAGATCCACTAACTCATTACCCAAAATACCACTGTGACTGGGGACCCACGCCAACTCCAAATCCATTCCCCCGTGTAGGCACCGATCAATCTTCCTCCTGATGTCCATAATCACGTCCTTCCTATCATCATCCCCCACCATAAACAATGGATGTGGCTAATTATAGACCAATCACAAACGCTCCGTTTGTGTTAAAAATATTGGACAGAATCGCATATAATCAGTATAAAAAATGTATAGGGCAACAAGACATTCTTGCGTCAGAACAATCTGGCTTTCACCAGAATCATGCGATGGAGACAGCTCTTTTACATCTAAAATCCAATTTTGCAAACATCATAGAAGGCAGCAATATGGCACTACTTTTGCTGTTACATCTCTCTGCCGCATTCGATTTAGTTGATCATTCCTTTCTAGCGGAAAGATTAATTAAAGTTGGCAAATACACATCCTCTGCACTTCTAGGTTCAAATCCTAGGTTCAAATCTTTCTTGGACCTAGAACCGCAAACGTGGTTTTAGAAAATGCTCAATCATGCAGAACATCCCTTTCATGCGGAGTCCCACAAGGCTCCTGCTTATCGCCATTGCTTTTTAACATTTACTCCCGACCATTATGTGATCTTCTCTCCTCCTTAGGGATATAGTTCGCCTTATGGAATATGCTTCCATTGGACCTCAGAGAGTGTGCTTCAACTGTCATCTTCAAAAAGCACTTAAAAACATTTCTTTTTGATAAAGCAATAGGTTAAACCCTTTGCCATTTTAGTGTGCTTTTCTCCCTGATGACTCTGTGTTTTCTGTTGTATGTTTTGTGAGCGCCCTGAGGGGTGAGTGGCACAATATAAAAATTCTTTAGATAGATAGAAGGGCAACACATTTCTTGGACTCCTCATCTGCAGATGTCCTTGCTGAGCACTCCCTAGGGGCCCGAGTAAATTATGTTAGCTTGCATTCAGGCCTTGCCACTACAAGGAGCTTTTTATCTGACAAGACTATGATTTTCTCTTTGTCGGGTACAATCCCTGCACATAGTCAGAAGGATTTTCTGAGGTCCTAAACCTGTTGAATCTGGTCCTTGCATTGCCAATTACAACTGTAACAAATGAGAGGTTCTTCTCCTGTTTGAAAAGAGTTCAAAACTATTTGCGAAATAAATGTGGAGACAAGAAACTTAGGGCCTCATCACGAGTCTGGTGGTAACCCTTAAATGCGGTGGTAGAGCTATTACCGCCGCATTTAAGAGTATGCCAGATCATGGCCTTGGTGGATTTCCCCCCGGCTATGAGCTGGGGGGAAATCCGCAGCAAATTTGCCGTTTTCGGCACTATTACCGCCAGCAGGAAATCCGCTGGCGGTAATAGCGCAAATTTTCCCCATTGGGCCAAATGGGGAATGAGGCATTCCTGAATGGGCCCAATGAGGAATGGGCACTAACCGTTCCGCCAAACCCGTGATCCGGCGCTAATAGCCCCAGGGGTTTTGCGGTAGAGCTAATAGTGCCGGCGGTAATAGCGCCGGCGTTACCGCCCAACTCGTGATGGGGCCCTTAGTGATTTGTTGGTAATGACATCTGAACCTATGGAGGTTGACAAGATCAATTTGAGTGATGCCATTGACAGATTTGCTGACATGCGGCACAGGAGTTCTCCTCTGAAAAGATGAACCATTATCTTCTTCAACACTGTGCTAGGTTATAGCTCACTTTCCAGTTACGCCGTTCTTTTCAAGTCACACAGACCAAATCAGCACCAAATACAGTCTTCAAAACCATCTGCCACCGTCCTACATTACCAGCCTCTTCTCATCATGAAGTCAGCCATGCTACATCGCTGATGCAGTACAACCAGTTTCTGTGTCTACCTTCAGAACACTAATAGTACACTGAAGGCTTTTAATGGGCTGGTCGGTTCGGCGACACTGGTCCTAGTTGGCTTCAAATCAAAAGAGTGTCTTTCATATTTAGAAGCAGTCACTGGTATCTGTTGCGTCTTTTCTGAGTGGTGTGGAGAAAAAAGCCTAATAATTTACTAAGAAGTAACAAATTGAAGGCATACTCAGACATAAACCAGTTGGTTTAAGTCATACTTAGATTTTTAATCTGGTCATATTAGTAGACCACGTTGATAACACATGTTTCGGCTTTAAAGCGCCTTCCTCAAATCAGGGCTCATGCTTTCTTTTTTTATATAGATACACAAGTTGTTAGTAAAATAGGCAAGTATCAGTTCATAACATATGTGAAAATCATACATAACAAAACACAACAATGTTGCATCACAGCGTTGGTTCAAGAAAAATCATATGTATCAAGAATTACACAGAGAATGAGGGTTGGTGTAGGGGAGGATTAAAAGGATTGTTTGAGAAAAGAATGGAAAAAGAAAATAAAGAATATAAGTCACCTGCTGTTCATATTGCTTAAATTCCGTTTTTAGATTCTCATTGTATTTTAAGTAAGATGTTACCTTGGAATTGCAGTCTTGAAAAGATTCCATTTAGACATGTGAGTGATAAAAGGGGTAATCCCTGTCGATAAATTAAATATGACAGCGTTTCAACTCTATTTCTCTGTAAGTTGAACACATTTTACACGGGCCATTGCATTCCTAAATTGCCTCAGTATGATTCTGAAAAATTATTATGTGAGCTTCCGCACTTGCTTACACTTGTAAATTCCAAAAACCAGCAGTTCCGGAAATTGTAAGGTACAAAACCCATGTTACCATTATCCGCATATGTTTACATTCTACATTCATGCAAGTCTGATTTCAAAAACACGGCACAGTTCCGCATTGACTTTCCTATCCCTCTATGTGGTATGGAAGTGCTTATTTCACTATAGCGCACCACTTAACTAGCTGTCTCCTAGACAGTTAGTTAGCGCGTACACATATCGACGGTCTCTTACCTGTGTTCTCTCAGTTACTGGTCTCACGCGTCGGCTAGAGCTCAGGCGTGAGTAGCGTCCTCTTTGTGTAGTGCTGCTGGTCATTGCCATTGGCAACGTTACCTTTCAAGTACCTTCTTAGTGTCTGGTCTCATTTTGATAGTTGGGCGCCATCTTTTGGTAAGGCAGTGCGCACATTAGTCCCGATTTCTGTACATTTTTACAATTCGGTAATTAAATCATACATTCAACAGTCTGAAGTAAGTTTTAGATGACATGTATACAACATCCCTAATTATAGATGTAGGAAATACGCATACCATTGAAAAACACATTTTCATTGTTGTACCTCACATATGTAATAGCACATGAGTTCTGATAATGATGGAGATACACAATAGCCTATTGCGTACCTTTTTGTTACAGTGTTCAATTAACAAATAATTAGTCTCTTTAATATTGCTACAATTTCAACAGAATCCTCCGTTAAACATGGAAAAAGTATATATAGCGTAGCATCTACTTAAAAATAATAATGCAATTGAGAATCTGTATCATTGAGTCTATGCACATGAAAGTTACTATAAAAAGGAGATCATCTCGTTGTCGGAGTTAAGTTCCGTGACTGTGGTATTTAATTTACAAATTATTCTTGCTTCTGCTTAGACCTTCAAAACACTGTCTGCTATGCTGGTGAGTTTTGTCAGCATCCTATTTTTTTTTACCAGTGAGCTAAACAACAACGGATCATTACATCAGAAATATCCCAAGTAAAGAAGGAACCATATAGGCTTACAGCCAGCCATGTGTGCCCTCAACATGGCATCATCTGCCACACTGCCAGCCTCCTACTGATTTTCAGTCCAAGCAACAATAAGACATCCAATCAGTGTTTTCCTGTGAAGGCAGACAGGCACTACTAGCAACACAGCCAAAAGCATTGGCCAAACTGCCAGTCTCTTAACTTCCAGAAACCCAAAGACTGAGTTGCCTCCATCAGCATCGTCTTGTCAAGTCAGCCGCGAGCTGCAACACAGCCAGAGTTTTGTGTCATGAAAACATTTGGTATCCTGCCTGCCTCTTCTTGATTTCCAATCAATAAACCAATGATGGACCATCCAAGGAGCATTTAATTTTTAAGCCAGTCACTAGCTGCCCCACAGCTAGAGGTCTGTCATCAAAATAGCATCTGTCAGAACCATCTGGATTTGTAGTCAACCAAGCAACGATGAGACACACTCAGTCAGTGTTTTCCGTTACAACCAGCCAGGCAACATTCACATCACCCCCAGTAATCTATGACATCAAAACAGCACCTGGCATACTGGCAGTATCTTCTCTGCCAAACACCTGCAGCTCCACTGCTAGAGTTCTGTGTCTTGATCTGTTGCCATTGAACACTCACAGCCCTCCTCTGTGGTTTCCGGTCACCTAAGCAACAACCTGCTGTGAGGCAGGCATGGTATCACAAGTAAGGACACAGACACAAGAGGTACAAGTTTCAACACCTTTATTAAGTTTGACTTTGGTTGGAGACTTCCTCACTGACCCCACTACTATAGTGGAAGGGAGTAGTCTCGCCCATCAAAGTAAAATAGAATTGTCCAAGTCAGTCAGTCAAACAAAGGAAAAAGTATGTGTCATAAACCTATACTTGCCGTCACGTTTCACAAAAACCAAGTGTGGGGAAAATAGATGAAAATGAAAAGTGTATTAAAAGAATTTCAGAATGGGAATGAAAGTGGCTTACCACCCCCTTCCCCAAGTTCAGTTCAATGGGGTTCTTACAAAGTTCCTTCACGGTGGATAGTATGCACAGTTCAAAGATTCACAGTTCTCTTCACCGGATTCTTGTGGGCTTCCCTCGCCCAGCTTCATCTTAGTTACTTTCACAGGCAGCCCTTTCAAACGTTAAAACATGGTTGAAACACTTTCCAGCTAAACGGCCTACACTTCTCAGATGTGTGGCAGAAATACCTTCCCCAACCTTTGTACTTCTCTTTCACAATGTTCACCGGTCAGAGACTTTTGCAACCACATAGTATTATCAACCCTATTCGTGACCACTCCGACAGCAGGGTCCTTCTTATTATCACTTTGCCAGAGACCTTCATAACCGCACAGTATTCTCACCCGTATGCGTGACTACTCTGACAATATGGTTGGTTTCTTAATCTTTGTGCCTCTCGCACTTGGTTTCGCAGAATGAGCCCTCGGCCACTTTGTTCCTCATTTCACAAAAACATATAGTTCATTAGGCGGGCCCAATTCCACTCTGTTCCTCGTTTCACATTAATTTCCATTCACTTTCATATTAGCCTTTCAGGATCTCTGCATGCACTCTTTCCCTCGTGCCCTTCCCTTCAATGGCTTTCAACACATTTCTTTTTCTTTATTCACTGTTCTTTTATCTTTCAAGAAGCGTTCTACAAACCAAACTCTCCCTTTCTTTGAACTCACTTGCTGTGATTGCTTTCGCGCGTCCTATTTTCAATTCGTCGAGGTCAGGTTCTTGCCCACCTGCCCCTCAGACACTCCCAGGCGGCCTCACGGCCCAGGGGAGGAAACAAGCAGTCAGCTGGTCAATGTAAGAAAGGGCCTAGCCAGCCCCTCAGCTCCCTTCTATGAACTCTCCCGGCTTCTCAGAGACATGTCTCCCTCGTAACGCTTTCTCCAGCCACAACTTGCAGCCTTCAGCATCTCGGCGTCCCGTTCTCCCTGGTCTGCTTCTCAGCAGCTCTCTCTTACCTGCCCCTCTGTCTCATCATCCAGCTTGGCTTCCTTCTTGGCCCCTGACTTCCTCTCTGTGTCTTTCTGTACTCCACCTTTTATAGTTTGAAAAATGGTCCATGAGTTTCAGGTGTGTGATTGTGACTGAGTGCCTGACCTTGCCTGGCATTATGAGTGGGACAAGGCCAGTACATGTCACTAGTGGTAAATAACTGTCAGGAAATGGGGGATACAATGTCTCACCTTCCGGTGTCTCCTCCGCATTCCCCGAGAAGCCCCTACCCAGGTGATTCTCCCTTGCTTGTCCACCCCCAGGGTTGTGATCCAATAGCAATGGCCTTTCCCTGGCCACCTGAAGAACGGATCCCCGGAGACTGAGTCGTGAAACACCTTCAGGTTTTCCACACTGCCTTCCAGTCAGAAACTTCACCTTACATGAAGACAGGCATGCACCATTTGTTCCACAGCCCAACTATTTTGCTATTGAAACAGCAGCACCGGACAAGTCGGTCAAGCCATTGTTCTACTGAATCTAGTAAGATATTAAATTTTAAGTCTTATAATCAGAACAGTGAAGGAAGAGCCACCGTTGGGCATTACCCAAAAATCTATACAATAGTGCAAATTGTTGGAATGTGTACCTCTAGGCATATAAAGGGTGTTGGTGAGTGTGGGAGTGATGCAAAATGCAACCAGGAATTTATTTTCAGAAAGTATGGGAACATGAGTCATGAGGCTTTTGGTAATGCAGTTGGCATCACTTAGTAATGCGCTGTACGTCGTTAACACTTGAACTATTCTGCTTGCAGCCAAAATCACACAAGAACAGGTGTTACCAAATCACACAAGAAAGTGCACTATCGTGAGGCCAAAAGCCTCACGAGAGTACAAGGAAACGGATGGAGTCTTGATATCTGTTTTTCCGGATGTGGGTATAATACCTACCCATCCTTCAAATGTGTGCTGGCATGGCAGGTTTGCAGGCAGAGTACTTCAAGTACTCTCCTTTTCAGATTTTGGGTAAGGATGCAGAACTAGAATGGCAATGCAGAAGCCCTCCATGATTGGAATAACAGGTTTTCACTGTTGGTAATCAGGATTTGTAACACACTAAACTTCTGCAGAACTTGTATGGTAGGAGGTGTACATGAAACAAAAAATATATACTTGTTTGACAGTGTGAGAGTGTGATGCTAGAAATGTATAGACATAACGTGAAATATTTTGTTCCTCTTGAGTTATGCAAGCACTTTGAAGAGATACAGGAAGCAGTATTTGCCAATGCACTATTGAAATCCATTTTAAACTTACCTGTAGGTTCTGAAGGAGATGTATATCAGAGAAGTGTGGATGTTTTGTGCAGGAATAATGAAGTCCATGAAACAACTGCAAACAGTACAACACAACACGTCCTATTGAGTGGTAACACTGAAGGTAACTTGTTGAATCTGAAGAAAATGGGGCTAAGTGCCAAAATCATTGAAGACAGTGGATGCCATTGACTATAAAAACGCATGTTCTCTGGTGAAATATTCTCCCTCCCCCCTTCTATCCTGGCTTTCCCCTATCCCAATACCCGCCTATCCGCCCCGGTCCCCGCAGAATGTGATTTTGCTCTGTAGTCATGTAGAAATAACAGGGTGGATCCACATAAAGAGAGAATTTGGGTTCATACACTTCCTGTGGTAACATGGGCCTCGACACACTGCTACATAGGATGATCCATTGTTGTATGAAATGTATGTCGCATTACAGTGATATTGTAACCATATTTTTCTTAGTGTACTGAGGGATAATGCTTTATGATGCCACTTCCTGTGATGTCACGTGGGGGCAGGGTCAAATTACATCACTTCCTGTGATGTCACTCGGACGGGGTCAAACAACATCGCTTCCTGTGAGGTCATTCAGGGGCAGGGTTGTGAAAAGTCACTTCCGCTACCCCAGGCATTTTGGTGAAATGATGTCCCTGTCATAGATGAGACCCTTATTATACCCGCAAGGACATGCCACGTGGCAGGGCCAGGACATGCGGGTGGCCTGGCACTGCATCTAATTAACACATGTAGGTGTAATGCTCTAAGCGGAGCCACAAGGTTCCAGCCCACCCATGACACTCCAAGCCACTTGCTAGCACCCCGCTTCACACTTATAACTGCTTAGGTTAGCCACTGAAACACACAATGTTTACATGCAAGTTTCCCTTGACAACATGCTTATCAGATTACTTGGTAAGCTTCTTTAGAACGTGGAAGACAGGTAGTAGCCATGACTATTTAAGTTATATGCCTATTGCACTCAATGAATCCCTGCAGCCTGATCCTGTCCATGGTAGCATTCTACCACTACTAGAAGACACACAGACAACCAGCCTATTGCCTTGAGCAATTTAGGGGTAGCCGGGCCAGACATCGAAGATAAACACCATCCAAGTTTAAGGTATTTATAACCACACCACTTCTGTGGATCTGCCGCAGGCACGGCTCTCCATCCATGCACTCTAGAATGCAGCTACTGCTCTCCATCCATGCACTCTAGAATGCAGCTACGGCTATGACAAATTCCATCTAGCTGGTCACATACATTTTGCACTGAAACCCCAGACTCACCTCACCACCTCTGCCATTAGCATTCAGCAACAATTTCGGTCTAGCTGGGTACACATCAAGTCTCCTGCACTAGAGCTCTGTGATGTCCACCCTCAGACCCCACCCATGTACCTAACCTCTTGGGTTGCTCACTGGAGCCTAGCCAGCCCTGCTAATTCCTAATCAAGGCCAAACGCACACATGCATGTTAAATTCTACTCTTACATGTCTTTGCCCATATGGACTTCAGTACCCCGAGGATGTTCCAACCACAAAGCGCATTGAGGCCATACAAATGGGAAAAGTGTGCTATATAAATGACAATACATTGCAGGCGTTGACAGTACCAGTGGAGCGGGTTTCGCAGTAGCTGTAGTTTAAGACTTTAATTTAGCTGTCGTCAACGGGGTCATGGCCGAAGTCTTGTGCTTCGTCGACTGGGCTTTACCTTGCGTCGCCGACAAGGTCTTGGTCTGACCTGATGATGGTGCCATAGGTGAAGACCTGGTCGGTGACTATGCAGCCGAGGAGTGCTTTTTCACCAAGGACATAGTTGGATGTTGCTGAGGCCTCCTTGGAGAGTGCCTTAGCTTTTATGCTCTTGGAAGCCTCGTCATGCAACCTGGACCTCTTGCTGGATGGAGTGCGCCGGATCAGTCTTCCTGAGTGAGGCATGACTGCAGACCAAGGCAGCGCTCCCGCCTGCCACCCCTACTGGCGTACTCGAGCCATGCCACTAATCTGCCGTGGTGGTCTCAGAGCATTTTAGTTGAAAACATCTGGCAGATGCAACAGTCCTGGTATCGTGCGTCGGGTGTAGATAGTAGGCAGTTATCGTGGAGGTCTTACGCATATACATTCCTTAGACCACATTGGGCACAGTCCTCGAAGAGGCTCTTCCTCTTGGTCGCTGCCATGCTAGATGAAGGCCTCACATTCGGAGTTGAGAATCCGCTCCAAGGGGCACCGGCCACCGGAACAGGAGCAAACCCCAGATGTCACTAGATTTAAGGATTCCAGAAATGGTTGTTAAATGAGAAAAAACGTTGAATAGAGCATTTTTGAAGACTCACTAGAGCACTAAAGTGACTGAAATTTTAGTTTAAAAATGTTCAGTTTCAGAGGATTCCCAGCCTGATGGGGAATGTTTATACAGCATGTGAATCTATGAAAGATCCAATGCTGGAGAACAGGATTATTGTGCAGTATTTGGTGGTTCTGAAATGGACTAGAACTCATTATCAGGGGAGTCTGTGGAAAGGAACAACATCTCATTCTTGACCAAATTATCTAGACTGCAACCCCTAACTAGTTCTTCCCTCGACCTTGCCACAAGGCAAACTAGCAACACTTGGAGGTGCAGGTTGTAGAGAAAATATCCATCTCTGTGATGCCCCATAGTTTGAACAATTTGAGTGAACCCTATAGAGCGCTACCAGTTGTTATGAATTTGATCCAGGCCTGCTCAACCGGTCTGCTTCCCTATTGTCTTGTCCCGGGAGATGTGCTGCTTTGAGCCAGATCCTTCAACTTATAAACCAGTCACATATCTGAATTGCTAATGAGCAGTCTCGGGAATCTGATGCCTCCCTGCTTGTTGAGGTAAAGCATTGCTGTTGTGCTGTCCGTTAAGACCAACAGCAAAGACCTCTACATTAAGGGAAGAAAAGACCTATGCTAGAAGTATGGACTTCCGTTCCAGGTCATTTATGTGATTCTTTCTGTCCTGCAATGACCAGAGACCAGGGTTGGAATGAGCTCCTACAGTGGTCCCAGCCCTTCAGAGATGAGTCTGTAGTCATTATCAAGTGAGGCATTAGGTGTAGAGGGGCTCCACTCATGAGGTTGTCCAAACTCCAAAGGACGTCCTTGGAGCCATTGGGATTGGGATTTTTATTGAATTTATATTTATTTAGTTTATTGAGCGCACCCAAGACCCTGAGGTATCACAGCGCTTGTACCAGTTACAAAGTTGCAGAAAGACAAAGAAATATACAGCATAAGAAGGAAGTATATAAACGTTCAGTGCACACAACAGTATACAATCATTCAGTCATATTTGTTGACGAGACAGGTTTTTAGGCTTTTGTGGAAGGTCGAGTGGGAAGGTTTGTTTCTAATGGATTGGGGGCGTGGACAGTTCTAGAGAGGGCAGGCAGTGACCAAAAGGCTGGAGCCCCTAGCGCATTTTTTATTGAATCTGGGAATCAGAAGAGAGGGAGGAGGAGGATGAGCGTAGGTTCCGTGTAGCTGTGTTTTCGTGGAGGCAGGAGCTGAAGTAGAAAGGGGAAGTCTTATGCATGCAATAGTGGGCAATAGTAAGGATCTTGAAGTCAATACATGCTCTAATAGGGAGTCAGTGAGCATCTCTTCTAGCTTGTTTAATGTGGTTGGTGCGTTTTAGACCCCATGCGGCTCGGAGGGCCTTATTTTGCAAAAGCTGGAGTTTGGAGAGGTTTTTGTTGGATGTGTCTTTAAGGAGGGCATTACAATAGTCCAGTTTGTTTCCTATGAGGGCTCTGGCGAGGGTAAGGCAGTTGTCAGGCGACAGGAATTTTCGGCAAAGGTTAATAAGCTTAGTGGTATAGGCAGTCGAAGAGGCAAGATAGCTGATGTGTCTGTGCATGTTAAGTTCAGCGTTAAGATGAACGCCCAGGGTTTTACATATTTTGAGACCAGGATAGGGTTGCCATCTATGATAGGCAGGGGCAAGATTTTTGTGGCTGTGGGGAGAGCCAATGATGAGTAATTCCGTTTTTTCATCATTTTGGCAGAGGTGATGGCTGGCCATCCAGTTCTGAATGATGCCATAAACTTGGATGATCATGGCAGAGTCTTCAGGGTAATTGCCTGTGAGGTTTAGGAGGATTTGGGTATCATCCCCGAAGTTGGTGTACAGGATGTTCAAGTTATCAAGGTGGTCAAACAATGGTTTGGTATTGTTGTAGAAGGTGGGGGAAATTCATGATTCTTGGGGAACACCAAATGTGACCGGGATGTTGTCAGCAACCTCATTTCCAATGAAGATTCCGGAGAGCAGTCGTTAAGGACTTGACCCAACGAGTTGCTTCTGGGGTGAAGTCGAATTTGGTGCTGAGGTGCTCGCATAAGATATTGTAGTCAATGAGGTTGAATGCAGCTGAGAAGAAGGAGAAGGGCGAGGTTGCCTGTGTTTCGGATTTTGTCGAGTTGAGTTTTTTAATCAAGGGTGGCTGATTGTGCTATGGTGTGGCCTGACGCCAGATTGGTGAGCACCAAGCAAGAGGTGATGTTTGAGATAGAATTGGATTTGTAAGTAAGCATACAATCCAATACTTTGAGCAGGAAGGGGCCGGTCGTGATAGGGCGGTAGTTGGTCAGTAGGGGAGGGTTAAGTTAGGATTTCTTGGGAAGAGGGGTATCCCAAGATTCTTTGATTTAGGAGGGTATAATGCAAGAAGTAAAAGAGGTGTTGATGAAGTCAGTGATAGCGGGAAAAGTATTTCTGCACAGAGTTTGATGATAGGTGCTAGGCATAAGTCACCTTTTACAGTTTGATGGTTTGAGTGCTTTGATGGTTTTGTGAACGTCAGCTGCGGTGACTGCAGAAAATTGGAAGGGCGTGGTGGTGGCCGGAGGGTGATGGGGGTTGGTGGGGGTGAGGGTGGATTTTTTGGTTCTGGTTTTGTTTCTCAGTCTATACATTTTGTCAGAAAGCATAGATGGTATGGTAGTGCACCACGTTTTGTTTATGGGGAAGTGGGAGGAAGGTGGGGCAGCGGATTCAAGTTCTTTGAGAATTTTAAATCATTCTTGTGTGTTCGAGCTAGCTTTAGCGATTCTGGTGTTGTAGGAATCAGATTTAGCAGCAATGAGTGCAGTTATGCAGGCTTTTGCTATAATATGGAAGGCGCCTTTATTCTCTAGGGAGGGGTGCATTCACCAAAGATGTTCAAGAGCCCGTTTGTGCTTGTGGAGACATCGTAGATTCTCTGTGAACCAATTTCTGTCGTGTTACGGCTTTCTGGAAGAAGATATTCTAAGTGGGGCTAGTAGGTCGAAAGATTGCATCAGAGTGGTATTGTACGCTTCAACGTGGGACTGAGGGTATGCTAGGTTGGTAGGTGGAACACATAGGATGGTGATAGCATGAGCTAGTGCTAGATCAGTGAGTCTACGTATATTGCGAGAAGTGATGTGACTGGAGTGGGGGGTTGGATGGTGTGAGAGCAAGTGGGATAATGAATTAGATCAGGGAGTGGTCAGAACAGAGTAAGGAATAAGTTACTTACCTGTAACTCCTGTTCTCCAGCATTGGCATCTTTCATAGACTCACATGCTGTGAATATTCCCGTCTTTAGGCTATGATTCCTTTGTAACATAAGGGATACATTACTCACCATAATCGTATTTCTGATGCTTATATCTGCATAGATTCACATGCTATGCATAGGCCGACATCTAGTGGTAGCCGTGGAGTATCACGTTTTTTGTTTTCAAAACTCGAAAAGGGACATCGACAGTAAAACTCTGTCTAGTGTGACGTCCACTGTACCCATGGTCTTTCACACGTCTAGGTCCCTCAGATTGTTTTGTTTCTGACATGAGGTAGCATGAAGTGTAGCGTGAGTACAGATGTCATAAAGCAGATAAGAGTAGATAAAGCTAGAAAACATCCATGCACCTTCTACTCCACAGGGGAGGAAGAGTGGGCGCATGTGAATTTAAGCAGATACAAGCACCAGAAATACGATTACAGTGAGTAATGTATCCCTTCTGAGGCTTGTGGATCTGCTTAGATCACATGCTATGCACAGATTAGCGAGCAGTGTCTGGAGAAGGTGGCGGGTTGCGAGAAGGTACAGCGGCAAATAGATGTTTTAGCACTGCTTGTCCCATTTGTAAATCTGCTTTAGAATGTGTGTCAATGCAGTAGTGCTGAGTAAAGGTATGAATAGAGCTCCATGTAGCTACTTTGCAAATGGCATCCAGTGGGACATTTGCAATAAAGGCCAAAGTAGCTCCTGTAGTAGCTCCTGTACCCCTGGTAGAGTGAGCTCTTGGTGTGAAAGGCAGAGTATTGTTTGATAGAGAGTAGCAGAGTTGTATACATTTCACTATCCATCTGGAGATGGTCGCCTTCCCTGCCGGGTGCCATGGAGACAAACAGTTGGTCTGTTTTTCGTAGCGGTCTTGTCTTGTTTACATAGTAAATGACCGCCCACCTTATATCTAGTGTATGGAGATTTTTCTCAGCTGAGTTTGAGGGGTTTTGAAAGAAAGCTGGTAGTTCGATGGACTAGTTGACATGGAACTTAGATATGAACATAGGTGAAAACCTAGGGTGTGTTATTAGTACCAACTTGTCTTTGTGGATAACAAAGAAAGGGTCTTGCACTAACAAAGCTTGTAGTTCACTGACTCTTCTCATGGAGGTGATAGCCACCAGAAAAGCTGTCTTGTATGTAAGGTGTTTAAGGCTGGATTTATGCAAAGGATCCCAAGAGCTTTGCAAGTACCACATTTAAGTTGCACCCAGGAGCCGGGTTTGAAATGCGAGGGTAAAGTCTTTTTACTCCTTCCATGACTGCCTTAATTACAGGGACTTTCCACCAGGACACCTTGCTTTGAGAAGTTGTGTACGCGGCTATGATATGATATGAAATCATATGGCATTTATAACGCGCCTATACACAAGTGTTTCAAGGATAGAGCCGCTAGGTGAACCTTGATGGAGTTAAATACTAGGCCAGAGTCTAGTAAGTGGAGCATGTAATAAAGAATGTGTGATGGAGTACATTCGATTAGGTTTACATTTTTTGACTGGCATCATGTTACAAATATTTTCCATTTGTTAAAATAACAGTGTCTGGTGTTTGGTTCTGAGGTAGTTTTAAATGGCCAAATCCTATAACTTCAGAAACCAAGCTGCCAAGTTCATAGACTGAGGGTGTGGGTGGAATGTTGTCCCCCCGTGCTGTGAGAGCATGTTGTAGGGGCACAGGAGTTTGATTGGATCGCACATCGCCAGTTTGCGCAGATGTGGAAACCAAGGTTGTCTCGCCCACACAGGAGCAACTTGGATTAGTGTTACCTGTTCCTGGTGTATCTTGTTCACTAACCTGCTCAGTAGTGGTGTTGGGGTTAAAGCATAGGCAAATTTCCCTGACCAGTTCATCCACAGGGCATTCCCCTTGGTACCGTTTTGGGGAAATCCGGATGCGAAGTTGGGGCATTGCGTGATTTGGCTTGTGGCGAACAAGCCTAAAGCGGGGTAACCCCATAGGGAGAAGATATCATTTATGATGTTTCTGTGGAGCTGCCACTCATGCTCTTCAGGTAGAGGATCTCTGCTTAATGAGTTTACTAGAGAATTGAGTTCCCCTGGAACATATTGCAAATTTATTGTGCTAGCCTGGACAGACTTGGAGAGTGTCTGCCCCCCTGCTTGTTGAAGGTTTCAGTTAATTAGTATGCTCTATTACAGTCATTTTTGGGTCATACTGCCCACAGATAATAGGAAAACCTCCCTTAGCTCCTCCCCTGTCAGCCACCTTCAGATTTGTCAGCTCACGCGAGTGGCAGTAAGAGCCAAAAGATGAGCCATGCATGGTTGTCGGAGGGTCGCATGTGAATCTATGAAAGATACCAATGCTGGAGACCAGGAGGTACAGATAAGTAACTTAATCCTTCTCCAGCATTGGATCTTTCATAGATTCACATGATATGAATAGATTACAAAGCTGTATTACAATGCCCATGGGCGGAGGCAAGCTCCCAGCACTTACCACTGGAGACTTACCCACCTCACGCAAAAAGGTTCTACAGAACGGATTGGCCCACTCTGGATTCTTCTGCAGAATGTCTGTCGACACAACAGAACCTGGTGAACGTATGCACCGATCTCCAGGTAGCTGCACGGCAGATGTCAGGCAGCAGAATTCTGGAGATAAAAGCTGTGGTTGCAGCCACTGCTCTGGTAGAATGAGACGGGGCCTGCCAGGAAGAGGCCTGCCGGCTTGCTGATGGTAGAACTAGATACAGGTAGCAATCCATCTTGCAATGGAGGACTTAGGGAGCCTTCCCAGGACCAGGCGGTCCAAATGAAACAAACAACTGATCCGTTGTGCAGAAAGATTTAGTACGTGCCACGTAGTACTTGACGGCATGCACCACATCCAGCGGGTGCAGAGTACGTTCCGCTGGAGACGTGGGTGGGCCAAAGAATACGGGTAAAACCACCTGCTGGTTTAGGTGGAAAGCAGATGACACCTTTGGCACAAATGTTGGGTTGGTACATAGAACCACCTTGTCCTTATGAACCGTTAGATAGGGCGGTTTTACAGAAAACGCCTGGATTTCACTCACTCGTATGGCTGAAGTTATGGCCACCAAGAATGCAGCTTTACAGGAAAGGTGTGTAATAGATGCTTGGTGCATGGGCTCGAAGGGTGGCTTCATGGGCGGACCAGTGAAAAAGACCAGAAGAGCCCCCGTAAACACTCCTTCACCAGCCGGTGAGACCACAGGGAAGGCACACCCGCTGCACGGTTGTACTTAGAAATCGCTGCTAAATGCACCTTTATGGAGGAATGCGTTATCCCGGATTGACCCAGGGACAGTAGCTCGTCTGGTCGGATGGTTTGTAGTTGCATCCGCTGACTTCTGCACCACACTTGAAAATGTTTCCACTTGCGCTTGTAACATTTCAAGGTGGATGGGGTTCTAGTCTTGGCCAGGACAGCTCGGTATTCTTGCGGAAGGGACAGTGGCCCGAACTCTAAGAAAATAGGAGCCAGGCCATCAGAAAGAGAGGACGGGTCGTGGTGCAGTACTGCTCCTTCATTCCTGGACAGGAGTGCTTGGTGAGGAAGCAGCTTGATCAGTGGGGCTGACGAGATGGCAAGGAGATCTGAGTACCAAAACTGTCTCGGGCCAGCAGGGTCCACTAATATCAGTTTGCACTGATACAGTCTGAATGTGTGTAGGACTCGAGGCACCAGAGGAATGGGGGAGGCGCATAAAGCAACTTACCCTCCCATGAAATTGTAAAGGCGTCCCCCAAGCTCTCCGGTTGGGGAAAGCAGCTGGCAAAAGTCTTGCAGCATCTGTTCTCATGGGTGGAGAAGAGGTCGATCTCTGGAGTGCCCCACACGTGAAACAACAGGTGTAGCTGGTTGTTGTGCAGTTCCCACTCGTGGCAGGAGCGTAACTCCCTGCTGAGGGAGTCTGCCAGAGTGCTCTGAATCCCCAGCAGATGGAGGGGAATGAGATACATACCCGGCTATAGGGCCCAGTGTCATGGGGCTTGGGCCTCCTTGGAAAGCTGTGGGATCCTTGGTCCTCCTTGCTTGCAGACATAAAACATCGACGTTGTGTTGTCGGTGTAAATGTGCACCACCTTTCCCTTCAGGAGGGGGAGAAAAGACTTCAGGGCCCAGAAGATTGCTCGTAGCTTCAGCAGATTGATATGCTGGCTCTTTTCCTTTTCTGACCAAAGCCCTCTGGTGTGTTGGCCTTGACAGTGGGCGCTCCCGCCCTCCAGTGAAGCATCTGTCGTGACGGTTTCCTGGGGTCCGGCAGTCTGAAGGGGGTGCCCTGCACCAGGTGTTCCCTTACTGACCACCAGCGAAGGCTTTGTCTGAAAGCTGGTGTTTGGTTAATGCAGTCGTCCCCAGTCCCCAAGGACTGGACCCAGCAGGTATTGAGGAATTCCTGAACTGGGCTCATGTGCAATCAGCAGTTGGACACTAACGGGATGCATGATGACAACATCCCCAGCAGGGACTTGTAGTTGCGGACTGGCATCACTCGGGTGCTGTTGAGGTAGTGCACCTTGTGTAAAAGAGCAGCCACCCTTTCGTCCACGGGTCTGGCGTGGTGTTGCTCCGAGATAGAGCGCCTTCTGCGATGGACTCAGGCATGACTTTGGGAAGTTGATGGAAAACATGAGTTGCTGTAGACACTGGATGGTGATGGCGGTGTTGGTTTCTGCCAGCGGAAAGGAGGGGGCCCTTACTAACCAGATGTCCAGGTATGGGTAGATGTGGACACCCCTCTGCCGCAGGTGAGCCACCACTGTTACAAGGCACTTGGTAAATACTTGCGGGGCAGACCGCAGGCCGAATGGAAGAGCTTCGAACTGATAATGTACTCCTGACACCATGACGTGTAGGTATCGGCGGTGTGAGAGGCGAATAGGGATGTGGAAGTAGGCGTCCTTGAGGCCGAGAAATGCCAAAAAATCTCCCTGTTGTAGCTGCGACAACACCTGCTGTAGCATGAGAATGCAGAATGTTTGTGATTTTAGAAACTTGTTGAGTACCCTTAGGTCTAAGATGAGTCACCAACCCCCTGGCTTGTTGTGCAGTGCCTTTTTCCTTACCAGTAAGTAGCAGGAGTAAACTCCAGTGCCCCGTACGCTTCTCAGAACCTTCTCCACTGCACCCTGCCGCTGCGGAGCCTGCACCTCCTGAAGCAAGAAGTGTTGTAGTCTTTCTGGTGTGTGCTTGGGAGGAATGTCTGGTGGATAGTCCACAAATTCCAGCGAGTGGCCCTGCTGGAGGAGTGATAGCACCGATTTGTCGGTTGTGATTAGTGTCCATTCTTCAACGAACTTGACAGGCATCACCCCACTATGGTGCTGAAGTGGGAGGGCCTGACACTGGGCTGGTCATGCTTGCTTGCCGGACTGGCCCCTTGATTGGGATGAGCCACGGCGTCGCTGTGAACCTCTGTCAGACTGGGATATGATATATGATATAAGTCATTTATAACGGGCCTGTACACAAGTGTTTCTATGTGCGACAAGACAAGGGAGGGAATACAGAGGGAGAACAAGACAAACGATCTTACTAGGCCTTGTGTCATCAGATCGTGCAAGTGCGAGAACGAGAAGTGCAACTGGAAAGGGAGGGGGAATTGCAAGGGAAAGGGGAGGGGAAAACAGGGCAGCAATGCTCTGAGTAAGTGCAGCCAGGGCAGCATGGCTCTGGGTAGTGCAAGGAGAACAAGCGACAGTAGGGTTACAGTCACTATGTGCATGGTAGGCCCTGATGCAGTGCAAGGGTGACTGATCAAGAAAGAGCCTGGTAACCAGTGAGGCTCTGAGGGTAGCCAAGCAACCAGTCAGTACAGCAGACAGGTAAGGTCAGGTATGTCAGCAGGGGAGGGAGAGAGAAAAAACAGAGGAGAAGAGGAAAGTTTTGAGCTGCTTCCGGAACTTCAGGTGTTCCGCCTCATGTTTGAGAGGGGTAGGGAGGCAATTTCAGAGGGAGGCACGTGCAGAGGAGAGAGCTCTCCCCCCCTATTCTCTGCCTAGAGAAGCGTATAACCCTTAGAGAGTTGGAGGTAGCTGAGCAAAGGGCTCAAGAAGGAAGGTATTTTGGAACATAGCATTGGATTTAGTGCAGGCCCCAGCCCCACATAGCCTTGTGGACAATGCAAAGGGTCTTGATCTTGATCCTTGCAGCCACTGGGAGCCAGTGGAGAGATTTTTAGGGCTGGAGAGATAAGGTCCCTGGGCTTGAGGCCAAGGATAAGTCTCACAGTCCTCTTCTAGATTAGTTGCAGAGGGCAGAGAATAGAGAAAGGAAGATTGAGAAAGAGGCTGTTGCAGTAGTCCAGCCTAGAGAAAACCAGGGCTCTGGAGACAGTATGCTTCTGGGGGAAAGCGAGAAAGGGAAGAGTCCCTTTGAGGAGGTGCAGCTGGTAGTGGGACTTCTTGGCGACATCCTAGATTTGAGAAGAGAAAGAGAGAGTGGAGTCGAAGATGACACCAATGTTTTTGTGCCTTACAGGAAGGCAAAGGAAGGGGGCCCAAGGCGGGTGGCCAGAGTGAGAAAGGGAAAGCAGGGGCAGGGGTTCCAATGAGAAGGCTCTCTGTCTCACTGGCATTAAGGCAGAGATCGTTGGAGGCACACCAACCCTGAATCGCGGCTAGACAGTCAGGAATGAGCGAGAGAGAGGAGGCTGAGGGGAGCCTGAAGGAAAGTTGAATGTCATCAGCATAACACTGAAAGTTAGAGGAGAAGGTAGAGATCAGGTGGGCCAAAGGGGCCAAGCAGAGGTTGAAAAACCAGGGTGAGAGGATAGAGCCCTAGGTAACGCCACAGGCAGACAGAGAGAGAGGTGACAGAGATAAAGGGGCAAAGTTGGACCTGGGAGGGGCGGTCCAAGAGTATTGAGGTCAGCCACTCCAGGGGCCTGATCCGTGATGCCCAGGTTCTTACAGAGTCGATTGATCAGGATGGTGTTGTTGACGGTGTCAAAAGCAGAGGAAAGATCAAGGAGGATGAGGATAGAAAGAATGCTGGAATCAAGGTTAGAGAGCAGATCTTCACGGTGTTCAGGAGAGCAGTTTCCATGCCTCTGGCAGCTCTGAAGCCAGGCTGATGGTCATGGAGACAACCAAAAGATTCAGTGTGGAGAGTAAGCTAGGAGATGGCCAGGAGAGTTTGTTCAGAAAAGGGGTGATGGAGATTGGGCGATAGTTTACCGGGCAGGTAGGATCGGCAGACGGCTTCTTGAGGAGGGGGTACACAAAGGAGTGCTTAAGGGGAGAGGGGAATGTTACAGTGGCGAAAGAGTGATTACAGAAATCAGCCAAGGCTGGAGCCAGGGTTTCAATGTGGTCCTTAATGGTTCTGGAGGAGCAGGGGAGCACCTGTTTGGATGACACTTTCATAGATCAGACTTGTCTAGAAACATTGTCAGGTGTTGTCAGAGAAAAAGAGGAGAAAGGAGGAGGAGTGGGAGAGATGGCTAAAGGGGTGCCCAGAGAGGAAGAGGAGATAGCGCACAAGATGTACTGAGTTTTAGCAGCAAAGTGAGAGGCCAGAGCCATACAGAGGACCTGGGCGGCAACAGGAGAGGTAGAGACTGCAACAGGATTGGCCAGTTCCTTGCAGTTTTGAAAGAGTTTGGCCGTGTTGATAGAGGCCGCAGAGACGCAGGCTTGAATGTGGGCTCTCTTCTTGGACAGGACAGAGTCTGTATTGCCTTTGGATCAGGCGGCAGGCCTGTTTCAGAGGATGCGCCAAAGCCCTCAATTTCCTCTTAGCCACCCTGCACTTGCGTTTCAGGATGGCGACGTCGGAATCATACCAAGAGCTGCAATTGGAGGTAGGTTTCATCCCAATTCTCATGACAGGGGCAAGGATGTCCATGGTACTGGAAATAGAAAGATGCAGATTAGAAAGGGCTCTGTCAGGGTGTGAATTAGCCGCAGGAATAGGAGGAGCAGAGAAAGTAGAGGCAAAGGCATTCACTGACACATGCTTCATGGGCCGAATGACCGAGAAGGTAGGTGGCAGTGCTGTGGGGGCAGGGGAGCTTTGCCTGAGGGATGGAGAGTTTCAGATGAGAGGAGAGTAAAAAGTAGTCAGTGCAAGAGAGAAGAGTGGTGAGAGGGTTAGAGAGGGGGGTATCTCAGGAGATGAGAACATCCAAAGTATGTCCGGCGGAGTGTGTCGGGCCAGAGGGTAGAATGGAAAGAGAGAGCGTGTTGCAGAGGTTGCAGCAAAGTCCAGAGGAGGGATTAGATGCATCCAGATGGATGTTGAGATCTCTGGGGAGGAGAAGTAGGGGCAAGGAGAGGCAAGAGGAGAGGAGAGGTCGGCCCATTCAGAGAGGAAGAGGACGACCTTGCCGGGTGACTTGTAGATGGTGGCCACAGTTAGAGAGAGGCCAGGAGAGATAGAGAGCCTGCAGACCACACATTCAAAGGAGAAGTAGGCCTA
This sequence comes from Ambystoma mexicanum, assembly GCF_040938575.1. NCBI lineage: Eukaryota > Metazoa > Chordata > Amphibia > Caudata > Ambystomatidae > Ambystoma > Ambystoma mexicanum. Next base: position 393,806,744 of record NC_090921.1, on the reverse strand, counting down.
CATAGGGATGACAGAGGCTGGGACCCACTCCGGAAAGATCAGGGCTACTCCACCTACAGGATCGTAAGTTCTGGTTTGGAGAGGATCTTGTAGCCTACAGGGAGGAGAGTGTCAAAACTCATGACAGAGGCAACCAGGGAGCACATAGATGTGCGCAGCCTGAGTCCCACGCTCCCCATCCACCAGGGTGAAACGGGATATGAGCCACCCTTTATTGACCTCCCCATCCCCCGGAGTGACCCCACCAGAGTTTCCCTCACTTGAGCAACTGGGGCACACCAGGACAAAACCTGGTGTGAATCGGCCTGCAGCAGGGCGAGCTGTCGCAGGAGGGAGATCTGCCGGTAGGTGGAGCGAGTGGATCGCACCTTGCAGTTGCCGGGCCAGGACATTGGAAGTGAGCGCACACCATCACGGTGGAAACCGGTTCCTCCCCCCGGAGAAGGCCCCCGAGATTGAGGGGGCTTGTGGTGGCCTTGAGGACGCGCCAGATTGAGAAATACAGAAGAGGAGGATTGCGGACTCGCTCCCCCCCTACCCCAAACTGAAGGAGAGGGAACTTGTGCTCTCTGGAGAACACAAGGGGAGTGCCAGCCGTTAGGGGGCCCACGCCTGCTGTGCAGTGGGGGACGGCGGCTGACACCAGAGGGATTGAAAGGGATCTTGTGGTCTACCGGAATGTACGCTAGAGTGCTGGGCCCAAATTGAGACGCTGGAGGACACTGCAGTGATTAGTCGCCCACTGGGGGGGTAGAGGAGATGCCCAGAAGGTGGGGGTATGTGGGATGTGTGGGCCCCCTGCTTAGGGGTGTGTGCCCGCCTCCCTGCCACTGTACACCATCCATCTAAAACACGGGTGACTGTGCCCCTGCGAGGACGGGTGTGTGTCAGACCCGCCAAAGTCTCTTGGAGGACGGAGGGGTGAGCACGCGCTCACTGAGGACTTGGGGCAGAGCACCCACAGTAAGGAGAGTTGGGGGGCAACAGAGGCAGATAGGAGCAGAGCAACCTGGAATTGAGGCATTCTCTGCCCCCACTAATAGCCATACAACCTGAACACTTCCGCCTACTGGGTGTCAGCCCCTTGGTGTGCACAAGGGGCCATGGGCCAAACTGTATGGGCACAAGAGGCATTATACGAATCACATTGGAGAGCAAGCCAGGCCACAGCAGAAGCACCCCAAAATATGCTTCAGCACACTTGTTATTGAGTGGAGGCACATGGACATGACATCCAAGCTAGCTAGCTTCTAGTACTCCTGAAGGGAGAGTTTGGAAGAGACCGGGCACCGGGCCACCATGTCTGCCGTAGGGGAGGAATCCATGGCGACGAATAGAGATGTTGCAGCATTAATGGAGGAGAGCCGACATTGGGGTAAGGGTCGACAAAATTACTCAGAGGATTGATAAAATGGAAGACGGACTGGAAGAAGTGGAGCATAACCAATCCTCCGAGGACGCCCTTGAGATCCAAATGGACGTTTGAATGTCAGAAATGGAAAGGAGAGAGGGTGACATCACATTAAAAATGGATGACACAGAGAATCGAGAGAGGCGGAACAACCCAAGTCTTTTTGGGATCCCTGATAAGGAGGGGGAGACGGAGTCGGACCTGAGGAGAACCCTCCATGAAGTCACGAAAACTTATTTTTGAGGACAACACCATTGACAAAGCAAAAATAGAGATGATTCACAGAGCTGGCAGATAAGCAGGGGGCTCGAAGTCCATCCTAGCCCGATTCCATAACTATCTGGACAAGCACAAGATTGTGGAGAAAGCAAGGAAGTAGGGCCCGGTGATGTACGGCAACACCAGAGTAACGATTTTTCAAGACCTGTTCTCCCTCACACTTGGCATGAGATGACTGTGCTCCCCCTTACGAAGTGGCTGAACGAGAAGGGGGTGCGGTAGAAGTGGGGATTCCCTTTTTCTATCACTTTTGAAGTGGATGATGACAAATATAAACTGTCCACCGAGGAGGAGATATACAGGCCATGGGGGAGTTAGTTGGTGACACCAGAGCCCCACAAGGTTCCAAAGAGCAAGTGGCTGGTGAGGGTCAATGGCATATCAAGGCCCCAAGAGACGATGAATGCCAGGATCCCGGAAGTTCAAGAAGTTGAACTCATCCCCGGCCACTGATACCTGATTGTAGCTTGTGCTGCATGTTTTTCTTACGTTCTGAGAGGGGACGGCTCTCTCAAATGGGACAGACCAGGTGGGATGTGACTGGTAATTATTGTGCGAAAAAATGGCCGCCTGGCACATAGACAGAAAGTGTGCCTGTAGGGAAGGTGGAGGATAGTGGAGGTTATTTGTGGTTAAGTGAGGCGGGGAGAGGAAAGGGGCTCTGGAGAGAAGTGGTTTTTGGGGTGGGGATCAGAGTGACTGGGTCCTGTTGGTGGTTCGGTTTCAACCTAGTGAGGTCAACTGGGAAGGACCGGGTGCCGATCGGGACTTGGGGGAGGAAAGGAAGGAGTGGGAAGGGGTGGGGTGGAACCTGGTACAAATTTAGATGGGGAGCAGTTGCAAGTGGATCTAGGTCACCTGGCCTAAGCCCCGCCCACCTTTCCTGGTTGCGGCTCTTTTTCCCCACTTAGCAAGCCCCGCCCACATGGTGCCTTCATGGTTGCCGCTCTTTTTCCCTACTTAAGGAGCCCTCTGGCCTCTTTTCCTTTGCAGATGGGGAGCAGGTGCAAGTGGATCTACGTCACCTGGCCTAAGCACCACCCACCTTCTTAGCCCTGCCTCTTCCTTCCTGCTCTTAACTCAAGCGCGTCTCTCGTCCGGGCGTCCGAAGTGAAGGGCAGATGGAGAAAACGGCAATTCCTGTTTGGAACTGTTTGGACCAGGAGGATCCAGGGCCCAAACCCCTGCTCAGACAGCAGGTAAGCATGCACCAACATGTGCTTACTCCCTCTGTCCCCACAAGCCATCCCCACAGCTCTGGTCCCCCCGTGATGTTCCCTTGTGCCCCCCAACTCCTTCTCGCACACATGTGTTGCCTATTTTGCTTGATTCTTCTACCCTGCTTCCCCTTCCCCTCCAGCCTACTTCTGCAGGAGTCTATCCTGATACATTCTGGTTTCACCATCACCGTCTTGTGGCCAATGCTGGATTTGACTTTTATTCACTTCATTGATTCAGGGTGTGTCACTCTATGGGTATAGGCGCTATATAATTAAACTATCATATCATATCATTCCTTGTTTTGTTTCCTATGACAACATTCAAATTGGTATGCAAAGGCTTGCCAGGTGGCAAGGAACAGTAGCTCGAAGTGGGGTAACATGATGGCAACCACAGGGAAAGGGGTCCGAGAGAGCCGGCTGAGGATTGGCACTCTTAATGTTAAGGGGCTGAACTCACCAACGAAAAAGTCCTTGGTTGCAAGGGCGTTCCGGATGGCTGATCTAGACGTCCTGTTTCTCCAGGAGACTAAATTCTGTAAGGGGGAGGAACAAAGAATTCCTCGTGGCTTGGCAGAAAAACTATATTGGGGTTCTGGTCCAGTAAGAAAAGCAGGGGCAGGTATCCTATTCGGCAGAGCACTCAAACTGGAGGTGTCCAAGGTCTGATCAGATGTGGAGGGGAGGGCATTGCTGGTCTCTGGTGCCATTAAAAAGGTGTGTTTACGTGTGTCACAATCTATGGACCCAACCAGATTCCTGAACAATATTCTCCCGAAAATATTGGTCGAGAGCTCAGGACACCTCATCATTGGAGGTGACTTCAACATATGGGCGGACATAAATCTAGACAGACAGGGGTTGCACGGCAAGGAGCAAGACTTGGAGAGGCCGGGCTATGGGGGGGTCCAGGAGATGCTTGAATTGTATGGGTTGCGGGATATGTGGCATCACTTTCACCCACAGGAGAGGGGATATACCTTTTACTCACCCCCCCCCATGGAACCTTTCCCAGGATATATTACATATATGTCTCAAAGGATTTGTAGGAGGAAGCGCAGAACAGAGATTCGCCCGATCACCTGCTCGGACCATGACATGGTCACATTGGACCTGGGCTGGTCAAGCATGAACCCAAAGGGTGCTAGATGGAGATGCAATGAGTCCCTATGGAAGGATTCCTTATTCTGCCAGTAGATGGCTAGGGAGAAATCTTGCATTACAAATCACACAGGCGAAGTGGACATGAGAATGGTTTGGGAGGTGGGGAAGGCGCGCGTAATAAAGGGAGCAGTAATCATTGAGAATAGGCGGAGGGAAGAGATAAAATACCTGGATAAGCGACAGCAAGCACCAGGGGAGGGGTGGGAGGAGAGTATTAAGGAAGCCAGGGGGAAAGGGGAGGAGCTGCGGCTCCTTGAGGAAGGGAGGATAATAGGCAATCTGCAATTTATTAAACAAAAATTCTAAGAGAAAGGGAATAAGGCCAACGCACTCCTGGCAGCTAGATTGAGAGGGCAGCGAGCGGAAAGATGGTTCGCGGATATTGAGGGGAGTGGTATAGTATGCAATACTCAACGGAGGGGATCCTGGAGGCATTTGCCTACTTCTACGAGACCGTGGGTGGGAGGGATTGAAGTGTATTTGGTAGATATTCCCTTCCCCAGAATGACTAATGAGGAGTCCACTATACTAGAAGCCCCCATAACAGCACAGGAAATTAGGAAGGCGGTGGGGAGACTGCAGCTGGGGAGAGCCCCGGGGGATGACGTGTTCACTGCAGATTTGTCCAAATCCTTCCTCAACACATTATTGCCATTTATGACGGAATTGTTCAACGAAGTAATGAAAACAGGTAAAGCCCCAGAGTCTTTCTCAAGGGCACACATCACGGTGATACCTAAGTAGGGGAGGGAACCCAAGAAATGAGATGCATACCACCCTATCTCCCTTATTAACATAGATGCCAAGATATACTCCCGGGTACTGGTGGCTAGGTTGGAGGGACACATGCCACGTCTAATCCATCCAGGCCAAATGGGTTTCATCAGGGGTCGACAGGGTGCAGACACAATGAGAAAAACTTTACACCTGATGCATGAAGTCCGAGGGGTAAATGGGGATCCCTCCCTTCTCTCGGTAGATGCCGAAAAACCTTTTAATAGAGTGGAGTGGGAGTTTCTCAAAGCAGTGCTCGTCAAATATGGTATAGGGGAAGATTTTCTTTGCGGGATCATGGCTGTGGACACCTCCCCTAGGGCGTATGTAGTGGTGAATAGGGGATACTTCTGTTGGTTTGGGTTGGTTAGGGGGACTAGACAGGGTTGCCCTCTCTCCCCCACATTGTTTGCCACTCTCATTAGGGCCCCTCGCTCAGATTAGAGAGGATACTGAAGTAGAGGGATTCCGTGTAGGAGTGGTAGAATATAAAGTTGCACTATATGCAGACGATATGCTACTGCACATAGTGACCCACTTGACGTCCATACCAGCAGTGGTTCAGCGGATCGAGCAATATGGCTCCCTGTCCAGCTTTAAGATCACCACGTTAAAATCAGAGCTTTTCCCTCTGAACAGGGATAGACACGGAGAAACTGGTAGGTTCGATCCTCTGGGGATGCAGATCAGCTTGGAAACGTTAAGATACCTGGGTATCAATGTCACTAGGGAAATGGGGGAACTCTTCGGGGCTAACTTCCCCCCTCTGATGTTCAGGCTCAAAGTGGACCTGGTGAAGTGGGGTAAATTAACAGTATCCTGGCTGGGTCAACTCAATGCCCTAAAAATTGTCATCCTCCCAAGACTCCTGTACCTGTTTCAGATGCTCCCCATTCGTATTCCATATTCATTCTTTCAGGGAACGAAGAGCTTCCTATTGAGATTTCCTTGGCAGGGGAAGAAGGCCAGGATAGCATGGGCTGTTTTGGTACTTCCCAAGGAAAAAGGAGGGGTAGGCCTGCCAGATGTGAAACGTTATTATAAGGCCACCCAACTTAGAGTTCTGATATCCTCATCTCAGAGCCCAGGGGGATCTTCAATGGATTGCACTAGACAACTTAGACCTGCAACCAGCCACTGTTGGGGAATGGCTATGGGTACCAAGAGATAGACTCCGCCAGAGAATTCGGGAACACCCTCTAGTGGGGACCATTTGGGATATTTGGAGAAAAGGAGCAGAAATGATGGGAGTTACGACATGGCCCTCTCCAATGGTACATCTATGGGTTATGGGAGTCAGCGACGCAACCCCGAACCCAGAAATGGTTTGAAGCAGGGCTGGAGAGGATTGGTCAGCTGTGGAGGGGAGATAGGTTCATAGACATAATCAAACTGGAAGAGGCGCTAGGCATAGGTAAACTTTCAGTCTTCATGTACCTACAATTAAAGGGGCACTGACCGATAGGGGTTAGAATGAACAGATACAGCGAAAACTCACTCCCTTTGAAAAACTCCTGGACACCAGGACGGAAATGAAGGGTCTGATTTCCATAGAAAAATTGAAAGGGCGATGCGAACGGGACTTTGAAGAGGAAATAGATCCTGCCTTGTGGGGGAGACTCAGTAGTGGTGCCTCGCAGACATAAATCTCAAGTCAATATAAACTGCATGCCATCAAGCTTATACACAGGTGGCAATATGACCCAGTAAGACTTTCCAAAATGTATCTGAATGTCAGCCCATTTTGTTGGCGGGAATGTGGAATGAGGGCCGACTATTGGCACATGTGGTAGGGGTGCCCGAAGGTGCAGTTTATCTGGGATGAAGTCCTGGGGTGGATTAAAGAAGTTGATGGGATTCCCTGGGTCAAATCCCCCCTGACAGTTCTGTTTGGCCTGGAGGGACCAGAGGCAGACCATGTCAGACTGCCTAAGATGGCCTCAGCCCTCCTACTACTAGCAGCAAGAGCATGCCTGGCCACAAAATGCAAATGTGTCCACACTCCAGATGAAAATGAATGGGTTAATGGTGCAATGAACCTATATGTGATGGAATGAACAACAGCAGGACTGCATGGGCAGGCAGTTCCTCTGGAAGCGGAGTGGGGATGATTCACTGATAAATACCTGAGTACTGAGGCGCAGCCTGTAGAGGATGACAGGAGAGAATAAGAACAGGGGAGCTTTTCATCCCGCTGGGGAAGAAGGCACGAGTGGGCCCGGAATAGTTAATGAAACCGGATAAAAGAGGGCACCAGAGAGGGCCTTGCACCAATGGTTTGTTTTTCATAAATCATAGGAAGCTGATGGTTTAAAGAGAGGTTTAGAGAAGGAGCAAACAGTACTAGGGGGGAGCGGAGGGGGAGGGTGAGCAGGGAGTTGGACTATGTTGTTTTGAGAGGGGGTATGGGAAATGCGATTGTTATTGCTTTTATTTTGTCAATGATGAGTGACCATATGTCTCGCAATGTTGTTTATTGTTTTGCACCAAAATTCTTAAAAAAGACAAATTTGAAGAAAAAAAAGGAGGAAGATGTGGGTGCCAGAGCTGTGGCGGGAGGAATAGCAGGAGAAGGGAGGAAGTTGATAAAATGCGGGTGTTAGGACAGGTTTTCTATACCCTGGCCTGGTGGACAGATGTGTAGATGGCCAACCTATATTGTGACGGGAACAACTCTGGAAAGCTGTAGCCAAACCAGTTTAGGTAGCAATGATAGGCGGTCTAGGGTAAATTCTTCAGAGATGGTGAGCTTGTAAGGGGTCCACAATATGGTCACAAAATGGGAATCTCAGATCACACTTAGACAGGATTTATAAACGTACAGCTATTTATTTATGGCCAAGACACACTATAGAAAAATTAATACTAGCAGGTAGACACACTATCAAACGAAATCATATATACCTTCACTTTGCTATAGGGCATGATACACATCAGGAACTCCTGAAAAAGAAAGTGTAGACAAGTATTATGCACTTATGGTCCGCAGAGATGATCCCTGACAAAAATTGTCCAGCCCTAAATTGCCTAGGGCCTTTTGCCCAATAGTTCAGATTACAGTTCCATAGAAGGATGCAGGAAAAAATGCGGGTAGGGTATCTGGGGTCCAGTGAAGGGTTCTAAGGGTTAGGGTTCAAGTTAGATTAATGCCCAAAAGTAGCCCCAACAGTCAGATGTCAGAAGCAATGGCAAAGCCAATATTCATATAAATAAGCTTTAATATAAGTCCATTGACTTATAATTGGAGTACAGTGGTAGGTTAGAAACTTTGCAACTTACCCCCGAACTCCGATTCTTCCCCAGACTTGGCAGAACAAAGGAAGAGTGTCTGACATTGTTTTTCCCGCCAAAAGTCTCAGTCCTCAATTCACAGGGGTTGCAGGTTCGAGGTGATCTCCGGTTTGTGTCTTTTACTGTCCCATGCACCCACAATCGAAGAATGCAGAAAAACTCAATGCAGCACCCCTCTAACGACTGGACTCAGATATGCTAATTCGGATGGTGGTCACTGCAGCAGGGCGGCGCAAATGGACTCAGCAGCTGCAGTTGGACTTTCACTCCTATCTCGGGTCCCCTTGATGCTAGGATGCGGAAAATCTCGCAGGAGGTAGTCTCGTAGGGCCAGCTGAGGACCACCCAAGTTTCAGGCCAAAACTCGGTACAGCGACGCCAGCAGCACAGTAACCCAAAAAAACAAAGCTGTTAAGCCACAGGATGGTTCCAGGGCACTTCCGAAGGTTTCCTTTGGCAGGGCACCGAGCAGATATCGGGAATTGATAGTCCCTCCACTCCAAGGGTCGTAGCTCCTTCGAAGGACTACTAAAGATCATGAGCAAGAGAGGGCTCCTCCAGGACAGCAGCAGAAGTTGGTTTCCAGGCCTCCTTCGGTCAGGTCTCGGTATCTTCGTGGGTCTCACAGCTGGACAGGATACTTGGCTCCTTCAAGTTTATCCAGGATCTCTGATGAATGGGTGCAGGGGTCCTCTTCTTATCCTAAAAGCCAGTTAAGAACTGCTGCCCTCACTAGCCAATAGCAGGACTAGCCCACACACTCACCCCAGCAGTGGTTTAATCAGGACCACTGGCGGGAACATTCATGCATACCACTCAGACACACTGAAACCAGTTTGTGGATTGGGGTCAGACAGACCCAGCCCACATCCTGCCAGCAAACACACACAGCCCTCAAATAGCCTGCCAAAAGCTCCTGCTTTCCTGGGCACTGGAAGTCCTTATAAGGTTTTTCCTGGCCTCTCAGGCCAGGAAGAAGGGTAAAGAACAAGCTGGCAAAAGAACAGGCAAAGAATCTCGTGGCATGGCCATGTTTGACCAGTAGCCACAGCTAGAAGCCAAACGCGGTACGGCTAAAACAAAAATCCCCAAAAAGTGGGGGGGGGGGAACTGCTGCCACCAGCCTATCCTTTTAGTACACCTAGAGTAACCAAAAATCCTCTTAGTGTTAGTCTAGTGCAAAACAAAAATGCACCCCATTGTACTGCAGTGTAAGCAAGCTGCTGTGCCGGATGATAGAAAGTTACCACAAGTGATACAAAAGTAATCAAAGCTACTAACATATTAACATGACTAAGGCAAACAAGGTTTCCTAGTACTGACAGCCTGAAGGACATATCAGTTTCCCCATAACATATGAGCAAAGGCCAGTGTAGTGAAGCTTAAGGCTTCACTGCACTGCAAAAAGTACAGGTCCAATTAAAAAATAAAAGCACAAAATTGGGGGTTCCATAAAGATGGAAGGAAAGGTGCAGTAAAGAGAAATATTTCCCAACAGTTGGAAATGCCTATCAAAAAGGAGGAGATGGGCTGAGGGCCCTGAACCAAGCCGGTGCTGTTCAGAAAGACATTAATGATGGTATTGGAGGAGTGAAAGGGGGCCAAGAGGACCACCCATCTAGTGCCACCATTAATTGGAGAGGAGGAGAAAGGAGAGAGAACAGAGACCATATGAAGGGTCCATAGGACTGGAGAAGGGGCGACAAAGAGGATGTCAGTCACAGTCTGTCTGGAGGAAGCACTGGTGTAGGTATCAGTGATCGGGTGGTCTGGGTTGCCGACCAGAATGTCCATCTTGAACTTCTTCCTTCCAGACTTAGTGAGAGGGATAGGGTAAGAGATAGAGTAGCAGTTAGATCTTTTCCTGTACTGGACCCCTGATGAATACAGGGTCTTGTAAGAGGAGGAAGACTGGTACGTGGTGCGGTTATCCCACAAAGTCCTGCGATAGCAACCTTTTCCTGAACAAAAGAAATGACCTGTGCACAAGGAGCGAGCGGTTTACGTGGCCGTTTTTATGGACTGGAGGGCCGAATCAACCTTTTTTCCAAAGAGGGCATATCCATCAAAGGGCATATTTATGACACTGGACTGGACGTCTGGTCAAAAATCAGTCGCCCTGCTGGCGCAGGACCGCTCCGTTCCCCAGCTGGTGAAAACCAGTGTCTGCGATGTCCACAGATACTGTAATGGCATGGGCGGAAGCCAGCTCACCTTCATGGAAGATGTCTAAGTCTTGTTGCTACTTGCCGTCTGGTAGGAATTCCAGCAAAGGACCCAACTAGTACCACAGCTTGCAATAGTACCGTATGAGTATGGCCATTGCATTTGCCGCCCTGATAGTCATGGCTGCAGTGGTGATAACCTTTTTACCAAAGGTGTCAAGGCATTTTCCTTCCTTGTCTGGGGGGACAGAGCAAGATGAGGATGGATTAGCCAACCTTTTTCTGGCTGCATCTGAGACAACGGAGTCTGGCGTGGGTTGAGTGCGAAGGCAGGAGGCAGCGCTCTCTGGGGCTCTGTATTTTTTGTCGAACCACTCTTTTTTAGCCGGGGCAGTTGCCGGATGTGCTAAGGTGATTAGGCCATCATCCCAGAGGTCTTCCAACAGCGGGATAGACATGATGGATTTCCTGCACTGTTCTCTGCACTGGTACAGAACACTTTCTTTTCGCTGTTCCTACGGCGCAAGGCTGAACATCGTGGCCACCCACGATATGAGAGCATGGAAGGCTGTTACCTCATCAGGGGGTGAGTCTCTGAGAGGAAAGTCATCTGGCTCCCCATTAGCAGCGATGAAATCTTCAAATTCATCAGTCTGGGTCGTGTGTGTGTGGAGGCCCCGTCATCAGAGTCTGTGTTCATCCCCATACCCGACAGACTCTGTGGCTCTGATTGGTGCTTACCCCCTTGGTGTTTATCTCACTTGGGGGGATGACGTCCATCTCCCTGGAAGGGCCATGGTTATCAGTGCAATGTTGTCTGACCGGTGCGGTAACCAGGCCGGTGCAGGCAGACGTTGCTGCAGGGTTGCCACTAGAGTGGTGAGAGTAGATAAAATGTCTAAAGACATGTCTCTTTGTGTAGGAGGAGTGATGGCTTGATCTGAATGCAGAGGGGGTAAAGGTGGTAGCCTAATTTGGCGTGCCTCCCCCCGCCTTCTGGAAGTCGATGACCTCTGCTCTGGAGAGGATGGCAGTGATATGATGGCCTCTTCCTCCTCTGCCTCTGTTAGGCAGAATCCTGTGCAGTTTGCTTGGGGAACACTGCAAAAAGATTAAGACTACAGGAGTAAGCAGTAAACCTAATTGGTAGCAGTCTGTACCACCCAGATTTACCTGGTAGCTGTGGCTGAGCAGTCAGACTTCTCTCAAGAAGAGTAGGGCAGTATATAGAGTATACACAATAGGGCTAAAAACACAGTAGAGCAAACACAGAAAAACACAAGACAATTGTGGTCACTCCTAAACTCGATTTGAATTGGCTCTTCAATCACTACAATCATTAATTGTTTGGAAAAAAAATGGATCTTTTCAGAAAAATAATTTGTCAAGACCGAATTCAATCTTTAGAAATACTAAATGAAAAAAACAATGCTTTACATGTGACAGCTCTCCATTATTGGTCCAATGAAATAAAGAAAAGAATGAAAAGAATGAAAGAAGAAGAAATTACTGAAGACATGCTAATAAACAGAACACAATATGCAAAACGCAAAATTCAGAGAAACGACTGGATTGGAACGATTACAGAACAAACAAAATACAAACGTTTCCTGATATGCGCAATTGAAACAAGGGCTCTCAACGAACTTCCAGCTTTTCTAGCATGTTTTCCAGACCGATCTGCTCGAGATCTGTTTTTACGACTTTGATTAAACATTCTACCGACTCGTGACTATCTAACTATGATAAAACATCCAAACACAAAGTCTTCTGATTGCTGATTCTGCAAGACTGAGAATATTAAAGAGACTCTTTTCCATGTAATCATGATATGCCCTGCCTTGATGGAGAAAAGAATCCTGTTTAAAGACTTTTTCAGAACAGAAACAGATGACCACTCAAGAGCGATGGGCTCACCTTTTAAAAGGCCATGACAAATACCTAATCTTAGTACCAAATTTTGGACTGCGATCCACAAGGACAGTAATTTACACAAGGCCGAAATACAATTCTAAAGTTATTTATGAATGAAACGTTAACAAAATGCTATAATCAAAAGTTTGTATTATCAAACATATCATTAATATAAAAAAAAAGAGAGAGAGAGAACAGAGACCATATGAAGGGTCCATAGGACTGGAGAGGGGACGTAAAAGAGGATGTCAGTCAGAGTCTGTCTGGAGGAAGCACTGGTGTAGGTATCAGTGATCGGGAGGCCTGGGTTGCCGACCAGAATGTCCCTCTACAACTTCTTCCTTCCAGACTCAGTGAGAGTGATAGGGTAAGAGATAGAATAGCAGTTAGATCTTTTCCTGTACTGGACCCCTGATGAATACAGGTTCTTGTAAGAGGAGGAAGACTGGTACGTGGTGCGGTTATCCCGCGAAGTCCTGCCATAGCGATCTTTTTCTGAACAAAAGGACTGAAGTGTTCCCAAGGACCGAGCGGTTTCCGTGGCCGTTTTTATGGATTGGAGGGCCTCATCCACCTTTTTTCCAAAGAGGGCATATCCATCAAAGAGCATATTTATGATGACTGGACTGGACGTCTGGTCAAAAATCTGTCGCCTTGAGCTAACCCTGCTGGCACAGGACCACTCCATTCCCCAGCTGGTGAAAACCAGTGTCTGCGATGTCCACAGAGACTGTAATGGCATGGTCGGAAGCCAACTCACCTTCATGTAAGATGTCCAAGTCTTGTTGCTTCTTGTCGTCTAGTAGGACTTACAGCAAAGGACCCATCTTGTACCACAGCTTGCGATCGTACCGTACGAGTATGGCCATCGCATTTGCCGCCCTGATAGTCGTAGCTGCGGTGGTGATAGATTTTTTTACCAAAGGTGTCAAGGCATTTTCCTTCCTTGTCTGGGGGGACAGAGCAAGATAACGATGGATTAGCCAACCTTTTTCTGGCTGCATCTGAGACAACGGATCCTGGCGTGGTTTGAGTATGGAGGCAGGAGGCAGCACTCTCTGGGGCTCTGTTTTTTTTGTCAAACCAGTCTTTTTTAGCCGGGGCAGTTGCCGGATGTGCTAAGGTGATTAGGCCATCATCCCAGATGTCTTCCAACAGCGGGATAGACATGATGGATTTCCTGCGCTGTTCTCTTCACTGGTACAGAACACTTTCTTTTCGCTGTTCCTACGGCGCAAGGCAAAACATTGTGGCCACCCTGGACATGAGAGCATGGAAAGCTCCTACCTCATCAGGGGGTGAGTCTCTGAGAGGAAAGTCATCTGGCTCCCCATCAGCTGCGATGAAATTGTCAAATTCATCTGTCTGGGTCGTGTGTCTGGAGGCCCCGTCGTCAGAGTCTGTGTCCGTCCCAGTACCCGACAGACTCTGTGGGTCTGACTGGTGCTTATCCCTTGGTGTTTATCTCTCTTGGAGGGGATGAGGTCCATCTCCCTGGAAGGGCCATGGTTATCAGTGCAAGGTTGTCTGACCGGTGCTGTAACCGCGGCCGATGCAGGCAGACGTTGCTGCAGGGTTGACACTAGAGTGGTGAGAGTAGATAAAATGTCTAAAGACATGTCTCTTTGTGAAGGAGGAGTGATGGCTTGATCTGAATGCAGAGGGGGTAATGGTGGTAGCCTAATTTGGCTTGCCTCCCCCCGCCTTCTGGGAGGTGATGACCTCGGCTCTGGAGAGTACGGCAGTGATATGAGGGCCTCTTCCTCTTCCTCCTCTGCCTATGATTGGGAGAGAGCTGGCTCTGACACAACAATGTCATCCATCAGCAGCAAGGCTACCCCAAGGTCATGGAAAGATGCTCTTGGACAGGCAGTCAATGCAGACACTGTACTGGTGTCAGAAACGCCAATGACGATGGCTGTGGTTTCAATGGCGTGGTGGTCCTTTTTGTCCATCGACTGAGTTGTTGACAAGGTTGTCGTCGATGAGTGTTTAACAGCCATGGACGCAGATGCCATCAACGAGGGTAGTCGGAGTAGTTGTTGATGACGAGGGTCGTTGGGGTAGTTGTTGATGATATGGTAGTTGCAGACAATGACGGCTTAGCTGACAACGAGGTAGTTGTGGTCGTTGACGACTTCGTTGATGGTTGTGATTAGGTAGTTGTGGTGGTCGAAGGCTTAGTTGACGGTTGCAATGAATTAGTCACGGTTGTGGCCATAGATGGTTTTGTTGACGGTTGCTGCGAGCCAGTCATGGTCGCGGACGGTATCGAAGGCCTCGGGGTAGACGACCTGGAGTAAGGCTTGGTCGTAGTCGATGACATCTTCGTTGCACATTTAGAGGACAATGAGCTCAACTTCGACCCTTAAGATGAAAGTAACCCCCAGATGTGGACGTGGACTTAGGGGACTTTACATCCTTGGGGCGACAAGGATCTTTGGCTCTTATCCCCTGTTGATACCCCTTGGGCACTAACCTTTGTCGAAGGCGGGTCCTTGTGCGAAGATCTGGCTCGTCGGTTGAGGAATCCATGTGCCTCTTCTTGGAGGCCTGGACTTCGTGCGACCTAGACCTCTTGCTAGAGGTGGTTTGGTGGGCCGACCTGTCCTGGCCTAACGAAGCATGACCCTGTATTGAAGCAGAGTCAGAGGCCCTGCCAGTGTCCTCGAGCCAAGCGACGAGACGGCAGAGATGATCCCTCAGTGTTTTGTTGGAGAACGACTGGCAAATTTTGCAGTCCTGGTTTACATGTTGTGGATGAAGGCAGTAGAGGCAGTCTTCCTGGTGATCCTCTATGTGGACATTCTTCAGTCCACAGTGGGCATAGGCCTTGAGCAGACTTTTCCTCGTGGATTCCGCCATGAGGTAGGACCAATTACGCAGACAAAGCTGTGTCGAAGGATACTAGCGGTTGGATGGTCAACGGTAGCTGCTCTGTCGCTGCTAAAGCCAGTAGTCGAGTAGATGTCGAAAAATATATATTTTTCGTGAAAGAGATGTTAATTTTTATTGTAGAAAAGTTGTACAGATGATTTTTGAGAACCCCCTAACATTAACGTGCAGCACAAAATCTGAAGATGGCCGACAGGGGAGGAGCTAAGGGAGGTGTTCCTATTGGCTGTGGGCAGTAAGCCCCAAAAATTACTGTAATATAGCATAAAAGTGACAGAAAGTTTCTGTTTCAATGTAAACTGCTCTACGTTACCGAGGATTCCCAGGCTGACGACGGGGAATATTCACAGCATGGGAATCTATGAAAGATCTAAAGCTGGAGAAAGGAGTGGTGGTGGTGGTGACTGAGAGGTTTGTGTTAAGGTTCACAAACTAATCAAGGGTACGGCCTTTAGTGTGGCTGGGGGAGTACACCATTGGCAAGATTAATTTCGATGAGGGTGCTGTTGAGGCCGGTAGATCACTTATGAGTAGGGTCTTTGAAGCCAAGGTAGTAGAAGTGATTAGAGAGGTTTGAAGAGGCAGCCTTTCAATTTCAGGGGAGTTTAGATTATTGGAATAGTGGTAGAGGAGAAGAAGGTTGATGGTGGTTTGAGGGTTAAGTGAGAGTTTGGTATAGAGGAGATCATAACCCTGTTGAGTGGGCAACGGGTGCTCTCTGATGGTAAGGTGAGATTTAAAGATAAGGGCCACTCTGCCCCCTAATTTGCCAAGTCTCTCTTTTATAAAGAGAGAGTAAGCATGCAGGATAGCTAGTGACAGGGCAGGTCCAACTGCATTGTGTAGCCAGGTTTCGGTGACAGCAAGCATATCAAGGCAATTATTTTCAATGAGGTTGTGAGGTTCAATAGCGTGTGCACACAATGAACATGCATTAATGAGGGCACACTCAAGGGAAGAGTCGAGTGTAGTTGGCAGTTGGGGGGTGGGAGCAGGGGATCTGGAGGGGGGTTCTGTGAAGGAAGGTATGTGTCAGAGGGATGAGTGATGGTGTGGTGTGGGCCAAGTCTGGTGTTTCTGAATTGGCCTGGGTGGGGAGAGATGGGAAAATGAGGGGTAAGGTTGGTGGAGGGCATGTCATTGAATGAGCCTTAGTTGCTCGAGGCAGGGATTGGTGACATTCCGGATAGAAAAGGTTGGGATTGGGAGAAGAGAGATGCTAGGGTGAAAGAGGTGAGTGGGGGTAGAAATAGGGTAGGTTTGGGCAAGGCTGGATGAGATGCGTGGATAACAAGTTCTTTGGGTGTGCTGTAAAGAAATAGAGGGGGGAGAAAGTAAGTGGGAGGTGGGATAGGCAGAGAAGTGGTGCATGGTGGGATAGGAGAGGATTGCATGATGCAGCAAGCTCACTAAATAAGCAATATGCTTACCTGTGGTAAATTGTGAAGAGCTAGGCCAGCAGCAGGAGTAGCCTGGAGAGGAGGCGTTAGTGCGAGATGGCTGGTTACAGAAAGGATCCAAGAGAGTTGGGATCAGGTAGGTTGCAGTGGGCTTGAGCGGTGGTCGAAGTTAGTATGCGGCAAGGAGGTTGGGTTCCTTCCACCCACTGCAGGCCCAGACAGGCAAGGCAAGGCCCTTAAAGGTGGCCCTTGCACAGGGGGCGGCTTCGCCTGCTGAATTGCTGCAGTGCAGCTTGTCGAGCCTCTGGACCAATCAGAGGTGTCGGCAAGGGGCACCGGAGCGCAGCATTGAGCTGCCTTGAGACTGGTGGTGTGCTCGGGGCTCTTTGATGGGATCGGAGGCTCTGGTACATCAATGCACAGTAAGTGAGTTTAGGAGTCTTGTCCCATGGATGGGCTGTCCTCGTGGTACAGGGGCGGTGAGTGACTGGCAGGTATCCTGTCTGATTAGAATCCATTCTCCTGATTCCAATAATCTGTCAAGTGCATCGGCAGCTTCCTCATCCTTGAGTCTTGCTAACAGCACAATGAGTGTGCAAGTTGTGAAGCGACCCAGAAGATGTTGGTACCACCACACTGAAGTCATTCATGGTCAAAAAGTGGGCAATTGCTGCTAGAACAGTCCTCCATCTGTCTTGTGTCAGGAATACTCTGGACTGAATTGTGTCCCAATGAAGATAAGATTCTGTATTAGGACCAGTTCTGACTTCATCATATTGATAGAAAACCCCAGGTCAAATAGAATGTCCATCAGAGACTGAAGAGTCTGGATGGGTCTTCTCTGAAGACCCCACTCTGATGATCCAGTCGTCTAAATAGGGGTCAAAATGCTGACCTCTGCTCCTTAGCGTTCATTATCTTTGTAAACACTCTTAGTGATGAATTTTGAGCCCGAAATTCAGGACTTTAGATTATTTATATAGCACCAAGACAAGCAAGCCTGAGGGCATAAAAGCGCTCACAACAACAAACAAACATACACTAATTCAAGAGACTACTTATGCCTGATCAGAGACCAATCAAAGTGCATACCAAGTGCTTGTGCAAACTGTTAAGTTTTCAGGAGACGTTTCAACAAAGCTGGGGGCCTACTGCCCCTCAGATATAGTGGAAGAGCATTCCACAAATTAGGAGCTGCGTAAAGAAGGCTCTCTCGCTCACATCATCCAATTGTGCTCGGGGAACAAACTGAAAGTTTGTCAAATTAGATCTTAAGGTCCTGCGAACTGGCAGCTGAGAGATGATTCTTGAGAGGCAGCTTGGACAAATACCAAAAAGGCATGTAAGCGTTCATGTCAAAACTCAAAACAGGATACAGACTTCAACTGGTAACCAGTGAAGCCCCCTAATGGCCTCCAATACGTGGTCCCTCCTACCTAGCCCCTCCATTATACGAACTGCTCTGTTTTGAATCATTTGCAGCTTTGAAATCTCTCCCTTGTTGATCCCTTGAAGTAGACTACTACAATAGTCCAGTTTAGCACCAATTATTGCTCTGGCCATCACAGTGCAGCTCCTCTTAGATTAGAAAGGTTCTAGCCGTCTCAGCAGTTGGAGATAGTAGGTGAATATGGAGAATATATTGTTCACCTGTACTTTCATGTTCAGCTCAGAGTCAAGGATAATTCCCAAGGTTTTTACTTTAAGAACTGAAATGGTGCACCCAGCCACGTAAAGATGTCCTATTCAGCACTTAGTTTAGTTAATCTGTTGGCTGTTCTGGCTAGCATCAGCTCGGTTTTTGAGTTGTTCAGGGCCATACGGTAATCACCCAATCCTGAATAAGGATGTAACCTTCCTTGACATGTTCGGTCTTCTTCTCAGTCCCCCGAAATGGGGATCAGGCACTGCGTGTCAACATAGTTTGTGTAAATGATCCCCCTCTTATCCAGCAGTCCCAACAATGGAATGGTGAAGATAAAGAATGTGGGCGATAAACAGGATCCCTGTTGAATACCATAGGGTAGTTTGACCAGACCAGTTACTGCAGTACTACTGAATACCCTAGCTGATCGGTCGGATAGAAAGACTCTACCCACTTTGCTGCTGATGGCATGAAGTCAGCCGAGTGTATTGAATTCATAGCCAGGTACCGGCTCAAAATTAAAGCAGCGCAACTATGTTTCAGTGGAGCCAGCTCTATGGAGGTTGCCATTATGCTCACAATGGTCCAGGAATGCAAATTACAATTAAAATGAATCGAAAACAACCAGATAGCGGGACGATGGCGCCTTACCAAAAGTGTATGAAGAGTTGCTGCAACGGCACACGTCCCAGCACAAACAGGTTTGCTAATGCACCACCAAAGACAAGAAATTGGCACAGGGGCTATTGGGAAGTGTAGTTTTTAAAACACTTCCCAAAGCTGCAAAGACGCTTACATAATGTAAAAATAATGCTGCAAGTTTTCCCTGACTAATTCAAAGCAGCTATACAAGAGGAGAAATGGAGGAGGGAAACGGGACAGGTAATTGAAAATCTTTTGGAAACCACTGAAAGCAGCCAAAGGTCTCTGAAAATAGACCATTGATTCTTGAACAGAGCCAATCTGCCCTCCATTGGGGACTCATGGATGGGAATCTTTATTTTCAGAGGCTGATGCAGAGAAGGGGGGCGAGTAAAACCCTTTAGGGGTAGTTTTTTGTTGCTTTCGCCTGTTGGTACTTGGTGATCTGTCTGGTTGTTTTGCTCTCCTCTCTTGGAGCCCCTAAAGCTAACGAAAGACTTTCCTCTGATTTCAGACCTTGCTCTATTTTATTAATAGGATTTAATAGCCTGTTTAGTTAAATTTTTGTTTTGTCAAATCTTGGTCAGTGGAACAGTGAAAGATCTGAACCCTCAAAGGGTAGATCCAAAATCTTGTCTTGCACGTCATTGAATTTTGTAGCAAGCATTTATGCTGATCTTTGCATGTCCAATCATATGCCTCTGCTGGCAGTGTCAATATGCCCGAAAGATGCTGGGCAACTAATATTGCCTTTAACAATCCCAATTTAAATGCTACCTCTCCCTATAGGCAGGTTCTGTGTACATTCAGAGCTTTCCCTCAGAGCCGCTGATTTGTTGCAGCCAATAACGGGTGTGCATTAGCTTGTCGCAAGTGTAAAACTGCATTGGAATAAAACTTTCACAAGTAGCTAATCCTCTAGACAGAATGGCCACAGCTGATATTGAGGATGCCAAAGTGCTTGAGTTGCTAGACTTCGCGTATAGCAATGTTGCTGCTACTACAGATGAGTGCAGTTGCGCGTGTGAAGAGAGTAGTGGGCTCTTCTAGCAGAGGTTGTAGCAAGCATCTAGCCTTTTGTTAACCGGTTTTAACCACATTTCTTATGATATTGACAGAACGTTATTTTGTAGGGGGGATTCCTGATGCAGTAGTTTGAAGCACCAACACCTCTGCTAACCCTCCTGACTCGGACTGATCTCTTTGTAATACTGAGACTCCCAGAAATCATGCTGATCTCTCCACCTTTCATTAAAAGGTTTTGGCGGGGGATGGGAATTCTGAATCCTCTACTTACTCATCAATATCAAAATCCTTGCGGGTCGATGCAACTGAGGTTGGTACACCTGAATCCCGGCCCATGGGGGTTTCAGATGTCGTAATCTATCCCTTGTCCAAAGGAGCTGGTTCTATAAATTTGTCCACAGGTTGTGTGCCCACATTCTGAGGTACAGATACTGTCATAACCTGAGGGGGTGGAGGTAGCAGAGGAACTACTATTGACAGTAGTACATGGATGCTGCTGTGGGAGTACCTCCCTTAGTCAGACCCCTCAGTATGATTGACATTTGAGGCGATTTCATGAGGTTTAAGAACCGGCCCAAAAATATAATCTGTCCATGAGACCATCAGGGGTGCTGATAAACATGGTCTCCTAAGCACGTTGCTCCCAGCACCTGAATTATACAACAAACTCTGCATTGCTCCTTGTGGCGGTAATCGGGTCCGATTGTGGGTGCCAAGCATCACTGAAGGATGCAGGTGTTGGGAGCAGCTCTCCATTCATGAGAACAAGACCAAAAACAAAAATCGTGTTATCGGAAGATATTGGGTGAAGATGGGACCTCGGGTGCTGTTGTGGGGTGGAGACCGTCTCTAGATGGGGCTCTACACCCACGGTAATGAATCACACAGACAACCTTGTCTAGATTCAGGTCTCCGTCTGCACTGCCGCTCGGCTCTGGACATCTCCCATTTAATAACTTCATTGTGACTTGACATGTCATGAGGTTCTTAAAAGGAACACACCACACTCCTCCTTTTTTATAACCAAACAAAACAAGTCCTACATTTTTACAACAGTCACAACAGGTGACAACACAGGGTGTCTATCAGGCAGATTTCTTCACAATGGCCAATACTGCTGGGCAAGTCAGGAGTTGAACTCACTGTAGATCGACTTCAAAGTCTTTGAAGTAGGCTGGTTGCCGGCAATGTTCCCTCACCGGGTACTTTCTGTCTCTCAAGACTTTCTTCTCTCAGACTCATACCCCCTCCTTGATCTATGGGTTCCCCTTCTCCATCGCTGGACTCCGGTACTCCCATGTCGGACGCCTGGCCACTGTGGGTGGCTTGCTCTCCCCCTCTGGTCAGGCCAGCTCTGCCAGCTTCCCCAGTTCGGTCGGCGATCTTGCAGAAGACACTGGAGCTCCTTGTCACTGCTATTCGGCCATCCAAGGCTGTAACCATTGTACACTTG
Organism: Ambystoma mexicanum; assembly: GCF_040938575.1. Taxonomy (NCBI): domain Eukaryota; kingdom Metazoa; phylum Chordata; class Amphibia; order Caudata; family Ambystomatidae; genus Ambystoma; species Ambystoma mexicanum. The sequence continues at coordinate 393,785,465 of NC_090921.1, read as the reverse complement.
GTCATTACCACGTCCATGGGTGTAGGTTCATAGGGTAGAGACAGTTTCCCTTTTGCGTATCTGGACCATGTAAGCACCTTGTCACCTACCTCCAAGTGCTGGTCTCGTAATCCTCTCCTTACATTTTCTATTTCATTTGCCTGTCTCCTTTGCTCGAGCACCTTCATTCACTCCCGGGCTACGAGTGGAGTGATACAGCAATAGTCCTCTTTGGCATTGCTGGAAAAGGGCCTCAGCTGATGGTACCCCAGTCGAGCAGTGCGGGTGGAGCGGTATTCCGACAAGAACTGGTATAGGGCTCGTCGCTCACACTCTCCTTGTCCATGAGCAATGCAGAACACTTTATTTAGGGTCCCCATCATCCTCTCTGCCTCCCCATTTGCCCTTGGCCACACCGGAGTGATCTTGCAATGTTAAATGTTAAAGGTATTTGCACCGTCCACCGACACCAACGGAATTGGTCCCAAGGCGCTCAGGCGGATCTGTAAACGATAAAAGTGGGATGGGTTAGTAGGTGAAGAAGGGAGTAGGATAGTGAGAGGAGTGGTGTTCTCTTGGCAGCTTCAACTCAGTATACACTGGGTGCTGAGCTTTGGTGCGGGTATCGGATCGGAGTCAGTCTGCGTGTGCTGGTGTGCTGCTGTTCCGGCTTATGTATTGTTGCAGTGTTGTGAAGTGCGTGCGGCTTGTTGTGCGAGAGATGGTTGTGTGAGCTTTTTGAGTGAGATAAGTATGCAGAGTTTGAGTTTATATTGGTTAGTGGGTTACCTGACCTTTACCATGCCAACATTCACAGTTCCGTCCGAGTGCAGCAACCGCTGGCCCCCACACTCCCATCTAGACGCGGCGCAGGCCAATGTCCAGGACCCCATCCAGGTATGGTCATGCCAACATTCACACTATTATCTAGATGTGGCGCAGGCTAGTGTTTAGAGACTCGTCCAGGTGTGGGCATGCCAACATTCACAACTCCATCTGAGCGCCACGCAGGCTGGTGTTCACAACTCTAGGTGTGGCACATGTTAGCATTCACGTTTTTCTAGGCGTGGGCATGTTATCCTTCAATCGATCCTATCCAGATGCGACGCGGGCCAGTGTCTTTCTAGATGCGTCTGCCGGTCTGGATATGTTCGTCCGGTACATACAAGTGGGAGAGTCACTTGAGGCTTTCGTCTGGGTCTAGGTATGTGGTCAGTCTCTGCAGCCTTCCTTTGTGGCTATTTTCCATGTCGTCTCATGCTCTGTCGAGTGGTTGGTTCTTTGGTTTGAGTGTTTTTCCAATTTGAGAGTGGTCGAGGTTGGAGTTATTTTCGTCATTGTTTTAATGTCTGGGCATTCCAGTGCGTCTTTGTTGTAGTTACTCTTTGAAGAGCCATGATTTGAGGAGTTTCCTGAATGCTAGGTGGTTTGTTGTATTCCGTATATTCTTAGGTAGGTCATTCCAGGTTTTGGGTGCCTGGTGAGAGAAAGACGATCCTCAGAGTTTTTTTCTGTTGTAGGGTTTTGGTTCCAGGCGTATGTCGGTGCTTGATCTTAGTGCTCTTGTTGGTTGGTGTAGGCGTAGTTTGTCGCTTAGGAATTCTGCGCCTTGTTTGTGTATTGCTCTGTGCGTGATGCACATGGCCTTGAACTTTATTTGTTGTTTCAGTGGTAGCCAATGTAGTATTTTTAGCGCGGGTGTGATGTGTTCTCTTATGGGTAGCTTGAGGAGGAGTCTGGCTGCTGCATTTTGTATGCGTTGCAGTTTTTTTAGAAGTCGTTCGGGCATGCCCAGGTATAGGCTATTGGCATAGTCTACTCTAGACATGATCAGAGCGATGATGGTAAGTGTTTTGTTGGCGAACGACAGGAACGGTAGGATCCATTTTGCTGCTCACAGGAGGAAGAAACATTTCTTGATTACCGAGTTAACTTGTGGCTCCAGAGTGAGGTTGCTATCCATCAGGACCCCTAGGTTTTTTACAGTTGATGATAGTTCTGTTGTTGTGCCGAGCTCTCTTGGCCAGGGGATGTAGTTGGTGTCTCCTCCCTTTTTCGAAACAATCATTATCTCTGTTCTGCCTGGGTTGATTTTGAGATGGTTGAGGTTCATCCAGTTGAATATGTCACGAAGGCAATTCTCTAGTGTGGTGTTTTCTTCTCGGGTGCCTTGTATGTTGAAGATTATTTGAGTATCGTCGGCGTAGTTGTAGCATGTGAGGCCATGTTTTTTGATGAGTTTGATTAATAGGTACATGTAGATGTTGAATAGAAGCGGGGAGAAGGATGATCCTTGTGGTACTACGCACGTGGAGACTCTGGGTTTGGATTTACAAGGTTTCATCCATATTGTTTCTGTTCTGTTTGTTAGGAAGGATTTGATCCATCGTAGGGCAGTGTCTGTTATCCCTAGTCCTTCTAATCTCTTTATGAGGATGGCGTGGTTGACAGTGTCGAAGGCTGCAGACAGATCAAGGAGAATCAGGGCGATGCTGTTATCTGAGTCTGCGTTTGTTTTTAGGTTGTCCCATATTGAGAGGAGAGCCGATTCTGTTCCTCTCATATGTCTGAAGCCAACTTGTGCCTGGTCTAGTAGGCAAGGCTCTTCTATGAATTCTTGGGTTATTTGGTAGACGTACGTTTCTAGAAGTTTGGCTATGTAGGGTATGTTGGAGATGGGTCTGTAGTTAGATAAGTCCTCTACGTTTCCTGTTGTGTCTTTGAGTAGCGGCTTGACGTAAGCCGATTTGAAGGCCTGCAGTACTTTACCTGTTGAGATTGGGAGGTTGATGAGGTTCTTGTGGTATTCCATGGGGGTTCCTTGTTTGAGAATTGTTTTGTATATGTCCGGGGAGCAAGGGTCTTCAAGAGAGCCCGATTTGTTGCTTTGGTTTACCAGTTTGACGAAAGCCTCAACTGATATTTCTGGGACGTTTCGTAGCTTGTTTGCGTGTTCCTTGTCTGTGTCGGTGGGGTTTGAGCTGTGAACGCTTGGTCTGTTTTGTATGGTGTGTTGGATGGAGGTTATTTTGTTTTTGAAGTGGTCTCGGAGGTCCTCGCAAAGTTTCGTCGATGGGATTGGCGTGTTGTTGCAGGCCGGTGGGTTTTTTATTTCGTTTATGATTTTGAATAGTTCTTTTTGAGCGTTTGGTGCTCTGAAGATTCGGTTGTCAATGTTTCCTCTTCGCTTTTTGTATTTCCTTTTTATATGCGCGGATCTGTTGTAGGAATTTCAATTTGTTTGCGGTGGTGTTGTTGTTCCTCCATTCAGATTCTAGTTTTCGTTTCTTTCTTTTCATGGCGTTGAGTAGTGGGGTGAACCATTTTGCTGTAGTTTTCTTGTGTGATGGGGTGAAGGGCTTTTCTTTGGCGATGTCGTCAAGGGTTGTTGCGATCCAGGTATGAAGTAGGGCAACTTTTTTGTCTAGGTCTGCTTCTTCCATGGTTGATGCTTCTGGTTCTAGGAGCAAGGTTAGGTTGGAAATTTTTATGGTTCTCCAATTTCTTTTCATCATGATGGGTTGCTTTTCTTGTTGCTTTTTTGTCAGAGCGGCCGTTGTGATTATGAATGGAATAATGAGGTGGTCGCTCCAAAGTATTTGAATTGGGGGTGCCGTGGTGATGAGATCCTTGTTGGCGAAGATTGCGTCAAGTGTGTGCCCTGCTGAGTGGGTTGCTCCTTTTACTAGTTGTTGTAGGTTCATGGCTGCTAGTTGGGTGGTTAAGGATTTTTGTGTGGTTGTGGTTTCTTCGTCGAACCAGATGTTGAAATCTCTGAGGATGATCAGATGATTATACTTGATGGCTAGGGTAGTGATTGCTTCCATGAAAGCGTCTACGAAAGTCGCATCGTAGGTTGGTGGTCTGTATATCAGTATGAATTTCAGGTTGGTTTTGGGGTTTACTGAAAGTCGTAGTATTAAGGATTTGCATTTATCGATTTTTAGTGGATCTTCCATTTTGATGGCCAGTTGTTCCTTGTGGATGATCACTAGTCCCCCCCCCCCTCTTTTAGATTTTCTGTTTGTTTGGATGCATTTGAAGTCTTCAGGCAGACAGTTGTTGAGGGTGATCTTATAGTTGTCGTCTAGCCATGTTTCGGTTACAAATAGGATGTCTATGCCGCCCTCTGACAGGAGGTTGTATATTTCCGTTGAGTGTTTGGACATTGACCTTGCGTTTATTAGATTACAGTGGATTCTCTGGGTGAGATTTTGTTTTGAGGTTATTTTTTGTTCGAGTTTCTAATTGTCTGTTCGTGGAGTTTCCGCATTGATGTCGGTAGGATGAAGAACGGCGACAGCTGCTTCTTCATTGAAGCGGTCTAGTAAGTTGATAACAGGGCTGATTAGTCTGGTGTTTCTGCTGTGATGCTACTCGGATGAAGATCAGCAGTAGTTTCTTCATTGGGTCCGATTGTTGGGTGGGAGGTGGCGTTGCTGGTTGTTGGTACTTCGCCGTATTGTGCGTGAGGTAGTGGAGATCGATGTTGCCCCTCTGTTCTTGTAATGTAAGGGGTGATGGGGTCGGAGCCCTCCCACTCTCTTGTTGAGTGCCCCCGTCTTTTTTCCGCGTGTATCAGGAAATTCTTTGCATGTTTCGAGGTTTCCGTGTTGAGGTGTCGGTGTACCGTGGTTGTTGCGAGGTAAGGTGTGAGGTATAAGGATTTT